>NC_134689.1:58065872-58665872 GCF_050947455.1 Rhinoderma darwinii
TTTTAGCACTAATAAATAGCGTTACAGGATTAGCATCGGTTAGTGACAGATGTTCAGTTTGATTTTTGCTGTCATTCACTACATTTTACATAGCGTAGTTTTATAGTTTTAGTCTAAATTTACTGCAGTATAATTTTTATACTACAGTTTTTTAGCACTACAGATTTAGCGTCAGTTAGTGACGGACGTTTAGTTTGGTTTTTACTGAAATTCGTTTACTACATTTTACATAGCGTAGCTTTATAGTTTTAGTCTAAATTTACTGTAGTATATTTTTTATACTACAATTTGGGATAGTTTGTTAGTGTCAGGAAGTCAGAACTTTTTTTGCAGTTTTATACTGCCATAATTTTTTTTCAGTAAATTTTATTCTCCAATTTTTTTTTATTTTGTACATTTATACAAGTGTAAAAGCACAACACACACAATCCCCTGTGTAAAAAGAAATTGGGTATTACACGTGTTGAAGCCCTACACACCCCTTCATAAAAATGTTCCAATCATCCCAAAGGGTCTATTCAGCAGAGGATTCTTACGCCCTCTGACACTGATTCGGCCAGCAAGGGAGAAGAGGAATTTGCCCCATACATCTTGTCCTCAACTCCTCTTCCTCACCATCTGGTGATGAGGAACCAGGGTCGCACCTGCCATGAGGCGAGTTGAGCCTCTGGCCTCAGGCGGCACCCTGCAGAGTCTCAGAGGGGGACAGCATTACAGAGCTGCTGGCCAAGCATTCCTACGCTTGTCAACTGCTGCACGATGTGCTGCCTCCTTAAGAGATCTCTCCTGTGCCACCTTAATAACCCCCCCCCTCTCCTGTCGCTATTGTAATACGATCCTGCTCAGTATCGGGACGGAGAGGGAGCCGGGCAGGGTGTTTGCACTGCACTGATGCCGACATGAAGAGGCTCCTGGTAAATCCTGCCATGGACTCACCACCTCTTCTACTGATTTTCTCTGGAGTCTCCCTGCACAGCAAGAGAAGATCCATATAGGCAGCAGTCTGCACAAACGGTAAATGTGTGTGTTTAGTGTGTAATGTATGTGCTGTATGTGTAATGTATGTGTAATGTGCATTTGTGTAATGTATGTGTATATTTGTGTAATGTATGTACTGTGTGTGTATATATATATATATATATATATATATATATATATATATATGTATATATATATAGAAAAAAGCAGAGGATTGGAGCAGCACTGTGAACAAATGCCTGACTAGGCTGGTGCAAAGCTTCAAAAATAAAGGAGTGACCTCTCCTTATGTGTTAGATATCCAAAAAAGAGAACGTGAAGCAGCACTCAAATAAAGTGAATTTATTCATCCAACATGGAACCACAACGTTTCACCTCCTCTATGAAGGCATTTTCATAGAGGAGGTGAAACGTTGTGGTTCCATGTTGGATGACTAAATTCACTTTATTTGAGTGCTGCTTCACGTTCTCTTTTTTGGATATATATATATATATATATATATATATATATACAGTGCCCACCAAAAGTTCCGGAACACCCTCATAACTTTTGAACAGCTCAAGGTAGGGGGTTGAAATTTGAAGTTTGGTGGGATTTAAAGGGGTCATAAAATCTACCAGTTAACTCCAAAAAAAGCCACCCCCACCCCCTTGGGGGGGGGGGGGGCAGCAAAATCTTGAATCATGACGTTATGTTACAATCGTAGACAAGGTCTATTTTGTGTCGCCGAGGCTGATTGTAATAATACGTAAATTAAAGTCACCTTGATGTGACATTCCCAAGCTCACACGCACACGTGCCCACACACATTTAGGATTTTACCCGCGCAGTACACTTTGGGTAATGCTAACACTGGTGGTAGCCGATAATCCAGATAATAACTTTAACGTGAAAATCCTATCTCAAAATCGTTTTTGTATTGAAAAGAGCTTTCAAATGAGCCCCCACTCGACCCCCCGTGCCATTTAATATTTTGCTGCCCCCGCCCGCTCCACCGCCTCCAAGGGGGTGGGGGTGTTTTTTTGGCGTTAACTAGTAGATTTTATGACCCCATTAACCCCTTCCCGACATCCACCGTATATATACGGCGCACGCCGGGTGGGGGAATATGGAGCGGGCTCACGGGCTGAGACCGCTCCATAGAGCGAGTGTGTCGGCTGTGTGTTACAGCCGACACTTCCGGGTAACGTGCGGGATCCCGTTCGAGTGCGATCGTGCTTGTTTAACCGATTAAATAGTGATCGCGGCATTTAAATGACTAAAAACAGGGGGGCAAGTTCGGGGGGAGCCGTTGGTTGGCACGGCAGCCTGGGGGCCTGACGATGTCCCCCAGGTCCGCCATCTTTGTACTCCAATGAAGTCTTCAAAGGAGACTGTCAGAATCACAGTAAATTGCAGTATATCGTGCAAGCGATCTAACAATCGCTGGTTAAAGTCCCCTAGGGCAACAAGTAAAAAAAGTAAAAAACAGTAAAATAAAGTTAACAAATTTAAAAAAAAATGTAAAAGCTAAAAAAAAAAATATTTTCCCTCAAGCACAATGTAAAGAAAATAAAAAGCTAACATAACTGGTAACGACGCGTACTTAAAAGTCTGAATTATTACAATATATCATTATTTAGTCCGCATGGTGAACGCCGTAAAAAAAAAAAAAGTTAAACATCAGAATTGCTGATTTTTGGTCCCTTCTTCTCCCACAAAAAAATGCAATACCTGGTAGTGGGTGAAAAATAATTTCTATATAACCTATAATTGTCTTCTTAGTCGGCTCTGTTGCTTTAGTATTCAGTTTTTTAGTGTTCTCGCACCGTATGCAAATGACCACAAAAGAGTAAAATCTTCGTTTGAAAAGAGTCATATCTTCATTCCTCAAGTGTTTCCGAGTTTACCTGGCCTCCTTACTTTTGATTGACCGCTCCTCGCCTTCCCCCAGCACACGAAATCCCGCGCTTGTGCATTGATGTACCTTTCTGCGTTGTGCGCATAGAAGGACAAAGAATTATTATGATAAAAGTCGCAAAATGTTTGCAGACCGTTATTTGCAGTCGGCGGAGGAGTTTAGGAGAGGGGATAACGGCAATGAACTTTTTATAGCAGCGGCCAGTGAGAGATAAATAAAGTTCAATAGGTGAAATGCTGGTGACAGGTTCCCTTTAAGTTATGGGTCTATTTTTTTTTTAAATATTTTAATATGCTCCCCAATGTAACTTTATTTATTCATATGTTTGGACTTCTGTGGGGGCATCCATTATTATTAGCATCTGTGTATGTGTCTCTGCATGACGCATACACAGGTGCTATATAGCACACCCAGGGCACAGGAAAGTAGGGATGGGAGGCGACCCTGTCTCCTGCTGGGGCCGTTATAACTTTGAACAGTGCATGCTCTGTGGCAAGCGCAGTTCACAGGGACCCACAGCGACACTCGCATCTTGGTGAAAGACGGCACCATTTTATCGAAGAGCGGCAGCCACTGCAGTCATTCCAGGAGTTGTCTGTCAATTTAAATGAATTGCCAGGCCCTGCCTGCTGTGAATGCAGGACCGCCCGCCAATTCATTTGAATTGCCGCCTCCTTCCGCCCCCCACCGTAACCTAACACTTCAATGTGACTGCTAATAACCTCGGTCACATAGCTAATACAGGGACTCTCCTGTCACTTTAGGAGTCACTGCATTAGCATTTTCTGGTGCACGGGACCTCCCAGATGCTCCAGAATTATTAATACTGATTAATATTTGTCGGATCTCTAGTTCCTGTGTGCCACAATGGAAACTACAATTCATTGACCACTAGTTTCTATTGCAACGCAGAGAAGAAGAAAGAAGACAGAAGGCTTGTGTGGGTGAGTAAAAGTATTTTTACTTTTCATACTGGTTATGTTTTGTTTTTTGTTTTGCAGGTCCCGCTGGACCATTTGGACTACGTCATAGATTCATTGTACTATTTCGATTTAGATGACAAATTTTTTAATAAAATTGTCAGAGGTTTGTATAGGGAGGTTTTTATTTCAATAAAAAATAGTTTTTTATGTCTTTTTTTGATACTTTATTACCGTCATTGTAATGGTCGCTGTCTAACATCCTCCATCACTAAGGCAGGGCTTAGCGTTAGACAGTAAAAAGGCTTTCACTAACCCCCATTATTACCCCGGTACCCACCGCTAGCAAGGGTACCAGGAAAAGCCGAGTACGATCTAGCACCCGACCATCTGAAACGATGGCCAGGTACTGGGGCACTCGCAGACTGGTATTATCAGGCTGGGAAGGGACAAATACCGTGGCCCTTCCCACCCTGGTTATTTTAGGCTGCGGTTGCTTTATTATATCTGGCTGGTTATGAAAAATGGGGGGTCCCCATGTCATTTCTTTCTATTATTTATTCATTTATGTAATACCAGCTGATAATACTAGCTTGCGGCCACCACTGTGCCTGGCCATCGCTTCAGGTGTTCGGGTATTGGATCGTACCTGGCTCTTCCCGGTACCCTTGGTGGAGTTGGGTACTGGGGTAATAATGGGATTTAGTGTTAGCATTTTTATTTGTTAACACTAAGCCTCAGCCTTAGTAATAGATGCTGTCAATCATATAGTGGCCATTACACTGGCGGTAATAAAGTATTAAAAAAACACATAAGAACCATTTTTTTTATTGAAATAAAAACTCCCTCAGACAACCCGCTTTCACCATTTTATAAAAAAAACAAAAAACAAAAAAAACGTAGATCAAAGTAGTCCAATAAATCTATGATGTAATGCAGATTGTCCATTGGAACCTATCAAAAAAATTTAAATAATTAGCAGTATGAAAAATAAAAAAATTATACTTTCCTTCTCCCCTGTAACACAATAGAAACTAGGAGGTTAATGAAAAAGAATTCCCCTTCATGTAACTCTGCTACCTGTCAACTAAAAAGTCTTTCGCCTGAGTACCAGGTTCCAGGTGAAACTTTCTTTTACTCCACCATCGGGAAACATTTTTTCCTCTGGCGGAAGATTTTTCCATTGATACGTAGCAGTTCTAATGGGGTGGTGTTAGGGGGGGGGGGGCAAAATCTAAAAAGAGTGCAGCAGGAACGTCTTGTTCATCAAGTACAAGGACAAGAGGGATGTCCTTATCTTGATCACAATACATGGGAACGGCAACACCCCTTTCCCTGTAAGAGGTACCAGTACAGTGACCACCAAGCCAGATTACATCCTGGGATATAATAAATACATGATAATAAATACATGGGAGGGGTTGATCTTTCAGATCAAGTGCTGAAGCTGTATAGTGCAAAGCGGAAGACAAGGATGTGGTACAAAAACGTGGCCGTGCATATTGTACCGATGGCATTGTGTAACGCTTACGTGCTATCCCGATGTGCAGGCCGGACAGTGACATTTCTTCATGAGGTGGTTATCAAGACACTTCTATTTGGAAACGATGAAGGAGAGGGCCTAAGCACATCTGCTGGAAGCGAGGGCGCCCGTATTGTACCAGGGCAGCACTTTCCCAGCGATGTACCCCAAACTGCAAAGAAGGAAAGGACCCAAAATAGGTACAGAGTGCTCCAAAAGGGGGATAAGAAAGGACACCACTTATCAGTGCGACACCTGCCCAGAAAAATCTGGCCTGTGCATAAAGGAGTGTTTCAAAGTGTACCACATATCTATATGGATTATTAATTTTATTATTCATGTACCCTTTTTTTATACCACCTTATTATACCCTGATGTACTCCACACAGCTTACATATGCCCCTACAATTACAAATTAAAATACCAGCAAAAACCCCACAAAAAAACTACTTATTTTTACCTCTAGCTGGAGATGCCCTAAGGGGTGTAGTTTCTAAAATGGGGTCACTTTTAGGGGGTTTCTACTGTTTTGGTCCCACAGGAGCCTTGCCAATTCGACATGGCACCTGAAAACCAATCCACCAAAATCTGCATGCCAAAAAACGCTCCTTCCACTCTGAGCCCTGCTGTGGGCCTGTGCTCAGGAGACATTGCTTCCCCATATTTTGGGGTACTTTTTTTCCTTTAGACCTTGTAAAAATAAAAAGAAAAAACTAAGCCAAAGCTACATTTTATGAGGGAAAAAAAGTAGATTTTAATTTTCATGGCCTAATTTAAATTAATTCTGCAAAAAAAACCTGTGGGTCAAAATTCTATAAGGGGTGTAGATTCCAAAATGGGATCACTTTTGGGGGGCTTCCACTGTTTTGATCCTTCAGGGGCTGTACAAATGCGACATGGCACCCCAAACCATTTCAGCAAAATTTGAGTTTCAAAAGCCAAAAAACACGCCTTCTCTTCTAAGCCCTGCCATGTTTCCGAACAGCAATTTATGTCCACATATGGGGTGTTGCCGTTCTCAGGAGAAATTGCTTTACAAATTGTGCAGTGCTTTTTCTTCTTGAGACCTTGTAAAAATGAAAAACTAAGCTAAAACTACATTTTATGGGAAAAAATGTAGATTTTAATTTTCACGGCCTACTTCCAATTAACTCTACAAAAAACCTGTGTGGTCAAAATGCTCACTATACCCCTAGATAAATTCCATAAGGGAGGTAGTTCCCAAAATGGGGTCACTTTTGGGGCATTTCTATTGTTTTGATCCCTCAGGGGATTAAAAAATGCGACATGGCGCCTGAAAACCATTCCGGCAAAATTTGAGCTCCAAAAGCTAAATGGCACTCCCTCCTTCTGAGGGCTGCCGTGTGTTCAAACATCAGTTTATGACCACATATGGAGTATTGCCGTAATCGGGAAAAATTGCTTTAAAAATGATGTGGTGCTTTTTCTCCTTTATTCCTTGTAAAAATTAAAACGTATGTTTTATTGGAAAAAATGTAGATTTTCATTTTTACGGCTTATTTTAAAGAGATTTAGCAAAAAACTGTGGGGTCAAAATGCTCACTATACCCAAAGATTAATTCCTTGGGGGTGTAGTTTTAAAAATGGTGTCTTTTGGGGGGTGTTTCCTATGTTTTGGCACCACAAGACCTTTTCAAACCTGACATGGCGCCTAAAATATTTTCTAATAGATAGGAGGCCTAAAAATCCACTAGATGCTCCTTTGCTTCTGAGGCCTGTGCTTCAGTCCATTAGCACACTAGAACCACATGTGGGATATTCCCAAAAACCTGCAGAATGTGGGAAAAAAATATTGAGTTGCGTTTCTCTGGTAAAACCTTCTGTGTTACAGAAGTTTTTTTAAATTATAAATGAGTTTTGGCAAAAAAATTAAACGTTGCTTTAATTCCTGTGATGCGCCTAAAGGGTTAAGGCCCTTTATGAATACTGTTTTGAATACCTTCAGGGGTGCCGTTTTAAAAATGGGGGGGATTTGTGGGGACTTTCTAATATATAAGGCCTTCAAAGCCACTACAGAAGTGAACTGGTTCCTGAAAAAATAGTCTTTTGAAATTTTCTTGAAAATGTGAGAAATTGCAGCTAAAGTTCTAAGCCTTGTAACGTCCTAGAAAAATAAAAGGATGTTCAAAAAATGATGCAAACGTAAAGTAGACATATGGGAAATGTAAACAAGTAAGTATTTTGCTTGGTATTACTATCTGTTTTACAAGCAGATACATTTACATTTAGAAAATGCAAATCTTCAAATAATTTTTCTTTATTTTAATTTATGTATATAATCGTTCATATATTACAACTGACCCATAACAATCAAATCCAAACAAACCCACATCAATTTATTTTATTTTTTTAAATAAAACAAAAAAAATTATAATAATTTAACCCCTTAACGCACCATGACGTAACTGTACGTCGAGGTGAGCAGTAAGTTCGAGCACCTTGACGTGCAGTTACATCTGTGCTTTGAGAGTTAACCGCCGCGCGGCGCTACACCGCAGCAGTGGTTAACTGTGCAGGGTGTCTGCCCTGCATTCCCCGTTGCCGATCAGCGGCCCATCGCCGCTGATATCGGCAGTTAACCCCTTAATTGCGGCGCTCGATTTTGAACACCACAATTAAGGTGTTTAGCGCCGATCGGCAGCCCCCACGTGAAATCACGGGGGCTGGCGATGGTACCCATTGCAACCGGACACCAGACAATGGCTTCCGGGTTGCCATGTACAGAAGCCTATGAGGACCAGCCGGAGGGTGGTCGTCGTAGGCTTCCTGTCAGTGTGACTGTGACGTCACAATGACAGTTGGAATGCATTACACTACGTGTGTAGTGTAATGTATTCCAGCAGCGATCAGAGTTGCAAGTCTAAGTGTCCCCTAGTGGGACAAGTGGTAAAAGTAAAAAAAAGAATAAAAATGTTTTAAAAAAAGTGTAAAAATACAATTTATAAGTGATATAAACAAGAACTGCTTTTTTTCCTATTATAAGTCTTTTATTATAGGAAAAAAAATTAATACGTAAAAAAAAATTACACGTATTTGGTATCACCGCGTTCGTAACGACCCCAACTATAAAACTATAATATTATTTTTCCCGCACGGTGAACACCGCAAAAAAATAAATAAACGAAAAACAATGCCAGAATCACTATTTTTTGGTCACCACCCCTCCCAAAATATGTGATTAAAAGTGATCAAAAAGTCGCATGTACGCCAAAATAGTACCGATACAAACTAAAATCCGTCCCGCAAAAAACAAGCACTTACACAGCTTTTTTGACTGAAAAATAAAAAAGTTATGGCTCTCAGAATATGGTGACACAAATAATAATTTCTTTTCTAAATAAGTTATTTTATTGCGCAAACGCTGCAAAACATAAAAAAAACGTATATACATATGGTATCACCATATCGTACTGACCCGCAGAATAAAGTATAATAGTCATTTATAGCCCAGGGTAAACGCCGTCAAAAATAAATAAAAATCATTGTCAGAATTGATGCTTTTTGGTCACCTGGCTTGCCGAAAAATTGAATAAAAAGTGATCAACAAAATCGCATGTACCCCAAAATGGTACCAATGAAAATTACAGATTGTCCCGCAACAAATAAGCCCTCACACGGCTCCAGTGGTGAAAAAATAAAAAAAGTTCCGGCTCCCAGATTATGGCGATGCAAAATGTACAGAGCGTTCTAAAAGCGGATAGGATTGGGTGCCATTTATAAGTGCGACACTGGCCACATATCTGTGGATTATTATTTATTTACCCAATTATTATACCCTCTTATTATGCCCCTGATGTACTCTGCCCAGCCTACATGTGCCCCCACATTATAAACTGAAATACCAGCAAAACGGCAGAGCTACTACCAAGCAAAATATGCGCTCCAAAAGCCAAATGGCGTCCCTCCCTTCTGAGCCCTACAGCGTGCCCAAACAGCCGTTTACGTCCACCGATATGGCATCGCCATACCCGGGAGAACCCTGTTAATATTTTATGTGGTATTTGTGGCACAAACTGGGCACAACATATAGTGCACTAAAATGACACATCAGTGGAAAATTTTAATTTTCACTCTGCACCATTCGCTGCGCATTAAACCCTTTGCGCACCATGACTTAATAGCATGTCGTGGTGTGGGGGTGATATATGGAGCATCTCACGCGCTGAGCCCGTGCCATACGCTGCGGGTGTCAGCTGTGTATTACAGCTGATACCCGGGACTAACGGACAGAAACAGCGATCACGCTGTTACAGGAGCCTGTAAAAATCAAAATATACTGCAATACATTAGTATTGCAGTGTATTCTACCAGTGATCTAACGATCGCTGGTTCAAGTCTCCCAGGGGGAGTAATAAAATATGTAAAAACAAAAGTAAATAGTTATTATCAGTGGAAAAAATTAAATAAATATTTAAAGTCCAAAAAGAAAACCTTTTCACATTTTTTCTCTAAAGTAATGTAAAAAAATACACAAAATTGGCGTCCGTAAAAGTCCAAGCTATTAGAATATACCATTATTTAACTCAGACGGTGAACGCCGTGAAAAATAAAGAATTTTAAACGGCAAAATCGCAGTTTTTTTGGTAACCCTGGCTCTACCAAAAATGTAATAAAAAGTGCTCAAAAAGTCTTATGTACCAAAAAATGGTACCAATAAAAACTACAGCTCGTCCCGCAAAGAATATGCCCTCACACCACTCTATTGACGGAAAAATAAAAAGTTGTGGCTCTCGGAAAGCGGGGAGGAAAAACAAAAAAGCAAAAAGCAAACCATGAATCAGTTCGTAAAGGGTTAATTACTTTCTAATGAAAAAGCATTTATGACCACATGTGGAGTATAGCCGTACTCGGGAGAAATTGCTTTACAAATGTTGGGTTGCATATTCTCCTTTATCCTTTGTGAAAAAATTCAACATTTTAGGGAAATAATGTTCATATTAATTTTCACGCCCTAATTCTAATAAATTCTGCAAAAGACGTGTGGGGCCTAAATGCTCACTATACCCCTAGATAGATTCGTTAAGTGGTGTAGTTTCCCAAATGGGGTTACTTTTGGGGGTCTTCCACTGTTTCGGTCTCTCAGGGGCTTTGCAAATTCGACATGACACCCAAAAACTATTCCAGCTAAATTTGAGCTCCAAAAGCCAAATAGCGCTCCTTCCCTTCTAAGCCCCGGTGTGGGTCCAAACAGCAGTTTATTACCACATATGGGGTATTTACGTAATCAGTAGAAATTGTTTTACAAATGTTGGGGTGCTTTTTCTCCTTTATTCCTTGTAAAAATTAAAAATGGCTACCTTTTTTCAGAAAAAAAGTAGATTTTTACCTTTACAGACTAATTCCAATGAATTCAGCAAAACAACTGTGGGGTCAAAATGCTAACTTTACCCCTAGAAAAATTCCTTGAGGGGTGTAGCTTCCAAAATGGGGCCACTATTGGGGGGTTTCCACGGTTTTCATCCCTCCAGTGCATTGCAAACACGACACGGCACTAAAAACTATTCCAGCAAAATCAGAAATCCAAATGGTGCTCCTTCTCTTCTGAGGCCTGCTGTGGGTCAAAACAGCCGTTTATTACCACATATGGGGTATTGCTATAATCGGAAGAAATTGCTTTACATATGTTGGGGTGTTTTTTCTACTTTATTCCTTGTAAAAATGTAAAATTTCTACGTTTTTTCACAAAAAAAAGTAGATTTTCATCTTCACATACTAATTCAAATAAATTTAGCAAAAAAACTGTGGGTTCAAAATTCTAACTATACCCATAGATAAATTCCTTGAGGGGTATAGTTTCCAAAATGGGGTCACCTATTCAAACCTGACATGGTGCCTAAAATATATTCTAAAAAAAAGAGGCCCCAAAATCCACTAGGTGCTCCTTTGCTTCTGAGGCCTGTGTTTCAGTCCATTATCACACTAGAGCCACATGTGGGATATTTCTAAAAACTGCAGAATCTGGGCAATAAATATTGAGTTGCATTTCTTGGGTACAACCTTCTGTGGTACAGAAAAAATTTATTACAAATGAATTTTCGAAGAAAAAAAATGAAATCTACTTTGCTTTAATTCCTGTGAAACGCCTAAAGGGTTAAAACACTTTCTGAATGCTGTTTTGAATACTTTGATGGGTGCAGTTTTCAAAATGGGGTGACTTCTGGGGACTTTCTAATATATAAGGCCCTCAAAGCCACTTCAGAACTGAACTTGTCCCTGAAAAAATAGCCTTTTGAAATTTTCTTGAAAATATGAGAAATTGCTTCTAAAGTTCTAAGCCTTGTAACGTCCTAGAAAAATAAAAGAATGTTCAAAAAATGACGCAAACATAAAGTAGACATATGGGAAAGAAATATAAACTAGTACGTATTTTGTGTGGTATTACTATCTGTTTTACAAGTAAATACATTTAAATTTAGAAAAATGCAAATTTTTGCTAATTTTCTCTAAATCCTGGCGTTTCTTACAAATAAATATTGAATTTAATGAATACATTTTTCAGTATCATAAAGTACAACATGTCACGAGAAAACAATCTCAGAATCGCTTGGATAGGCAAAAGCATTCTGGAGTTCTTACCACATAAAGTGACACATGTCAGATTTGCATAAATGGTGCTAGTCCTGAAGGCCAAAACAGGCTTAGACACTAAGGGTTTAAAGGGAAACAGAAAAAGAAAAACAAACACACACAAAAAAAACCAAAAAGAAAATACAACAACACACCTTCTGATATTATTAGCCCTACCAGCTCTGTTGGGGGTTCTCAAGAGGCTAAGATTAATGTCCAGTTTCTGAAATTCTATCCAGGGATTCCATGTTCTGTGAAATCTGTCATATGTATCGTTCGAACAAGAGATTAAGTTCTCCATTTGCATAATATTATTAACTTTGGAAACCCATAGGCAGAGCGAAGGAGCTTCTATTTTCTTTCACATTAATGGAACACACGTTCTCGCAGCCATGATTAAAAAACATAACAATGATCGCTTGAGAGAAATAAGGGGAGTCTCGCCATGACAGAGAAGGAACAATACGGGGTTCAAAGATAATTCCACTCTGAGGATCTTATTAATAATTTCTCTTAGTCCTACCCAAAAGGGAAGCAACAAGTGGCATGACCAAAAAATATGAAGGAGTGTACCAATTTAGGTTTTGCATCTCCAACATTTTGGGTCCGCAGATGGGAAAATAGTTTTTAAATGTGACGGGACTCTATACCATCTGGAGAGTAGTTTATAACTAGCGTCCTGGAAGCGAGAGCGAACAGAGGATTTATGGGTCAAAGTAAAAATCTTCTGTCTCTGATCATCAGTAAAATTAATTTTAAAGTCTACTTCCCATTGAAGCATGAAAGGTTGAGGTAGTTGTCCTAGAGGATTCTGGAGGAGGGCGTAAATCAAAGACAGTGAGAGCCTAATCAGACCCAACCTAGACACAATGTCTCAAACTGAGTTTTTTTACGATTCTGGTTGAGGGAGAGATGTTAAAAAATGTCTCATTTGCATGGATCTCCAGGGCCCCAGACGATTAGAACCCAGCAGGATCAGCAGAGCATGTGGAGTTAGCCAGTGATTATCTTTTTGTATATCACTGACTCTAAATTTGCCAGAGGAGATCCAGTTACGAAAGATCAGGGCATCTATTCCCAGAGGAAAACGAGGGTTACTCAAAATAGGAAATTGTGCAGAGATACATGGTAAGAAAAAATGTTGTGCTATTAAATTCGAACTACATTGCAGTGTCGGGCCTATAGTAGGATGGAGCCGTAGGTGGAGTAAATATGAAGGCTCCAGCCATGGACATACCGCCAAAGAAATACAGGAAAAACATTGTTCGACCTGGACCCAAGGTTTAAGGGATCCATGTTGGCACCAATCGATAACTCGTGTCAGATGTGTTGCCAGATAATAAGATTTGATATCCGGCAAAGCAAGGCCCCCCACACTTTTTAGGTCGACACAGCAATGTCCGTTTTATTCTTGCGGTCTTCCGAGCCCATATAAATGTTATTTGCATGGAATCAATAACTTTAAAAAAAGAAGGGATTCTAATCGGCAATGCTTGCATAAGATATAAAATACAGGGTAGTAAATTCATTTTGAATATAGTACAACGACCTAGCCAGCTGATGTTCCCCTTGGTCCATTTCGTACAGTCTTCACATATAGTTCGTAGAAGGGTGGGGAGTTAGACTGATATAAATTGGATGGGTTAGGGGAAATATTAACTCCCAGGTATTTCAATGACATATAGCCCCAACAAAACTCAAAAGATTGTTTGAGAGATTGAATTGAATCAAGTCCAATGTTAAAGTAATATTCAACGGCTCTGATTTAGCTAAGTTGATTTTAAAATTAGAAAGCTCTGAATATAATTTAAATTCATTTGTTAAATTTGATATGAGTATTTCAAGGAAAAAACTAATTTGTTTAAAGTTCTACAATTTGCCATGATACCAATTCAATGCAATTTTGCCCCATCCAGTTAAAAAATGTATACGTTTTTAACATGGAATCCAATGGGCGATGTATGGCATCTGTCGGAGGTATACGTTTTGTTTTAGCTTTTTTTTTTACCTTGCCCAATACATCTCAGGAAATGATGGGTTTAGAGATAAGTTAAGGGAGGACCCATCTGTAGCGACTACTGGGGTCTATCATTCGTGCAGGTGCTGTGCGGTGCTAGGATGGAAGGTTACAATATTTCTAAAAGCCATAAGCACCCCTCTATTCTTGGTGGTATTATGTGACTGGTAAATGATGGGGAAACATGGTTTAATTCTAAAGGGATCACATTCTAACCATGTTAACACGTGCTTTACTACAGGATCTGTGGCACAAATCAGTGGCTTATCTTTCTGTCGCAGATCCACACAACGATTATCCTTTAACAGAGCACCTCTATTGGCAAAGACTATACCTCAGCGATGTACATAATAAGTTGGCCTTTTAAGTGCTGTAGAGATGTCTGGTATATTTTCCATTATGCAAGGATCCGCCTAAGGTATCGTCAGGAGCATAATAATCGTAGTCGCGGGGGCTGCAACCGAACCTGGATCGGGAAGACAGCACTCTATCCCCGGGCCCCCATACGAGCGACACTTAGTTTCCTATAGAGGATCAGAGAGCCATCGGCTCCCTGCCCCGCCACTATCTCTGGTAAGCCACAGCTGTTTTAGACCTGTGGCCTACTGGAGGTTTCTGAGGATGTCAGTCTGAAGTCCCGATGGAGGCGGCGTGATGATGTCACTGCATTGCATGACCCACACCAGACAGCAGGCCAAAGACGCAACAGCTCATTGTGGGAATCGGGTTAGACGAGTTTACAAAGAGGGCACTATTCATGATGGGGGGGGCCTTACTACTATACAATGCATTCGGAAATTCTTCAGACCCTTTACATTTTGTTATGTTGAGGTCTTGTGCTAAAATAAAAATACATGTTTTTCTCCATCATTCTGCACTCAATACCCCATAATCAGAACACAGAATTTTCTAATTTTTTGATAATTTATTGAAAAGGAAAAACTATAATATTGCATTGACATTAGTATTCAGACCCTTTACTCAGTACTTAGTTTAAGCATCTTTGGCTGCGATAACAGCCTCCAGTCTTCTTGGGTATGATACCACAAGGTTTGTACACCTGGATTTGGGGAATTTCTGCCATTCTTCTCTGCAAATTTTCTCAAATTCTTTCAGGTTGGATGGGGACCTTTGGTGGACGGCCATTTTCAGGTCTCTCCACAGATGTTCAAGTCAGGGCTCTGGCTGCACCACTCAAGGACATTCACAGAGTTGTCCCTAAGCAACTCCTGTGTTGTTTTGGCTGTGTGCTTAGGGTCATTTCTTGTTGGAAGGTGAACCTTCAGCCCAGTCTGAGGTCCAGAGTACTCAGGATCAGGTTTTCATTAAAAGTATCTCTGTACTTTGCTACATTCATCTGTCTCTCAACCCTGACAAGTCCACCTGTCCCAGCTGCTGAAAATCACCCCACAGCACGATGCTGCCACCACCATGCTTCAATGTAGGGATGATATTGAGCAGGTGATGAGCAGTGCCTGGTTTCATCCAGACATGACGCTTAGAATTGAGGCCAAAATGCCCTCAAGTCCCCTAATGGGACAAAGTAATAAAGTAAAAAAAAAGTTAGAAAAAGATGTGTAAAAATAAGAAAATAAAAGATTTAAAAGTAATAAAAGTAAAAATTCCCCCTTTTCCCTTATCAGTCCTTTATTATTAATAAAAATATATAAACAAACAAATAAACTATACATAATTGGTATCGCCGCGTCCGTAACAGCCTGAACTACAAAATTATTTCGTTATTTATCCCGCGCGGTGAACGCCATAAAAGAAAATAATAATAAACCGTACCAGAATCACAATTGTTTGCTCACTTCACCTCCCAAAAAATTGAATAAAAAGAGATCAAAAAGTCGCATGTACCTAAAAATGGTACTGATCGAAACTACAATTCGTTACGCAAAAAATAAGTCCTCACACGGCTTTATTGATGTAAAAATAAAAAAGTTCTGGCTCTAAGAATAAGGTAACACAAAAAGTGAATGATTTTTTACAAAACGTATTTTATTGTGAAAACGCCATAAGACATAAAAAAAAACTATAAACATATGGTATCACCATAATTGTATCGCCCCGCAGAATAAAGTGACTATGTAATTTATAGCGCACGGTGAACGTTGTAAAAAAAATCGAATAAAAAAACAATAGTAGAATTGCTGTTTTTTAGTCACCACGCCACCTAAAAATAGAATAAAAACTGATCAAAAAGCCGCATGCACCCCAAGAAAGCTACAATGAATTCCTCAAGGGGTCTAGTTTCCAAAATGGGGGTCACTTTTGGGGGTTTTCCACTGTTTTGGCACCACAAGACCTCTTCAAACCGGACATGGTGCCTAATAAAAAGGAGGTCTCATAATCCTCTAGGTGTGCCTTTGCTTCTGAGGCCGGTGCTTCAGTCCATTATCACACTAGGGCCACATGTGGGATATTTCTCAAAACTGCAGAATCTGGGCAATACGTATTAAGTTGCGTTTCTCTGATAAAACTTTTTGTGTTATAAAAAAAAATGGTATAAAGAGGATTTTCTGACAAAAAACAAAATGTAAATTTCACCTACTTTGCTCTAAATTTCTGTGAAACACCTAAATTGTTCATAAACTTTCTAAATGCTGTTGTGAATACTTTGAGGGGTCTAGTTTCTAAAATGGGGTGTTTGATAGGGGTTTCTAATATATGGGCCCCTCAAAGCAACTTCAGAACTGAACTGTAACCTAAAAAAATTAATAAATTAGGCAATACTTCGCTTCTTACATTATACTGATAATGAGCCGTGCCCACCCCGAGATTACCCCAGTTTTGACCGTTTGTATAAACAGAGACTCCTATTAGACCGTTTCAGTGCCCGGTTTTCCCGAGCATACACCCCCGAGAAGTGTATTTCTATTGATGAGTCCTTGGTACATTTTAAAGGGAGGGTTCAATTCCGCGAGTGCCTGCCGGGTAAGAGGGCAAGGTATGGAGTGAAGATGTTTAAGCTGTGCAAGAGTGCATCAGGGCATACCTACAGGTTTAGGATATATGAAGGGAAGGACACCAGTATTCAGCCCCCAGAATGCCCCCCTTACTGGGAGTTAATGCAAAAAATGTGTGGGATTTGGTGCACCCACTGCTGGACTAGGGTTACCACCTCTACCTGGATAATTTTTATATCAGCATCCCACTTCATGAGCCTCGCTTCCAGAAGTCCTGCGGCATGTGGCACTGCTAGAAGAAATCTGAGAGGCCTCCCTAAGACTCTGTTTGGGCAAACAAGAAGGGGTGAGAGCAGGGCACATTCTAGCAGCAACATATTGTGTGTCAAGTACAAGGACAAGAGAGATGTCACACCAGTACCCATGTACCTGTACGAGGTACCAGTACAGAGACCCCCAAACCAGACTGCATCCTGGACTACAATAGGTACATGGGAGGGGTGGACTTGTCAGATCAAGTCCTGAAGCCCTACAGCGCCATGCGGTGTGGTATAAGAAGCTGGCCGTGCACATCATACCGATGGCTTTGTACAATGTGTACGTGCTACGTCGATGTGCAGGCCAGAGGGGAACTTTCCTGGAATTTCAAGAGGTGATTGTCAAGAACCTAATCTTTAGGGACCAAGAAGGGGGGGGCACCCAGTACTTCTGGAAGCGAGGCCACACGCATCGTACCAGGGCAACACTTTCCAGGAGATGTTCCCCAAACTGGCAAGAAGGGAAAAAGTCAAAAGAGGTGCAAAGTCTGCTATAAGAGGGGGATAAGGGAGGACACAATATATCAATGTGACACGTGTCCCGAAAAACCAGAGCTCTGTATGAAAGAGTGTTTTAAAATTTATCATACATCCCTTGGATTATAATTTACCCCAATTTTACTTACCCTGATGTACTCCGCACAGCTTATCCCCCCTCGTCTTTCCCCTCTGGGACCTGCTGTGTGCCCAGGTGTCAGGGTAGCTTCCTTCTCCCTGTTATCTCACACCGAATAACCACCTCTGTAAATTGAAAGCTGAATGCATTCATGGAAAAAAGTACACCACACAGACAAATGTTGGTAGACATCTTTCCCTCAGTTCAGTAGGAAGTGAACTAACTTTATTTGAACAAAGAACACAAAAGAAAATCTTCTCTGTAGGAAGGTGGAACGTTCTTAAGCCCCATTGGCTCTACTCAGCTGTAAGTTCTTCTGTACACTCCTCTTGCATTCCAGGGAGGGGCGGTGTCTTCCATAGGCGTGTCCGTCATGCAGACTCCTTTGTGTCCCATAGATCCAATCTCTTTGTGAAATACACTGATATATATATATATATATGTGAGAATAATATTTTTGCAACTAATATACATGGTAATGATCCCTGACAGTCCCCCCTAAAAATATTATTACTCTATCCCTGAGTCTTGCCTATCAACCTACCACTGACCACTCAAACCAGGCGGGTAGGGGTTTTGATTTCTTCACCAGCTTGAGACGAGCTACTCCTGATGACTAACCCCCCTTTGTACCTGGACTTCCAAGGTTTCGGAGTGGTCCTAACTGTCCCTATTCTCCTCAGGATACAGGATGATTGTCTTGGTATAATCTACAAACCGCAGCTGGTTGTAATATATATAATTAATCCAGTCCACATTTTTATTAATGGTAATAATTGTCGCACTGTCACTTACTGTCCTAATGGGACTTTTACCCCTGCAGATATAACAGGTCATGGGCAGCATCTTCCCCAAACCTAAAGACACCCAGGTAACATAACCTCCGGGCTCTCATTGCTGCCATGTACTTCTTCCATATGAGTGACAACAACCAGTGACCTTCACCTCATACCTTCTCATAAAACTCCTCAGATTGGAATTCACAGTACCGTGGCATATTTACACACATTATAATTCTAAACCTCAGACAAAAACAATAGGGCCTTAACTAATAATATAATGCTATCACCAATCCCATGCTATTACCCTCAGGTTTTGGGTCCCATCAGTTCATTGCCAGTCCTGTATATCATCGTCCTCTTCTTCTCCTGTCTTCTGTGGAGTCAAACTGCACAGTGGTGTCCAGTGGGGGATTTATTACTATCCTCCACCTGGTCACTTACTTATTAAAACACTGGATACTGCTGACGGATTCACTCAGGTCTTTGGTCTTTACTTTCATCTTTGCTGATGTCATCAGGACTTGGTTTGGTCCCTCTCATCTGTCAGACACCGTCTCTCTTAGTATACGTCACCGGGCTGTACACAGCACCTCATACTGTGAGCCTGGGGTGAGTTCCCACGTAGGCGGATTAGTCGAGTTTTATTGTGACTACCACAAACCCTCCGCATCTATCCTCTTCCTCCGGTAAGTTACTTGTCTGGGCGGCTGCTTGGAATTGTGACACTACCGTCAGTTCATGACCAACGCGTTGTATTGGCTCCGGCTGCGCCTGCCGCATCTGGAGTTCATCGTATTAAAAGTCTTTTAGTTCATGTTTACTGGCACTTGCCGGGGACCTCCAACCCTTATCAATTGTTAAAATAAATACTAATCTGGTGATATCATCTACGTAATACAAAAGTTGTTCTAAGTACATACAATAACAATGTCAGGCCCTTAAACTAAATCAAACAAACACCTTTATATAAGAAAAACTTCTCTGTTCCAATGGACAGGGCACCTAGAAGATGTGTAATTATTAGGTACATTTCATTTGCACTTGGTGTTACTATTTCCAGCAGGATTTGTACCTTGATCTGAGCTGATTGCCTGGAACATCTTCTACCCACAGAAATATACAGAGATTCCACATGTTTATCTGACAAATGTCGCAAACCAATTTGTCTTACTCTAATTTGTATTGCATGGGGAGGCCTCTCAATGTTGGTTCTCTTTGTGTGAGGCGGGTATGATAAGGTTGGCACCGGTCTGCCAGGACGGTTCTCTTCGTGGGAGGCGGGTATGAAGGTTGGCACCGGTCTGCCAGGACTGTTCTGTAGGGAAATCAAACAGCTCTAACAGAATTTAGCAGCATCAGCTGTAACGCCTGGGACATAACAATTAGATCTTACCAAATCGATCCTTGCAGTCTTGGGGCATATGTGAGGTCATACACCATCAATACAAGTGCCATCAGGAGTGCCTTGGGTGTTACCGGTTCACCTTCCCTTATCCGTCCACATTCTGTCAGAATCTGGTTCTCTCGCCTTCCGCTCCCAGTTGGACTTTTCCTGTGGAGAACAAGCTTTTTCATTGTATAAACATTAATTGATCTTAATCAAATAATTAACTTGAAGAAAAACATTAACAAATAACATCATTACATCAAACGTTAACATTGAGCAATAACTAGGAGTGATACATGCAAACTCATTTTTCTTCTTTATATATATACATATATATATATATATATATATATATATATATATATATATACACAAACACTGCACAGAATTTTCCTTCCACAATAACAACAAAAAAGAAAAAAAAAAAAATAACTAAAAATGTTTTCAAATGGGAATATTCCGCTTCTGTACCTTTTATCTGACGCCTCTAATAGTTCAATGCTAAGGCTGATCCAGAACTTTACATAAACTTAACCTCAGTATTTAATATTCCCACAACACTTCTTAAATACAGTTATTAAACAAACTAACTTTGGGACAACATCTGGAGAACTGCTGACATCTTATCATTTCACAAACACCAGTTCAATACTTGGGATAAAAACTATTCCCCTGAAGATACCGGCTGGGCTTCAGGCCCCCCTGAGAACAGGTCTGCACACACGAGCACAATGTCATACTCTTCTACCTCGGGTAGTTGTATGTTCTGCAGTTGCTGGGACGGGTAATCTGGCCGGGCTGCACTTTTCACAGGTATCTTTGCTGTTTTACCTATGTCATGCCGTGCGCACATCATGCCGGCTGCTACAAACCTAGCAGTGGCATTATTGTGTCCAGGGACAAGCCAATTTACTGACACCTGGCCGCACATACCCTTGTTGTCAGGTCTGTCTTCTCTCGCTCTCTCAATTGGCTCACCCGATGATCCAATAAAGTTCCTACTACCAATGGGCCCATAATTGTGGGCGATGCCAAAAGCGTACCTAGAGTCAGTGTAAATGTCGGCCGTCTTATCTTCTGCCAGGTTACAGCCTCAGCTAGCACCTCCAGCTCCGCTCCTTGAGATGAACAAGAAGGTGAGAGTGGTTTCTGGATAATTTACCTGGTGCCTTGTATCCTGTCTTGTACATACTGTATATGATCAAGTATTTCTACATTACAAATTTACATTAAAAAACCCATGTCACATATAGATAGAACATCTCAAAGGGGTGGCGTCTTCATTCTCTAAAATAAAAACAAATATTATACACTTCTCCACACTCATCTGATAATCCAGAACACTTTGAGAATCTCACTTTTATCAGGTTCTGTAAATACTTGATTAATACAAAAAACAAATAAAAATATGTTACTGAAATCTGGCATAAAATAAACAATGTTCAAACAATTTTTGTTTGTTTTGCCTTCTCCCCCATCTAAATCCGTAAAGACTCATCTGTGAGTGACGTCACCTCGCCTCCTGTGTAAATTTGCTGGAGTGGGATGGTCTCTTAGACACTACCTCATATTGGGTGGAGACTACAGCACAGCTTACCCAGTGCCATATTTAATATTCTGGAAAGATCTGGAACCATCTATACAGAAATACCTCAAAATTTAGGTTACTGTCATACACATTTAATCTGGGTTACTCATTGGGGTCTAATACACATTTTGTAGATCTCCTGAAACCAAATTCATTAATTCAAAACAAACCAAAATTGTACCTAATCAGTTCCTTCACCATTCCCCCCTTTGTGGACTCTGCGAAAGTAATATAGCAGAGTTCAAAACTACACCTCAACATAATAAGGTCGGGCACTCTATCTTGGGGGCACTAGTTTAACCCCCTGTAATACACAACAGCCTGGAACAAAAATGACTTTCTCCTGACAAAAATAAATTTTATCTTCAAAATGACTTGCAACCATTTACCTGTAAAACATTTCATATGTTCCAAAATAACATTTAGGCCGCACTATAGCACGTGCCTAATGTGTGAAAACAAAACAATTGTAATTAGTTATTCGATAATATCTCACAATATCTGTAGTTTAATACATTTGAATTAACATCAAAACACATTAAATCTTATCACATCAACAGCGCATGCGCAAAGATAAGAAACTTTCCTGTACACAGGAAAAAAGAAACTGATTATAACCCCATACTCAAAACACTAAGAAATTTTGTTTTTAAACATTACTGCTGTTAACAATAAGAGCATAGAATATAGATCCAAAATCAGTTCGCGCCCTGTATACCACTGCAGACAGCCCACAGCCCCCTCCCAAACGAATTCTACAGGAGGGGGTCACACACTCATTCCTCACAGCTTCTATTCTCACAATCTTAACAATTTCAATGCTGGCAAAACAACGTACGTATCTGCAATCATTCATCACACTATGGTATAGGAATTATCTACGTTCAAAACATTAAACACATAATCTGTAACAGTGTCCAATTTGTCGGCCACCATCTCTATATTATGATGATGTGTCTCCTCACCAGTGTACAGCGTCCTGCACAGCTGGGACGGAAGCTAGAATAGAAAAAAAACAAAAAACTGCAGCATGTGTTACTGAGGGAAATGACAAAGTTAACAAGGCTATCATTTCATACTGATTTAGTTAGGCCGGGCGTGACCTCATCAGGGGTGGGGGGGGGACACAATGAGGACACACTCAACATGAGGTACGGCGGCCATTACCGGGCGTCGGCTGGTCCTGTGTCTTCTAATACATATAACATACAATACCTTTCTTATTCCTAACTTCCATTCGCTTCACCAAATCATATGAATAGGATCGTCCGGGTACGGGTGATCCTGATGATTTGAATATGGACCGTAAACCATCCATTCTAACAGTCTATATTATACAAGTAATTTATATAACAATTTTCGGTCTACAACTCTTGGTCTGGCCGGAAATATTACAATTTCGCAGTCTGCAACTCTATCGCTAAGTCTCGCCGAAATATTACAATCTCCCAGTCTCCAATTTTTTATTAAATCTCGCTGGAATATTACAATTCCCCAAACTGCAACGCGCAGGTCTTGCTGGAAAATGACTCACGACTTATCGGTGCATTGCACCCCGCGTGCGCCTGTCCCATGTCTTATCACACGTCTTATCAGTGCATTGCACCCCGCTTGCCCGCGTATTGGACAGGTTATAATACTATTCACGACTTATCACACATGTATTTTGTGCCCGCGTATTTTCTATCTAGTCCCTAATTACCCAGAGGATGGTTAGTCGGGCGCGACTAATTTCTTACGGGTTCGTGACCACACAGCGGGGATGTCTCTCCTGTCGCCTGAGATAATCCAGCTAATCGACGAGGGTTCTATAGACTCCCACAAGACCGTCCACTAACACAGATAAGTCGAAGATTTATAAAATCAACTAACTTACCGTGTTATTGTGGAGGTGATCAGGCTCCGTCAGTGGGCAATCCTGGGTTGTCTGTTTCACCCTGTGATTGTCGGTTGTCCGGATTCCGATATCCCCTCAAGTGTGTCCCATGTGGGGTGCCAATTGTCAGGGTAGCTTCCTTCTCCCTGTTATCTCACACCGAATAACCACCTCTGTAAATTGAAAGCTGAATGCATTCATGGAAAAAAGTACACCACACAGATAAATGTTGGTAGACATCTTTCCCTCAGTTCAGTAGGAAGTGAACTAACTTTATTTGAACAAAGAACACAAAAGAATATCTTCTCTGTAGGAAGGTGGGACGTGCTTAAGCCCCATTGGCTCTACTCAGCTGTAAGTTCTGTACACTCCTCTTGCATTCCAGGGAGGGGCGTTGTCTTCCATAGGCGTGTCCGTCATGCAGACTCCTTTGTGTCCCATAAATCCAATCTCTTTGTGAAATACACTAATAAATATATATATATATATATGTGTAAGGATAATATTTTTGCAAACAATATACATGGTAATGATCCCTGACACAGGCAGCTGATAACATCCACATGTAGGGTATTGCCGTACCCAGGAGAAACAACATTACAGTTTATGGGGTGTATGTCTCCGGTCAAAATGCTCACTACACCTCTAGATGAATGCCTTAACCCCTTAACGACCGCCCACCGTCTTTTGACGTCGGGCGGTGCAGGTACTCAGTCTACAGCGACGCCTTTTGACGTCACTGAAGTAGAGTGGGTTTAACGGCACCCTGGTCAAGTCTGCACTAAAAACCGGCTGTAAGTAACAGGTCCGGTTCTTAGTGCAGCCATCAGGACCTGCCGATTTCGTCGTAACAGCATGTGACCGCTGTGACAGCCAATCTTTTTTGTGTTCACTATGAGATCCAATCATAGTGATCACTACTGTAAAATAAAAGTAAAAACATGTATCTGTTTCTCCTCACTGTTCTAGCTGTGGAGAGAAACAGATACAAGTGTGTCAGTGTCCCCACACAAAATCCCTTGTTCCTCACACAGTTTAAAAAAAAATAATTTTTTCAGTATTTTATAGTATATAGTATATACATATATATATATATAAATATAAATATATTTACTGTATATACTAAGAATCGTACTATAAATTACTTTCTTTTTAGGGTACGCTGTTAGACGGCGTGTATGCTGTTAGACGGCGTAGGGTGCTGTTCTGGGCTTGGGTTTACAGTTTGTGTTAGGCGTAGGGTTTAGGTTTAGGTTTGAAAAAAAAAAAAAAAAAAAAAGTTTAATTCCTTTAGTGTGATTAGTTGATAAAAAAATTGAAACCGCTAGTTACGTTTATTATTTGCGGTTTAGACTGTATAATCATTATGGCTGCCAAAAGATACAGCGTTGAGGAAGCCTATCAGATGCTATGCTCCGATACGGATTCTGCATCTGAAGTTGAGCTTTTACTAGAAAGCGACAGCGAAAGTGTTGCTTCAAGGGATTCTACGGATATGAGACCCAGCACCAGTGATATGGGAGACGGCGCAGTTGCCACAACGTCCGTTCAAAGTGCAGCCCCTGACATTGCACAACCCCAACAAACCGATTTAGTGTGGGAACCCACAAGTCTATTTTCTCCCACCATAAATGACTTTATTGCTACTCCTGGCATAAGTCCCAATGTCAGTAATTTTTCACCACTAAATTATTTTAATATTTTTATTACGGACCAAGTTTTGGAACATTTTGTGCAGGAAACAAATTTGTATGCCAGGCAGTACATTGCCAATAAGCCTTCGTCACCTTATGCCAGGTTGTGAAATCCCACAAATGCAACGGAAATAAAAAAAAATCTGGGCCTCACACTTAACATGGGAATTATAAAAAAAAACCTCTATTAGGTCATATTGGGCATCAAGCCCTATACATGCCACCCCCATTTTTTCTGGCATTATGTCACGCAGCAGGTACGAAATACTTATGCGATTTCTCCACTTTAGTGACAACTTACAGGCACCCCCTTCCAGCGACAGAAGTCGTGACCGGCTGTATAAATTAAGGCCTT
Source organism: Rhinoderma darwinii (assembly GCF_050947455.1). Lineage (NCBI taxonomy): Eukaryota > Metazoa > Chordata > Amphibia > Anura > Rhinodermatidae > Rhinoderma > Rhinoderma darwinii. Next base: position 58,091,326 of record NC_134689.1, read on the forward strand.
TGCTAAATTTTCTTAATTCCTCCTTTTTAGGAGCATATACCCCTGAACAAAATTTAGCAGTGGATGAATCGCTAATGAATTTCAAAGGGCGTCTCTCATTCCACCAATTCATACCCTCAAAAAGTGCAAAATACGGGGTAAAGATCTACAAATTATGTGAAAGCACTACTGGCTACACATGTGCATTTAAGATCTACGAGGGTAAAGACAGTGAATTCAATCCACCAGGGTGCCCTCCAAATATTGGTACCACTTGTAAGATTGTGTGGGATTTAATTGGCCCTTTCCTACACAAGGGGTATCATGTATACACGGACAGTTTTTATATCAGTGTGCCATTGTTTAGCGCCCTTCATTGTGCCAACACCGGAGCCTGTGGCACAATACGCAGGAATCGCAAAGGTTTCCCACGTCAACTTGTGGATAAAAAACTACCAAAGGGGGAGTCATACACTTTTCAAATTGAGAAGATGCTGGCTTTAAAATTTTGTGACCGCAAGGACGTCTATATGATCAGCACTATCCATACAAGTGCAACAGCAACTGTTAGAGAACGTGGTGCCTCTGCAGATAGACAAAAGCCTGTGTGTGTCATCAACTATAACAAATTCATGGGTGGGGTAGATTTGTGCGACCAGATGTTACAACCTTATCTGGTTAAAAGGAAAACCAGAACATGGTATAAGAAAGTGGCAATATACCTCATCCAGGTTGCAATGCACAATGCATTTGTCCTGTACAAAAAATCAGCGGGCAGGGCGACATTCTTTGAATTTCAGGAGAAAGTGATTGAAGATCTCCTATTTCAATCTGCAGACCAGAGAGTAGTCCATGAGTCAGAGGATGTACGCCGACTTGTTGAAAAACATTTTTTACACCCCATCCCTTCAACACCTAACCAAAAATACCCCAAAAAACTGTGTCGGGTCTGCAGCAAACGAGGACAGCGAAGTGAGTCACGATATTATTGTTCCGCTTGTCCTTCCAACCCTGGTCTATGCATAAGTCCCTGTTTTGAAATCTATCATACCGTCGCACATTACTAATTTTCTTTTGTGAGCTATAAAAGTTAAAATGCAGGATTTATTTAGGATTTTATTTTTCTGTACACCTTTTTTTTTTTTTAGGGAAGCAGCTTCGCTTTATATTTAGGAGATGCCAAAATTTAGCGTTCTTTTAGAGATTTCTTTTTTTTAATCACTTTTTTTGGGAGGGAGGGAAATATACTTTTCTAGATTGAGTCATTTTGGGATATAACCCAGTTATAGAAAGTGAAATAAGGCCCTGAAATTCATTCAAGATAAAATTGTGCCCTGAAAGCTTTTTATTTCCTTTTCCGTTAGGACTATATCCTGCCATTAATAGCTGTTACTCACTGGGGATACGGCATAATTTTTTCTTTTTATTCTGAGGATTTCTAATAAGCGAGCTGTTCCTTATCAATACACTATGGGCTTTATTACAGTTTTGTTCGGGTTTTTGGTGGACCTCTTACACCCGACAATACTTCTAGAAATAGCGACATTAATTTGGGGAGTAGTGGTCCTTTACTGTATCTATACATACGGTGTGGGGCACTGCCCCTTTATATATTCTACAGGTGATTGGTTGTTTTGTGCACATAGCGGTTCCTACCTTGCCGGGCAGGGGCTTGTTATGGTGTACCGCGTCACTTGGCACATTCGTCCCTTATATAGGGATTGATGGAGCTAAAGAGACGTTGTATGACCAGTCACTTTGAATAATAAAGTCATTACAGCCCTACAAATTTTCTTTCATCCTGTGAACATGCTCTAGTTTTCCACATAGCTGGATACATTCTTCCTCCTTTTTTTGGGAATATATTGCCTTTTTCCGCCAACAGTTTAATAAATTTTCCCACTCTAACTTACTATATATCAGAGCGTGTTGATATACATAATGTCTATGGACTGACATGATTTCAGGACAGCTGCTTTCTTAGCACGACATAGTCATAGGGTGTAGAAACTGTTAGGGACATCTATTTCTCAATCTAGAAACGTAGAATCCTCCCATTTTCAAGCAAAATGTGTGTCCTGAAAGCCTCCGGGTGCTCCCTTCCTTTTGGGTCCTGCCGTGTGTCCAGGAAATGCATTAGGGCCACAATGGGGATATTTTTGAACACAGGAGAAACAGGGTGATACATTTTCTGGTGCATTTCCTTATTCTCATGTCCTCTGTACAAGAAATCTGACCTTAAAATGACACATTTGTGAAAAAAAGTGAAAAAAAAATTTCTTTACACCTGCTTTGCATTACTTCCTGCGAAAACTGTGGGGTCAAAATACTTAGTACACACCTAGATGAATACCTTAAGGGGTCTAGTTTTCAAAATGGGGTCATTTATTGGGAGTTTCTATCTTTTTGGCAGCTCAGTGCCTCTATAAATGTGTAATGGGACCTGAAACATTTTCAAGCAAAACGTGTGTCCTGAAAGTCTTTGGGTGCTCCCTCCCTTTCGGGCCCTGCCGTGTGTCCAGGCAACGCATAAGGGCCACAATGGGGGCATTTTTGAAAACAGGAGAAACAGGGTGATAGATTTTGAGGTGTGTTTCTTCATTCTCATGGTCGCTTTACAAAGAAATCGGTCTTCAAAGTGATACTTTTATGAAAAAAGTGAAATTATATTTTTTTACACCTGCTTTGCATGAATTCTTACCAAAAACCTGTGGGGTCAAAATACTTACAACCCCCCTTAATAAATACCTTAAGGGGTGAAGTTTTCAAAATGGTGTCACTTGTGGGGGTTTCCACCATTCTGACACCTATGAGCCTCTGAAAACCTGGCTTGGTGCAGGAAAACAAAATGTACTTCAAAATGTATAAAATTATTACTAAACTTGTAAGTCTTCTAAATTGCTCAAAAAACATTTTTTTTCCTTCAAAAGTGCTGCCAAAATAGAGTAAAGCGATGGAAATATATATTTAATAAAAAAATTGTACAGTATCTGTGTACATATGTGACATATTGCAGTTAAAAATAGGGAAAAATTATAATTTTTACAAAATTTCTTCCATTTTTCTATTTTTTAATTAATTTCCGCAAATCGTATCAGTCTACTTTTACCACTAAAATAAAGTACAACATGTGACGAAAAAATAATGTCAGAATTACTTGGATATTCAAAACTATCGCAGAGTTATTCTCTGATAAAGTCAGACATACCAGATTTAACAAATCTGGCTTGGTCATTAAGGTCTTTTCAGGCCCGGTCATTAAGGGGTTAAGGGTGTAGTTTTTAAAGCTGGGTCACTTCTTGCGGGTTTCAACTGTACTGGTACCTCAGGGGCTTCTGCATTAATGACTTCGCACCAGAAATTCCCCAGTAGGCCAAATGGTGGTCCTTTCCTTCTGAGCCCTCCCGTGGGCACAAACCGCAGTTTATCACCACAAATGGGTTATTGCGGCACTCAGAACAAATTGCGCAACAGAATAGGGTATTTTGTTTCTTGTGAAAATAAGAAATTTTCAGCCAAAACTACATATTATTGGAAAAAAATAATTTTGTTTTAATTTCCAGCCCAATTCAAATAAGTTCTGTGAAAAAACTGTGTGGTCAAAATGGTCACAACACCCATAAATGAATTCCTTGAGGGGTGTAGTTTCCAAAATGGGGTCACTTCTGGTGTGTTTCCATTTGTTTAATACCTCTGGGGCTCTGCAAATGCGACATGGCACCCGAAAACCAATCCAGCAAAATCTGGACTCCAAAGAACAAATAGCGCTCCTTTCCATCTGAGCCCTCCCATGGGCCCAAACGGCAGTTTATCACCACAAATGGGGTATTGCTGCACTAAGGACAAATTGGGCAACAAAATGGGGTATTTTGTTCAAAGTGAAAATAATCAATTTTGATCACAAATGACATCTTATTGGAAAAAATGGGGTGTAGTTTCCAAAATGGGGTCACAATTGGGGGATTTCTACTGTTTTGGCACCTCAACACCTTTTCAAACCTGGCATGCTGCCTAAAATATATTCTAATAAAAAAGAGGCCTCAAAATGCACTAGGGCTTGTGTTTTATTCCACGAGCGCAGTAGAGCCACATGTGGGACATTTCTAAAAACGTCAGAATCTGGACAATACATATTTAGTAGTGTTTCTCTGGTAAAACCTTCTGTGTTACAGAAAAAAAATTGAATAAAATTGAAATTCAGCAAGAAAAATGAAATTTGCAAATTTCACCTCCACTTTGCTTTAATTCCTGTGAAATGCCTGAAGGGTTAAAAAGCTTTCTAAATGCTGTTTTGAATACTTTGAGGGCTCCAGTTTTTAAAATGGTGTGTTTTATCAGGGTTTCTAATACATAGGCCCCTCAAAGCCACTTCAGAACTGAAGAGGTACCTTAGAAAAAAGGCTTTTGAAATTTTCTTAAAAATATGAGAAATTGCTGTTTATGTTCTAAGCCTTGTAACGTCCAAGAAAAATAAAGGAATGTTCAAAAAACAATGCCAGTCTAAAGTAGACATATGGGAAATGTGAACTATTAACTATTTTCGGTGGTATAACAGTCTGTTTTACAAGCAGATGCATTTAAATTCTGAAAAATGCAATTTTTTTAAAATTTTCTCTCAATTTTGCAATTTTTCACCAATAAACACTGAATATATTGACCAAATTTTACCACGAACATGAAGCCCAATGTGTCACGAGAAAACAATCTCAGAATCGCTTGGGTAGGTTTAAGCATTCCGACGTTATTACCACATAAAGTGAAATATGTCAGATTTGAAAAATGGGCTCTGAGCCTTAAGGCCAAAACTAGGCTGCGTCCTTAAGGGGTTAAATGTATCTGTTTGTAAGACAGGCAGTTATAGCACACATAATTGTTGCTAATTAACATCCCCATATGTCTACTTTAGATTGGCATCATTTTTTGAACATCCTTTTATTTTTCTAGGACGCTACAAGGTAGAACTTTAGCAGCAATTTCTCACATTTTCAAGAAAATTTAAAAATGCTATTTTTACAGGGACCAGTTCAGTTGTGAATTGGCTTTGATGGCCTTATATATTAGAAATCCCCAATAAGTCACCACATTTTAAAAACTTCACCCCTCAAAGCATTCGAAACCGCATTTACAGAGTTTCTTAACCCTTTAGATGTTTCACAGGAATTAAAGTAAAAAAAGAGGTGAAATTTACACATTTCATTTTTTTTTGTAGAAATTCATGTTTAATCCATTATTTTTTGTAACACAGAAAGTATCCCCAGAGAAATGCAACTCAATATTTATTGACCCAAGTTCTGCAGATATAGGAAATATCCCACATGTGGCCCTAGTGTGGTAATAGACTGAAGTACCAGCCTCAGAAGCAAAGTAGCACCTAGACGATTTTGGGGCCTTCTTTTTATTAGAATATATTTTAGTCCACATCTCAGGTTTGAAGGGCTCTTGCGGTGCCAAAACATTGGAAATCCCCCAAAAGTGATCCCATTTGGGGAAACTACTCACCTCAAGGAAATTATTTAGGGGTACGGTGTGCATTTTGATCCCACAGGTTAATTTCAGAAATGATTGGAAGTAGGCCGTAAAAATTTAAATTTAAATTTTTTCAAAGAAAATGTAAGTTTAGCAATTTTTTTTCATTTCCACAAGGACTAATGGAAAAAAAGCCCGCAAAATTTGTAAAGCAATTTCTCAGAGTAAAACAATACCCCACATTGGTCATAAATGTCTGTTTGGACACACGACAGGTCTCAGAAGGGAAAGAGCGCTATTTGGCTTTTGGTGCTCAAATTTAGCAGGAATGGTTTGCGGAGGCCATGTCGCATTTGCAAAACCCCTGAGGGGACAAAACAGTGGAACCCCCCCACAAGTGACCCCATTTTGGAAACTACCTCTAGATAATTTCCTCAATGCGTGTATAGTGAGCATTTTGACCGCACAGGTTTTTTGCAGAAATTATTGAAAATAGGCTGTAAAAATTAAAATCTAAATATTTTCCAAGAAAATGTAGGTTTAGCTAATTGTTTTTCATTTCCACAAGCACTAAAGGAGAAAAAGCACTGCAAAATTTGTAAATCAATTTCTCCCGAGTAAAACAATACCTATAAATGGCTGTTTGGACACACGGAGGGATTAGAAGGGAAAGAGCGCTATTTGGCTTTTGGAGAATACATTTAGCAGGAATTATTTGCGGAGGCCATGCCGCATTTGCAAAGCCCCTGAGGGGACAAAACAATGAAAATGCCCAAAAAGTGACTCCATTTAGGAAACTACACCCTTTAAGGAATTCATATAGGGGTGTAGTGAGCATTTTGACCCAACATGTGTTTCATAGACTCTATTAGAATTGGGCAGTGAAAATAAAAACAATCCCTTTTCTTCAATAAAACGTAGCTTTAGCTCAAAAATTTTCATTTTCTCAACAAATAAAGGAAAAAAAGAACCCCAAAATTTGTATAGCAATTTCTCCCGAGTACAGCAATACACCATATGTGGTAATAAATTGCTTTTTGGGTACACAGTAGGGCTCAGAAGGGAAGGAGTGTCATTTGGCTTTTAGAGTGCAGATTTTATTGGATTGGTTTTTGGGCACTATGTCGCATTTGCAAAGCCCCTGTGGGACCAAAGCATTGGAAACCCCCCAGAAGTGACTCCATTCATCTAGCGTTGTAGTGGGCATGTCTACTCCGCAGGTGTTTTGCAGAAATTAGTGTGCACTCGATGTTGCAGAGTGAAAATGGGATTTTTGTGTTTGCGTTTAAAATGTGGGGGCACATGTAAGCCAGGCAGAGTACATCAGGGGCATAGTCAGGGGGTATAATAATTGGGTTAAAAAAAACATTTAAATAATTCATATATGTGTGTTACGCTGTGAAGCAATCCTTTCTGCACAGTCCAGTGTCACACCAATAAATGTCCTTCCTTATCCCCCTTCTGGTCCACACTTTGTACCTTTGCAGTTTGGGGAATTTTTCTGGGAAGTGTTGTCCTGGTATAATACGGGCACCCTCGCTTCCAGCAGATATGTTTGGGTCCTCCCCTTCCTTGTTCCGTAATTTTAGTGCCTTGAAAATTTGCCTCTTGAAACAGAAGAAATGTTCCTCTCAGGCTGGCACAACTGCAGATTTTTTATTTCCTGACTTTTTGATCGCTTTTTATCCTATTTTTTGGGAGGCAAGGGACCAAAAAACTCTGTCATCGTTTTTTAGGTTTTTTTTTTATACAGCGTCCACCATGCATTATAAATTACATGTTAACTTTATTCTGCGGGTCAGTCCAATTCCGGCGATAACTAATTTATAGCACTTTTTTATGTTTTACAACTTTTTGCACAATAAAATTACTTTTGTAAAAAGAATGTATTTTTTCTGTCGCCACGTTGTTAGAACCATAAAGTTTTAATTTTTTCATCGATGGAGCTGTATAAGAGCTTGTTTTTTATGAGACGAGCTATAGTTTTTATAGGTACCATTTTTGGATACATGCGACTTTTTGATCACTTTTTATTCCAATATTTGTAGGGCAAAGTTTTTTATGGGGTTTTTTACGCTGTTGACCGTGTGGAATAAATAACATAAGATTTTTATAGTTCAGGCGTTTACGGACGCGATGATACAAAATATGTATGGTTTATTTATTTTTTTCAATAATAAAGGACTTGATAAGTGAACGGTGATTGTGTTTTATTTTATTATTTGAAAATTTTATTATATGTTTTAAAACTTTTTTTTAAATTTTTTTTCAAGTCCCTCTAGGGGAGTTGAAGGTCCAACTGTCAGATTTTTTTTTCTAATATATTTCACTACCTATGTAGTGCAATGTATTAGATCTGTCAGTAATTCACAGACAGCAAGCTGATTAGGCTTCGCCTTCTGGCAGGGCCTAATCGGCTTCCGTAATTGCAGAGCAGGAGGCCATTGTTAGATTTCCTGTTGCCATAGCAGCAGTCGCCAGCCCTAATTGCATGGCAGGGCTGGCGATTTGCTAGCAACCTCTAAGATGCAGCGATCGCTGCATCTAAGGGGCTAATGGCAGGGATTGGAGCTAGCTCCGGTTCCTGCCATTACAGGTGGATGTCAGCTGTAACATACAGCTGACATCCACTACTGATTACACCGGCTCAGCTCCTGAGCCGGCGCCATCTTGCTGTCAGCTACGGAAGCCTTTCAGGCTCCGCCACCGGGTGGGTCCTGGAAGGTTTCCGTGCTAGGCAGACCGGGAGGACAGTATTAGGCAGCTGTCTGCTTACTATTCACACCCTCTGCGGCAATTGTGTGTATGGGTGCAGCAGGACATTCATCCTGAACCAGGAACATCACGGGCATGAGTGGCTCCCACTACTCTGACCCGTTTGCTTCAATTCTTATAAGGTTGCCGGCATCCCTACTGAAACCGACTAATTCAGTTCATAATAAATAATTCATTTACTACACGGTTTCTTATATAACAAGGACACACACAAGGTCTTTGCATATCACAGCAGCACAGCCTGAGTGGCTGTTTGTGCTCCTGGTCTGGCACACATCATACCTATGAGAGGGTTAGTCTCTAGACCCATGTTCACACTTTGCTGTAGTGCAGCTGCATGGTGGTGACACTAGCTACCCTGCTTCAACACTGCACTACCGCAGACCTGAGAATACAATTGCTGGTTGGAAGCATAGTCACACGTGTTCCCCTTTTTTTTGAACACTTTGTCATGAATCACAAACCATGACATCTTCAATATATATGGCCTAGGTATGTGAGTTTGGGGGTCACTCACACATACCTTTTACACCATCGGATATTTTACTGTTATTTTCATTTCATTTAATGCATATTAATAAAAGTTACATATTAATTTCAGATCACATACTTCTTCTTCCTTCCCCAAATACATAGTTACTACAGGTGGTGCACACCAATGTGATCTGTTTACAACATTGTGAGATAGGTGGTCTTCCACTAGTTGCCTTAGGCCTCCGGTTGCCATTGCAGCCACAGGAACCCCAGCAATTTCATTACTGGGTTTCCGATGAGCTGCAAACAGCTTAAATGCAGTGATAGCGTTTGAGCGCTGCATTTAAGGGGTTAATGGCGGGGATCAAAGCTATTTTCGGTCCCTGCCATTACATCCGGTTGTCAGCTGTAAGATACCGCTGACATCCGGTGATGGTGGCACCGACTCAGCTTCTGAGCCGGTGGCCACCATTTGTCGTATGGATAAGGCAAAATGCGGGAAGCACTAGCTTTCCATGATTTATCCATACATCAAATGTCGGGCAGGGGTTATAGTCTTTGGAATGAACATATACGTGCTAGTTCTTTGTATTGTCAACACATATACACGTTAATAAAATCTGCTCTAATGTGTCTTTTGCCCAAGCTGAACAAGTTCAATTTCTCTAGCCTTTGCTTGTACGCGACACCTCCCATCCCATTTAATAATCTAGTCGCCCACCTTTGAATCCTCTTCAGCTCTCCTAATGTATATCCTTTTTTAAATCTACAGCCCAAAACTGAATTCTATATTCAAGATGTGTGCCTTACAAGGGATTTATAGAGAGTAATATTAAATTTGTATCACAGGTTTTTAATCTCTTTTTATACACCCTAGAATCGTATTTGCAGCTGCTGCCTGACATGGAGTACTGCTGCTTAGCTTATTTGTAGAATACCCAGCTCTCTCTTTCTCTTGTTCCATTATCCCCAGTTTTATTCCATTTAATTTATAAGCATTAACAATATTATTGTGACCTGAGCTCATTATTTTACATACTATATGGGGCACCTAACTACTACACTCCTCAACATTGAAATTGCAACACCAAAAAGGGCAAGCCATAAGGTTATACAAATCGAGGAAGTAGCAGGTGTCGCTAAGATTTGCAAATGATCACATTTTCAAACACCTAGCTCCAATCTGTGGCATGTGATAGCGGCATAAAAGCCAGATTGAAAGCAAAGTTTTTTAGCCACATGAAATTCAAAAATCAAGTGATGCCACATCAAGTGGTGTGGGATAATTGTGCGATGCCTCCTATTCGTTGATGTGCCAGTTATCGCCTCTTGTCGCAAACTGAGAGGGACAGAATCCTTGAGCAGAGAGACCTTGGTTTATCACTCTGACAGATCTCTAGATATTCAGCACCATTCAACTTTGCGTGTCCCGGAGGTTGGGAGAACATCAATGAACGGATTGATATCAAGAGGCGAACGGAGGCGAACTTTGGCATGGACGGGTCGTCTTATTGGAAGAATGGCGCGTAGTGATCCATTATGTACTGCAAGTGAAATTGAATGTCACATCCCAAGCCTAGGGTGACAACCAGTATAGACACAAACCATCAGAAGCCGTTTGCACGACATTGGGCTACAAGCCAGACGTCCAGCTACAGGTGTTCCATTGACCAAAGGCTGTCATGGTGCACAGCAAGACGGCCATCGAGGCTGGAATGTAGGTTTCCCGCTTTTTATCTCGGAGATTGTTCTAGAGACCACGTGGGCAGTGCCATGAGGAGGCCTTCACAAGGGAACGTCACACCGGTCCTACTCCCGGGATTATGGTGTGGGGTGGCCTAATTAACAGTAGCAGGAGCCCTCTAATCTTCATTTCACTTACACTAACAGCTCGGCATTACCTTTTATTTGGTCATGGAACCAGTGGTACGGCCTTTTCTCCAAAGTTTTTCAAAAGGACAATGCCAGGCCGCATGTTGCTCGTGCTACTGTGAGCAGCCTTTGTGGCCTTAACGTGCTACAATGGCCAGCAGCGCATCCGGACTTGTCTCCCATCGAGCACATCTGGGATGTCATTGTTCAGCAATTGCAAAGGGAGTTGCCAGCAGCCAATCTTGATGATTTAAGTGCCCAAGTGCATTCAGCGTGGCATAACATTACTCAGACAACCATTAACTCTTTCCCGCTGAAGTCATTTTTTGGATTTTCACTTTTGTTTGCTCCTCCCCACTTTCCAAAAGCCATAACTTTTTTATTTTTCCATAAATATTTCTGTATGATGGCTTGTTTATTCCGGGATGAGTTGAAGATTTTCACGGAACCATTTATTCTAACATAAAATGTAGCAGGAAATTGGAAAAAAAACTGTGATTCCTCAATATTTTGGGGGGTTTTGTTTTTACGGAGTTCACCGTGCGGTAAAAACGGCACGTTAACTTTATTCTGTGGGTCAATACGATGATGAAAATGATTGTTAAAAATAAAATTTTAGTTTTGTCGCCATATTCTGAAAGACATAACTTTTTTTATTTTTCCGTCCATTGAGCAGTATGAGGGCTTATTTTTTGCAGGGCAAGCTGTAGGTTTTATTGCTACAATTTTGGGTACATGAGACTTTGTTTTTTAACATTCTTTTATTCATATTTTCATCTGAATCAATATAAAGTAGAAGCATAACATAATCGCAACAAGCATACATGAAAAGTGCTACAAAACAATGTTATGGTAATATGCATACAAAGTTCCAAAACACAAGATACGACAGTCCTCTGAGGCAGCAAAAGGAAAAGTTATACCGGGAACAGAAAACATGGATATTAGGAAGCATATACATGTCAATACAAGACCATCAAAACTATCAGGACCATGGTGATCATGGTGATCAGAACCAGCACCCTTCAGCAGCACCAAACACCGATATACATAACCTATGTCAGAGAGAGGATAAAAAATAGAAGCAGAGCAAGAGAACCCAGAGAACTCAGACGGATCCAACAGATTACACCCCAAGTCTCAGCAATATCCCTATCCGTATCGGGCATGCACTCCCACTACTCCCAGTTAATGACATCCAGACTCAAACTGCAAGGAAGCCCGCCCTCCCCTCCCTATGGCACTTAGGCATGTACCAAATAATCCTCAGACTCACAGAACTCCCTCCACTCCTGCCAAACCAAACTCACATGCCCTGAAGACATATGCTGGGCCTGTGTTGCCTCCTCCATTTTCTGCAGATGTAGTATCTCCTTAAACCAATCAGTAATCACAGGCATGCTACTGGTCTTCCAAAGACGTGGGATAACAGTGCGAGCCACGATCAGCAGGAAACTAATCAGGGTTTCCATATACTCTTTGATCGCACCAAGGAGCATTGGGAGTATTCGGAGTATTGGGAATCGCCAGACCCGTGATCTTGTGAATCAAGCCCACTACTGTAGCCCAGAATATGTGCATTAATGGGCATCCCCACCAAATATGCAACATAGTGCCACCTGCTTTGCTGCACCGCCAACACTCATCTGGTGCCTCTGGATAAAAGGAATGGAGCAATGCCGGGACCCTATACCACCTAGATAAGATCTTATAGTTAGTTTCCTGGGCTTTACAAGAGATAGAGAACTTATGACACAAAGTAAACGCTCTCGACCAGTCAGCCGGTGACGTTACTTAAATTCTGCAGAAAGTTGTAAATGATGGAGATAGTTTTAACTGGAGGAATAGAAGCAACACACAACTGCTCCAGCTGTGTTAGTTCCCTATGCAGACGCAGCTTCGTTTTATTAGCATTATAGAAGTGTTGTAACCGCATAAAGTCCCACCGTCTAATTAGTGATCTCTCCATTTCCGGGACCAATACTTCAAAAGACCTAAAATCCTGGGTCGTTAAAACATGATGAAAAGTCAGCGGCAAAGGTCTAGAGGAGTAAGAGAGAAAATTGGGATGCAGCCCAGGGGGAAGATCAGCATTGTGGGATATCGACACCATCGGACTATCTGAAGGTATCACTACCGCAAAGCCACGGAACCGTTTATATGTGAGAACTACTTGTCCTGCTATATAAGGGAGGAGGATCTTATTTCTAGCTGTGTAGTACAGCGATCTAAGCCACGGAAGTGCAGTGAGGGAAACAGGCGCCAAAAAGTCCTCCAACCTCACCCATAATTTAGAGTTTTTATAATGGAACCAGTCCAAAATTCGAGCACTCACCGCCGCAAAGTAGTAGGCCTGACAATCAGGGAGCCCCAATCCCACACATCGCTTTCTCTTAATGAGGGTAGCTTTCGCAATCCTAGGTGGTCTAGATCGCCAAATGGACCTGGTCAACGCTTTATTTAATAAAAGGAAAAACTGTCCAGGGAGTGTACACGGAACCGTCTGAAATAGATACATCAACCGAGGCAGGACATTCATTTTTACAGCACTAAATCTTCCCAACCAAGAAAAATCCTTGGTATCCCATTTGGCCAAATCAGATCTAATAGCTTGGAGAATAAGCAGGAAATTGAGAGAGTAGGAATCCACAAGATCCACCGGTATCTTTACCCCCAGATACTTCAGACAGCCAGCCTTCCATGAAAAAGAATAATTACTACGCAACTGACCAGCCTCAGAAGCCGGTAAAGAGATGTTCATCTTATAATTACTAAAATAACTATATGTTCATATCGATTTCATTAGAGATGGCAAAGTTAAATGTGGTTGTGTAATATAAAACAATAAATCGTCCGCAAACGCAGACACCTTAACCCCATAACCAGGCCATTTTGCACGTTAATGACCAAGGATTATTTTTTGTTTTTACACGGTCGCATTCCAAGAGTCGTAACTTTTTTTTTATTCCGTCGACATAGCCATATAAGGGCTTGTTTTTTGCGGGGCGAGTTGTATTTTGTAATTGTACCATTTTTAGATGCTTATAACATATTGATTAACTTTTATTAACTTTATTTTAGGAGAGAATTTAAAATAAGCAGCTATTCCAGTATTGATTTTCAGGTTATAAATTTACGCCGTTTACTATGCAGCGTAAATAACATGTTAACTTTATTCTATGGGTCGGCACGATTACGCGGATACCAAATATGTAAAGTTTTTATATGATTTCCTATGTTTGCACAATAAAAAGCCTTTTAGAAAAAAATTACTTGTTTTTGCATCACCGCATTCCAAGAGACGTAATTTTTTTATTTTTCCGTCAATGTAGCCGTATGTGGGCTTGATTTTTGCATGCCAGGGTGTAGTTTTTATTAGTACTATTTTGGGGTACATAGGACTTATAGATTAATTTTAATTTAATTTTTTATGGGGGGAATGGGAGAAAAGAGAGAATTTTGCCATTGTTTTTTGCGGTGTTTTTGGACGCCGTTCATCCGGCGGTTTAATTAATGTGTTCATTTTATTGTTCAAGTTGTTACGATCGCGGGGATACCATATATGTGCATGTGTTATTTGTTTTGACACTTTTACTAAATAAAACCACTTTTTGGGCAAATAAAGTAGTTTTATTTGATTTTCACTATAAATATAACTTTTTTTTTTTCACAAACTTTATTTAACCCTTTTAGGACGCAGCCTGTTTTGGCCTTGTGGCACAGCCGATTATTTCAAATCTGACGTGTTACTTTATTTGGTAATAACTCCGGAATGCTTTTACATATCCAAGCGATTCTGAGATGGTTTTCTCGTGACATATTGTACTTTATGATAGTGGAAAAATTTGGTTGATAAATTCAATATTTATTTATGAAAAACACCAAAATTTAGAGAAAATTTTCAAAAATGTGCATTTTTCTAAATTTTATTGTATCTACTTGTAAAACCGATAGTAATACCACACAAAATAGTCACTAGTTACCATTTCCCATATGTGTACTTTATATTTGCATCGTTTTTTGAACATCCTTTTATTTTTCTAGGACGTTACAAGGCTTAGAACTTTAGCAGCAATTTCTCACATTTTCAAGAAAATTTCAAAAGGCTATTTTTACAGGGGACAGTTCAGTTCTGAAGTGGTTTTGAGGGCCTTATATATTAGAATACCCCAATAAATTACCACATTTTAAAAACTGCACCCCTCAAAGTATTCAAAACAGCATTCAGAAAGTATTTTAAACCTTTAGGCGTTTCACAGGAAATAAAGCCATGTAGAGGGGAAATGTACAAATTTCTCTTTTTTTTGCCGAAATTCATTTGTAATAAAAAAAAATTGTGTAACACAGAAGGTTTTACCAGAGAAATACAACTCAATATTTATTGCCCAGGTCCTGCAGTTTTTAGGAATATCCCACATGTGGCCCTAGTGCCCTAATGGACCGAAACACCGGCCTCAGAAGCAAAAGAGCACCTAGTGGATTTTGGGGCCTGCTTATTTTTAGATTATAGTTTAGGCACCATGTCGAGTTTGAAGAGGTCTTGTGGTGCCAAAACAGTGGAAACTCCCCAAAAGTGACCCCATTTTGGAAACTAGACCCCTCAAGGAATTTATCTAGGCGTATAGTTAGCACTTTAACACCACAGGAATTTACTATATTTATTGGAGTTAGTCTGTGAAAATGAAAATCTACTTTTTTTCTGAAATAACATAAACATTTTTAATATTTACAAGGAATAAAGAAGAAAATTCACCCCAACATTTGTAAAGCATCTTCTCCCGATTACGGAAATACCTCATATGTGGTAATAAACTGCTGTTTGGACCCACGGCAGCGCTCAGAAGGGAGGGAGCGCCATTTGGATTTTGGACCGCAGATTTTGCTGGATTGGTTTTTAGTGCGATGTCGCGATTCCAACCCCCTGGAGGGAAGAAAATAGTGGAAACACGCCAAAAGTGACCCCATTTTGGAAAATAGACCCCTCAAGGAATTTTTCTATGGGTTTAGTAAGCATTTATACCACACAGGTCTTTTGCAGAATTTAGTAGAATTAGGCCGTGAAAATGAATATTAAAATTTTTGTCCACTAAAATGTTGAATTTTTTCATTTTCACAAGGGATAAAGGAGAAAAAGTCGCCCTAAATTTGTATCGCAATCTCTCCCGAGTATCACAATACCCCACATGTGGTAATAATTTATTTTTTTAATAGAAATTAATTAACCTTTGCAGGACTGATCCTTTTTTGCTATTCCATTTTAGTTTTTCACTCCCCGCCTTCCAAACGCCATAACTTTTTTATTTTTCCATGAATTCAGCGGTGTGAGGGCTTATTTTTGGCAGGACGAGCTGTAGTTTTTATTGGTACCATTTTTTGATAGATGCAAATTTTTAATCACTTTTTATTACATTTTATTTAGAGCTTTGGTGGCCAAAAACTGTGATTTTGGAGTTTTAAATTCTTTATTTCTTACGGCGTTCATAATGCGCTATAAATGACAATTTTACTTTATTTTGCGGGTCGGTACGATTATGGCGATACCATATGTATATAGTTTTTTTATGTTGTGCAGCGTTTGCACAATAAAATCACTTCTTTATAAAATAATTTATTTTCTGTGTCACCATATTCTGAGAGCTGTAACTTTTTTATTTTTCAGTAAAAAAAGTGGTGTAAGGGCTTGTTTTTTGCGGGACGGGTTGTAGTTTTTATTGGTACTATTTTTGGGTACATGCGACTTTTTGATCACTTTTTATTCTATATTTTGGGAGTAGTGGTGACCAAAAAATTGTGATTCTGGCATTGTTTTTAGTTTGTTTTTTTTGCGGCGTTCACTGTGCGGTAAAAATAACATTATAGTTTTATAGATTGGGTCGTTACGAACGTGGTGATACCAAATATGTGTACTGTTTTTTAACGGTTTCCTTTTTTTTCCTATAATAAGAGACTTATTATAGGAAAAAAAAAAATTTTATTTTTACACTTTTGTAAAACATTTTTATTAACTTTTTTTTATTTTTTCCTTACTTTTTACACTTTCTTTTTTTTACCTGCAGCTCTGATCGCTGCTAGAATACATTACACTACCTAGTTAGTGTAACATATTCCAACTGTCAGTGTGACGTCACAGTCACTCTGACAGTTAGTATACGGGGACCAGACAGAGGCTGATCCTCAAAGACTTGCATACATGGCAGACCCGGGGGCCGTTGTCTGGCCCCCAGGTGCCATCACAAGCATCAGCAGCCCCCACATGGGGGCTGCTGATGTGCTACAAACCCTGTACATGCGGAGATCGCAATCGAGCCCCGCATGTAACGTGTTAATTGCTGAAATAGTGGAGTGTCAGGGACAGCTGACCTCCCGATTCCCGATGCACACTGTCGCCGACAGTATTACAGACACTGTCATCGACAGTGTGCATCGCGAACGGCAGTGACGTCCTGTCACTCTGACAAGAAGTCTATCAGGAGGTTGATCCTGATAGGCTTCCGTACATGGCAGACACGGAGGCCATTACTTGGCCTCCGATCGCCATGCTAGCCATCTGCAAACCTCACGATTTCATCGCGAGGTCTGCCGATGAGCTAGAAACCCCTGAATGCGGTTATTGCAATCGATCACCGCATTCAAGGGGTTAATTGCCGGAATCAGGGGAAATAAGCCACTGATCGGCATACAGTGGAGTGTCAGCTGTCAGGGACAGCTGGCCTCCCAGTTCCCGGTGCACACAGTCGCCGACAGTGTGCACCGGGAACCACGCAGTAACTGTACATCCCTGTGCCTTAAGACACTGGCCACATGGACGTACAGTTGCGTCCTGGTGCGCCCAGGGGTTAACTGATTTACATTTTTTTTTTTGTCCCACCAGGGGACTTTACTATGCGATCTGCTGATCGCATATATAATGCTTTGGTATACTTAGTATACCAAAGCATTATTGCCTGTCAGTGTAAAACTGACAGGCAATCTGTTAGGTCATGCCTCCGGAATCGCCTAACAGGAATTTGCTGAAGGCAGACCTAGGGGTCTTTGTTAGGCCCCCGGCTGCCATGGAAACCCGACAGCGACCCGCGATTTCTTTGCGGGGGCGCTGATGGGGTGACAGAGATGTCACTATCACTATTGACAGCGGCATTTAATGGGTTAAACTGCCGGAATCGGAGCGCGCTTCGATTCCGGCAGTTGCAGCAGGAGCCAGGCTGATCACGTGGGTACAGTGGCAGTACTCCGTCCTCCTGCGCGAACTAGCAGCTGCTGAGGACGGATATATCCGTCCTTCGGCGTTAAGAGGTTAAATACCATATCCCCCACCTGAATACCCCGTATATCTCTATTGTTCCTCACTGCTACCAGGAGATGCACCACAGCAAATAACAAGGGAGAAAGTGGGCATCCCTGTCTAGTGCCATTCCCAATCCTAAATGGAGCAGACAGTGAGCCATCGTTCCTAATTCTCGCCTGAGGACTATTATACAGAGACAGTATATATGTCTGCATTAACTGACCCACCTCCATCTGACTTAAAGGAACAGTGTCATCACGAATTATTTTTTTATATGTTAAAGATGTTAGTGCTTTATTAAAAACGTTTATATTCATTTGTGTGTTTGTGTTTTACTTTTTCTTATTTTTACACTTTTTCTTCCCTATGGGGGCTGCCATTTTTTGTTCCATTTCTGTGTGTGTCGATTAACGACACATACAGACATGGAATACGGCAGCCACAGTCCCATAGGGACTGCGAACGGCTCCCGTCCCATTGACTGCAGTGTACGGCGTCTGTGTGGGAACTGCGCATGCGCCGCTCCCACACAGTCCTATTCGAAATTGGCGCCGTCCGGCGCCATTTTCCTGTGGACCGGAAGTCGCGGCCGAACAGTAATATTACTACTTCCGGTCGCGGCTTCCGGATTTGTGCACTTGCACCAGCGGCAGCAAACGGAGCGGACGGGCCGGAGGGAGCCGCGGCGGCAGGAGCAGGTAAGAGATTTCAATGTATGTTCGTGTTTGTGTGTGTTTACTACTGTATGTAAACCTACTACACTGTGGGTTAGCTCAAAAAATGGCGACACACAGTGTAGGAGGTTACATCGTTCAAACCCCTCGTTTATCCCGGCACTAGCCAGGATAAAGGAGGGGGGGATGCTGAGAGCTCACTAGAGCGAGGGCTTTTAACACAATGTTGCAATGCTGCAATTTTGGGAACAGCTCCATCTAGTGACCAAAAATGGGTAGTATTATAAATTAGAAATAATTTATAATATTACCTGGACTCGTGCAAAAAAATAAAAAAAATTTGAACAGTGTTTAATCACCCACACACTAAATGTTTAATTTTTAAAAAAAAAACATGTTTTTCTGGCAACACATTCCCTTTAAGGCCTCCAGGAACCCCCAGTTCACCCAATCAAAGGCCTTCTCCACATCCAAAGACAGAAGCACACACGGAATGTTATGCTTCTTCACATGATGAATTAAGGAGAAGGCCTTAAGCGTATTAACTCTGGCTTCGCGCCGTGGAACAAAACCCACTTGATCCGGGTGAACCAGCGAGCCCAAGAACCCGGCCAGTCTATTTGCTATCAGCTTAGCATACAGCTTAGCATCCGTATTGATGAGGGAGATCGGTCTATAACTAACACAATGTTGCGGATCCCTACCCTCTTTTGGTATGACCGTGATATGAGCCTGCAGAAATGAATCAGGAAATTTAGCATGGCCAGATATCGAGTTAAACGACTCCAGCAATGACGGCGCTAATTCATCTACTAATAACTTGTAGAAGCCCGCTGTATACACATCCGGCCCCGGACTCTTCCCAGCTGGTAAGGATTTAATAGCCTGTACTATCTTCTCCTTAGTGAACGGTAGATCCAGACTTAGAGCCTCATCTCGCGTCAATGTAGGCAGCGCAGTATCCTCATTATACTCAGACAGAGAGAGAAATGGCTGGGGAGGAATATATCCAGAAGTTGGTGATGGCAAATTGTAAAGCGAGGAATAGTACGCACAAAAGGACGATGCTAAACCCTCCGTCTTGTACGCCAACTCACCCGACTCAGTTCTTATAGAGGGTATAAAAAGAAAGAGCCGCACAATCCCGCATTGCTCTAGCCATTGCCTTCCCTGCCTTATTACCCAACTCATAGTAAAAGCGCGAGCATACCTGACGAAGCCGAGCACTGTTCTTATCCAAGAGAAGCTGAATGCCGTGGCGTGTTCTAATAAGTTCCCTAAGTGTACGCACCTGCAACGTCTGTTTATGTTGGGATTCCAAAGCCTGCAAGTGGGCTAAACGCGTGTTAAGCTGTGCCCCCCGCTCCCTCTTGAGACGAGAACCATGCTTAATAAGGATCCCCTAAGAACACATTTGAGGGCCTCCCACTTCACGGCATGAACAGTAGTATCCCGTGCATGATCCTCATGAAAATTCTCCACAGTCCATTTCAACTCCAACATACAAAAGGAATACTTCAATAAAGATTCGTTGAGATGCCAGGTAAATTCTCTACGCCGCTGTGGTGAAAAGCGCAAAAAACACGACACCGGAGCGTGATCAGAGATAAACACATTGCCTATGGAGGTATCCACCACATAGGATAATAAGCTATGATGAACCAAGATATAATCTATCCTGATATATGAATTATGAGCAAAAGAAAAAAAGGAGAAATCCATATCATCTGGATGAGCTAATCTCCACGCATCACAAAGTTGCATATCTTTAAGCCTCTTCCTCAATTTATTAAATTTATTATATGCCAATGAAGTCTGCCCGGAAGATTTATCAATTAAGGGGTTAATGGCCAAATTAAAATCTCCACACAAAATAGGAGTGCCTGATGAAAAGGATCCCAAAGCATCTAACATTTTAAGGAAAAAAGGGACTTGGTTAGTGTTAGGAGCATAAACATTGGCCACTGTGACGGTGCGATCACCCAATTCACATTTCAGGAAAATAAACCGTCCTACCATGAAGGAATCCACCACCCTACTTTGGAAGGATTTGTGCATGAAGACAGAAACAACTCTAGTTTTACCATGTGGGTTACTTAGACTTTTTGATCACTTTTTATTCCATTTTTGTGGGAAATGAATTGACCAAAAAACAGCGATTCTGGCAATTCTTAACTTTTTATATTTTACAGCGTTCACCGTGCAGACTAAATAATGATGTATTGTAATGGTTCAGACTTTTACGGATGCGTTGACACGAGTTATGTTCATTTTTTATTTCTTTTTTACATTGTGCTTGAGGGAAAATGGGAAAGGGTTTTTCAGGGACACAATTTTTTTCAGGCCGGGCAACGCACGAGCCCTGAGGAATTTCATGAACGAGAACAATATGGACCGGGTATTGAGCCGTAATCGAAGAATTCAACAAGGCGGGCATTGAGGAGATTGCAGACCAATAGGATGCCTTAAACCTGGGTATATTTGAGAAGTCCTGGATTTGAGGCATACTATTGGTCCACAGCAAATTTATACAAAAATATTTAATAGTTCATATTAAAGGGAACCTGTCACCAGAATTTCACCTATTGAACTTCACTTATCCCTCACTGGCCGCTGCTATCAAAAGTTCATTACCGTTATCCCCTCTCCTAAACTCCTCCCCCGACTGTAAATAACGGTCTGCAAAAATTTTGCGCTTTTTATCGTAATAATCCGGCGTCCCTTTGTGCGTACACACGAGAAGAGATCAATGCACAAGCGCGGGATTGTGTGTGCTGGGGGAAGGCGACGAGCTGTCAATCAAAAGTAAGGAGGCCGGGGAAACGCGGAAAGACTTGAGGAATGAAAATATGACTTTTTTCAAATGAAGATTTGACTCTTTTCAAGAGAAGATCTGACTCTTTTCTGCTCATTAGCATACGATGTGGGAACACTAAAACACTGAATACTAAAGCTACAGAGCCGACTAAGACGACAATTATAGGTTATATAGAAATGATTTTTAACCCACTACCACCAGGTATAGTCGGTTTAATAGGTGAAATGCTGGTGACAGGTTCCCTTTAAGATCATTTCTTAGGCTCTCTTCACATCTGCATTGGGCTCTCGTTCTGACATTCCGTCTGAGCTTTCCGTCAGAACAGGACCCTGAACAGACACAAACTGACACGAACGGAAATCAGAGGTTTCCATCACCATTGATCTCAATGGTGACGGATCCAGTGCCCATCTTTTCCGTTTGTCTCTGTTGTGCACCAGACCTGTTGTTTTGCCAGAAGCAATAGCGTAGTCGGCTACGCTATTGCGTCCGGCAAATTGACTTATCCGGTGCACAACAGAGACAAACGGAGACCATGGGCACCGGATCCGTCACCATTAAAATCAATGGTGATGGAAACGTAAACCTCTGGTTTCCATTCCTGTCAGTTTGTGTCTGTTCAGGGTCCCGTTCTGACGGAAAGCTCAGACGGAACGTCAGAACGGGACCCCCAACGCAGATGTGAACACAGCCTTACTACGGTTAAGTGGCACTATTATTGTGTGGGTCACTAGAAGGAGCACATTTACAATGCGGGGCCTAAAGTGGGCACTATTACTGTTTGGGAATAAGTGTGGAGAATCAGGGCCGTTTTTGGCATTTGTGACACCCAAGGCAGTTTTAGGGATGATGCCCCCGATAACGCATAATTGTTGCGGGTTTTACCTTCTCAATGAATTCAACGGGGAAACCCTGCAACAGAAAACCAGCGATCCCGCAGCATAAGTTAACACGCTGCGGATTCAAAAAAACGCACCGCAGGTCAATTTATGAACGTTTTTTTTTTTGTGGGTTTTTTATGCAGCTTGTGGATAAGATTTGTTCAAATCTCATCCACCCTGCTGCTACTGTATTATGCTGAGGATTTTTCACTATGAAATCAGCTGAGGAAAATCCGCAGTGTTTACGCTATGTGTGGACATACCCTAAAAGAAATGATCAGTGCTATCCCATTAACATTCCCTCCCCTGCACCCCACATGAACACTGGGGCCCATTTTCCCTTTTATTGATCAGGTCAGTTTATTACTTTTTAGAAGACAAAAAAACACTCCTGCAGTGGCCCCCCTTCCCGACTGGAACAAAAAACGCCCTGCCGGTTACCTCAGTACATCGTCCTACTTTTAGGGGGGATTCACACGAGCGTGTATTCGGTCCGTGCGGGCCGCGTGGTTTTCACGCGGCACGCATGGACCAATACAAGTCTATGGGGCAGTACAGACAGTCCGTGCTTTTTGCGCAGCGTTTTTCTGCTGCGCAAAAAGCGCGACAGGTTCAATAACTGCGTATTTCGCGCATCACGCACCCATTGAAGTCAATGGGTGCGTGAAAATCACGCGCACCACACGGAAGCACTTCCGTGGGACGAGCGTGATTCGCGCAACAGCAGTGAAAAGGATGACTGAAAACAGAAAAGCACCACGTGCTTTTCTGTTTCCGAACATCCAAACGGAGTGTCTTTGCGATGAGCGAAGACGGACAAGCGTACCGAACTTCACCGGGTTCGGCCAAACTCGTTTTGGCCGAACCCGGCAAAAAAATTATCGGTACGCGACGTCAGGAGATAGTCACTGTCCATGGTGCTGAAAGAGTTAAACTGTTTCAGCACCATGGACCGTGACTTCCGATCCCAATATACATGAACCTGTAGAAAAAAAAACGAAGTTCTGACTTACCGCTAACTCCCGGCTTCTTCCTCCAGTCTGACCTCCCGGGATGACAATTAAGTCCAAGTGACAGCTCCAGCCAATCACAGGCCAAGCACAGGCTGCAGCGGTCACATGGACTGGCGCGTCATCCAGGGAGGTGGGGCCCGATGTCAAGAGAGGCGCGTCACCAAGGACGCATCACCAAGGACGCGTCACCAAGGCAACGGCCGGGAAGTTCTCGGTAAGTACGAACTTTTTCTTTTTTTTCTACAGGTTTTGCGATATTGTGTTCGCCATTCACTGTCGAGGGTGCTGAAAGAGTTAGCTCTTTCAGCACCTTGGACAGTGACGGCCGTCGACTAGCCTCATCTCTATGATGGCGGCTGCGCGAAAATCACGCAGCCGCGCATCAGACACGGATGACACACGCAGCTGTCAAATGGTTTTTGCGCGCGCAAAACGCTGCGTTGTTTGCGCGCGCAAAAACGCAACGCTCGTGTGAATCTGCCCTTAAAAGTAGGCCAATGAACTAAGGTAACCTGGGGCTATGTGATGTAAACTTACTAATGACAGCTTAGAGCTGTCACTGATTAGTTTACTGTCACAGACCCAGGAAGGTAAGTATAATAATGGTTTTTTTTATAATAATGGGTGTGTTTTCTATACTGGTTTGGTCATTGGACTACGAAGGATTCGAGGACTACATTGATGACGGCGTTTTCATTTTCAATAAACTGATTAACGAGTGTTGTGTGGGGGGCTTTTATTTCAATAAAATATTTTTTCTGTGTTGGTGTTTTTTTTTACTTCATTACTACTGCCTTAAATGCGGCTGTCTAATGGACAGCGTCCATTAATAAGGCGTAGCTTAGTGTTAGCCAGTGAAGAGGCACTAACCCCAATACACACCTCCACCAGGTGTGCCGGGAAAAGCTGGGTAAAATGCAGTACCCGACCATCTGAAGTGATGGCCGCGTACTGGAGTGGCCGCAGGCTGGTATTATTAGCCTGGGAAAGCCCAAAATCAATGGCCCTTCCCACCCTTGTAATGCTAGGCTGCAGCTGCTTTATTATATCTAGCTGGTTGTGAAAAATGGGGGGACCACATTTTGGTTTTTTTCAATTATTTGTTTAAAAAAATTACGTGGGGTCCCTCCCATTTTTCATAACCAGCCAGATACAATAAAGCAGCAAACTAGCATCACCAGGGTGGGAAGGACCATTGTTTTTGGGCTTTCCCAGACTAATAATACCAGCCTACGGCCACCCCAGTAGCCTACAATCGCTTCAGATGGTTGGGTACTGGATGGTACCTGGTGCTTCCCTGCGCCCTGGTAATAATGGGGGGTTAGTGTTAACTTCCTCACCTGCTAACACTAAGCCCCGCCTTAATAATTGACGCTGTCTATCAGACAGCCACAATTACGAAGGCGGTAGTAATAAAGTTAAAAAAGACACCAACACAGAAAAAATATTGTATTGAAATAAAAACCCCCGACACAACCGTCGTTAACCAATTTATTGAAAATAAAAACACTGTCATCGAAGTGGTCCTCGAATCCGACATAATCCAATGACCAAACCTGTAAAATAACCACCAAAAAACCCATTAGTAACATTAATAAGTAAAAAAGCAAAACCATTATCATACTTACCTTCCTGGGTCCGTAACAGTAAACTAAGCAGGGACAGCGCTATGCTGTTATTGGTTAATTTACATCACGTGGTCCCAGGTTACCTAAGTTCACTGGCCTACTTTTAAAAGTAGGATAATGAACTTAGGTAACTGGTCACCCCACGTGATATAAACGAACCAATGACATCTTAGAGCTGTCACTGCTTAGTTTACTGGGCCTTGTAAGTGGCACATCTCGGGTACGTGTGCCACTATAAGGGTATATTCATACACTTAACAAAAAAAGGCTGTAAAATACAGAGGTGTTTTTTGATGCGTTTTTTACGGCCATTTTCGAAGCTGTTTTTCTATTGAGATAATGAAAAGCGGCTCCAAAAACAGCTCAAGAAGTGACATGCACTTCTTTTTTACTGGGCGTTTTTACAAACGGAGCGTATAAAAACGCGATGTGGGAACGGAACGCCGTTTTCCCATTAAAATCAATGGGCAGATGTTTGGAGGCATTCAGCCTCCGTATTTACGGCCCGAAAAATGGCTGAAAATAAGCCGTGTGAACATACCCTCAACCTAGTATGGGGACTACTTCAGATACAAAGGAATCTCCGCACTAAGAGTTGCTAGCGTCGGCGGGGCTCAGTAATAAAGTTTCCGTTGATGCAGCCTGGTCTTTTCTGATCAGGTAAATAATAGGAAAACGGGATGGGGAATACAGAAAAGAAGGGCAAAAGTTACTTGGATCGCTAGATCTCTGTAATGTAATGTGTATTAGCATCAGAAGGCAAATCAGGGATAATTTGGTGAACGGTCCCTAAATACCGAACACCAAAAAGATTAATTTCAAATTCCATTTATTATTTTTTATTATTATTCTTAATTGTATTTAATATTTATTATCTGTGTGGTATTAAATTTATCGTTCTTCACCACCTTGACTGCTACTAAAGCTTCTGCTGACTAGCAATAGTGGATACGGAAACAAATAAATGGGAATAGCAGGGAAAGGCTGGGGTCAAATTGCTGCTGCATTACTGCTAGTGAGTAGTCCTATACATGACAGCACTGTTACAACTTAGAAGAAACAAGGGGAGGAAACCTCCAGCTCACCAGCTCTGCGTCCGACACTGCAGCTTCGCTCGGGTCTACGCAACGGTCCACGGCAGGTAACAAGAGGGAAGCAAAGAAAGTTGATCCAGCGCTGATGCAGTGTTTTAAAAAGGATCGGGGTTCCCATATTTATTGTAGTCAAAAAGTTAAAAGTAGAATAAACTGAGGACGCAGTACAAGGCAGTTTGCAGTAGGTGGTATAGGAGCCTACGCGTTTCGAACACTCTCGGTATTAGCCATGACTAAGAACACCAAGAGTGTTCGAAACGCGTAGGCTCCTATACCACCTACTGCAAACTGCCTTGTACTGCATCCTCAGTTTATTCTACTTTTAACTTTTTGACTACAATAAATATGGGAACCCCGATTCCTTTTTAAAACACTGCATCAGCGCTGGATCAACTTTCTTTGCTTCCCTACTGTTACAACTTGTATTGGCAGCATTTGATAAAGCTGTATGGCTGTAACTTTGAGTATGTGAGCTGCTACTGTGTTTCACCCTTTAGGGTATGTTCACATGGCACATCAAAAACGGGCGTAAAATAAGCCGTGTGAACATACCCAAATTCTACATTCACACGGCATTCTTTGAACGGCTGTCACACGGCCGTTTTGAGACCAATGATGTTTTATGGGTGTATTCACATGGCCATATTTTTAACGGCCCGTGAACACTGGCCGTCAAAAAATAGGACATGTCCTATTTTTGTCAGTTTTTATGGCCAGACGGCCCCCATAAAAGTCAATCGATCCATTTTTAACAGCTGTCAATACATGTAAAAATACATGTCCATACATGTAACAACTGTGACATGGGGATTGGCAAGGGAACTACTAGTTCCCTTGCTGGCTATCGGTGGCATACTCACCGATGCAGCGCCGTCTTCCTCAGGTGTGGTCACTCGTCTTCACGTGTTCTGCGAAGGCAACGCGATGACGTCATCGCGCCGCCTTCGCAGATCCTGTGCAGACGAGAGACCACACCTGAAGAAGACGAGAGACGGCGCTGCATCAGTGGGTATGTAGGGCAGCCGAAAGTTATTGTTGCGCTCACTACAAGGTTAGTGTGGCGCTAGTATAGGGGGCATTGTACATAGTGGTCAACTGTAATGAATTTTCCAGGACTGTCCAGAATTTACAGAGACAGTCCCTGAAAATTCCTACAGGGGGAGGGTGTGTGTGGCATCATCTACAAGGGGTCTGTGTGGCATCATCTACATTGGGCTGTGTGACATCATCTACATCTGGGCTGTGTGGCATATACGAGGGGTCTGTGCGGCATCATCTACATGGAGGCTATGTGGCATCATTAACAGGGAGGTCTGTGTGGCATCATATACAGGGAGGTGTGTGGCATCAACTACAGTGGGTCTGTGTGGCATATAGGGGGTCTGTGTGGCATCATCTACAGGGAGGCAGTGTGGCACCATCTACTGGGAGGCTGTGTGGCATATACAAGGGGTCTGTGTGGCATCATCTACAGGAGGTTTGAGTGACAGTACTTTGTGGCATCATCTACAGGGAGGTCTGTGTGGCATCATATACAGGGAGTTGTGTGGCATCAACTACAGGTAGGCTGTGTGGCATTATCTACAGGGAGGCTGTGTGGCATATACAGGGGGTCTGTGTGGCATCATCTACAGGAAGGCTGTGTAGCATATACAGGGAGGCTGTATGGCATTATCTACAGGGAGGCTGTGTGGCATATATACAGGAGGTCTGTGTGGCATCATCTACGGGGAGGCTGTGTGGCATATACAGGGAGTCTGTGTGTAATATTGCATATTGAGGACAAATAGCTATAAATACTCCAGAAAACAATGCAGAAAAACTAGGGAATCAACAAAGGTCTCTATGCTGTGAAAGCCAGAGAAAATAGTGTCTAGGTGAAAATGTAACCTTCCTTTGGGTGTTTTCAGAGGGCTGGGACAAAAAAAGCCTGACAAGTGAAATTCATCTTTTTTTTTTTTTTTTCATAATCTAAACCAAAGGCACATATTTAACAACACATATATCAGGAATAGTAGCAGTACTCACAAAATATTGGTTTACACATACATATTTCGCACATAAAGTATCAAAATAAAATCAGGCATATATCATATGAATCAGGGGCGTAACTAGGAAAGACTGGGCCCCATAGCAAACTTTTAACTGGGCCCCCCCTCCCCTGGGTGTCACACAACACCCCCCCTTGTAGATAGTGCCTTTTTTACAGCCCCCCCTGTAGATATCTACAGAGGGCTGTATGGCGTTATCTACAGGGGGGGCTGTATGGCGTTATCTACAGAGGGGGCTGTAGGGCCCGCCCCTGTAGAGAACGCCATACAGCCCCCCCTGTAGAGAACGCCATACAGCCCCCCCTGTAGGGAACGCCATACAGCCCCCCCCTGTAGGGAACGCCATACAGCCCCCCCTGTAGGGAACGGCATACAGCCCCCCCTGTAGGGAACGCCATACAGCCCCCCCTGTAGGGAACGCCATACAACCCCCCCAGTAGGAAACGCCATACAGCCCCCCTGTAGGGAACGCCATACAGCCCCCCCTGTAGGGAACGCCATACAGCCCCCCTGTAGGGAACGCCATACAGCCCCCCTGTAGGGAACGCCATACAGCCCCCCCTGTAGGGAACGCCATACAGCCCCCCCCCTGTAGGGAACGTCATACAGCCCCCCCTGTAGGGAATGCCATACAGCCCCCCCCTGTAGGGAACGCCATACTCACCGAAAGTCCCCTGAAGTTCTTCATGACTAACCTCTGACTTCCGGCGTCTGCGCAGCTCAATAAAAATGAAAGGAGCGCTGGTCACGCATGCGCACAAGCGCGACCGGTGCTCCATTCATTTCTACGGAGCTGCCGACACAGACCCCGGAAGTCTGAGGTTTGTGATGGAGAACTTCAGGGGACTTTCAGTCCCACGTTCTCCCTATCAATGCCAGCGATCATACATGTATCCCGTATCCTGTGGATAGGGGATACATGTCTTTTGTTTAATGGCAGAGCAGGGAGATGCTGCGGGCCGCTACGGCTGCTACTGCGGTAGTTACGCCACTGATATGAATCTTAATTGACGAACCAGGCATCAGCAAATCATAGAAGTAAAAGAAGAAAAGAAAAGGAAAAGAAGAAAACAAAGAGGGTAGGATAGGAGATTCAGGAAAGCGGAGTACCTACAAGGAATAGGGACAACAAGAATAGAACTAATTGTAATGAGACATATAGTCAAAGAAAATTAAGGAGTGGACTAAGGGTGGGAAACGACATTCCTTATCCCAGATGAAAGTCATGTCTGCAAATAGGCTGTGAAGGCCAACCCACAAAGAGGTTAATGTTCAGCTCAGCCAACCAGCAAAATGCGGACCGGATTTAAAGGATGACCATGCACACCACAGAGAAAGAACTCTAGCAGAGTGATCACTGTCTTCTGCTACGAGAGATTCCATTCAACACAACAGGTCCATCTTCACCACCCATTCACTAATTGTAGGCAGCACAATGTCTAGTAATAACTGTACATGCTGCAGTTAAGAAGTGTCTGAGGAGACCCCTCTTTATGCTTGGCAAAGGGCCTGGGATCAGAGATAAAAGAGCCACCTGAGGAGAAGGTATGACAGGAGAACTCTCCACTATTGCATATATGTCAAAAATAGCTTTCCAGAAAGTCTGCAACACTGGGCAGAACCACCAAATATGCAACATCGTTCCGATCTCCTTGCCGCAACGCCAACAAACATCTAACACCCCAGGGTACATTCTATGTGGAATCTGCGGGCAACGGTACCACCTAGTCAGTATCATAAAATTTTTCTCCTGGCATGGCAGGCAATAGGCATTTTATGAGACAAGAAGAAAACACGATCCCAATCAGCCAGCGTCATTGTAACTGCAAGTTTATGCTCCCAGGAGCTAACTTAGGAAGGAGGTTGGTCAACAGAGGTCTCCAGAAGAAGGGTGTACAAAGTAGATATCACTCGAGTCGGTATCTCTGATTGGAGCAGTACAGACTTAAAGGCAGTAGTGGTGGTGATACGCATACCATCTGGCAAAGCCGAACGCAAGAACGTAGACAATTGGGCATATTCCAGCCAAGAAAGAGTCCTCCCAGGGCAGGTCCTGTGCAACTCCGATAAGGGAGGAAGACGACCCCCATCTGACATTACCTGACATAACCTTGTGTCATCAGCAGAGGACCAATTCAGAAAAACAGCCTTGTCAACAGCTGGCGGAAATTATTGATTATCGAATAGAGGGCTAAGAAGCCCCGGTCTATGTGAGAGGCACTTACGAATCAATAATCTATCCTAAAGAGTGAGGAAATGTTGAGTAAGTATAGCAAAGGTTGAGAGGGCCGATCTATGGTCAGGAAGAATCAATGGCAATGAACGCAAAGATTGAGCGACAATGGACCTCTCCACCCCCACCCACTGTTTATTAAGGCTGCTGTGAAACCAGTCCACAACCCTTGCAAGCACAACGGCTTGATGATATACCGACAGGTCCGGGAGTCCCGCACCTCCTTTCCGTTTTGAGCGAGACAGTGACCTCAGGCTGAGGCGTGGCCTCATAATGCCCCAGACAAACTTTCGAAATGCCCTCTCTAAAGTCTGAAAAAACACCCTAGGAACCAGAACAGGGATGGCCTGAAATAGGAACAAAAGACGTGGGAGAATGTCCATTTTGATAGTGTTGATACAGCCAAACCAGGACAGCTGTGCTCTATCAAAGTATTGTAAATTTTGTATAGTAAGTTGCATTAAAGGAGGATACTTAAGGGGGTACAAATCCGCCAGATCACCAGGAATCTGAACCCCCAAGTACTTGACAGACCTCGATTGCCGTTTATAAGAGAAGGATCACTTCAGGAGATCTAGCACCTCAGTGGATAGGGAAATATTAAGTGCTTCAGTTTACGTATAGTTGACCTTGAAATTACTGACCTGACGAAATATCTCGAATTCCCGAATAAGCAAGGAAATCATGGCATTAGTTACAAAAACTAAAAGGTCATCTGCATATAAAGCCAGTTTGTGATGATCCTGTCCTATTCTAATCCCTGAGATTTCAGGAGAAATGCGGATAGCCGATGCTAAGTGTTCCATTGTGATAACATAGAGTAGGGGAGACAGGGGGCATCCCTGTCTGGTTCCTTTAGCAATCGGTAAAAAAGCAGAATATACACCATTGGCCCTAACTCTAGCAGTAGGTTTCTGGTAGAGAGGGAGGATCCTATCCAGCATTATGGATCCAATTTCGATCTGGTGTAAGGCCGACTTAAAAATCCCTAATGCACCCGGTCGAAAGCCTTCTCCACATCAACTGACACTAAACACGTAGGTATGGACGTTTTCTTCACATAGGACATTAAGAGAATAGTTTTATTAGTGTTGTCTCTCGCTTCTGGACGAAAGACAAATCCTGCTTGTTCTGAGTGAATAAGCGGCGTAAGAAGAGGAGCTAACCTATTCGCGATCACCTTAGAGTAGTGTTTAACATCCACATTTATTGGGGAAATCGAACGATAATTAGCGCATATAGAGGGATCTTTCCCCGGTTTGGGAATAACAGTAATGGTGGCCGACAACGTTTGTGGAGTTGTGGGCATTGTAGTTGTAGACCTTAGTCATAAAGAGAAGAAGCTTAGGAAAAAAGGCCTTGTAGAAGGATGCCGGGAAACCATCCGGGCCCGGACTTTTACCCGACGGAGCAGATTGAACGAGCCTATGTACCTCCGATTCTGAGAAGGCCTCACTCAGCAAGGAAGTCTCAGTCACATCTACTTCCGGTAAAGCCGTATTTGTAACGTATAAATCAATTTTCCATTGGAGATCACTAGGAGACCAATCTGCCAAAGGACCTTTGAGGTTATACAGGGAGTGATAGTAATCTCGAAAGGTATGTACAATGCCCTCTGGATTATGCCTGAGCTCGCCAGACCCTGACTTGATCACTGGAACAAATGAGTGAGGAACCCTTGGGTGAAGTGACCTAGCCAACGCTCTACCACATTTATTCGAGTGTTCGTAGAAAAAGCGCAGCGTCCGGTCTCGAAAAGACGCATGTGCCTGATCCAGTAAAGTTCTCAAAGAATTCCTAGCCTCCAGTAACTCCGCTAATGTCTGAGGTTGTTGGGACTGTTTATGATTTAACTCAAGGACCTGTATACGAGACAATAGCTTCTGAATATTAAAAGCCCTTTCCTTTTTCAGACTTGAACCTTGTTGTATGAGTATGCCGCTCAGCACACTCTTCAAAGCTTCCCACTGCACAGGGAGGGGGGTGGGGTTTGAATCGCGATGATCAAAAAACTCGGAAATAGAACGATTAATAGCCGTCTGGCAAACCGAATCCCGCAAAAGATGAGGATTCAGTTTCCAATGCCACTCCCTCAACCTGGTGTCCGGAAGGAGAAGTGATAGGAAAACAGGCGCATGGTCCGCCCAAATCATAGAACCGATCCGAGACTCCGGGGACCAGGACAGTAAGTGATGGCTAATAAAAAACAAATCTATCCTTCTGTACATGTCGTGGACCAGAGAATAAAAGGTGTAATCCCGCGTTTGTGGGTTAAGAATCCGCCAAATATCCACCAGCTGCATGGCAAAGAGTTTAGTCTTGAGGGCAGACATTTGAGAGGCTGCAGCTGGGGACCTGCCCGAGAAAGAGTCCATCACACGATTCACTATTGTGAAATTAAAATCACCTGCAGTAACCAAAAGACCCTCAGCAAAGTTAGAGCGTTTCATCAAATAGCTCCTGCATACGCGCACCTGGTCGTGATTAGCGAGATACACATTAGCCACGGTAAACCGTTTCTCCGAAATGTTAAGATTTCGCAAACAAAAATCGAGTGTCAGATTGAGTAGCCACAATAGAGACCGGAAGAGATCTATGTATCGCAATACTCACTTCTCTGGACTTAGCATCAGGGTTGGTACTATGGAACCACTGCGTATAGTGTCTATGATTCAGAGTAGGTACATGGTCACTCCTAAAATGCGTCTCCTGTAAAAATAAAATCTGGACACGCTGTTTATGCATATGATATAAAATCTGAGAATGTTTTTTTGGGGTATTAAGTCCACGTACATTCAAAGAGCAAAGTTTTTAGGATGCTATCGGGGAAAGAGGGGGAGAGGGGGAGACAAAAAAGAGAAAGAAAAAAGATCAGAGAACCAATGGAATCACCACAGACGGTGTTCCAGACCCAAAACTACTACGTTTAGGGGAAAGAAAGTAGTGACAAGTATTCAGCGTTCAGCAGAACACACCCTATATACGGAATTGACTGGACTATGGAAGAAGGATGAACCCAACCAACCCCCATAAGCCCGATACCAAATATATAAACACAAAATTAACTAATCTCAAGAAGAGAAAGTTTGGGAAGAAACACGTGTCGGAGCTATTTTATTCATAGCTCAGAAAAGGCATCCAGAGAAGGACCAATCTTAAACAAAATAACATTCTTCTAGGTATGGGGAGCCCAAACAAGAAATAGTAATCCTACCAGGGAGTCTAACAGTCTGGCAAATAACCCCATAACAAGGTGGTGAGGTGGTCAGAGTCCACCCTCTGCAGCCCACCCCAAGGCTCCATTATCATCCAGGAACGGAGTATAAATTCAGAGAGGTGGAGGGGAGAAAACTTTGTAGCCTAGGTAATGCCTAGAACACCCCACGTCTATTGGGACATAAATCGTACTACTGTGTATCGGCCAGGAGTAATATAACCCTCCGTCTCCTACGAACCACTAATAAAGGGGTCATGGTAAAATAAACATAAGTATCTCTCAGAGAGAGGTGACCCACCCGAACCATTGGTATATACAGAGACCTAGATACTGCCACTCCATAGTGTAGAAGTAAGAAGAGAAGCGGAAAGGGCCAGAGCATCTTCTCCGACAATTAGCAGCTCACTGAACCGTGCCAACATCCAAATCCTACCCATAACTCTAAATATCCCAAAGTGGAAGGCATGACAATGTTAACCCCTTAAGGACGCAGCCTAGTTTTGGCCTTAAGGCTCAGAGCCCATTTTTCAAATCTGACATATTTCACTTTATGTGGTAATAACGTCGGAATGCTTAAACCTACCCAAGCGATTCTGAGATTGTTTTCTCGTGACACATTGGGCTTCATGTTCGTGGTAAAATTTGGTCGATATATTCAGTGTTTATTGGTGAAAAATTGCAAAATGTAGAGAAAATTTTGAAAAAATTGCATTTTTCTGAATTTAAATGCATCTGCTTGTAAAACAGACGGTTATACCACCCAAAATAGTTACTAGTTCACATTTCCCATATGTCTACTTTAGATTGGCATCGTTTTTTGAACATTTTTTTATTTTTCTTGGACGTTACAAGGCTTAGAACATAAACAGCAATTTCTCATATTTTTAAGAAAATTTCAAAAGCCTTTTTTTTAAGGTACCTCTTGAGTTCTGAAGTGGCTTTGTGGGGCCTATGTATTAGAAACCCTGATAAAACACCCCATTTTAAAAACTAGACCCCTCAAAGTATTCAAAACAGCAGTTAGAAAGTTTTTTAACCCTTCAGGCATTTCACAGGAATTAAAGCAAAGTGGAGGTGAAATTTGCAAATTTCATTTTTCTTGCTGAATTTCAATTTTATTCATTTTTTTTTCTGTAACACAGAAGGTTTTACCAGAGAAACACTACTAAATATGTATTCTCCAGATTCTGCAGTTTTTAGAAATGTCCCACATGTGGCCCTACTGCGCTCGTGGACTAAAACACAAGCCCTAGAAGCAAAGAAGCACCTAGTGCATTTTGAGGCCCCTTTTTTATTAGAATATATTTTAGGCAGCATGCCAGGTTTGAAGAGGTGTTGAGGTGTCAAAACAGTAGGAATCCCCCAATAGTGACCCCATTTTGGAAACTACACCCCTCAAGGAATTCATTTAGGGTTGTTGTTACCATTTTGACCGCACAGTTTTTTCACAGCACGTATTTGAATTGGGCTCTGAAATGAAAAAAATGTCATTTTTTCCAATAAAATGTCATTTGTGATCAAAATTTCTTATTTTCACAAGGAACAAAATACCCCATTTTGTTGCCCAATTTGTCCTTAGTGTGGCAATACCCCATTTGTGGTGATAAACTGCCGTTTGGGCCCATGGGAGGGCTCAGAAGGAAAGGAGCGCTATATGTTTGTTGGAGTCCAGATTTTGTTGGATTGGTTTTCGGGTGCCATGTCGCATTTGCAGAGCCTCAGAGGTATCAAAGCAATGGAAACCCACCAAAAGTGACCCCATTTTGGAAACTACACCCCTCAAGGAATTCATTTATGGTTGTTGTTAGCATTTTGACCACACAGTTTTTTCACAGCATCTATTTCAATTGGGCTGTGACATTAAAAAAATGACATTTTTTCCAATAAGATGTAATTTTTTACCAAAATTTCTTATTTTCACAGGGAACAAAATACCCCATTTTGTTGCCCAATTTCTCCTGAGTGCATCAATACCCCATTTGTGGCAATAAACTGCCGTTTGGGCCCATGGGAGGCCTCAGAAGGGAAGGAGCGCTGTGTGTTCTTTGGAGTACAGATTTTGCTGGTTTGGTTTTCGGGTGCCATGTCGCATTTGCAGAGCCCCAGAGGTATCAAAGCAATGGAAACCCACCAGAAGTGACCCCATTTTGGAAACTACACCCCTCAAGGAATTCATTTATGGGTAATGTGACCATTTAGACTCCATAGTTTCTTCACAGAACTAATTTGAATTGGGCTGGGAATTAAAAAAATATATATTTTTTCCAATAATATGTCATTTTAGCTCAAAAATTCTTATTTTCACAAGAAATAAAATACTCCATTCTGTTGCCCAATTTGTCCTGAGTGCGGCAATACCCCATTTGTGGTGATAAACTGCCGTTTGGGCCCATGGGAGGGCTCAGAAGGAAAGGAGCGCTGTGTGTTCTTTGGAGTCCAGATTTTGCTGGATTGGTTTTCGGGTGCCATGTCGCATTTGCAGAGCCCCAGAGGTATCAAAGCAATAGAAACCAACCACAAATGACCCCATTTTGGAAACTACACCCCTCAAGGACTTCATTTATGGGTGTTGTGACCATTTTGACCCCATAGTTTTTTCACAGAACTTATTTGAATTGGGCTGGGAATGAAAACAAAATTATTTTTTTCAAATAATATGTAGTTTTGGCTGTAAATTTCTTATTTTCACAAGAAACAAAATACCCCATTCTGTTGCGCAATTTGTTCTGAGGGCCGCAATACCCCATTTGTTGTGATAAACTGCCATTTGGGCCCATGGGAGGGCTCAGAAGGAAAGGACCACCATTTGGCCTACTGGGGATTTTCTAGTGCGAAGTCATGTATGCAGAAGCCCCTGAGGTACCAGAACAGTTGAAACCCCCAAGAAGTGACCCCGTTTTAAAAACTACACCCTTAAGGCATTCATCTACATGTGTAGTGAGCATTTTGACCGGAGACCTACACCCCATAAACTGTAATGTGGGTTCTCCCGGGTATGGCAATACCCTACATGTGGCTGTTATCAGCTGCCTGGACACACAGCAGGGATCAGAGGGGAAAGACGAGGGGGGATAAGCTGTGTGGAGTGCATCAGGGTAAGTAAAATTGGGGTAAATTATAAACCAAGGGATGTATGATAAATTTTAAAACACTTTCATACAGAGCTCTGGTTATTCGGGACACGTGTCACATTGATATATTGTGTCATCCCTTATCCCCCTCTTATAGCAGACTTTGCACCTCTTTTGACTTTTTCCCTTCTTGCCAGTTTGGGGAACTTCTCCTGGAAAGTGTTGCCGCCCTGGTACGATGCGTGTGGCCCCGCTTCCAGAAGTACTGGGTGCCCCCCCCTTCTTGGTCCCTAAAGATTAGGTTCTTGATAATCACCTCTTGAAATTCCAGGAAAGTTCCCGTCTGGCCTGCACATCGACGTAGCACGTACACATTGTACAATGCCATCTGTATGATGTGCCCGGCCAGCTTCTTATACCACACCGCATGGCGCTGTAGGGCTTCAGGGCTTGATCTTACAAGTCCATCCCTCCCATGTACCTATTGTAGTCCAGGATGCAGTCTGGTTTGGGGGTGGCCTTTCCTTCATATATCCTAAACCTGTAGGTATACCCTGATGCACTCTCGCACAGCTTATACATCTTCACGCCATACCTTGCCCTCTTACCCGGCAGGTACTCGCGGAATTGAACCCTCCCTTTAAAATGTACCAGGGACTCATCAATAGAAATACACTTCTCAGGGGTGTATGCTTGGGAAAACCGGGCACTGGAACGGTCTAATAGGGGTCTCCGTTTATACAAACGGTCAAAACTGGGGTCATCTCGGGGTGGGCACGGCTCATTATCAGTATAATGTAAGAAGCGAAGTATTGCCTCATTTATTTATTTTTTTAGGTTCCAGTTCAGTTCTGAAGTTGCTTTGAGGGGCCCATATATTAGAAACCCCTATCAAACACCCCATTTTAGAAACTAGACCCCTCAAAGTATCCACAACAGCATTTAGAAAGTTTATGAACCCTTTAGGTGTTTCACAGGAATTTAGAGCAAAGTAGAGGTGAAATTTACATTTTTTTTTTGGTAAGAAAATCCTCTTTATACCATTTTTTTTATAACACAAAAGGATTTATCAGAGAAACGCAACTTAATACTTATTGCCCAGATTCTGCAGTTTTGAGAAATATCCCACATGTGGCCCTCGTGCGGTAATGGGCTGAAGCAGCGGCCTCCGAAGCAAAGGAGCACCTAGTGGATTTTGAAGCATCTTTTTTATTAGGCACCATGTCCGGTTTGAAGAGGTCTTGTGGTGCCAAAACATTGGGAACCCCCCAAAAGTGACCCCAATTTGGAAACTAGACCCCTTGAGGAATCCATTGTAGTTTTCTTGGGGTGCATGCGGCTTTTTGATCAGTTTTTATTCTATTTTTAGGTGGCGTGGTGACTAAAAAACAGCAATTGTACGATTGTTTTTTTTTTCGTTTTTTTTTACAGCGTTCACCGTGCGCTATAAATGACATATTCACTTTATTCTGCGGGGCGATACGATTACGGCGATACCAGATGTTTATAGTTTTTTATGTCTTATGGCGTTTGCACAATAAAATAAGTTTTGTAAACAATCACTCACTTTTTGTGTTACCTTATTCTAAGAGCCATAAAGTTTTTATTTTTCAATCAATAAAGCCGTGCGAGGACTTATTTTTTGCGTAACGAACTGTAGTTTCGATCAGTACCATTTTTAGGTACATGCGACTTTTTGATCTCTTTTTATTCCATTTTTTGGGAGGTGAAGTGACCAAAGAATTGTGATTGTGGTTCGGTTTATTATTTATTTTTTTTACGGCGTTCACCGTGCGGGATAAATAATGAAATAATTTTGTAGTTCAGGCCGTTACGGACGCGGCGATACCAATTATGTATAGTTTATTTGTTTGTTTATATATTTTTATTAATAATAAAGGACTGATAAGGGAAAAAGGGGGATTTTTACTTTTAATACTTTTAAATCTTTTATTTTCTTATTTTTACACAACTTTTTTTAACTTTTTTTTTACTTTATTACTTTGTCCCACTAGGGGACATGAGGGCAGGAGGCCCTGATCGCTATTCTAATACACTGCACTACATGCGTAGTGCAGTGTATTAGAACTGTCAGCTACTCACTGACAGCAAGCATAGTGGGTCCTGACGTTGTCAGGACCCACTAGGCTTCCGTCTATGGCATCGCCGGACGCCATTGTTTGGTGTCCGGTTGCCATAGTCACCATCGCCGGCCGCTATCGCGTAGCAGGCCGGCGATGGCAGCTTAACCCCTAAAAAGCCGCGATCTCTATAGAACGCGGCTTTTAAGGGGTTAATCAGCGGGGACACAGCGATCGGTCCCCGCTGTAGGAGCTGTGACAGCTGCTGAACAAGACAGCAGCGTCACAGCTCCTGTATGTGTCGGGAGGACGGCCGAAACGGCCGTTACTCCCGTGACGTACTATTACGTCATGGAGCGCGAACGATACAGCTGCCATGACGTAATAGTACGTCAAGGAGCGGGAAGGGGTTAAACTAAGCCTCCTACATAGCAATAAATGGAAGGTGCAAATCACAAATATGAACACAACATAAAAAACAGTTACCAGCTATTAAACAGTAGAATGAACATTAAGTTAATGGCCCCATTCAGATACAGCAAGAACCATATGGTAGAGTAAAGACTAGCTCATAGATGACCTATTATTAGGAAATCAAGAGGCACCAACAGTATAGTCGATATGGCTTGCCATGTCCAAGTCAAAAAACCCAGTATTTCGTGCAGCAGCAGATCAGTAAAGGAAGTACCGAGCGGCAAGGCAAGCCAAGTATGTAAAATCAAGGTTACATAGAAGCAGGTTCCGAAGCCACTGGTGCTTGGGGTCTTTTGCGCTGAGCAGGAGTTGAGAGGTGATCCATCCTGGAGTTATGCTGAGGCAGCCGCTGTGGCATAGGTGGGAAAAACGGCCAGTCCGAAATAGAGACCTGAGGCAGATCCAGAGTAGCAAGAAATTCCGGAATGTCCTCAGGAGAATAAACCGAGTATATAGAAGATCCTCGTCAGACTTGCAATTGGAAGGGGTATCCCCAAGAGTACGGGATATCTTTGTCCCTAAGTGCCATAAGTACGGGCCTCAAGGCCCTCCGTTTAGCCAGAGTGGAACGGGAGAGATCAGCCAGCAATTACACAGATGCACCATCAAAGTCAAGAATACCTTTATTACGTGCTTAACGCATAATAAATTCTTTGAGTTGAAAGAAGTGTATTCTGCACACCACATCCGTGGTCTAGCCAGATCCGTGCTTTTCGGACCAAGCGTCCGGTGAGCTCTATCTATCTCCAACGGGAAGTCAGCAGGTTTATCCAGCAATGTGTTAAATATACCCGTTAATGTGGGGATGAGGTCTTGGGGTCCCATGGCTTCCGGGATACCCCTGACTCCTGTTTCTGTTCTCAGCATCGTCAGTCATGTGATTTAGCTTCAATGGCTTCCACAGCTGCATTAATATGAGTAATATCCTCTTTCAGGGAGCGGATCTCAGTTTTGCAAACCGCTTCAGGGCGGGAAATGTATCCCTCTATATCAGTTTTTGTAGGGATGGCCGCCATTTGTGAAGTAAGTGCCATTAACCCCTTCCCGCACCTTGACGTTAATGCACGTCAATGTGTGCAGTAACTTCGCGCACCTTGACGTGCACTAACGTCAGTGCTTTGACAGTTAACCGCCGCACGGCGCTACACCGCAGCGGCGGTTAACTGTGCAGGGTGTCTACCCTGCTCTCCCCGTTGCCGATCAGCGGCCTGTCGCCGCTGAAATCGGCAATTAACCCCTTCGATGCGGTGGTCGATTGCGATCACCACATTGAAGAGGTTTACAGCGGATCGGCAGCCCCCCACATGTATTTGCGGGGGCAGGCGATCCTTCTCACAGCAACCAGAGGCCAGACAATGACCTCCGGGTTGCCATGTACGGAAGCCTCGG
This sequence comes from Rhinoderma darwinii, assembly GCF_050947455.1. Lineage (NCBI taxonomy): Eukaryota > Metazoa > Chordata > Amphibia > Anura > Rhinodermatidae > Rhinoderma > Rhinoderma darwinii. The sequence goes on from NC_134689.1 coordinate 58,131,801, forward strand.
AGGATCAGCCTCCGGCTGGTCCTCCGATGCTTCCTGTCAGTGTGACAGTTACGTCACAATGACAGTTAGAACACATTACACTACGTGTGTAGTGTAATGTGTTCTAGCAGCGATCAGAGCTGCAAGTCTAAGTGTCCCCTAGTGGGACAAGTAAAAAAAAGATAACAAAAATGTTTTTAAAATGTGTAAAAATAAAAGTTAGAAGGTACATAAACAAAGATTGCTTTTTTTCCTATAATAAGTCTTTTATTATAGGAAAAAAATTAACATGTTAAAAAAAAGTACACATATTTGGTATCACTGCGTTCGTAACGACCCCAACTATAAAACTGTAATATTATTTTTCCAGCACGGTGAACACCGCAAAAAAAAATAAACGAAAAACAGTGCCCGAATCACAATTTTTTGGTTACCAACCCTCCCAAAATATACAATAAAAAGTGATCAAAAAGTCGCATGTACGCCAAAATGGTACAAACTACAACCCGTCCCGCAAAAAACAAGCCCTTACACCGCGTTTTTGACTGAAAAATAAAAAAGTTATCGCTCTCAGAATATGGTGACACAAAAAAATTTTTATTTTATAAATAAGTGATTTTATTGCACAAACGCTGCAAAACATAAAAAAATTATATACATATGGTATCGCCGTAATCGTACCGACCCGCAGAATAAAGTAAAATGGTAATTTATAGCCCAGGGTGAAGGCCATAAAAAAAACGAATAAAAAACATTGTCAGAATTGATAGTTTTTGGTCACCTTGCTTGCCAAAAAATGGAATAAAACGTGATCAAAAAAATTTCTGGTACCCCAAAATGGTACCAATGAAAACTACAGATTGTCCCGCAAAGAATAAACCCTCACACAGCTCCGGTGGAGAAAAAATAAGAAAGTTCTGGCTCTCAGATTATGGCGATGCAAAATATGCAGAGTGTCCAAAAGCAGATAAGAACGGGCGCCATTTATCAGTGCGACACCGGCCACATATCTGCGGATTATTATTTATTTACTGCATTATTATACCCTCTTATTATACCCTGATGTACCCCGCACAGATAACATGTACCCTGATGTACTCCGCACAGATAACATATGCCCCCACATTATAAACTGAAACACCAGTAAAACCCCAAACAGAACTACTACCAAGCTACATCTGCGCCCCAAAAGCCAAATGGCGCTCCTTCCCTTCTGAGCCCTGCAGCGTGCCTAAACACCAGTTTACGTCCATAGATATGGCATCGCCATACCCGGGAGAACCCGGTTAATATTCTATGAGGTATTTGTCTTTAGTGCACATGTAGTGCACTAAAATGGCATATGAGTGGAAAATTGAAATTTTCACTCTGCACCATCCACTGCACATTAACCCCTGCGCGCACCACGACATAGCATGGGGGGGGGGTGATGTATGGAGCGTCTCACTTGAAAAATAAGGCATTTAAAACGGCAAAATCACTGTTTTTTGGTCACCTTGGCTCTACCTAAAAATTTAATAAAAAGTGCTCAGAAAGTTGTATGTACCAAAAAATGGTACCAATAAAAACGACCGCTCGTCCCTCAATAAATAAGCCCTTAAACCGCTCTATTGACTGAAAAATAAAAAAGGTGTGGCTCTTGGAATGCGGGGATGAAAAAACTAAAAAGGAAAAGAAAAAAATGGATCAGTCCAGAAAGGGTTAATTACTTTCTAATGAAAAACCATTTATGACCACACGTGGGGTATTGCCGTACTCGGGAGAAATTGCTTTACAAATGTTGGGCAGCTTATTCCCCCTTTATCCTGTGTGAAATTGAAAAAATGCAACATTTTTGTGGAAGAAATGTCGATATTCATTTTCACGGCCTAATTCTAATAAATCCTGCAAAAGACTTGTGGGGTCTAAATGCCCACTATATCCCTAGATAGATTCTTTAAGTGGTGTAATTTCCACTTTTGGGGGGTTTCCACTGTTTTGGCCTCTCAGGGGCTTTGCAAATGCGACATGGCACCCAAAAACCATTTCAGCTAAATTTGAGCTCCAAAAGACAAATAGCGCTCCTTCCCTTCTAAGCCTTGCTGTGGGTTCATGTTAGTTATGTACGATGCTAGGAGTCCCTGCCTCTCCGTGTAACTACTGTCCCGTACTGAAAACATGATTATAGTACGGGACAGTTGTCCTGCAGAGAGGCAGGGACTCCTAGCATAGTACATAACTATGATGCTAGGAGCCCGGCTCCCTGCACTGAGTTCGGTCCGGGACTTCCGGCCGAAATACGTCCGTCCATTACGGACGTTAATGTGCTCGTGTGAACCCAGCCTAAAGATGGTAGGAATATCTTCCTTCCTTATATAAAGGATGGTGGCCAACTCCGGTTTATGTTGAATCGATACATTAGTGAGATCTAATATTAAATGAAAAATTTCTGTCCACAGAACTCTAAGTCTTGAACAGGACCACCACATGTGTAGGGTGGATCCAAGAGAACCACACCCCCTCCAACAAATATTAGAACTGCCAATAAAAAAATGAGCAAATCTGGACGGAGTAAAATACCATCTAAGGTGATTTTTCCGTATGAGATCTATATGAGTGTTGAAGAACTCACCCAGAAGCATTCAGCCATTGGTCAATACAAAACCTAGCTCCCATCTCTCGTTCACACTTCAACATATGAGCAGACTTTCCCGAGGCAGCTATATTCAAGAGAAGATCATAACTACAAGAAAGACCTTTAGGCTGGGTTCACACGAGCATGTTAATGGACGGAACATATTTCGGCCGCAAGTCCCGGACCGAACACACTGCAGGGAGCTGGGCTCCTAGCATCATAGTTATGTACGATGCTAGGAGTCCCTGCCTCTCCGTGGAACTACTGTCCCGTACTGAAAACATGATTATAGTACGGGACAGTTGTCCTGCAAGTCCTGCAAGATTGAAAAGCTCTAATCTGTATGTGACCATGTTATAAATGCACTTAGAGGCGTAGCTAGGTTCTCCAGCACCCGGGGCAAAGATTCAGTTTGGCGCCACACCCCCAAACATCTTTCCCGACATCTCCTTCCCCTCGCCATGTTTGTTTTCCCTAACAATCAATGAGGTGTAATTTTTTTAGACATTTTTTTTTAATGTAACTCGAACATAAAGCCATTTCTACATTTTACAAGCAATATATTTCTAAATACAGCACCAGAACAAAGCTCAGTACATAAATACAAGACCAGAACCAAGCTAATTACATATATATAGCACCAGAACCAAGCTCAGTACATAAACACAACACCAGCACGAATACAGCTCAATTAGTGCTACCCCTGCAGTTAAGGTTTGCACTAAATTGTATACAGCTCCCAGCATGGCCAAAACAATGATAAGGATAGGCTGGGAGTTGCTGTTTCACAAAAAATATAATCATACCACCCATCATCTCGCTGCAGATCATACAGTGACAACAGTACTGATTAGAGGCTAAATAAACATTTACATTAAATGACTCACCGGTGACGATCTCAGATTCTAGTTGATCTTTTTTTCCCCATCCGGTCAAGACCTCTATGATGACTTCTCCCGGCCAGAGCCCATTTCTGCAGTTTGCAACTCAGTTGTCTTCAGCTTCTCACTGTTCAAACATTTCTGCACCTATAAACAAATATAAAGTTATCATGGTGCCAGACACTTAAATATACTTAAATATAATAGCACTGTCCCTGATTATAATAGCACCATACAATCCACCTCTATTTATAATAGCACCATACACTGTGTCCCACACACACACACACACACACACACACACACATACACACACCGTGCCACCTGTAGATAGTGCCTCCCATAGAGCCCCATGTAGATAGTGCCTTACATAGATCCCCCTGTAGATAGTGACCCCCATAGAGCCCCTGTAGATAGTGCTCCACATACAGCCCCCTGTAGATAGTGTCCCACATATAGCCCCCCTGTAGATAGTGCTCCACATATAGCCCACCCCTGTAGATAGTGCCCTACATATATCTCCCCCTATAAATAGTGCTCCACATGTAGCCCACCCCTGTATATAGTGCCTCATATACAGCTCCCCCTATAGTGCTCCACATATAGCCTACCCCTGTATATAGCCCCCCTGTAGATAGAGCTGACCTCTGTATATAACCCCCCTGTAGATAGAGCCAACCACTGTATATAGCCCCCCCTGAAGATAGAGCCTGCCCTCTAGATAGAGCCCCCCTGTAGATAATGTCACTTACATTTTTATTAGGATAAAAGAAAATAAAAACGTTAAAACTCACCTTAATCCCATTCCCGCGCCATCCGGTGTCAATGCAGACCTGCTTTCTTCTGATATACTTGCACCGCTTGCGTTGTTGAAAGGCGCTGACCAGTCATTCTGCCCTGCCAATCAGCGCCTTTCATAGACACAAGTGCCAAGATTCCGTCATCGCGCCACTTGCATCTATGAAAGGCGCTGATTGTCAGGGCACTATGACTTGCCCTGTCAATCAGCGCCTTTCAACAATGCCACTTGAGTCATTGAATGGCGCTGAATAGCCGGGCACGGAACGTACCCGGCCGTTCATCGCCTACAGTGCAGGAGGGGGTGGCGGCCGCCGTCCTGGACGGTGCGGTCCTGGCACCCCCCACCTTCCCTCTTAGTTGCGCCCCACCTGCACCTAGCTACGCCCCTGAATGCACCTATCTATGTTTGCAGATATATAGTTTCTAAATTTTCAATGAATCAGAAGTGGTTTGCAATGATATTATAGGTAACCATGCTCCCACATAAGACGCAGCTATAAGGATTTTTAAGGAAGAGTGAGGGAACACATTATTTTCTAACTGAGACAATAAACTTGTAGATGGAGAGTTCCATAATGAGAAAAGTTGATCCATTATAGCAGCTATGTTGTAAGCAACTACATCTGGAACTCCCAGTCCTCCCATCTTGACCTTACGAAATAATAGATTTTTAGCTACTCTCGCTCTTTTGTTGTTCCAAATAAAATTAAGAAAAAGTCTTTGAATTTTTGAGTTAATAGAGGCAGGGACAAGCAAAGTGATGCGTCTACAAAAGTACAGGTATCTGCAAAGTAATAACTTTTTAATTAAATTGATTCTGGCAATCCAGGACAGCTGAAAAGTATTAAGTCTCTCACCTTCCGACCTCATACTAACAAGAAGATCCAAATAATTTTCAATTAATATTTGAGAGATGGAAGAAAAGCGTTTTGTCCCTAGGTATGGTAGTCTCGACGTAGCCCAAGCCATGTTAAACGTAGACAAGGTTCTTTTAAGCGGCGGATCAATGTTAACTGATAACATAATCGATTTAGAAATGTTCCATTTATAATAGGAAACTTCTGATTACATAGAAATAATATGTAGTAGCTCCTTCAAGGACGAAAGATGAGAGGTACAGGTTAAGATAACATCATCCGCATATAAACCTATTTTATGTTCCATTGATCCTACCTTAATACCTGAAATGTTACTGGAGCTACGGATCATTTCTGCAAAGTGCTCCATACACAAAGCAAATATCAATGGGGATAGAGGACAACCTTGTCTAGTCCCATTAGTAATTGAGATAGATCTAGACAAAAGTCCAGAAGAAAGGATCTTAGCCGACGGAGCAGAGTAAAGTGAAAGAATGGCCGTTTTTATAAACAAATCAAAACCAAATTTATCTAAAGTACCCTCCAGATATTGCCAATTAACCCTGTCAAATGCCTTTTCGGCATCCAGGGAAATGAAAAGAGAAGCATTTGTAGAATCTCCTGCTAACTGGATAAGATCTAAAATTCTACAGGTTCCATCACTTGCTTGATGACCTTTGAGAAACACTGGTTTACTTGGTCTAGCACTATTAATGAAGGCAAATAATCATTCAGTCTAGTTCCTAAAAGTTTAGCATATAATTTTATGTCACAAATTAAAAGGATATCGTTCGAAAATTGGCTGGGGAATCTGGGGTTTTTCCCGGTTTAGAAAGGGTGACAATGATGGCTTCTAACATTTCCGAAGGAGGTGTTGGATTCGACTCAATTCCCATAAACGTATTTTGCAAGTATGGCAGTAGGATTTCCGAAAAAGATCTATAATACTCATTCGGAAGGCCATCAGGCCCTGCCTGGAGATTTATTTTGTTTAAACCGAAGAATCAATAATCGTATTTCCTCAGCAGAAATAGGGGCATTTTATTGACTGAGTTTTAAGTCAGGGAGTTTCACATGAGCCAAGAAGGAATTAAGGCCTCATCCACACTTCCATCACCGTTTTCACGGCCGTTTATCACGGATCCGTGTGTCCATGATTGGATCAGTGTGGTTCCCGTGTGTATTCCGTCTTTCCGTTTCAGAGAGCTGCGCATGGTACTCACTGTCCAGCGGTAGTCACTGTCCAGGGTGCTGAAAGTGTTACGATCAGTGCTGGACAGAGAGAAGGGGCTGCACTGATCAGCAGTAACTCTTTCAGCACCCTGGACAGTGACTACCGCTGGAGTTAATAGTATTAAAAGTTAACTTACCTAGAACTCTTCTTTCTCATCTTCTTCCTCCAGTCCAGCCTCCCAGAATGACGTTTCATCCCATGTGACCACTGCAGCCAATCACAGGCCAATCACAGGCTGCAGCGGTCACATGGACTGCCGCATCATCCAGGGAGGTCAGACTGGATGATCAGTGAGTACCATGCGCGGCACTCACAATATAGTTTTCTAATGTTTCCTTCAAAAACCCCAACTCAGAAAAAAGTAAGTTTATACTTACCCAGAACTCCCTACTTCTTCCTCCAGTCCGGCCTCCTGGGATAACGTTTCATCTCATGTGAACGCTGCAGCCAATCACAGGCTGCAGCGGTCACATGGACTGCCGTGTCATCCAGGGAGGTCTGACTGGATGTCAAAAGAGGGATGCATCACCAAGACAACGGCCAGGGTACGTATGAACTTCTTTTTCTTTCTATCGCTGTGTTCCGCTGCGATGCTCTGCCCGAAAGGGCTACCCCTTCTCTCTATCCAGCACTGATCAGCAGCCTCTTCTCTCTATCAGTGCTGAATAGAGAGAAGGGGCTGCCAATTAGTGCAGTGCAATATCTCTCTCTCCGTGTACTTCTGCCCGCCCGGCCGTTGCTAGGCAACGGCTTCGTCACACGGACGGCACACGGATTCCTTCCATGTGCCATCAGTTTTTTAGACCGACCCATTGACTTGTATGTGCCCCACAGTCACGGAATCTCGGACCAAAGTAGGACATGCTCTACTTTTGTCGGAAAGGAACAACCGGACCGTCAAAAAAGCTGAAGTGTGCATGGCCCCATTGAAATGAATGGGTCAGGGTGCTAGCCGTCAAAAAAATGGCTAGCACCCTGAAGGAAAAAACAGGAACTTGTTTATATTCTTTAAGATTGTATAGGGAGCTATAATATTTCGCAAATGTTTCAGAAATCTCCTTAGGATCATATACCTTTGAACCCCCTGAAGTTTTTAACCAGGAAATTTTGGACTTAGCTATATGCTGCTTTACTCTTCTAGCCTGTATTTTACTCGGTCTGTACCCCTGGACGTAAAAGTTCCATTTTTATTTTTTTTAAAGTTTTCTCATATAGAAAGAGCTGGAATATACGCAATTTTTCTCTAAAATTCCGTAATTCTTTCCTCAGAGACGTTGAAGAATTTCGTTTTACCTGAGATTCTAAGGATTGTATGTTACTAATAAGAGAGTCAAATTCTTTGTTCCTTTCTTTTTTAGCTCTAGCCGCTGCTTGAATAAACAAACCTCTACCAAAAGCTTTGTGCGTACACCAAAGGAGCTCAGGGGAGGAGGCTGTAGGAGTATTAAAGAGGCTCTGTCACCAGATTATAACTTCCCTATATTGTACATGATGTGATCGGCGCTGTAATGTAGATTACAGCAGTGTTTTTTATTTAGAAAAACAATAATTTTTGACAGAGTTATGACCTATATTAGCTTTATGCTAATGAGTTTCTCAATGTACAATGGAGTTTTCCTTTTTGACCAAGTGGGTGTTGTACAGAGGAGGGTATGACGCTGACCAATCAGCGTCATACACTTCTCTCCATTCATTTACACTGCAGATAGCGATATAGCTATATCGCTATGTGCAGCCACATACACAAACACTAACATTACTTCAGTGTCCTGACAATGAATATACATTACCTCCAGCCAGGACGTGATGTGTGTTCAGAATCCTGACCACTTCTCTGCACTTCTCTGTGAGTTACAGCATAGCAGGTGTAGTCTCGCGAGATTACGCTGTAAACTGTCATTTACAGCGAGATCTCGTTGTGCTGTGCTGTAGTCTCACAGAGACGCTACAAAAGTGGTCAGGATTATAAATAGACATTACGTCCTGGTTGGAGGTAATGTATATTCATTGTCCGGACACTGCAGTCCGGCTGCACATAGCTGCATATAGCTATATCTTCTCTCCACAATGCCCACTTGGTCAAAAAGTAAAACACGCCCAGTTGTCCATTGAGAAACTCATTAGAATAAAGCTATTATAGGTCATAACTCCATCAAAAATGATAGTTTTTCTAAATAAAAAAACACTGCTGTAATCTACATTACAGCGCCGATCACATCATTTACAATATAGGAAATTTATAATCTGGTGACAGAGCCTCTTTAATCTCAAACTTTTCCTTTAAAGGGAAGGTGTCACGAAAAAAAAAATGTATATTTTCTTGCTTTTAGTATGTTATTAAAATAAATTTTATTTATTTGTGTTTTTGTGTTTTACTTTTTTCTTTCTTTTACTTCTCTATGGGGCTGCCAATTTTTTTTCTCATCTCTGTATGTGTCGATTAACGACACATACAGAGATGGAATACGGCACATACATCCCCATAGTGAATGCGAACGGGAACCGTTCCATTCACTATAGCGTACGCCGTCTGTGTGAGAACGGCGCATGCGCCGCTCCCACACAGTCCGAAAGGAAGGTCTTCGGCCGAGCGACATCCGGTGCCGTTTTCATGTGGACCAGAAGCCGCGGCTGTACAGTAAGGTGACAACTTCCGGTCGCGGCTTCCGTCCATATGTTCAGAAGCAAGGACTAGGAGCGGAGGCAGCGGCGGCGGCAGGAGCAGGTAAGTTATGTTTGTGTATGTTCGTGTTATTCTGTGTGATTACCACTGTATCTAATCCTCCTACACTGTGCATTCGCTCAAAAAATGGCGGCACACAGTGTAGGAGGTTTGAACATTCAACCCCCTCCTTTCTCCTGGCACTAGCCAGGATAAAGGAGGGGGGAATGTTTGAGGACGCTAGAGCGAGTGTGTCTTCTCCAATTTTGCAGCATAAAGCAATGAGTTTGCTTTACCACATGCCAATGCTGCAATTTTGGGAATTGCTCCCTCTAGTGACCAGCACATGGAAATGTTATAAATTAGAATCTAATTTATAATATTTCCTGACTTGTGAAAAAATTAGAACAATGTGTAATCATTTATATACTAACAGTTTAAGTAAAAAAATATATATATATTTTTCTAGCGACACATTCCCTTTAAAGCCTGTCCTATGGATGACTGTAATATTGGGCAATTTAAAAGGAAACTGTTTAATCTCTAAGAGGTTTTAGGAGGTGCATTATATTGATCCGAAAGTGTGAGTTCAATTGGTGCATGATCCGACCAAGTAATTAAACCTATTTTAGAGGAAAGCGAATTCAGTAAAATCTCCCTATCAACCAACAAGCAGTCAATCCTAGAATACATCCTATGAGGGGACGAATAAAACGTATAATCTTTTTCTGATGCTTGTTGATACCGCCATTTGTCATGTAGCTCTTCCTCCATTACCAAGGAACACAATTCAGGACACATTCTGTTACCCCATACAGATCGGTGCATTTCCCTATTTACCACTACATTAAAGTCCCCATACAGTATTAAACCCCCTTTTTGAAAAGATTTAGCTTTTGACAGTACTTTTTTTTTATAAATGGAATTTGTCTAGTATTAGAAGCATATAAAGAAACTAGGGTGTATATGACATCATTTAGTTCACAAACTACAATTATATATCTCCCCTGAGGGTCAGAATAAGAAGTAAGACATTTAAAAGTAATAGTTTCTTTTACAGCATTAGTCACACCATCCTTTTTTACATCTTTGGACGCATAATAGATATGAGGGAACTTCTTATGCCAAATAAATTACAATCTCGTGAGGATAAATGCGACTCCTGAACATACAAAATATCACATGTAAACTTGAGAGCGTGTTTCCAAAGCAGGGATCTCTTGAAAGGAGAGTTCAAGCCATGAGCATTAATGGAAAGTAACTTGAGACCCATTAGGACATAAGGGGAAATTAAATAAAAGAAGTGGCACAGCAAAATAGAACCAACACATTACAAAAATCCAAAAAACAAAGACCATAAAGAACATTAGGTAATACAGAATAATTACCATACAGGAAATTCCCTCTTTCAAGGAAGTGAGAGTAGAGACAAAACTCCGGCTTTTCCGTTAGCTTAAAGCTACAAGAATGTCAGAAAAGAGGAAGAGCGTCCAGGTGAAGATTTGAAAGCCATGACGAAGAATTTGCACAACAGAGACCCCAACACTAGTCAGCAAGTCTCCTTTTGGATCTGCTAACTTTATCGGACCACAAAGGTGTAACAAACTCTGGCTGGGTGGCGTTCCTGAGAGAAGGACTCCGAGGAGGTGACGTGAAGAGATCCCAAGAGTGTAGAAGCCCTTTTGCTGCTTCTGGTGAGAGGCATACGTGTTGGTGCCCATTTTTAGTGAAGATGAGCTTTACTGGAAAACCCCACTTGTATAAGATACCTTTGTCTAGTAGAATTTTTGTCATTGATGCAAATTCCTTGGGTCTTAACATGGTCCCGGCTGAAAGATCTGGATACAGAGCAATGTTCTTAAATTAGTCTGATAAGTCGGGGGAGGTTTTTAATCCTCTTAGGAAGTCATCTTTCACATGAAGGAAATTAATGCGTGCGATCGTGTCCCTAGGAAGATGCGCAGCAATGTGTTTAGGTTTAGGGATTTGGTGAATCCTATCGATTGTAAGGTCTGGAGTAGATTTTTGTGGTAGAACTATAGCCATCAGGTCCGTAAGGTATTGAGACAAAAGGTCCGGAGAGACTGATTCCGGTATTCCTCTGATGCGGACGTTATTTTTTCGGGATCTATCTTCCAGATCCAAAACTTTGTTAGAGAGTTTCGCTACCTCCTCTTCCAGAATCGAGTTTGCATCAATGAGCAAGTTGTGAGACTTGACAAATTCTTCCAGTTTATGTTCCATTTGATCGGTACTCAAGGCGATAGCTTGAATATCTGACCGTAGGTCACCGATTACTTGTCTTATGTCTGATTGAATAGGGTCCCCCAGAGAATGTAAACAGGGACAGGTTGAGAGTCCATTTCATCATGAATGTCATTATCCACAGATTCAGCCCTGGAAGATGGAGAGGGTGAAGATGGAGGAAGAGATATGCGTCTGTTCACAACAGATTGTTGAGACGAGGAGTTATTGAAAAACTCTGCAAGTTTAGATGGTTTGGATTTAGTGTTCCTTTTTTAAGTACCTCCCATTATGGCAACGGAGAGCACACAAGGTGGCAATGCTGCAATAAAGGCAGAAGAGTTCTCCACAAAGACAGGGAAGGTATATATGGGTATCATATCTACTTCACCTTTAAGATGACCAAGCAGGGATTATAACCAGGGATGCCTCAGATGCTGATCCCTCAGTCACCAGACCTCAGAGAACGCTGTTGGAGACGGAGCAGCAGCACACTGATCCGAGACTTCCATTCACAAGATGGCCACCAGAAGTAGTGTATTGGCGGCGGAGGTGGTGGGAACTGCCACTCCACGAGGACACCCTACCACACGAAGTTGCCAGCGAGCATTCCCAGGAGGCACAGCAAACCTCACCCTTCTTTTTCCAAATACCCAGGGACCGACTCCGAGATGGCTGAGCGGCCACTGAGCTGCAGAGGAGCAGAGAAGAAACTGCCACTGACAGAAACAGCAAGAGGTAGGAGCGGCACACACCAGACGATCTTAATTAGGAGCTGGGTGGAATCCTTAAAGGCAGGAGCAGCTGTGGGATCGGGTCAGCATGACTATGTGCACTCACAGGGTTTATTTATGCCGTTTTTGGCTTTTTTACCCAGGCGCTCAGCAACTATACGACTTAACCCTTTAAGGACGCAGCCTAGTTTGGGCCTTAAGGCTCAGAGCCCATTTTTCAAATCTGACATATTTCACTTTATGTGGTAATAACGTCGGAATGCTTAAACCTATCCAAGCGATTCTGAGATTGTTTTTTCGTGAGACATTGGTCTTTATGTTAGTTGTAAAATTTGGTCGATATATTCAGTGTTTATTTGTGAAAAATTGTAAAATTTAGAGAAAATTTAGAAAAAAAAACATTTTTCGGAATTTAAATGCATCTGCTTGTAAAACAGATGGTTATACCGCCCAAAATATTTACTACTTCACATTTCCCATATGTCTACTTTCGATTTGCATCGTTTTTTAAACATTCTTTTATTTTTCTTGGGCGTTACAAGGCTTAGAACATAAACAGCAATTTCTCATATTTTTAAGAAAATTTGAAAAGCCTTTTTTTTAAGGTACCTGTTCAGTTCTGAAGTGGCTTTGAGGGGCCTATGTATTAGAAACCCCCATAAAACACCCCATTTTAAAAACTAGACCCCTCAAAGTATTCAAAACAGCATTTAGAACGTTTTTTTAACTCTTTAGGCATTTCACAGAAATTAAAGCAAAGTGGAGGTAAAATTTGCAAATTTCATTTTTCTTGCTGAATTTCAATTGTATTCAATTTTTTTCTGTAACACAGAAGGTTTTACCAGAGAAACACTACTAAATAAGTATTGTCCAGATTCTGCAGTTTTTAGAAATGTCCCACATGTGGCTCTACTGCGCTCGTGGACTAAAACACAAGCCCTAGAAGCAAAGAAGCACCTAGTGCATTTTGAGGCCTCTTTTTTATTAGAATATATTTTAGGCAGCATGCCAGGTTTGAAGAGGTGTTGAGGTGCCAAAAAAGTAGGAATGACCCCATTTTGGAAACTGCACCCTTCAAGGAATTCATTTATGGTTGTTGTTACCATGTTGACCCCATAGTTTTCTCACAGCGCATATTTGAATTTGGCTGTGAAATAAAAAAAATGACATTATTTCCAATAAGATGTCATTTTTGATAAAAATTTCTTATTTTCACAGGGAACAAAATGCCCCATTTTGTTGCCCAATTTGTCCTGAGGAATTATTTGATGTGTGTTGTGACCATTTAGACCGCACAGTTTTTACACTGAATTTATTTGAATTGGGCTGTGAATTAAAAACAAATTTTTTTAAACAATAAGATGTCGTTTTGGTTCAAAATGTCTTCTTTTCACAAGGAATAAAATACCCCATTTTGTTGCCTAATTTGTCCTGAGTGCGGCAATACCCCATTTGTGGTGATAAACTGCCGTTTTGGCCCATGGGAGGGATCAGAAGGAAAGAAGCGCTATGTGTTCTTTGCAGTCCAGATTTTGCTGGATTGGTTTTCGGGTGCTATGTCGAATTTGCAGAGCCCCAGATATATCAAAGCAATGGAAATCCACCAGAAGTGACCCCATTTTGGAAGCTACACCCCTCAAGGAATACATTTATGGGTATTGTGACCATTTAGACCCCACAGTTTTTTCACAGAACTTATTTATTTGAATTGGGCTGTGAATTAAAAATAAATCTATTTTTACCAATAAGATGTAGTTTTGGCTCAAAATTTCTTCTTTTCACAAGGAATAAAATACCACATTTTGTTGACCAAATTGTCCTGAGTGCGACAGTACCCCATTTGTGGTGATAAACTGCCGTTTGGGCACATGGGAGGGCTCAGAAGGAAAGGAACATCATTTGGCCTACTGGGTATTTTCTGGTGCTAAGTTATGTATGCAGAAGCCCATGAGGTACCAGTACAGTTGAAACCCCCAAGAAGTGATCCCGTTTTAAAAACTGCACCCCTTAAGGCATTCATCTAGAGGTGTAGTGAGCATTTTGACCCCAGGAATTGTGTAAAAGATAGTGCGCAGCAGATGGTGCAGAGTGAGATTTGCAATTTGCTATACATATATGCGATTTCAGTGTCCAATATATTGTGCCCAGACATACACCCCATAAATTGTAATGTGGGTTCTCACGGGTACGGCAATACCCTACATGTGGCTGTTAACAGCCTGGGCACACAGCAGGGCCCAGAGGGGAAAGATGAGGGGGATAAGCTGTGTGGAGTGCATCAGGGTAAGTAAAACTGGGGTAAATTGAAAATCAAGGGATGTATGATACATTTTAAAACACTTTCATACAGAGCCCTGGTTTTTCAGGACACGTGTCACATAGATATATTGTGTCCTTCCTTATCCCCCTCTTATAGCAGACTTTGCACCTCTTTTGACTTTTTCCCTTCTTCCCAGTTTGGGGAACTTCTCCTGGAAAGTGTTGCCCTGGTACGATGCGTGCGGCCTCGCTTCCAGAAGTACTGGGTGCCCCCCCTCCCTGGTCCATAAATATGAATTTCTTGATAACCACCACTTGAAATTCCAGGAAAGTTCCCGTCTGGCCTGTACATCGATGTAGCACGTACGCATTGTACAATGACATCTGTATGATGTGCACGGCCAGCTTTTTATACCACACCACATGGCGCTGTAGGGCTTCAGAACTTGATCTGACAAATCCACCCCTCCCATGTACCTATTGTAGTCCAGGATGCAGTCTGGTTTGGGGGTCTCTGTACTGGTACCTGGTACAGGTACATGGGTACTGGTGTGGGCATGTATTGTTGTCAATACAAGGACATCTCTCTTGTCTTGTACTTGAAACACAATATGTTTCTGCTTGATTCCACATCCTGACCGAGATCCAATAATAAAGAAATTTGTTGCAAACCGGTGAATGCCTCGATATTTCTACTTGTTCCATGTTTCTGCTAGAATGTGCCCTGCTCTCACCCCTTCTTGTTTGCCCAAGCCGAGTCTTAGGGAGGCCTCTCAGATTTCTTCTAGCAGTGCCGCATGCCGCAATACTTCTGGAAGCGAGGCACTTGAAGAGACGCTGGTATAAAAATGATCCAGGTAGAGGTAGTAACCCTGGTCCAGCAGTGGGTGCACCAAATCCAACACAATTTTTGCATTAATGCCCAGTAAGGTGGGGCATTCTGGGACTGAATACTGGTGTCCTTCCCTAAATTTGTAGGTATACCCTGATGCACTCTCGCACAGCTTATACATCTTCACGCCATACCTTGCCATCTTACTCGGCAGGTACTGGCGGAATTGAAGCCTCCCTTTAAAATGTACCAAGGACTCATCAATAGAAATACACTTCTCGGGGGTATATGCTTGGGAAAACCGGGCACTGAAACTGTCTAATAGGGGTCTCCGTTTAAACAAACTGTCAAAACTGGTGTCATCTCGGGGTGGGCGCTGCTTATTATCAGTATAATGTAAGAAGCGAAGTATTGCCTCTTTTTTTTTTTTTTTAGGTTCCACTTCAGTTCTGAAGTTGCTTTGAGGGGTCTATATATTAGAAACCGCTATCAAACACCCCATTTTAGAAACTAGACCCCTCAAAGTATGCACAACAGCATATAGAAAGTTTATTAACCCTTTAGGTGTTTTACAGGAATTTAAAGCAAAGTAGAGGTGAAATTTACATATTTATTTATTTTTGTCAGAAAATCCTTTTTATACCATTTTTTTCTACAAAACAAAAGGTTTTACCAGAGAAACACAACTGAATACTTATTGCCCAGATTCTGCAGTTTTGAGAAATATCCCACATGTGGCCCCAGTGTGATAATGGACCGAAGCACCGTCCTCCGAAACAAAGGAGCACCTAGAGGATTTTAAGGCCTCCTTTTTATTAGGCACCATGTTCGGTTTGAAGAGGTCTTGTGGTGCCAAAACAGTGGAAACACCCCAAAAGTGACCTTATTTTGGAAACTAGACCCCTTGAGGAATTCATTGTAGTTTTCATGGGGTGCATGCAGCTTTTTGATCAGTTTTTATTCTATTTTTGAGTGGCGTGGTGACTAAAAAACAGCAATTCTACTATTGTTGTTTTATTAATGACATATTCACTTTATTCTGCGGGGCGATCCGATTACGGCAATACCATATGTTTATAGTTTTTTTTATTTCTTATGGCATTTGCACAATAAAATACTTTTTGTAAAAAATCATTTTCTTTTTGTGTTGCCATATTCTAAGAGCCATAACTTTTTTATTTTTCCATCAAGAAAGCCATGCGAGGACTTGATTTTTGCGCAACGAACTGTAGTTTCGATCACCATTTTTAGGTAGATGCGACTTTTTGATCTCTTTTTATTCAATTTTTTGGGAGGTGAAGTGACCAAACAATTGTGTTTCTGGTGCAGTTTATTATTATTTTCTTTTACGGCATTCACCGCGTGGGATAAATGACAAAATAATTTTAAGTAGTTCAGGCCGTTACGGACGCGGCTATATGAATTATGTATAGTTTATTTGTTTATTTATAGATTTTTATTAACCCCTTTTTTTTTTTTTTTTAAATATTTTTATTTTGTTCTACAGCAATACACAAGGGAAAGAAGTACATAGTACATACAAACATGTAATAAGAGAAAATATGCAATGCTATAGATACCCTTGGTGGGAGAGGAGGTCGGAGGGAGGGGGAGGGAAATTAAGGGAAAAAAATATATATATATATTAAAAAAATATATATATAAAAATAAATAAATAAAAAAAAGAATACAAAAAAAATCCTAATAAAAATAAAAAAAAATATGCCTCTTATCTCCATCTTACTTGTTACTCTGAGAACTTACCCTAGCCTATAGCCAGGTTTGTTCCCATTTAGCGATGTTGTTGGCATTGCCATACCATACCTTTTCATATTTCTTGATTTTACCAACCAAGCCCAGCCAGTTTTGCAGTGTTGGGTGAGAGCTAGACCCCCACAGTCTAGCAATCAGAAGACGGGCCAAGAAGAGCAATTTCCCCAATAAAGCTCTTTTGTCCTTTGACATCTGCAAATCGCTTAAATTGCCCAAAATCAGGTACTCAACCTCTAATGGGACAACCAGTCCATAAGAACCGCTGATCTCCGAACAGATCTCCCTCCAAAATTGAGCTATTCCAGGACAAGCCCAAATTCAATGCAAAAAGGCCGCCTGAGGGTGTTGGCAACGTAGGCAGAAAGAGTTTGCCTTCAAATTCATTGACTGTAGGGATATAGGCGTATAATACAATCTATGCATTATATTGAATTGAACCATCCTATGGGCGGCACTGAGAGAGACCATGCTAATACTCCTATAACAATGATCCCAGTGAGATTCATCCTTTGGTCCTAGATCTCTTTCCCATTTGGCTTGTGCTCTAAAGTGAATTTGCTTTCCGAATGTGCTCATAATAGAGCGGTAAATATGTGAAAGTGATTTTTTCCTTTGTGAAACTACTAATAAATAATCAATTACCCTGTGAGATTCCAGTTGAATCTGTGCTACATCAATTTGCTTACATGCGTGCTGAATCTGGTAATATCAAAATAAATACTTCTCTTCAATACGATACCATTCTTTCAAATTATCAAAAGTGACTATTTGTTTATCCATAATAATCTGCGAGATAAAAAAAATCCCTATATTTTTCCAGAAATGTATATCCGGAATTGTCCCAAATTCTCTAATGGGGCAGAATACATTATTTTAACCCAATTTATAAATGTATCCCTTATGCCAAACCTTTTCATTACTCTCCATAGGAACCGCCACTCCACCCTGTCCAACGCCTTGATAGCGTCTAAAGACATGATGGAGCGGAGCTCCCCCTCTCCCATTTGTATATTAGTGTACAGTCTATGCAGACAATTACTAGTACTTCGACCCGGAATAAAACCGTTCTGATCTGGGTGAATGATTCCTGGGATCACCTGCTGTAGCCTCCTTGCCAACACCTTAGCTAACAGCTTCACATCTGTATTTAATAAAGATATGCGCCTGTACGACCCTGTATCCGTCAAATCCTTGTCCTTCTTAGGAATCAATACGGTCGTGGCTTCCGACATAGATCTAGATACTCCCCCTACCGCATATGACTCCTTAAAGACTTCCAAAAGATAGGGGAGAAGCAACTCTCCATAACGTCTGTACAGCTCAAAAGGTAATCCATCCTGACCGGGCGAGGAGTCCCCTCCAATCGACCCAAGTGCCTCCCTCACTTCCTCAACCGTCAGGGGGGCATCCAATTGTACCCTCTGTACCTCCGTTAATCTTTCAAAATTCAGACCACCCAAAAATTTGTCTATGGACGCATCATCCTCGTTTCAATAGTTTTTTATTGATTTTTGCATGAAAACAGAACAACATTTTCGCATTTAAACTTTGCGATATTATTGGTACAATCAATCATCTCTTCATAAAAAGCAAGAATTGAGGCAGTCGTGATTGGAGAGATGTCATTGTGTCATAACATAAAAAAGAACAGAAGAATAAACCGGCAGAGAAGAACATATAAGCCACATACATCATCCTGATAAATCTTAATGCCCCCTATTGGGGGAAACAATGACCTCAAGGCCAATTGCACATTCATGTTATGCATTGTAATACACACTAGTTGACCATGGATTCCATATTGCTGTGAATTTGTGGAACGAGGAGTTACCCAAGGAGATGATTTTTTCATATGCATATGTCGTGTTAATAAGTGTGATCAGTTCTCCTAACAGAGGAGCAGCAATTTCCTTCCAATGGCGGGTCACCACCAATTTGGCCATGACTAGGATTTTGCAAATCAGGCATCTTAGTGCTACAGGTATTGAATCCATTTCTATAAACAACAGGGCCATCTGGGGGGATTGTGCAATTCGACATTTGGAGACTATGGACACAAGGTCAAAAACCTGAGACCAGAACGGAATAAGTGTGGGGCATGCCCACAGCGTATGGTAAAGAGTGCCGATGTGGCCACATCTTCTCCAGCATAATGGAGATGACTCAGGGAACATCTTGTGTAGTCTATCCGGGGTGTAGTACCACCTTAGTGAGGTCTTTATAGCAGCTTCTACGTGTTGGATACAGGGTAATGCTTTGTAAATTAATTTAAATGCAGATACCCATGCTTCTTCTGAAAAAGAGCAGTTCAATTCTCTTTCCCAGAGCCGCATATGGTGTGTTTTGGAGAAGAGTGAGTGTGAATGTAGTAAGTTATACACAAATCTCAGGCCCTTGCTGCGTTTAGAAAGATACCCAAACATTTTAAAAAGACATACAGCATCAAAATTGTTATACTTCGTTGCACAATCTCTGATCTGGAGGTATTTAAAGAAATCTGAGACAGGAATAGAATATTGAGCCACAAGATATTCAAAGCTCACCAAGCAATTATCCTTAAATAATTGAGATACATTAGTAATGCCTTTTAGGGACCATGAAGACAGCGATAAGTTGGGAACAATCAATGAAAAAATATCAATAGGAATGTATGACTTTAATAGTGGGATTTGTTCAGTAGATGTGCGATGTAAGTATGACCAACACTGTAGGGTCGCCTTAGTTAGTGGAGATATTGCACGAATCAGTGGGATATCCCAGAAGGTCAAAAACAAGGCGGTTTTTAAGCTTATCGGAGACATGTATGAAGATTCAATTTGAAGCCAATGGATATCTTGATTACCATGCCACCAATCCATAGTCTGTGCCACCAGGGTGGCAGTATAGTAGCTATGTATGTTTGGGACACTCAGTCCACCTAACTTTTTGTCACGGGATAATATATGTCGGGAAGTTCTGGGTTTACCTCCCGCCCAAACAAAGCGGGATAGTGTTGTTTGTGCCGTCGCAAAGAACTTGGAGGGCAAGCTGATTGGAAGGGTACGGAAGAGGTATAATAACCTGGGTAAAAGGAGCATTTTGTACGCCGCTATGCGTCCTATCCATGACGTGTCATGTTGGAGGAGTCTATCAGATTCTGCATGTATGGATTGAAGTAGGGGTTCATAGTTGGCCTTGTATAGGTCACGGAAGGTGGGAGAGATAGTAATGCCTAAGTATTGAATGCCATCTAGTCTCCAATCAAATGGATATTTCGATTTCAGAAAATACAATGTGTCGGAATCTAAGTGTAAGGGTAGCATCTGGGATTTTTGGGTGTTTAGCTTATAATAGGAAAGTTTGCCAAAGGATTTAATAACATCCATAACCGATTCCAGTGAACTAACAGGCTGAGAAAGGGACAAAATGATATCATCCGCATACAATGAGATGGTATGGATTTTGTTACCAATTTTTATACCCTGAATAAGGCTATGTTTTTTGATGTGCTGGGCCAGGGGCTCCATAGAGAGAATGAATATTATTGGGGACAGGGGGCAGCCCTGACGGGTACCATTAGAGATATCAAAATCCAGAGAAAGGACCCCATTGGTGTACACTCTGGCCGATGGAGCAGAATACAGAGCCTGAATAGCAGTCAGGATGTCCCCATCCAGCCCCATTGTCCGTAGGGTCGAAAAGGCATATGTCCAATTAATACGGTCAAACGCCTTTTCTGCGTCCAGTGCTAAAAGCGTTGTTGCTCTTTCGTTGATTCCAAATGGTGTATTATATTCAAGATT
Source organism: Rhinoderma darwinii (assembly GCF_050947455.1). Classification (NCBI taxonomy): domain Eukaryota; kingdom Metazoa; phylum Chordata; class Amphibia; order Anura; family Rhinodermatidae; genus Rhinoderma; species Rhinoderma darwinii. The sequence goes on from NC_134689.1 coordinate 58,152,453, forward strand.
CGACGGGTGTTGTCGGATGCTTGCCTGCCTTTGATGAAACCAACTTGGTCACTGCTTATCAGGGTGGCTAATATTGGGGTGAGTCTATTGACTATCAACTTTGCATAAAGTTTAAGATCGGCATTGAGCAATGAAATAGGCCGGAAGTTTTGAGGTGTGTCAGTAGTTTTCCCTGGTTTAGGTAGTGTGACAATTAGTGCCGCTTGGTTTTCCCTAGGGAATGAGCCGCCGGTCATGGCTTGTTGGAAAAATTTACTCAAATATGGTACCAGTTGGGACGCAAAGTTTTTATAATATAAGGTAGTGAGACCATCAGGACCCGGGGCTTTCCCTTGTGGAAGGGATTGTATGATTTTTACAATTTCCAATTCGGTGATAGGGGCGTTTAGTGTCTGAAGTTGTTCTGGAGTGAGGCTAGGTAGCGAAGCAGATTGGAGGAAGTCTTGTATCTCAGAGGGGTTTGGCCGCTCGACAAAAGGATCATCTCTAATATTATACAAGGAGGAGTAATATTTACGGAACTGTTCAGCTATGTCCCTAGGGTCCACAACTTTAGCTTGAGACTGTGGATTCCGGAGATACGGAATTCTGGATTTCTGGTGCTGGAGTTTGAGGCGCGTTGCTAAAAGTTTCCCTGCCTTATTATTTTGGGAATAGTATTTCGCTTTGGTTTTTCTAAGGGATTTTTCATATTCTGACAATAGACACAGTCTGAGACGTTGTCTTAGAAGAAGGAGCTGAGACGCTTGGTCATCTGAGGGAGCAACTTTGTTTTTTGCATCTAAGCATCGGATTTCCTCCGTCAGGCCCAAGACCTCTGCTACCTTTTGTTTCTTAACCATATGGCCCAGTCTGATAAAGGTGCCTCTAATGTAGGCCTTATGAGCGTTCCATAGGGCTGCAATTCCGATATCTGTTGTGTCATTAATAGCAAAATATTCCGTCAGATCAGTCCCTATGGTTTTTCTATGTGTGGGATGGGAGAGGAGAAAGGGACTGGCCCTCCACAGGTATGTAGGCGGGGCATTGTGTGTTTCCTTGAGAGTCAGGGTGAGAGGAGCGTGGTCCGACCAGCATACGTCGCCAATAGTCGTGGATTCCGCTAGGAAAACAGATTCTTTGTCTACTAGAAACATGTCTATTCTGGCATAACTATTGTGTACCTGAGAATGATGAGTGAAGTCCCTCTCCGTGCTGTGTTGCATGCGCCAAATGTCATATATTTCTTCCTTCCAGAACAAATCACCTATGACGACATGTGAATATCGAGATTGCGAGGTGGAGTCTAACTCCGCATCCATTACAGCGTTGAAGTCCCCACACAAGATCAGTCTACCCTGTTTGTGCTTAGAAATTAGGCGTGTCATCTTGTGTAAGAACTTCAATTGGTGACGATTAGGGGCGTATATTGTAACTATGGTATATTGGACACTGTTAATAGAACACCTTAGGATAATATATCGGCCATTGGGGTCAGTAAGTAGATCAGACATTTGGAAAGCGACCGTGTTTTTCACAGCCAACAACACACCCCTAGTTTTGGATGAGTGATGGGATTGAAAAACGTGGGGAAATGCAGGATGTTTCAGGCGAACGGCATCCTTTTCTAATAAATGCGTCTCTTGCACGCAAAGGACGTCACAGGAGGTTTTAAGGGCTTCTTTCCAGATAGTAGAGCGTTTATAGGGGTTGTTCAAGCCATTGACGTTAATGGAAGCAAATTTAAGCGCCATGACTATATAGGGTGTGCTGTTGCTTGCGGACACATGAAATTAACCGTGTATCGAGATGGATGAGCAGGAGTACATACCAATGCATTACAGATATCATCAAGGAGAAGGCATTATGGAAAAACATATAGCTACCTCGGCAGATCTGCAGATATATGTGGCAAAACAGGACAAACCAAAACAAAAGAGAAATAAACATTAAAGGAAATGTGTCTGAACACCGGCTGTGTTCAGGACAATAATGGGGGAAATCAGTCATCTTGAAAACCGGTACAGTGGACTGCACTGCATCCTAGTAAGCGAGCCACCTCAGCGTCGTGGACGATTACGTGACCGGACCATTTGCCATTCCTGTGCAACAGGAGGCGGAACAGCTTTCGGAGTATTCTCCATCAATGTGACCCGAATATTCCACAGCAGAAGGAGAGAAATGCCATCTTGTACGGATCTAATGATGTGTAAGGAGTCGTTCTTGTGGACGAGCAAGCGCACAGGAAATCCCCATCTGTAGAGAATTTTATTATCTCGGAGTGCAGAAGTGATTGGCGCGAATTGCCTCCGTAATTGCAACGTGGCCGCTGAAAGATCTGCATAGACGGAGACCATCCGGAATTGCGCGGGGGACGCTTCCTTCTTCCTAGATGCAGACATGAAAGAGTCCTTAATGTGGTAGAAGTGAAAGCGGGCTAGCACGTCCCGCGGTATATTATCGGACAGGTGTTTTGGCTTTGGAAGCCTATGTGCTCTATCAATGATAAGGTCCCTGGGGGAGCAGTCGGGTAGCAGAGCTTTTATGAAATCTTGTATATAAAGGGTTAAATCTTTGGTAGCAATGTCCTCCGGAACCCCTCTGAATTTCACATTGTTCCGGCGTGATCTGTCCTCCAAATCAGCTACCTTAGTTTGTAAATGAGAGAGGTCTGTCTCAAGATCATAATGGGCATCGATGAGCTCGTTATGGGATGTAGTGAGCACCCCCATTTTCGATTCCACATGCTGAACTCTGTCCTCTACTGCCTTAAGTGAGTCAGCTAAGGGTTTAAGCAGCTGAGCAAACCCAGAATGTATGGATTGCTGTAGGGCCTGCAACATGTGTTTGAGCGTTTGCTCAGTAATGGGGTCGGTGGAGGAGGGTGCATTTGCAAGCGTGTCTCCCGTTGTTGGGGGGTCAGGAGTTACAACGTTATTATGTCCTACCTGGTCTTTGCCGCAGAGAGGAGGAGATGGAGCCCATGTTACAGGGCGTCTGGAGCTGCAAGGAGAGGAGGGCTGTGATGAGATGCCTCGTGTCGCTGTGCCAAGATGGCGGCCCCTGAGGTCCGGGACAGAGATGTCTGCCTGTGCGAGCTGCGTCGGATTCTGCGGGCTTGTTGTTGCTCCCGTCGGTGGCAGAGCAGGGACCGAGCTGCTGCGTCGAGGAGGAGCAGAGGTGATGGAGGATGGTGAGCCCGGGTCGGACGTCAGGGATCCTGCGCGCGGGCTTCCTCCGGCGCCATCTTGTTCTACTGAGCGGCTATGAGGTAAGTAAAAGTCCGGGATTTTGGCCGGTTTGGCCGCCGCTTTGTGCTTCCTGGGCATCTTGGCGGTAGTGGGATATGTTCCTGGGCACAGGCGGTCGTCAGCAGGGTGTTTGGCGGTGGAACGGCGGTGATATGTCGCTGTGAGCCGCTATGCAGTGAGGAGCCGAGCTCTCAAGCAGCCATTCACTCCGGCAGCCAAGCCACGCCCCCTGGACGCATCATCCTCAAGCAGTGTGGAGGTATAGACCTCAGAAAAAAAAAGAATTTAATTATTTTTGTACAACGTGTGATTTATTAGAGAGAGTGCCCCGGCGAGTCCTGATCACTGAGATATTATGATTACCTTTTTGATTCTGGACAATAGATGCCAGAAATTTACCTGGTTTCCCAGACTCAGAGAAATACTTCTGCCCTGAGAAGAAGATCCTCTGCTGGGCTTTATTAAACAGAAATTCCTTATAGCTTTGTTGGGTATTATATAATTGTTGTTGGTTCAGCGCAGTCGGGTCGCCGGTGAACTCTCTCTCCGCATGAGAAGATTCCTCTCTCAATCTAGTTTCCTCTTTAGAAAAGTTTTTACGCAGGTGCTGGATTTTGTATCTAAACAAGCCTCTTATATATGCCTTAAAGGCATCCCAGACAAAGTGAATATGGGCCGATTTCAAATTAATATCCAAGAACATAGCCAGCTCTTGTTTAATCTCGTCATGATCTTGGATTATCGAAAACCAATGTGCATTAAGTTTAAACCTAGGCAAGGAGTCTACAACAGTTCCAGAACCATTCCGAATGGTAACCACAACTGGAGAGTGGTCAGAGACTGTGTGGTTCATATGTCATCTTATCAATATCCGGCAAGAAGAAATCATTAGCCAAAGCCAAGTCAATCCTAGACATAACGTTCAAAGAATGACTAAAACACGAGAAAACCTTCTTGTCATGATATTTCATCCTCCAAACGTCTGATAATCCTACCTCCTCACAGAATATTGCAAGCCGAGATTTCCCCGGACTCCTGCCGGCCTGAACTCCCTGAAGGCTAAACCGATCCATACGACTATCCATAACGTTATTCAAATCACCAATAACCAACATCGGACAATCCTCATGATCATTCCTAAACTTTACCAAATTACTTAAAACATCTAATGAGAAAGGGGGGGGGGATATAAACAAAAGCCAGAAGGCAAGTACGCCGCTCCAGCTCTCCATACAAAAAAATAAACCTTCCATCCCTATCTATCTGAGTAAAATATAACATTTATTTATAACTCTCTAAAAACAGGGGTACAATCACCACTGTGAAAAAGCCCCACCGTGTGTATAAAAACGTATTAAATAATAAACTCTGAGTTCTAATTCAATTGTGAACCTACTATAGCTCAGTGTTCAACAAGAATATCAATACGGAATCAGCATTTGAAAAATGGGCATAACAATAGTCTTGACCCTAATTCACACTAGAGTCCGTGATAACCGCACCGGAAGCTCCTAGTGTTGAGGTATACAAACAATGCTAGTGTTCCCAATGCTAAAAAATTCCTATTCACAACCGACCCTGGGTCGGCGTTTCACAGGAAATATAGCAAAGTAGAGGGGAAATTTACAAATTTCTCTTTTTTTTGCCGAAATTCATTTGTAATAAAAAAAATTGTGTAACACAGAAGGTTTTACCAGAGAAATACAACTCAATATTTATTGCCCAGGTCCTGCAGTTTTTAGGAATATCCCACATGTGGCCCTAGTGCCCTAATGGACCGAAACACCGGCCTCAGAAACAAAGGAGCACCTAGTGGATTTTGGGGCCTGCTTATTTTTAGATTATAGTTTAGGCATCATGTCAGGTTTGAAGAGGTCTTGTGGTGCCAAAACAGTGGAAACTCCCCAAAAGTTACCCCATTTTGAAAACTAGACCCCTCAAGGAATATATCTAGGGTTATAGTTAGCGCTTTGACCCCACAGGTATTTTGCTATATTTATTGGAGTTAGTGTAATGGAAGGAAGGAGGTGAAGGGAACAAGTGAGCCCTAATCTACCCACCGCCCTGTCCCTGCCTACTTGCAACGACCCGCCCTAGGCGACGGGGTACAACTTGGCGGCGGTCCCTACGCTGTCTAAGTGCAAGGGAGTACAAACAGGGAACGCCGCGAGGAAACGGAGCGGTGAATGAGCCAGTCAGGATCAGGAAGTAGTGGAGTATACAAACGGGAGCACGGAGCAGAAGCAAACCAGGGGCAGAGCAACGCAGGATAAACAGAACTGAAGCAAGGCAGAAGCACGGCAGAAGCAGGCTGGAGCAAGGCAGCAGTGGGGCCAGGAATCCAAGAAGAATAACAAGCAAGGAGGAAGAGAAAACGGCAGGTATAAATGGACAGGGGGCGGAGCTAACTCTGACTGACCAGGCCGCGATAGGCTCTCCCACTCCTGAGCCTGCCACCCTGATTGGTGGGAGCAGGTGTCAGTCTCAGAGGTCTGGCCTCAGGTGTCGACTGATTAATCCTGGGAGTATACCCAGACGTAGTGCCTGGCAGATCCTTTACAGTACTCCCCTTTTTATGAGGGGCCACCGGACCCTTACTAAGAGGACCCGGTTTAGTGGGGAAGAGAAGGTGGAACCTCCTGATCAATACCCCAGCGTGAACATCTCGAGCAGGTACCCAAGTCCTCTCCTCCGGCCCGTATCCTCTCCAATGGACCAGGTACTGGAGGGAGCCCTGGATCATCCTACTGTCCACAATCTTGGCCACCTCGAATTCCACCCCCTCAGGGGTGAGAACGGGAACAGGAGGTTTCCTCGAGGGGGACCAGGACGGGGAGCAGCGTTTCAGGAGGGAGGCATGGAAGACGTCGTGTATGCGAAAGGATGGGGGCAGCTCCAGATGGAAGGATACAGGGTTGAGGACTTCAATGACCTTATATGGTCCAATAAATCGGGGAGCAAACTTCCTGGACGGGACCTTAAGGCGCAAGTTCCTCGACGACAACCACACCAGATCCCCGACGACAAACCGGGGGTTAGCAGAACGTCTACAATCAGTCTGAATCTTTTGTACGCTCTGGGACGCCTCTAGGTTCTTCTGAACCTGGGCCCAGACTGTGCACAGTTCCTGATGAACGTCCTCTACCTCGTGATTATTGGAACAACCAGGGGAAACGGAGGAGAACCTAGGATTAAACCCGAAATTACAGAAAAACGGGGAGACCCCTGACGAGTTACTGACCCGGTTATTCAGGGAAAATTCGGCGAGGGGAAGGAATGAGACCCAATCAAATTTACAGTCAGACATGAAACACCTTAAATATTGTTCCAGGGATTGGTTAGTCCTTTCCGTTTGGCCATTAGTTTCGGGATGGAAGGCGGAGGAGAAGGATAGATCAATCTCCAACTTTTTACAAAAAGCTCTCCAAAATAAGGAAACAAATTGTACCCCTCTGTCCGAAACGATATTGACTGGGGCCCCATGGAGACGCAGAATGTGTTTCACAAACAAAGAAGCTAACGTCTTGGCGTTAGGTAGTTTCTTAATTGGCACAAAGTGGCACATCTTGCTGAAGTGGTCTACTACCACCCACACCACCGACTTGCCCTGAGATGGAGGCAAATCGGTGATAAAATCCATGGAGATATGGGTCCAAGGTCTCTGGGGAATGGGCAAGGAACGTAGTAAGCCCGCAGGTCGGGACCTAGGGGTCTTGGACCTAGCACAGACCTCACAAGCGGCGACGTAAGCCCTAACGTCTTTAGGCAACCCAGGCCACCAATAGTTTCTGGTAATGAGGAGTTTGGTACCCAAGATGCCAGGATGACCAGATAGAGCGGAGTCATGGTTTTCCCTGAGTACCCTTAGCCGGTATTGCAGGGGGACAAACAGTTTGTCCCCAGGGAGGTTCCCGGGAGCTGAACCTTGATCAGCCGCGATGTCAGAGGCTAAGTCAGAATCAGTGGCAGAAACAATTATACCAGGGGGTAAAATACAAGCAGGATCCTTCTCAGAAGGAGGATTAGCCATGAAACTACGTGACAGTGCATCAGCCTTAATATTTTTGGACCCAGCCCTATAGGTAACCAAGAAATTAAATCTGGTAAAGAATAGTGCCCAACGAGCTTGTCTAGGATTAAGCCTCCGGGCAGATTCTAGGAAAACCAGATTCTTGTGGTCAGTAAGGACCGTTACCTGGTGTCTGGCCCCCTCCAAGAAGTGACGCCACTCTTCAAAAGCCCATTTAATGGCTAAAAGTTCGCGGTTGCCAATATCATAGTTACACTCCGTGGGCGAAAACTTCCTAGAGAAGTAAGCACAGGGGCGGAGATGGGTGAGGGAGCTGGTACCCTGGGACAAGACGGCCCCCACTCCCACCTCGGACGCGTCAACCTCCACAATAAATGGCTCCCTTTGGTTGGGTTGAACCAGCACGGGGGCCGAGATAAAGCACTTCTTGAGGGTCTCAAAAGCCTGGACGGCCTCAGGGGGCCAATGGAGGACATCAGCACCCTTGCGAGTGAGGTCCGTAAGAGGCTTAGCGACGACCGAGAAGTTGGCAATAAATCTCCTGTAATAGTTAGCGAACCCCAAAAAACACTGTAGCGCCTTCAGGGAGGCAGGTTGGACCCATTCCGCCACAGCCTGAACCTTGGCAGGGTCCATGCGGAATTCATGAGGAGTGAGGATTTGACCTAAAAATGCTATCTCCTGTACCCCAAACACACATTTTTCGGTCTTCGCAAACAGATTATTTTCCCGAAGGACCTGGAGGACCTTCCTGACATGCTCCACGTGCGAGGACCAGTCCTTGGAAAACACCAGTATGTCATCAAGGTACACTACAAGAAAATTACCCAGGTAATCTCTCAGGATTTCATTAATAAAATTCTGGAAGACGGCAGGGGCATTGCACAACCCAAAGGGCATGACTAGGTATTCGAAATGACCTTCGGGCGTGTTGAACGCAGTTTTCCACTCATCCCCCTCTTTGATGCGGATAAGGTTATATGCCCCCCGTAGATCGAACTTAGAGAACCATTGGGCCCCCTGAACCTGATTAAAAAGATCCGGAATCAAAGGAAGGGGATACTGGTTCCTTACTGTGACCTTATTCAAGTTCCGATAATCAATGCACGGCCTAAGACCACCATCCTTCTTTCCCACGAAGAAGAAGCCAGCACCTACAGGAGAAGTCGAGGGGCGAATGAAACCCTTGGCCAGGCATTCTTGGATATACTGCCTCATAGCTTTACGTTCAGGACATGAAAGATTAAATATCCTCCCCTTAGGAAGCTTGGCACCAGGCACCAAATCGATGGCGCAATCGTAATCTCTATGAGGGGGCAACACCTCGGAGGCCTCCTTAGAAAACACATCAGCGAAGTCCTGAACAAACTCAGGAAGCGTGTTTACCTCCTCCCGGGGAGAAATAGAGTTAACCGAAAGACATGACATCAGGCATTCACTACCCCATTTGGTGAGATCCCCAGTATTCCAATCAAATGTGGGATTATGCAGCTGCAACCAGGGAAGACCTAATACCAGATCGGACGATAATCCCTGCATCACCAGTACAGAGCACTGCTCAAAATGCATGGAGCCAAGACGGAGTTCAAAAACAGGAGTATGCTGAGTAAAATAACCATTAGCAAGAGGAGTGGAGTCGATACCCACTACCGGGATAGGATAAGGTAAATCAATAAATGGCATTTTTAGAGACATAGCAAATTCCACAGACATGATATTAGCAGATGAGCCCGAATCCACGAAGGCACTGCCAGTGGCAGACCGGCCAGCAAACGAGACCTGAAAGGGAAGCAAAATCTTATTGCGTTTAGTATTAACGGGAAATACCTGTGCGCCCAAGTGACCTCCCCGATGATCACTTAGGCGCAGAAGTTTTCCGGCTGCTTATTCTTGCGCCTGGGACAGGTGTTCAGTAGATGCTTGTCGTCCCCACAATAGAAGCAGAGACCATTCTTCCTGCGAAACTCTCTACGTTGTCGAGGGGACATGGAGGCCCCGAGTTGCATAGGTACCTCCGAGTCCTCCGTGGAAGAGCGAGGAGACGGGACCTCGGGGGGAATCGCAGGGCAGTCAGAGGGGAAAACATTGAAACGTTCAAGCTGACGTTCCCTGAGACGTCGGTCAAGTCGTACTGCTAGGGCCATAACCTGGTCTAGGGAGTCAGAAGAGGGGTAGCTAACCAGCAGATCCTTCAGGGCGTCAGATAATCCTAACCTAAACTGGCACTTTAGGGCCGGGTCGTTCCACCGAGAAGCTACGCACCACTTTCTAAAATCAGCACAGTATTCCTCAACAGGTCTCCTACCCTGACGTAAGGTCACCAGCTGACTCTCGGCTAAGGCAGTCCTGTCAGTCTCGTCGTAAATGAGACCGAGGGCAGAGAAAAACCGATCAACGGAGGAAAGTTCAGGGGCGTCAGGAGCCAAGGAGAAGGCCCACTCTTGGGGCCCTTCCTGGAGTCGGGATATAATGATACCCACCCGCTGGTTCTCGGAACCTGAGGAGTGAGGTCTTAGGCGGAAATAAAGTCTGCAACTCTCCCGGAAGGAGAGAAAAGTCTTACGGTCCCCTGAGAACCGGTCAGATAACTTGAGGTTGGGTTCTAAAGGTGAGGTGAGGGGTACTACAAAGGCAGCGTCAGACTTATTGACCCTCTGAGCCAGGGCCTGGACCTGTAGGGAGAGGCCCTGCATCTGCTGGGTCAGGGTCTCAAGGGGGTCCATGATAGCGTCAGCGTAGAAGAAATGGTAGACTAGGTAAAGGCTTGTTATTATGTAATGGCAGGAAGGAGGTGAAGGGAACAAGTGAGCCCTAATCTACCCACCGCCCTGTCCCTGCCTACTTGCAACGACCCGCCCTAGGCGACGGGGTACAACTTGGCGGCGGTCCCTACGCTGTCTAAGTGCAAGGGAGTACAAACAGGGAACACGCAAGGGAATACAGTAGCCCACGGAACGCCGCGAGGAAACGGAGCGGTGAATGAGCCAGTCAGGATCAGGAAGTAGTGGAGTATACAAACGGGAGCACGGAGCAGAAGCAAGCCAGGGGCAGAGCAACACAGGATAAACGGAACTGAAGCAAGGCAGAAGCACGGCAGAAGCAGGCTGGAGCAAGGCAGCAGTGGGGCCAGGAATCCAAGAAGAATAACAAGCAAGGAGGAAGAGAAAACGGCAGGTATAAATGGACAGGGGGCGGAGCTAACTCTGACTGACCAGGCCGCGATAGGCTCTCCCACTCCTGAGCCTGCCACCCTGATTGGTGGGAGCAGGTGTCAGTCTCAGAGGTCTGGCCTCAGGTGTCGACTGATTAATCCTGGGAGTATACCCAGACGTAGTGCCTGGCAGATCCTTTACAGTTAGTCTGTGAAAATGAAATCGACTTTTTTTCTGAAAAAACATAGACATTTTTAATATTTACAAGGAATAAAGAAGAAATACACCACAACATTTGTAAAGCATCTTCTCCCGATTACGGAAATACCCCATATGTGGTAATAAACGGCTGTTTGGACCCACAGCAGGGCTCAGAACGGAGGGAGCGCCATTTGCATTTTGGAGCGCAGATTTTGCTGGATTGGTTTTTAGTGCCATGTCGCGATTGCAACGCCCTGGAGGGAACAAAACAGTGGAAACACCAAGTGACCCCATTTGGGAAACTACACCCCTCAAGGAATTTATCTAGGGGTATAGTTAGCATTTATATTACACAGGTTTTTAGCAGAATTTAGTAGAATTAGGCCGTGAAAATGAATATTAACATTTTTGTCCACAGAAATGTTGAATGTTTTCATTTTCACAAGGGATAAAGGAGAAAAAGTCGCCCTAAATTTGTAACGCAATCTCTCCCGAGTATGACAATACCCCACGTGTGGTAATTATTTTTTTTTTTTAATAGAAATTAATTAACTTTTGCAGGACTGATCCTTTTTTGCTTTTCCATTTTAGTTTTTCACTCCCCACATTCCAAACGCCATAACTTTTTTATTTTTCCATGAATTGAGCGGTGTGAGGGCTTATTTTTTGCATGATGAGCTGTGGTTTTTATTGGTACCATTTTTTGGTACATGCAACTTTTTGATCACTTTTTATTACATTTTATTTAGAGCTTTGGTGACCAAAAACAGTGATTTTCTTACGGCGTTCATAATGCGCTATAAATGACAATTTTACTTTATTCTGCGGGTCGGTACGATTACGGCGATACCGTATGTATTTAGTTTTTTTATGTTTTGGAGCGTTTGGACAATAAAATTAGTTCTTTATAAAATAATTTATTTTCTGTGTCACCATATTCTGAGAGCTGTAACTTTTTTATTTTTCAGTCAAAAAAGCGGTGTAAGGGCTTGTTTTTTTGCAGGACGGGTTGTAGTTGTTATTGGTGCTATTTTCGGGTATACGCGACTTTTTGATCACTTTTTATTCTATATTTTGTGAGGGGTGGTGACCAAAAAATAGTGATTCTGGCATTGTTTTTAGTTTGTTTGTTTTTGCGGCGTTCACCGTGCGGTAAAAATAACATTACAGTTTTATAGATTGGGTCGTTACAAACGCGGTGATACCAAATATGTGTACTGTTTTTTAACATTTTCATTTTTTCCCCTATAATAAGAGACTTATTATAGGAAAAAAAAAAAAATTATTTTTACACTTTTGTTAAACATTTTTATTAACTTTTTTTTAACTTTTTTCTTTACTTTTTACACTTTCTTTTTTTACCTGCAGCATTGATCGCTGCTAGAATAGTAGTAGCTAGGTAGTGTAATATATTCAGACTGTCAGTGTGACGTCACAGTCACTCTGACAGTTAGTCTACGAGGACCAGCCAGAGGCTCATAGGCTTCCGTACATGGCAGACCCGGAGGCCGTTGTCTGGCCCCCGGGTGCCATCACAAGCATCAGCAGCCCCCACAATTACATGGGGGCTGCTGATGTTCTACAAACCCCCTACATGCGGAGTTCGCAATCGAGCCCCGCATGTAACGGTTTAATTGCCGAAATCAGCGGCAATGTGCCGCTGATCGGCAACAGTGGAGTGTCAGCTGTCAGGGACAGCTGACCTCCTGGTTCCCGATGCACACTGTCACCGACATTGTCACAGACACATTGTCACATTGCGAACGGCAGTGACGTCCTGTCACTCTGACAGGCAGTCTATCAGGAGGCTGGTCCTGATAGGCTTCCCTACATGGCAGACATGGAGGCCATTACTTGGCCTCCGATCACCATGCTAGCCACCTGCAAACCTCACGATTTCATTGTGAGGCCTGCCGATGTGCTAGCAACCCCTGAATGCGATGATTGCGATCGATCACCGCAATTAAGGGGTTAATTGCCGAAATCAGCGGAAATAAGCCGCTGATCGGCATACAGTGGAGAGTCAGCTGTCGCTGACAGTGTGCATCGGGAACCACGCAGTAACTGTACGTCCCTGTGTGGTAAGACACTGGCCACATGGACATACAGTTGCGTTGTGGTGCGCCTAGGGGTTAATAATAAAGGATTGATAAGAGAAAAAGGTTTTTTTTTAACTTTTATTACGTTTAAAACTTTTATTTTCTTATTTTTACACAACTTTTTTTTACTTTCTTTTTACTTTATTACTTTGTCCCACTAGGGGACTTGAGGGCAGGAGGCCCTGATCGCTATTCTAATACACTGCACTACATGCATAGTGCAGTGTATTAGAGATGTCAGCTACCCACTGACAGCAAGCATAGTGGGTCCTGACTTTGTCTAGGCTTCCGTAGATGGCATAGCCGGATGCCATTGTTAGGCATCCGATTGCCATAGCCACCATCGCCGGCCGCTATCGTGTAGCGGGCCGTCGATGGTGGTTTAACCACTAAGAAGCCGCGATCGCTATTGAACGCGGCTTTTAAGGGGTTAATCAGCGGGGACTCAGCGATCGGTCCCCGCTATAGGAGCTGCGGCAACTTTTGTACAAGACAGCAGCTTTCACAGCTCCTGTATGTGCCGGGAAGACGGCCGAAATGGGATGCTTTCCATGATGGAATACTACGTCACTGAGTGTTAAGGGGTTAATCCATGCATGTCCAGGCCGAGCCCCTCAACAGTTGATCAGTTTTTAATGGCCATATTTTTTCACTGTCATGTGAATGTAGCCTTAGGGCCTGTTGACATCAGCATGAGCTTTCAGTTGAGGGGTTCCGTCAGAGGTTTCCATCGGGAGAGCCTCTCAACGGAAAGGCAGTCGACTGCGCTATAGATTCCGTCAAAAAAACAGAAACCTGATGGAATGGTGACAAATGGAAACCTTAAGCAATGTTTCCGTCACCTTTGATATCAATGGTGATGCAAACGGAAGCTAAGGTTTCAGTTTGCCTTTCCGTTGAGGGGTTCTCCTGACGGAAACCTCAGACGGAACGCCTTAACGGAAAGCCAACGCTGATGTGAACAGGCCCTTAGAGTACACCTAGCAGCAGCACACATTTGGAACAGTGTTATCAGTAAAGTAATTGGTTATGGCTACATTCACATAACAGTGAAAAAAAATGGGCAATAAAAACGGATCAACTGTCGGTTTTTCATGGCCGTTTTGGATCAGTGTGTCTCCAAATTTTCATCCATTTCCAGTCCGCCTGTCCATTTTTAATGCCCGTTTTGCATCCGTTTTTCATGGTCGTTAAAAAAACTGATGAATTTAATTTGTCATGCTTTTTTTGTCCCAACCAAAGGAAGGTCAAATGTTCACCTAGACACTATTTACAGCCTCCCTGTAGATGCCACACAGCCCCTCTGTAGATCATGCCACACAGCCTCCCTTTAGATGATGCCACACAGCCCCGATGTAGATGATGCCACACAGACCTCCTGTAGATGATACCACACAGCCCTACACACTTCCCGATGCAGCACCGTCTTCTTCTGGTGTGGGCTCTAGTCTTCATGGGTTCTGCGAAGGCAGCGCAATGACACACTCACCGATGCTTCGCCGTCTTCTTCACGTGTGGTCTCATCACGTCGCCATCGCAGAACCTGTGGACACTAGAGACTACACCTGAAGACGGCGTGGCATCGGTGAGTGTGTAGGGCATTCAGCATCTTCGAGCCGCTGATATCCAGCAAGAGAACTAATAGTTCCTTTGCCTCTTGAATGTCCATGTCACAGATCCGTTTTTAACGGTTGTTATACATGTATTGACGGGCGTTAAAACTGGATCAATTGACTTATATGGGGGCCGTCTGGCCGTGAAAACGGCCAAAAGTAGGACATATCCTATTTTTTACAGCCATGTGAACATGTGGGGTGTGTCCTGGTCACCCACCAGGTATTGTAAATGGTTGCATGTTTTGCTCTCTCACCCTCTTGTGCGTGTCTCCCAGTGTCTGTCTTTTTTGTATCTTCCTGTTTCGCTATGTCTTCCCAGTGGACAGGGGTGAGGCTGGGTTTCCCTAGCGACCAAGGAGACACAGCAGCCCTGCACTTAGGGGGGGTTCCTATTGAGCCCTGTATTAGTGCACAGATCAGGTGACCGCACTGGTCAAGGTGATTGGTGCGGGTTTCTGGATAGAAAGGGATTAGAGAAAGAGAAGGGGTGGAGTTAGAAAAAGGTGGGAAAGTGTGAGGTAATGACAGTGGAGCGAGTTAGAGTGACAATAGGTAGAAAGAAACTGAACATTATTGTGTCTGGCCTAGTGTCTAGGAATATAACACCACAAAATGTCATCAAGTCAGAGGGACCTGAGAATAAGGTCTGAATATTGACTAAATAAATTATATCCAGAATATTATTATCAAGGGAAGTCTGGTCGTCCCTCCACTCCTTGTGGTAATTTGAGTGAACAGTCATCTTTGAAGTAATATTTCCTGGTTATAAATATACAAGTTACAAGCAAGGTATGTTTATGTTATAGCCAGTGCAAAGCGGTCTTAAAGGGACGATAATCTCATCTTATTCAATGGACTGATTTGCATGGACTTTGGACTATCTACTTACTTTACAATACCCCCTTAAATAATTGTGCCTAAGGTACTTGGACTGTTGCCAGAGTACCGCCGAGGGTATCCGTGCGCGAAAGGTAGCGGTGTCCACAACGACCCGCATAAGTGTAGCAGGGGTAGGAGGGCATCCTCCACAAAGGAATCTGGTGCAACCCGGTGACATAGGTAAATAAAGACACCGGGATAAGCTGTGTGGTAAAGAGTGGCGTCTCTGTGACCTGTGGTAGCACTATAGAAGACGGGACCTGTGTGTCCACAGATTCCTTTGGCACAAACGGGCACGGTGGGAACTCCCACGGAGGTCGAGTTCCCCGATCTCGGTTATTGACCGCTTTGCCGAAACTTATACGCTGCTGTTTAATACAGAAGTTGATTGGTTGTTAGTCTGCCTACAGTGTATCATCAATAAATCCACATTACAAACACACCCATAGAACATCATTGTTCTGAAAACGGCTGTGTGACGGCCGTTCAATAAACAGCCATCACATGGCCGTTTTTCACTGTCGTGTGCATGTAGCCTAAGGGTATGTTCACACTCATAGCAAGAAACGTCTGAAAATACGGAGCGGTTTTCAAGCTAATACAGCTCCTGATTTTCAGCCGTTTATTTAGCAACTCGCATTTTTCACTGTGTTTTTTACGGCGGTTTTTGGAGCTGTTTTTCTATAACGTCAATGAAAAATGGCTCCAGAAGTGACATGCACTTCTTTTTCATTGATATTTTTTTACACGCCCGTTTTTCAAAAAGGCCGCGTAAAAAAATGGCCTGTCGGATACAGAACGCCGTTTTTCCCATTGAAATCCATGGGCAGATGTTTTGAGACGTTCTGCTTGCGATTTTTCGGCCATTTTCCGTACGTTTACAGCCCAAAAAACTGCCAAAAATAAGCCGTGTGTACATAGCCTAAGTGTGATATATTATAAACACACTTAATGTCAGTTGCGTGCTCTGCTCCTAGCCGACCACGGAGAAAGCCAGCAGGAATACAAAGCACTGCTTAAAGGGAATGTGTTGCCAGAAAAACATGTTTTTTTTAAAAAAATTAAACATTTAGTGTGTGGGTGATTAAACATTGTTCAAATTTTTTTTATTTTTTTCACGAGTCAGGAAATAGTCAGGAAATATTATAAATTAATTCTAATTTATAATACTACCCATTTTTGGTCACTAGATGGAGCTATTCCCAAAATTGCAGCATTGCAACATTGGGTTAAAAGCCCTCGCTCTAGTGAGCTCTCAGCATCCCCCCCTCGTTTATCCTGGCTAGTGCCGGGATAAACGAGGGGTTTGAACAGTGTAACCTCCTACACTGTGTGTCGCCATTTTTTGAGCTAACACACAGTGTAGTAGGTTTACATACAGTAGTAAACACACACAAACATGAACATACATTGAAATCTCTTACCTGCTCCTGCCGCCGCGGCTCCCTCCGGCCCGTCCGCTCCGTTTGCTGCCGCTGGTTCAAGTACACAAATCCGGAAGCCGCGACCGGAAGTAGTAATATTACTGTCCGGCCGCGACTTCCGGTCCACAGGAAAATGGCGCCGGACGGCGCCAATTTCGAATTGGACTGTGTGGGAGCGGCGCATGCGCAGTTCCCACACAGACGCCGTACACTGAAGTCAATGGGACGGGAGCCGTTCGCAGTCCCTATGGGACTGTGGCTGCCGTATTCCATGTCTTTATGTGTCGTTAATCGACACAGACAGAAATGGAACAAAAAATGGCAGCCCCCATAGGGAAGAAAAAGTGTAAAAATAAGAAAAAGTAAAACACAAACACACAAATAAATATAAACGTTTTTAATAAAGCACTAACATCTTGAACATATGAAATTTTTTTTGGGTGATGACACTGTTCCTTTAAGCAGCGGACACACTCCCCACCATTAAATTCATTAACATAGCATTTACTACCATGTGAATCAGATATCCAAACCGGCGCCTGAGCGCTCTGGCATGCGGCTGCGATAGCACTCTCACACTTGGGGGAGGATATGGTAGCAGTGCTGGTATTGCGCAGAGATTACAGCATAGAATCCCTAACCTTTCCCTCAATTGTTCTATCCCTGAACTGATGCCGGTTTCGTCCCGACGCACGTTTCGCTTACGTAAGTCAGCTTCTTCTAGGGGACTTTTCTGATCAGGCCTGCTCCAGTGGAACGACGGCAGGCGGCACGATGATGTCATCACACAGCCTACGCCCAGGGCCGCCATCAGGGCAGTACTACTGGTACTGTCAGGGGCCCGGCCACATAGCTGAAAAAAGGGGCCCCCCCGACTCGCGGCACAGCCCCCCCCCGCCATAGCCCTCAGTAATGGAGGGCTGTATTGGGCCCAGAAATTACTGATGGCGACCCTGTGCCACAAGAAAGCGCCGAATGATGAGGAAGCTAACTAATGGTTCCCTTTCTTCATCTGCACTTTCAATTGTATCCGCTTCCTAAGGACGCGGATAGAATTGAAGACAGTACATCAGGGTTGTCACAATACCATAATTTGGACTTCGATACCGATACTTTGTGCAGTATTGCGATTCCAGATACCAAAACGATACTTTGCCAACAATAATTTTAAAAAAAGTTCTTCCATTTTCTGATGTGAGGCCCGTGGGGTGATAAATTCTAAACGTCCATGTGCCTCACATTAATAGTAATTAACCCCATCGTGTTGCTCACAGTCATAATGAACAACATTGGGTTAATGTGTGAGGTACATGATGGGGTTAATTACTATTAATGAGAGGCACATGGAGGTATAAAATTCATAACACCTCATGCCATTAATAAGTGAAAGCTATTTTTATTTTATTTTTTTATACTGTACACATCAGAAATGACGCTATAAATTTGTTGTCCAGGTTATTACAGTCACTACAATACCGAATGTGTATATTTTATGTATTGAGACTTATTTTATGGTTTATTGTAAAAATGGGTGTGTGCATTTTAATTTTTTTAACATTACTTTATTTTTACTTTTTTATTTTTAAACTTTACTGGCATACATTTATAAGGCAGTTGTTAGGACATACCTAAGTATGCCCTAATAACTGGAAATATGGTCAGACAGCCCTGGGGTCCTTCAATGGACCCTGGATTGTCTGCCCATAGTTGGTATGTCCCTCAATCGCATGACAGGAATTCCCTGTGACGCGATCCAAGGGGCACCCCCTTCGCATTTTTCCCATGAATGCTACGGTCAGCTTTGATCGCAGCATTCAGGGGAATAGTAGCGGAGAACAGAGGTTTCTATTATCTTCGCCAATAGAGCAGGGCTGCGGCTGTGTAATACAGCCATTGCCCCGCTCCTGACAACAAGTGTGTGCGCGTGGTCAGCATGAGGTGATGTGGCCGGCACTGAACTAATGAGCGGCGGAGCCGACACTGAAGACAAAACATGGGGGTGTTTTGCAGTGCGCCCACCATGTTCTCTTTATTCAGTGCTGGTGCTTATTAGTGCCGGCGCTCATCTCCTCATGCTGAGCGCGCATACACTTGTTGTATTACACAGCCGCAGCCCCGCTCTGACTACATTAATGTATTACAATACTAAGCTGTGCGGCCGCACAGCTTAGTATCGAATTACAGAACATGTACTGTACATTAGTACTTACCTAACCTGCTGCGGTGCCTTCCGCCCCCCACAGCGCTTCTTAGAGTAAGTTTAAAACACACCCACTGTTCTCGGATTGGCCACAACTGTTAATGTGAGCAGTTCTGGCCAATCCATTAACAGATAGCATGTCTTACAGCCTAAGGAGTGCTAGTGAAGCGCACACGCCTCCTGCCCTTTGAGTGACCGACGCCTTAGGCACTGCACTTTCAGTGCCTAGTGGCAAATACGTGGCTGAAAGAAGTTTTCATGGCGGTCTGGCCAGGCAGTGGCGTAGCTAGGTTCTCCAGCTCCCGGGCAAATATTCAGTTTGGCAACCCCCCAACCTCTTTCCCGACATCTCCTTCCCCCTCGCCGTGTTTGTTTTCTCTACCAATCAATGACGTGTCATTTCCTTTCCACATTTCTTTTTATGTAACTCGAGCATAAAAACATTCGTACATTTTACAAGCAATATAGTTCTATACACAACACCAGAACCAAGCTCAGCACATAAATACAACACCAGCACAAATGCAGCTTAATTTAGTGCAACCCCTGCCGTATAGGTATGTACGGCGTAAAACTACAGCTACCAGCATGGCCTGAACAATGGTAAGGATATGCTGGGAATTTCACAAAAAATAAATCATATCATAATCATACCACCCATCATCTCACTGCAGATCATACAGTGACTACATTACTGATTAAAGGCAGAATAAACATTTACATTAAGTGACTCACCGGTGACGTCTCAGATTCTAGTTCTTTTTCTCCATCCGGTCCAGACCTGTATGATGAATTCCACCGGTCACAGCTCATTTCTGCAGTTTGCCGCTCAGATGTCTTCAGCTTCTCACTTTTCCAACATTTCTACACCTATAAACAAAGATAAGTTCTCATTATACCACACACTACGCCCCTAAATATAATAGTGCCATACACTGCACCTCTAATTATAATAGGACCATATACTGTGTCCCACACACACACACACACACACACACACACACACACACACACACTGTGACCCTATAGGTAGTGCCTGCCATAGAGCCCCATGTAGATAGTGCCCCTATAGAGCCCCCTGTAGATAGTGCCGCCCATAGAGCTCCCTGTAGATAGTTCCCCGATATAGCCCACCCCTGTATATAGTGTCCCACAAATAGCTCCCCCTATAGTGCTCCACATATAGCCCACCCCTGTATATAGCCCCCCTGTAGATATAGCCCATCCCTATATATAGTGCTCCACATATAGTCCATCCCTGTATATAGTGCTCCACAGATAGCCCACCCCTATATATAGCCCCCCTGTAGATATAGCTCACCCCTGTATATAGTGCTCTATAGATAGCCCACCCCTGTATATAGCCCCCCTGTAGATATAGCCCACCCCTGTATATGGTGCTCCACAGATAGCCCACCCCAGTATATAGCCACCCTGTAGATAGAGCCCCCCTGTAGATAAAGCCCCCCGTAGATAAAGCCCCCCCGTAGATAAAGCCCCCTGTAGAAAATGACACACACTTTTTTATTACAATAAAATATCAAACTATTCAAACTCACCTTAATCCCGCTCCCACGCCGGCCGGCAGCAATGGAGACCTGCTCTCTTCTGCACGGGTCTCCTGGGGGTTGAACTAATCATCTATGAAAGGCGCTGATTGGCTGGGCAGGATGAATTTCCCTGTCAGTCAGCGCCTTTCAGCGACCGAAGCACGATACCGTTTCACTCATGGAAAAGAGCTGAATGGCCACGCACGGAACCTACCCGGCCATTCATTGCTTCTAATTGTACCTGTGTCCTATAGACCCAGGTACAATTGTAGTGCAGGAGGAGGTGGCGCTGACGCCCCCCTCAAAGTTGCGCCCGGGGCACATGCCCCGCCTGCCCCCCCCCCTAGCTAATCCCCTGTGGCCAGGGTCAAGAAGAAAAAAAGAAAGAAAAAAAGATATCACCTGTGAGTCACCGGATATAACTGTACTGTTATGACTTATATGGTCTGCAGAGCGCCAGCTACCAACATATGGTCACTGTACAGTGGTGATATTGGTCTTTGTATAGTGCATTTTATTCAATAATAGTAGTGTGGCATTATTCAGGCACTTTGTGTTGGTAATATGTGGTCATGGTGTGCAGCAATATTCAGTAACAGTATTGTGGTATTATTCAGTCACTATGTAGTGGTAATATATAGTCATGGTTTGGCTGTATTATAAGGGTACAATATGGTGGTATTATTCAGTCACTATATGGTGGTAAAATGTGGTCATCGTGTCGAGGTATTATTCAGTAACAGTATGGTGGCTTTATTTATTCACTGTCTGGTGGTAATATGTGGTCATGTTTTGAAGATATTATTTACTAACAGAATGGTGGTATTAACCCTTTCACGACCAAGGACGAAAATGCACGTCCTGGTCGGCTGCTAGTTCCCGCTCCAGGACGTGCATTTTCATCCGCATTTCAAACTGTCACTCTGTGTAAACACAGAGTAACAGACGCGCGCTGACAGCTGTCCTAGACAGCTGAGACATCAGTCTCGCCGGACAGCGGACCATCGCCGCTGCTTTCGGCAGTTAACCCCTTAAGTGCGGCGACGGATTGCCGTCGCCGCATTTAAGTGGTTTGAAGCACATCGGCAGCCCCCACGAAGTGATCGTGGGGGCTACCGATGCTTGTCACGGCAATCGGAGGTCAGATAATGACCTCCAGGTTGCCATGTACGGAAGCCTCGGAGGAACAGCCTCCGGCCGTTCCTCCTCTGCTTCCTGTCAGTGTGACAGTCACGTCACAATGACAGTTAGGAGTACATCACACTACGTGTGTAGTGTAATGTACTCTAGCAGCGATCAAAGCTGCAAGTCTAAGTGTCCCCTAGTGGGACAAGTAAAAAAAGTTAAAAAAAGTAATAAAAATGTTTTAAAAAAAGTGTAAAAATAAAAGTTATAAGTGATATAAACACAAAATGCTTTTTTCCTATAATAAGACTTTTATTATAGAAAAAAAATGAACACGTTAAAAAAGTACACATATTTTGTATCACCGCGTTCGTAACGACCCCAACTATAAAACTGTAATGTTATTTTCCCCGCACGATGAACACCCCAAAAAAAATCTATAAAAAACGACGACAGAATCACAATTTTTTTGGTCACCACCGCTCCCTAAATAAAGAATAAAAAGTGATCAAAAAGTCGCTTGTACCCGAAAATAGTACCAATAAAAACTTCTATCCGTCCGGCAAAAAACAAGCCCTTACACAGCTTTTTTGACTAAAAAATAAAAAAATTATGGCTTTCAGAATATGGTGACACAGAAATGTTTTTTTTGTATAAATAAGTCATTTTATTGTGCAAACGCTAAAAAAAAGGACCAAACCTATATAAATATGGTATCGCCGTAATCGTACCGACCCGCAGAATAAAGTAAAAATGTAATTTATAGCGTACGGTGAGTGCCGCAAAAAGAAAACCTAAAAAACGGTGTCAGAATTCCTGTTTTTTGCTCAGGATTGCAAAAAAATGGAACAAAAAATGATAAAAAAAAAATCGCACGTACCCCAAAATGGTACCAATGAAAACTACAGATTGTCCCGCAACAAATAAGCCCTCACACGGCCCTCACACGGCTCCGGCGGTGAAAAAATAAAAAAGTTCTGGCTTTCAGAATATGGCGATGCAAAATGTGCAGTGTCCAAAAGTGGATAAGATCGGGCGCCATTTATCAGTGCGACACCGGGCACATATCTATGAATTATTATTTATTTACCCCATTATTATACCCTCTTATTATGCCCTGATGTTCTCCGCACAGATTACACATACCCCCACATTATAAACTGAAATACCAGCGAAACTCAAAACAGAAAAACTACCAAGCAAAATCTGCGCTCCAAAAGCAAAATGGCGTTCCCTCCCTTCTGAGCCCTGCAGCATGCACAAGCAGCAGTTTGCGCCCACACATATGGCTTCGCCATACCCGAGAGAACCCGCTTAACGTTTTATGAGGTATTTGTCTTCTGTGGCACAAACTGGGCACAACATATTATGCACTAAAATGGCATGTCGGTGGAAAATTGCAATTTTCACTTTGAACCATCCGCTGCGCATTAACCCCTTTGCGCACTATGACTTAATTGCCCGTCATGGTGCGGCGGTTGATGTATGGAGCCGGCTCACGTGCTGTGCCTGCTCCATACGCTGCGGGTGTCGGCTGTGTATTACAGCAGGCCCCCTCGGTACTAACGGACAGGTACAGCGATCGCGCTGTTACAGAAGCCTGTAAGAATAACAATATACTGCAATACATTAGTATTGCAGTGTATTGTACCAGCGATCCAATGATCGCTGGATCAAGTCCCCTAAGGGGATTGATTAATAAAATGTGTAGAAGAATTATAGTTATTAGTAGTGAGAATTTTTTTTTACATTTTTTTAAATCTTTTACATTTTTTAAATTTTAAAATTTAAAGTTAAAAAAACAAAACACCTTTTCGCATATTTCTTCTAAAGTAATGTAAAAAAATTAACAAAATTGGTATTGCTACGTCCGTAAAGGTCCGAACTATTACAATATACCATTATTTAATTTGCACAGTGCACACCTTAAAAAAATTTAATAATCGAAACCGCCAAAATCGCTGTTTTGTTTTTTTTTTTGTCACCTTCGCTCTAAAAAAAAAATGTAATACAACTTTTGAATCACTTTTTATGTACTAAAAAATGGTACCAATAAAAACTGCAGCTCCTCCCGCAAGAAATAAGCCCTCACCGCTCTATTGATGGAAAAATAAAAAAGTTATGGCTCTTGGAAAGCGGGGAGTGAAAATCTAAAATATGAAAGCAAAAAATGGATCAGTCCTGAAAGGGTTAATTCATTTCTAATGAAAAAACGTATGACTCCATGTGGGGTATTTCCGTACTCGGGAGAAATTGCTTTATAAAATATGGTTGTTTTTTTCCTTCTTTATCCCTTGTGAAAATGAGAAAATGCAACATTTTAGTGGAAAAAATTTTGATATTAATTTTCGCGCCCTAATTCTAATAAACTCTGCAAAAGACCTGTGGGGTGTAAATGCTCACTATACCACTAGAAAAATTCCTTGAAGTTTTTTCCAAAATGGGGTCACTTTTGGGGGGTTTCCACTGTTTTGGTCCCTCCAGTGCATTGCAAATGCGACATGGCACCGAAAACCATTCCAGCAAAATCAAATATCCAAATGGCGCTCCTTCCCTTCTGAGCCCTGCTGTTGGTCCAAACAGCAGTTTATTACCACATATGGGGTATTGTCGTAATCGGGAGACATTGCTTTACAAATGTTGGGGTGCATTTTCTTCGTTATTCCTTGTAAATAATAAAAATTTCTATGTTGTTTCAGAAAAAAAGTACATTTTAATTTTTACAGACTAATTCCAATATATTTAGCGAAAAACCTGTGTGGTCAAAATGCTAACTATACCCCTAGATAAATACCTTAAGGGGTCTAGTTTTCGAAATGGGGTAGTTTATGGGCAGTTTCTATCATTCTGGCAGCTCAAAGCTTCTCCAAATGTACAGTGGGGCCTAAAACATTTTCAAGCAAAATAGCCCTGAAAGCCTCCCGGTGCTCCCTTCCTTTGGGGCCCTGCCGTGTGTCCAAACAACGCATTAGGGCCACAATGTGGGTATTTTTGAAAACAGGAGAAAGAGGGTGATAGATTTTGGGGTGTGTTTCTTCATTTTCATGTTCGCTTTACAAAGAAATCGGTCTTCAAACAAATACTTTTATGAAAAAAGTGAAATTATTTTTTTTTTCACCTGATATGCAGTAAATTTAGCAAAGAACTGTGGGGTCAAAATAATTACTATACACCTAAATAATTACGTTATGGGGTCTAGTTTTCGAAATGGGGTAGTTTATGGGGAGTTTCTATCGTTCTGGCAGCTCAAAGCCTCTCCAAATGTACAGTGGGGCCTAAAACATTTTCAAGCAAAATATGAGTCCTGAAAGCCTCCGGTTGCTCCCTTCCTTTTGGGCCCTGCCGTGTGTCCAGGCAGCGCATTAGGGCCACAATGTGGGTATTTTTGAAAACAGGAGAAACAGGGTGATAGATTTTGTGGTGTGTTTCTTCATTCTCATGTTCGCTTTACAAAGAAATCGGTCTTCAAACTGATACTTTTATGAAAAAAGTGAAATAATTTTTTTTTCACCTGTTATGCATTAAATTTAGCAAAAAACTGTGGAGTCAAAATACTTACTATACCCCTAAATAAATACCTTATGGGGTCTAGTTTTCTAAATGGGGTCGTTTATGGGCAGTTTCTATCGTTCTGGCAGCTCAAAGCCTCTCCAAATGTACAGTGGGACCTAAAACATTTTCAAGCAAAATATGAGTCCTGAAAGCCTCCGGTTGCTCCCTTCCTTTTGGGCCCTGCCGTGTGTCCAGGCAGCGCATTAGGGCCACAATGTGGGTATTTTTGAAAACAGGAGAAACAGAAACAGGGTGATAGATTTTGGGGTGTGTTTCTTCATTTTCATGGTCGCTTTACAAAGAAATTGGTCTTCAAACTGATACTTTTATGAAAAAAAGTGAAATTATTATTTTTTCCACCTTCTATGTATTCAATTCAGCAAACAACTGTGGCGTCAAAATACTTACTATACCCCTAGGTAAATACCTTAAGGGGTCTAGTTTTCTAAATGGGGTCATTTGTGGGGGTTTCCATCACTCTGAGACCTATGAGCCTCTGAAAACCTGGCTTGGTGCAGGAAAACAAAATGTACTTCAAAATTTATAAAATGATTATTCAATTTGTAAGTCCTCTAAATTGCTGAAAATGTATTTTATTTTTTCAAAAGTGCTGCCAAAATAGAGTAAAGAGATAGAAATATATATTTAATTTAAAAAAATTGTACAGTATGTGTGTACATATGTGACATATTGCTGTTAAAAATAGGAGAAAATGGTAATTTTTACAAAATTTCTTCCATTTTTCTATTTTTTAATTAATTTCCGCAAATTGTATCAGTCTACTTTTACCACTAAAATAAAGTATAACATGTGATGAAAAAACAATGTCAGAATTACTTGTATATTCAAAACTTGCACAGAGTTATTCTCTGATAAAGTCAGACATACCAGATTTGACAAATCTGGCTTGGTCATTAAGGTACAAACATGCCCGGTCATTAAGGAGTTAATTAATCATGATGTGGTTGTAATATGTGGTAATGGTGTGGCAGTATTATTCAATAACAGTATAAAGTTATTATTCAGTCACTATGTAGTGGTAATATGTGGTCATAGTGTGGTGATATAAATCAGTAACCGTATGCTTGTATTATTCAGTCACTATGTAGTGGTAATATGAAGTAACGGTGTGGAGGTAATATTCCGTAAAAGTATGGTGCTATTAGTTACTATCTGGTGGAAATATGTGGTCATGGTGTGGCTGTATTATTTGTCCATTGAATATTGGTGTCATTAGTAATCTTGGCCTTGGTATACTGTGTTTTGTTTAGTAACAGCATGGTGATATTTGTTCTTAGTAAAGTGGATTAAAGTATTATGTGGTAACTTTATGACTATCATTTAGCAGTATATTATCATACATAGATAATGGTCTTATACCTATGTTGTCTTTGAGACTTACAACACCACCGGGGCCCACGCATCTGAGCAATAAGCAGGTGCAGGTGGTGAGGTTAAAGTGGCTCTGTCACCAGATTTTGCAACCCCTATCTGCTATTGCAGCAGATAGGCGCTGCAATGTAGATTACAGTAACGTTTTTATTTTTAAAAAACGAGCATTTTTGGCCAAGTTATGACCATTTTTGTATTTATGCAAATGAGGCTTGCAAAAGTCCAAGTGGGCGTGTTTAAAATAAAAGTCTAAGTGGGCGTGTATTATGTGCGTACATCGGGGCGTTTTTACTACTTTTACTAGCTGGGCGTTCTGACGAGAAGTATCATCCACTTCTCTTCAGAACGCCCAGCTTCTGGCAGTGCAGACACAGCCGTGTTCGCGAGAGATCACGCTGGGTCGTCACTCACAGGTCCTGCATCGTGTCGGCCACATCGGCATCAGAGGCTACAGTTGATTCTGCAGCAGCATCAGCGTTTGCAGGTAAGTAGCTACATCGACTTACCTGCAAACGCCGATGCTGCTGCAGAATCAACTGTAGCCTCTGGTGCCGATGTGTCCTCGCTCGTCCGACACGATGCAGGACCTATGAGTGACGACACAGCGTGATCTCTCGAGAACACGGCTGTGTCTGCACTGCCAGAAGCTGGGCGTTCTGAAGAGAAGTGGATGATACTTCTCGTCAGAACGCCCAGCTAGTAAAAGTAGTAAAAACGCCCCGATGTACGCACATAATACACGCCCACTTGGACTTTTACTTTAAACACACCCACTTGGACTTTTGCAAGCCTCATTTGCATAAATACAAAAATGGTCATAACTTGGCCAAAAATGCTCGTTTTTTAAAAAATAAAAACGTTACTGTAATCTACATTGCAGCGCCTATCTGCTGCAATAGCAGATAAGGGTTGCAAAATCTGGTGACAGAGCCTCTTTAAGGTGCAAACTTTGCCCTGGGTTCCATAGGACTCCAGTTATACCACTAGGTATTGTAGTGAATGCTTAACAATTAATCGACTATGGAGGGTTAAGGATTGCATCCACTCATTGAAGTGGCACGGCCTAGGCATTCTGGTGGTTGTGAACTTGCTCTGACATAAGGGAGCTTGTCTGGGAGCATGTTTTTGCCCTATCTTGTAACAGCTCTGGGCTTTGATAAAAGTAAAAGTTTTCTGGCACAAAAGACAATTTCTTCTTCCTAGGCATCTTAAAGGTATTATCCTTGGATGTAGGGCTTGGAAAAGGTATTCAGTGGGTATTTACTTTATTTTGGTACAAGAACTACGGTAAGCTCTCAGCAGCCATTCAGCTGGGCAGGAAAGCCACTATATGACATTTTATGGCTAGGATATGACATTATTTCCCAATTGTGGCGGTCTTACTGCCAGAATACCCACAACCCTTAGAATGGAGGAGGTGCAGCCCCTTCACAGCAGGTAGCTTGAATGGTGCTATTATGCAATTCACTGCTTAGTGGGTGGCCAAGAGCGCCTCTGTGCAGATAAAATTGGCTAGGGTCCCAGAGTTCAGACTCCCACCGATTATAATGTTATGGAATATCTTCACATATCAAAAGCCATAACATTATCAGATGGAAATATCTCTTTTACACAAAGGCAGCTATAGTCCCAAACACTCTTCACAGTCACCATTTCCCTGCTGGTGTTTTCTGTAAAAATATACTCTATGGGCTCATGCACACATCAGCTGTTTCTTCAGTGTGCTATCCGCTTTTTTAACAGATAGAACACTGACCCATTCATTTCCATGGGGCCATGCACACTTCCGTTGTTTTTTTTTGTGGATCTGTGTACCTGATTCGCAAACGTTAGAGCAGGTCCTATTTCTGCAGATCAGTCTCGCCCATTCTATTCAATGGTGTGTTAAAAAAATAGACCACACACAGTCTTGCAGCCGTATAAAAGGCAACGGATGTGTGCATGAGGCCTAACTAAATAAAAGAAATAACTATAAATAAGTGTTTTAGTCCTTGTTTTTGGAAAGAATTCTAGGACACTATTTCTTTATAATGCGGAATCTTTTATCAGTAACGCTTATCTGAGCCTTTACAGTTATGACCACAGCCATGTTTATTTTAGTTAAATATAGTATCTCCATTAGCTCCCTGGTTTCCTTGTATATGACCTGGCCACTGAAGGGCATAGGTATAAAAATCAATCAAGAAGAGTGCAAATATTATCTCTTCCTGCTGACCCTTCTAAGCTATCCTAGGTGATCTCTGGATTCGTTTTTACTTCAAAAAGGGTGGTCAAAATGAGACTACCTTGTTATTATTACAGTAGATCTCCCCATCAACACTGTTGTCTAACCATGCTCGAGATCAGTAGTACAGTCAAAATCATCTGTAATTGTGCTCAGTGTTGCATGCACTGGGGGACCTTGTCTTACAATATTATGTCTGCCTGCTGTCTTTCCCTTTCCATACAGCAATCAGAATTAGACAGGACATTGTTACTTTGTTTAATTGTGCTATTTAGTACCAAAGAAGCCGAAAGAGTTTATAACAAGGGAGAGTGATGCTGGAATGTCAGAACTTTTTTTTCAAATCATTACATGAACATAATGTGCCAGCCCGTTTTTTTGTTTTTTTTCTTGTACTGTTGTAAGTAAGGGTATGCAGATTTGTTGCAGAAAATTTCTGTGACTTTAAATCCATTATATACATCTGAATGGAGTTCTTTTTTCAGCATGTGCATGGATTTTTACCAACCTCATTAAGATCTATGGGACGGTCGCAAAAGAATTCTGCAAAAAATCTGCCACATGTGAACAACCTCTTATGCTGCTGAATGAAGTTTCTGTGTTGCATAAGCACGTAACAGTGAATCAGTTACATTAGTAATCCATTATTTATGCATTATTATATGTCAATTAGTGCTACTGATGATAATGATATAATACTTTTTTCTTAGTTGAAATTTATGGAAATGGTACTCTACCAATTGATACATCACACATCTGGCAACCAAGAATAAGAGAGGTAAGGATTGATTGTTATCTTACATAGTTACATAGTTAGTACGGATAAAAAAAAAAAGACATGCCCATAAATGTTAACCCGGGAAAGGGAGAGGATATAAATGAAGGGAAGCTTTAGGGTTAAATACTAAAATTCTATTTCCCCCCTATTTATCCATAAGGCAGAAAAAAAAACACACCCTATAAGGCCTCTTTCACACAACAGTATAAAGGTTAATATTTTGCTACAGTATTTGTAAGGCCTCAAGCACACAACCGTGCATTTTCAGCCGCATACTATCCGCAATTGTGGATAGTATAGAACGCATGCTATCCTATGGGCCAATGCACACGAACTTAGTTTACATGGTCCATGCCGTAATCACGGGCCATGCACACATCTAGGGTCGTGTGAATGAGGCCTAAGTCAAAACCAGGAGAGACAGAAAAAGTGTCATGAAAAGATTTGCACCTCTGCGGTATTTGATCCCACTCCTAGATTTGGCTTACAAATGCTGAAGCAAAATACTGCCCCGTGAAATTGGCCTTACGGCATGTTCACACGGCTTAAATGGGTCTTCCAAATGGACAATGACTTCAAACATACTTACAAAAATTGTGGCAAAATGTCTTAGTGACAACAAAGTGAAGGTAATGGAGTGGCCATAAACAAAGCGCTTAGCTCAAACCCAGAGATAATGTATGGGCAGGACTGAAAAAGTGTGTGTGAGCAAAGAGGTCTACAAACCTGACTCAGTTACACCAGTTCTGTCAGGAGGAATGGGCCAAAATTCCAGCAATTTATTGTGAGAAGCATGTGGAAGGCTACCCATAACGTGTGACCCAAGTTATACAATGTAAAGGCAATGCCACCAGATACTAACCAAGTGTATATAAACTTCTGAGCCACTGGGAATGTGATGAAAGAAATAAAAGTTAAAATAATTATCTCTAGTATAGTCTGATATTTCACATTCTTAAAATATAGTAGTAATACTAAGGTCACATTCATGACAGTGAAAAAAAAATGGCCATTAAACATGGCCATTTTGCATCAGTGTGTCTCCAAATTTTCATCCATTTCCTGTCCGTTTGTCTGTTTTTTTATGGCCGTTTGTCATCCATTTGCTATTTGTTTTTCATGGCCGTTAAAAAAACTGAAGGATTTAATTTGTTGGTTTTATTGTCCAATCCCCAAGAAAACAACTCAGTGCCCGTGTAGATAGCGCCACAATGCCCACTGTAGGTAGTGCCCACATAGTGCCAGTGCCCTCATAGTGTGACAGTGCCCACTGTAGATAGTGCCACAGTACCCACATAGTACCACAGTGCCCACATATAAAGTGACCGTGCCATAGTGCCCGCTTACAAATTGCCAGTGCCCTCATAGGGCCACAGTGCACACGTATAAAGTGCCATAGTACCCACATACAAAGTGCGAGAGCCCACATAGATAGTGCCACACTGCCCCTATAGATAGCACCGCTGTAGCTCCGAGTAGGAGCGATATCTCATGGGCTCTCTCTAAGAGCGGAATCCTCGGCCAGAGCGTCAGGAGCTCTCTGGCTGGGGATTCTGCTGCAGGAGTAGCCCCTGATGTATGTCTATTTGGACAGAGACGTGAGGGGCTCCGTCTAGGAGCGGAATCCCTGGCCAGAACGGACTCTGGCCGGGGATTCCACTCCTACAGGGAACTACAGCGGCACTATCTGTCGGGTAGACGTGCCATTTATGGGGGGGAGTGCTATCGACATGAGGTGTTAAAGGGAGCCCCTGACATCACTGTCCATATATGGACAGTGACGTCAAGGGCTTTCCCAAGACAAGAGTACCCGGCCAGAAAACTTGCGATGCTCTGGCCGGGGACTCCATTGTTGAAAGCCACTGGCATCACTGTCCTTATATGGACAGTAATGTCAAGGGCTTCCCCGGGCTCAGCGCTCAAAAAAATGCTGTGTCTGGGGAGTCCTCGGCCAGAATCAGTTTTTACCAGGCGTTACAAGGATTAATTCAAGAAAAATGTCCGATAAAAATGGATCCATTAACTTCTATGGGAGATGTGAGTCCGACATGTCCTATTTTTTGACAGCCAGTATTCACAGGCCATTAAAAAAATGGGCGCATGAATACACATACACATAACTGCACTGTGATGGCCGTTAATAAAACAGCTGTCACACGGCCATTTTTCACTTTCGTGTGAATGTAGCCTAAGGATATATTCACATGACAGTGATACAAATGGCCATTACAAACTGATCAACTGTCAGTTTTTCATGGAAATTTTGAATTAATGTGTCTCCAAATTTTCCTCCATTTCCAGCCCGTCTGTCTGTTTTTAATGTCCGTTTGTCATTCGTTTGCCACCTGTTTTTCATGACCGTTAATTTTTTTTATGGATTTCATTCGTCAGTCGTTTTTGTCTAAACCACCTGAAAATAGCACAGTGCCCATGTGGATAGTGCTGCAATGCCCCTGTAGGTAATGCTGCAGTGCCCACTGTAGATAGTGCCCACATATGTAGTGCCAGTGTCCACATAGATAGTGCCAGTGCCCACATAGTGCCATAGTGCCCATATAGATAGTGCCACACAAAGTGCCCTTGCAGATAGCACCAGATCATCCCCTTTAGATTGTGCCCATATAGAATATAGAGCCACAGTACCCATGTAAATTGTGCCACACACCCTGAAAGATAGTGCCACACCCCCTATAGATAGCGCCACACTTTCCCCCATTAGATAGCACCACACACCCCATCCTGTGGATAGCGCTACTCCCGCCTTCCCTGTAGTTAGCGCCATCGGGGCCCGACACTCTGGCCGATGATTCCATATATGTTCAGTGACGTCATATATGTTCAGTGACGTCGGCAACGCTCTGGCTGGGGATTCCGCTCCAGGAGGAGCCCCTGACGTCATTGTCCATTTATAGAAAGTGACGCCAGGGGCTCCTCCAGGAGCAGAATTACCTGCATCTGAAAGCCCCTGTGATGGTGCATTACGTGTGGTTTATTGTGGGCCCTTAGCAGAAAGGAATGATTCTGTAATCAGGTACCACAGGTCTCCAGCATATGGACAATAAGATGAGTCAGAGGTGCAGACACAAGACATAAAGTGTCCTCATTGTCCAGTCTCCACAAGGGATCATCAGGAGGCACCACCATCACTCAGCTAAGTTCAGACCAGCAAACCAAGCAGATCCAATTATCTCCCCCACTGTGTTCTCATCCTGGCTGTGACAGAATAGTTGGACAATACACATTATAGTACAAAAGACCACAACTCACATACAGACACAAACGTATAAATCATGGTGACTAAGACAGCCAAGATGTTCCTCCAACTGAGGGGTATATAAGGGCTTGTCCTGGGGAGGATGGAGATCTCCTGGCTGTAGACTTTAAGGAGAGCTGAAGCTGAGGCCAGCACTCTGAGGAGTTTCCTGTGGTGATCTTATTTTGCGGAATGTGTGCTGTTCCTGCATTGAAGGCGATCTGGTCTGTTAGCATTGAGTAAAATAAATTGTGTTGGAGTTGCCCTGTCTTCACTGGCTCTATTGATCACGTATTAACCTAACGAACCCCATGACAGCCCCTAACGTTACTGTCCATATATGGACCGTGACGTCAGGGGCTTTCCCAAGTCAAGAGTCCCCGGTCAGAGAGCTTGTGATGATGTGGCCGGGGACTCCATAGTTGAAAGCCCTGACATCACTGTCCATCTATGGTCGTCACAAGGATTGATTACTGAAAAATGGCTGTTCAAAACGGATTCATTGAGTTCTTTGGGGCCATTTGGCCGTGAAAATGGCCAAAAATAGAACATTTTCTATTTTTTGACGGCCAGTATTCACGGGCCATTAAAAAAACAGCCGTGTGAATACAGCCATAGTTACATAGTTAGTACGGCTGAAAAAAGACACATGTCCATCAAGTTCTACCAAGGAACGGGAAAAGGGAAGGGAAAAATTTCTACACATAGGAGCTAATACTTTTTTGTTGTAGGAAATTATCTAACCCTAAGCCATCTACTGTGACCAGCTCCTGAGGTAGGCTATTCCATAGATTCACAGTTCTCACAGTAAAGAAGGCTTGTCGCCTCTGCAGGTTGAACTTTTTTTTCTCCAGGCGGAGGGAGTGCCCCCTTGTTTTTTGAGGGGGTTTTACATGGAACAGGATTTCACCATATTTTTTGTATGTGCCATTAATATATTTATATAAATTAATCATGTCCCCCCTTAGTCGTCTTTTTTCAAGGCTAAATAGGTTTAATTCTTTTAATCTTTCCTCATAACTTAGATTCTCCATGCCACTTATTAGCTTTGTTGCTCTTCTTTGTATTTTTTCCAACTCCAGGGCATCCTTTCTATGAACTGGAGCCCAGAACTGAATTGCATATTCCAGATGAGGCCTCACTAATGCTTTGCAAAGTGGCAATATTACATCCCTGTCCCGCGAGTCCATTTTTAATACACAACAATATCCTGCTGGCCTTTGAAGCATCTGATTGACACTATTTATTTAGTTTATGATTTACAAGTACACCCAGATCCTTCTCAAAAAGTGAATCCCCCAGTTTAGCTCCCCCTAGGACATATGATGCATGCAGGTTGTTGGTACCCAGATGCATAACTTTACATTTATCTACATTAAACTTCATTTGCCAACTGGATGCCCAAACACTTAGTTTGTTTAAATCCGCTTGCAATTCATGAACATCTTCCATAGACTGAACTATATTACATAGCTTGGTGTCATCTGCAAAAATAGAAAAAGGGCTATTAATCCCATCCTCTATATCATTAAAAAATAAGTTGAATAATAGTGGTCCCAGCACTGAACCCTGGGGTACACCACTTATAACTGGGGACCATTCAGAGTAGGAATCATTTACCACAACTCTCTGGATACGGTCCTTGAGCCAATTCACAATCCAATTACAAACTATATTTTCTAAACCTATAGTCCTTAATAGAGATGAGCGAACTTATGAAAAGTTTGGTTCGGCTGGTTCGCCGAATTTCATGAAAAAGTTTGATTCGGACCGAACTAGTTCTGACCGAACCTGTAATGCAAGAAAGCCCCTAAAAATTGTGTATAACACTGTTTAAAAGCCCTAGAAGCCCTGTATAACACTCTTAGGTCACCCATGAGTGTATCCAAGTACTTTTGAGCTGTCTTTAAGGCAAAGTTAGTGTCAAAGTTACGCCAACATGTATGGCTATAGGAAAACGGATGGGACACGGTGATAACTAACAGAAACCACTGCACTTGTGCATGTTGTATGCTTAATGCATTGTTAAAAAAAGTAAAAAAATGAACCATTTTTGGCGGCAGATGCCTGCCAGGGTTCATACATATAAGGTGGTAAAAGAAGAAGCAATGGCTTTTGACAAGCCCTCAAAAAATGTACCCTTTATGGTGGCAGATGCCTGCCGGGGTTCATCCATACATGGATGTAAAAGCAACAAGCAATGGCTTTTGACAAGCCCTCCAAAAATTTACCCTTTTTATTGGCAGATGCCTGCCGGGGTTCATCCATACATGGATGTAAAAGCAACAAGCAATGGCTTTTCACAAGCCCTCCAAAAATGTACCCTTTTTATTGGCAGATGCCTGCCGGGGTTCATCCATACATGGATGTAATATAAAAGCAACAAGCAATGGCTTTTGACAAGCCCTCCAAAAATGTACCCTTTTTATTGGCAGATGCCTGCCGGAGTTCATCCATACATGGATGTAATGTAAAAGCAACAAGCAATGGCTTTTGACAAGCCCTCCAAAAATTTACCCTTTTTATTGGCAGATGCCTGCAGGGGTTCATCCATACATGGATGTAAAAGCAACAAGCAATGGTTTTTCACAAGCCCTCCAAAAATTTACCCTTTTTATTGGCAGATGCCTGCCAGGGTTCATCCATATATGGATGTAAAAGTAACAAGCAATGGCTTTTGACAAGCCTCACTTAACCTGACCCTACGCGTTTCTATTCTTATCATCAGGGGTCTGTAGCTTGGTCACTCTGGCCAGGATGCCAGCGATATTTCTTCAACAGCAGATATTCTGCTGTACACCACGGAAGCATGCACGCATAGATGTCAGCGGCATGCTTCACTACGGGACTCTGAGTTACTATAACACATTACTCCTCCCCCTGACCTCGGCGGCGCACTCCGAACCAGCCAATCACACTGACCCACCAGATTCGTGACGCCTGACCATGTGACTCCCGGCTGTCACCTGACATACCCGGAAGCAACATCGACAGCATCGAACCGAACGTGCAGGCGCAGTGGGAGGCTGTAGGCGCATCTCCTTGCTGCACAAGAGCTCATTCTCATTGGGGATAGAGTATAACAATAATAAGTTTGGATAATTATTGCGGATCAGCTCAAAACCGCAACTAGACTGCCATAAATAAAGCACCTTCCCTGTAGATACATATTGTATAAATAAATGAGCGATATAAATGTCAGCCACACTTAAAATTTTTTGAAACACTGCTGAAAAAGAAGAGCCATGCCTTTTGACATTGAATGGCATACTGCAAGTAGCTGTACAAGGACCGGGTTAAACAGCCATACACCTACCCAGAAAACCAACATGATATATATTCAATCAGAATATATATTTAGATAAAACAGGTATAATTTGTTTGCTCGTTTAGACCTTCAGGCTGTACACAAGCCAGTCTATAAATCCATTGGGCCTCTTTGCGCAGAATGAGGTTGTCCCAGTCCCCTCCCCGCTTAGGAGGACGTACTAGTTCAATCGCCTGGAATTTTAAACATTCTGCTCTGCCTTGATGTTTAGCATGTACATGTTTGGATATGGGAGTATCTCTCAAATTAATAACATCTCCAACATGTTCTCTAATCCGGCGCCGAAACTGCCGCACCGTTTTGCCCACATAATTCATGGGGCATGGACATGTTATTAGGTAGACCACTCCTGCTGTTTTACAGTTCACGAATTCTCGAATATCATACTCCACCTTCGTGGTAACACTTTTGAATTTTTTCCCACTCTGGATGAATTCACAAGCTTTACAACTGCCACATCTATGTGTGCCCGGTATCTGCCTATCCAGCCAAGTTCCTTTTTGTGTTATAGGGTCAAAACAACTCTGCATCACCCTGTCCCTGATGTTTTTTCCTCTATGGAACGTTACTGAAGGCCATTGTGTAATCTGATCCGCCAAGTCCGCATCAGCACCTAGGATACGCCAGTACCTTTTTAAAATTTGCATGATCTCAGATTGCTTGGAGTCATAAGTACCTATGAGTCTCGTAACTTATAGCTTGTGAATTCATCCAGAGTGGGAAAAAATGCAAAAGTGTTACCACGAAGGTGGAGTATGATATTCGAGAATTCGTGAACTGTAAAACAGCAGTAGTGGTCTACCTAATAACATGTCCATGCCCCATGAATTATGTGGGCAAAACGGTGCGGCAGTTTCGGCGCCGGATTAGAGAACATGTTGGAGATGTTATTAATTTGAGAGATACTCCCATATCCAAACATGTACATGCTAAACATCAAGGCAGAGCAGAATGTTTAAAATTCCAGGCGATTGAACTAGTACGTCCTCCTAAGCGGGGAGGGGACTGGGACAACCTCATTTTGCGCAAAGAGGCCCAATGGAGTTATAGACTGGATTGTGTACAGCCTGAAGGTCTAAACGAGCAAACAAATTATACCTGTTTTATCTAAATATACATTCTGATTGAATATATATCATGTTGGTTTTCTGGGTAGGTGTATGGCCGTTTAACCCGGTCCTTGTACAGCTACTTGCAGTATGCCATTCAATGTCAAAAGGCATGGTTCTTCTTTTTCAGCAGTGTTTCAAAATTTCTTAAGTGTGGCTGACATTTATATCGCTCATTTATTTATACAATATGTATCTACAGGGAAGGTGCTTTATTTATGGCAGTCTAGTTGCGGTTTTGAGCTGATCCGCAATAATTATCCAAACTTATTATTGTTATACTCTATCCCCAATGAGAATGAGCTCTTGTGCAGCAAGGAGATGCGCCTACAGCCTCCCACTGCGCCTGCACGTTCGGTTCGATGCTGTCGATGTTGCTTCCGGGTATGTCAGGTGACAGCCGGGAGTCACATGGTCAGGCGTCACGAATCTGGTGGGTCAGTGTGATTGGCTGGTTCGGAGTGCGCCGCCGAGGTCAGGGGGAGGAGTAATGTGTTATAGTAACTCAGAGTCCCGTAGTGAAGCATGCCGCTGACATCTATGCGTGCATGCTTCCGTGGTGTACAGCAGAATATCTGCTGTTGAAGAAATATCGCTGGCATCCTGGCCAGAGTGACCAAGCTACAGACCCCTGATCATTTGTATAGAAACACGTAGAGTCAGGTTAAGTGAGGAATTTTTGCGTAGGGGACAGTGGTATTGATGTGTACCTTAGCATCAGGAGATTTAGGTGCGGTAACTGCAGGCGTGTGTTTTAGGGTCTTATCCACTGTTACACCAATGTTTAAACGCTGATTCCATATCGGTATCTTTGAAGTACACCCAGTCATAGAGGGTTCACAAATGAATCAGAACTGGGAGTGTTTGTTTAATACGTTTTTAAATACACACGGTGGGGCTTTTCACAGTGGTGATTGTACCCCTGTTTTTAGAGAGTTATGAAATAAAAGTTATAAGTTTTACTCATAAATCACTTCAGTGAATTTAGTAGTAGTAGTAGCAGCAGCACATTGACAAACTGGACAGTCACAGACAAAGCCCTGTGGTGGGGCAGGCCTGCTTGTAGCAGACGGCAGTGGAGGTGTATTGGTGGTACTAGAGGTAGCCAACAGACAGCAAACGTGGTGGTAGTAGTAGTAGTAGCAGCACATTAAAAGACACGGACAGTCACAGGACAAAGCCCTGTGGTGGGGCAGGCCTGCTTGTAGCAGACGGCAGTGGAGGTGTATTGGTGGTAGTAGAGGTAGCCAACGGACAGCAAGGGTGCTGGTAGTAGTAGTAGCAGCACATTAAAAGACACTGGATAGTCACAGGACAAAGCCCTGTGGTGGTGCAAGCCTCAGGCCTGCTTGTAGCAGACGGCAGTGGAGTTGTATTGGTGGTAGTAGAGGTAGCCAACAGACAGCAAGGGTGGTAGTAGTAGTAGCAGCACCACATTAAAAGAGACTGGACAGTCACAGGACAAAGCCCTGTGGTGGGGCAAGCCTCAGGCCTGTTTGTAGCAGACGGCAGTGGAGGTGTACTGGTGGTAGTAGAGGTAGCCAACAGACAGCAAGGGTGGTAGTAGTAGTAGCAGCACATTAAAAGAGAATGGACAGTCACAGGACAAAGCCCTGTGGTGGTGCAAGCCTCAGACCTGCTTGTAGCAGACGGCAGTGGAGGTGTATTGGTGGTAGTAGAAGTAGCCAACAGACAGCAAGGGTGGTAGTAGTAGTAGCAGCACATTAAAAGAGACTGGACAGTCACAGGACAAAGCCCTGTGGTGGGGCAATCCTCAGGCCTGCTTGTAGCAGACGGCAGTGGAGGTGTATTGGTGGTAGTAGAGGTAGCCAACAGACAGCAAGGGTGGTAGTAGTAGTAGCAGCACATTAAAAGAGACTGGACAGTGACAGGACAAAGCCCTGTGGTGGGGCAAGCCTCAGGCCTGTTTGTAGCAGACGGCAGTGGAGGTGTACTGGTGGTAGTAGAGGTAGCCAACAGACAGCAAGGGTGGTAGTAGTAGTAGCAGCACATTAAAAGAGAATGGACAGTCACAGGACAAAGCCCTGTGGTGGTGCAAGCCTCAGACCTGCTTGTAGCAGACGGCAGTGGAGGTGTATTGGTGGTAGTAGAAGTAGCCAACAGACAGCAAGGGTGGTAGTAGTAGTAGCAGCACATTAAAAGAGACTGGACAGTCACAGGACAAAGCCCTGTGGTGGGGCAAGCCTCAGGCCTGCTTGTAGCAGACGGCAGTGGAGGTGTATTGGTGGTAGTAGAGGTAGCCAACAGACAGCAAGGGTGGTAGTAGTAGTAGCAGCACATTAAAAGAGACTGGACAGTGACAGGACAAAGCCCCGTGGTGGGGCAGGCCTCAGGCCTGCTTGTAGCAGACGGCAGTGGAGGTGTATTGGTGGTAGTAGAGGTAGCCAACAGACAGCAAGGGTGGTAGTAGTAGTAGCAACACATTAAAAGAGACTGGACCGTCACAGGACAAAGCCCTGTGGTGGTGCAAGACTCAGGCCTGCTTGTATCAGACGGCAGTGGAGGTGTATTGGTGGTAGTAGAGGTAGCCAACAGACAGCAAGGGTGGTAGTAGTAGTAGCAGCACATTAAAAGAGACTGGACAGTCACAGGACAAAGCCCTGTGGTGGTGCAAGCCTCAGGCCTGCTTGTAGCAGACAGCAGTGGAGGTGTATTGGTGGTATTAGAGGTAGCCAACAGACAGCAAGGGTGGTAGTAGTAGTAGCAGCACATTAAAAGAGACTGGACAGTCACAGGACAAAGCCCTGTGGTGGTGCAAGACTCAGGCCTGCTTGTAACAGACGGCAGTGGAGGTGTATTGGTGGTAGTAGAGGTAGCCAACAGACAGCAACGGTGGTAGTAGTAGTATTAGCACATTAAAAGAGACTGGACAGTCACAGGACAAAGCCCTGTGGTGGGGCAGGCCTCAGGCCTGCTTGTAGGAGACTGCAGTGGAGTTGTATTGGTGGTAGTAGAGGTAGCCAACAGACAGCAAGGGTGGTAGTAGTAGTAGCAGCACATTAAAAGAGACTGGACAGTCACAGGACAAAGCCCTGTGGTGGGGCAGGCCTGCTTGTAGCAGACGGCACTGGGGGTGGATTGGTGGTAGAAGTAGTAGCAGCACCAACAGCGGAACATTAAAAAAAGAGTGGACAGGACAGAATCCCGTAGTAGCAGGCGGCAGTAGCAGGGGGCAGCGGCAGCAGCAGCAGCAATGTCAGATCTAATCAGTGGCATCAGGCACAGGGGTTTTAAATTCCTCATCGATCCACGCTTGATTCATTTTCAGAAACGTGAGATTTTCCAAGCTGTTGGCGGACAATCTTGTTCGCTTAGGGGTGACGAAGCCCCCTGCCGCGCTGAATACCCTCTCTGACGCTACACTGGAGGGTGGACAAGACAGTACACCCATGGCAAACTGGGCCAGTTCTTGCCAATGATCCAATCTGCTGACCCAGAAGTCCATGGGGTCTGGGATCAGCATTTCTGACGGAGAAAGGGCACAGTCCAGGTACGAGTGAACCTGGTTGTTTAGGTGCTGCACCTGGTGATGGTGAACATCCCTTTGGTGATTACGATGTGTGTCAGGTCGGGGTATTGGATGTAAAAATGTTGTCATCCTATTTTCCAAACTGAATTGGCTGCTGCCGCTGCTGCCGCCTATTGCAGAGGTAGCTCTGCCAGAGGCGGTGGAACGATGAGACAGTGGGGAGCGGAGAGTGGCCCCCCGGTCAGACATGCT
The DNA here is from genome assembly GCF_050947455.1 of Rhinoderma darwinii. NCBI lineage: Eukaryota > Metazoa > Chordata > Amphibia > Anura > Rhinodermatidae > Rhinoderma > Rhinoderma darwinii. The sequence continues at coordinate 58,193,337 of NC_134689.1, forward strand.
TGCAGCAGGTGTTTGCCGTTTGAAAGCCGTGACAAGCTGGCTGCATAGCTTCTCTCGATAATAAGCCAATTTTGCCTCCCTCTCGGAAGGCGCAAAAAACTCCCCCATTCTGGCTTTATACCGAGGGTCTAAAAGTGTGGCTATCCAGTACTCATCTCTTTGCTTCATGCTAACAATACGACAGTCAGCGCGCAAGTAACGAAGCATACAGCTCGCCATCCTGGCCAGCGTTTCAGAGGGCCCGGTTGGTTCCATCTCTGCCCCATACTGCCATGGTTGTCCATCATCAAGGTCGTCGTCAGACTCGTCATCACCATCACTGTCATGTTGTGCGGCTGCCTCGTCCCCTATCCCTTCCTGTGATTCCATCTCCAAATCCAGCTCCTCTTCAGGTCCTGTTTCCTCATCCTCATCCTCCTCCTCCTCCTCAACATCCATAGCCAGATGTGATCCTTCCTCCATCCTTTGCTGAATCATCGCTATGACGTTTGCTCCATAATGAATATCAGCGGCATAACATCGTTCATTCCGCTAGCGTCACGGCTCACAAATCGTGTGGCCTCTTCAAAGGGCCTCAAAACGCGACATGCGTCTCTAACCAGCTGCCAGTGCCTGAGCTCGAAATTACACTGGCTCCAAACGCTGCCCGTCTGCTGCATCAGGAAATCATTCACGGCTTTCCGCTGTTCGTACAGACGGTCCAACATGTGCAGGGTGGAATTCCAGCGTGTTGGAACGTCGCAAATCAGGCTGTGTTCTGGGAGATTGTTTTGACGCTGCAAGTCCAGGAGGGCGTGCTTAAATGCATACGAACGTCTAAAGCGAACGCAAACCCTCCTGGACATGGCTCGCACACCCTTCAAACCAACATATGACTTTAAGAAGTGTGTTATGACCAGATTGATCACATGTGCCATGCAAGGAGCGTGTGTCAGTTGACCTAGACGCAGTGCAGCCACAACGTTCTTCCCGTTATCAGAGACAACATTGCCCAGTGTGAGTTTCAGAGGAGACAGCCAGCGTGCGATTTCCTCCTTGATGCACAGCAGCAGCTCCTGCCCTGTGTGGCTTTTCTCGCCCAGGCTCAGCAGGTGTAAGACAGCGTTGTGGCGCTTCACCTTGCACCTATGAAAAGAGGAGGGAGGAGGAGTGGAAGATACGCTGTGTCCTGTCGGGGACAGGAAGACCTCCATTGAGGAGGGCAAGGAGGAGGAGGAGGAGTAGGAGGATGGTAGGTGCCTGGTGTCCGGAGTTGAACCAGAAAGATACAAGCGTGGAGGTGGTAATGCCTGGCATTGCTGCGGTGGTGCATCGGACTGCAAAATATTGACCCAGTGGGCCGTGAAAGACATGTACTGTCCCTGCCCATAGTTGCTGCTCCACGTGTCGACGGTGGCATGTACCCTGCTGCACACGGATAATTGCAAGTACTGGCACACCTTTTCCTCCACGTGCTTGTGCAAGGCAGGGACAGCTGTTTTGGAGAAGTAATGGCGGTTAGGTATTCGCCACCTAGGCTGAGCGCACGCCATCAATTGCTTGAAGCCGGCGGAGTCGACCAGGTGGTACAGCAGCGACTGCACCACCAACAACTTAGCCAGGTGTGAATTAAGCCGCACGACAAGTGGATGACTGGGTATATATTGTTTCTTATTGGACAACGATTCCAGGCACATGGCTGCTGCTACTAGTGGAACTGGGCACATGTCTTGTGCCACAAATGCTGGTACTGGGTCTGGCACCAACAGATCCAACATTTGGACTGGAAGAGGACACGGCATGGGTGTTTTTTCCTCTACCCCGTCCTTTCACAACCTTTTTTTTTCCAGATATTTCACTGTCGGAGTGCAGCAAGTTGAATCAAAACCCGGGGGATGAGCCCCTTCTAAATGCGTATTCACACACTGGCTTGGCAAATGGCAATGAATGAGAATTTCTATCAGCCATGCCGCGGTGCACTCAGGGAATGCTGGGCATTGTAGTATTACTACAAAGGCTGCCTGTATTGCAAGTTGGATTGTTATTTGTTTGTTATGTTAACGGCCGGGGATGAGCCCCTTCTAAAAGCGTATTCACACACTGGCTTGGCAAATGGCAATGAATAAGAATTTCTATCAGCCACGCCGCGGTGCACTCAGGGAATGCTGGGTGTTGTAGTACTACTACAAAGGCTGCCTGTATTGCAAGTTGGATTGTTATTTGTTTGTTATGTTAACGGCCGGGGATGAGCACCTTCTAAAAGCGTATTCACACACTGGCTTGGCAAATGGCAATGAATGAGAATTTCTATCAGCCACGCCGCGGTGCACTCAGGGAATGCTGGGCGTTGTAGTACTACTACAAAGGCTGCCTGTATTGCAAGTTGGATTGTTATTTGTTTGTTATGTTAACGGCCGGGGATGAGCCCCTTCTAAAAGCGTATTCACACACTGGCTTGGCAAATGGCAATGAATGAGAATTTCTATCAGCCACTGTGCACTCAGGGAATGCTGGGCGTTGTAGTACTACAGCTGCCTGCCTGGATTGCAAGTTGAATGTTAACCCATGCAACGGGGATGAGCCCCTTATAAAAGCTTATTCACACACTGGCTTGGCAAATGGAGAATTTGTATTGCAATTTGGATGTTGAGAGTAGACTCCCGCTGTAGTGGATGAGCCCCTTCGATTGCTGGATTCCTGGCTTTTAGATTCCTAAAGCTTTCGCTAACGGCACAGAGATGCTATCCCTACAGCTCCTGTCTGTAAAATGGCCGCTGAGCTCCGTGCATAGACTTTTATTGCAGGCTGGAGCCCGCCCCTATGCTGCCTCCCGATTGGCTGGGAGAGCCGTTTGCAAGGCATTATGGGGTAGCCTGATGTCAGGTGATATTGTGAAATCCTCCATTTTACATCTAACATGTGGCAGGCTCCAAAATGTAGCCGGGTTCGGTCAAAACGGGTTCGGCCGAACCCGGTGAAGTTCGGATTCGCTACGAACCGAACTTTTCCCGATGTTCGGACCAAAACCGGGTTCGGTTGTCCCGGTTCGCTCATCTCTAGTCCTTAATTTACCCATTAGACATTTGTGAGGGACAGTGTCAAATGCCTTTGCAAAGTCCAAAAACACTATATCCACAGCGGCCCCCCTGTCTAGGCTTCTGCTCACCTCTTCATAAAAACAGATCAGGTTAGTTTGACAACTTCTGTCCTTAGTAAAACCGTGCTGGCTGTCACTTATAATACAATTTTTTGTCACATAATCCTGTATATAGTCCCTCAATAACCCCTCAAACATTTTCCCCACGATGGATGTTAAGCTTACTGGTCTATAATTACCCGGGAAAGACCTAGAGCCCTTTTTGAAAATAGGCACCACATTTGCCCTGCGCCAGTCCCTTGGCACTATACCAGTCACTAGAGAATCTCTGAATATTATGTAAAAGGGGACAGAAATAACTGAACTAAGCTCTTTGAGAATTCTAGGGTGTATCCCATCTGGTCCCGTTGCCCTGTGCACATTTATTTTATTTAATTTAGCTTGGACCTTATCTACATTCATCCAATTCAGTATATCAACTGATATATTAACAGCACTGGCACCGGCTACATCAGCTGCTCTTTCTTCTGTTGTATATACAGAGCTAAAGACCCATTTAGTAACTCTGCCGTCTCTTGATCCCCTGTGACCAACTCCCCATTACAACTATCTAGGGGTCCTACATGTTCAGACCTTGGCTTTTTTGCATTTATATACTTGAAGAATTTTTGGGGATTTGTTTTACTATCCTTGGCCACCTGCCTTTCATTTTGTATTTTTGCTAATTTTATTACATTTTTACAGATTTTATTAAGCTCTTTATATTTTACAAAGGCTACAGATGTACCCTCAGATTTGTATTTTTTAAATGCCCTTTTTTTGTCATGTATTGCCCTTTCACAGAAGGTGTAAGCCATGTGGGATTTAATTTTAGTCGTTTATACTTGTTACCTATAGGAATAAATTTTGCACTATAATTACCCAAAGTAGATTTGAAAATCTCCCATTTATCATTTGTCCCATTATTTAACATTAGTTCTTCCCAGTCTATATCCTGAATTGCAGCCCTCATCCTGGGGAAATTGGCTTTCTTAAAATTAAATGTTTTTGCCCTCCCAGCCTGTGTTTGTTTTTTACAGTATAGGTAAAATGTAACTATATTGTGATCACTATTACCAAGGTTTTCACGAACATTGACATTCCCAACAAGATCTGCATTATTAGAAATGACCAGATCCAACAGAGCTTCACCTCTAGTCGGGTCTTCCACAAATTGGCCCAAAAAAATTTCCTGCAACAGGTTGAGGAAATGTCTCCCCTTTGCAGTTGAAGCCGAACCATGACACCAATTAATATCCCGGAAATTAAAATCTCCCATTATTACTACATTACCCGCCTGTGCAGCCCGCTCCATCTGTTTACATAGCTGACATTCCATCTCCTCAGTTATATTGCGGGGTCTATAGATTACACCAAAAGTTTTTTCCATGATTACTTCCCTTTCTAGTTCCACCCACAAGGTTTCAATCTCCTCCCAATCTTCACCCACTATTGTCTCTTTCACACTCGCCTTCATATCACTTCTCACATACAGACATACACCACCACCTTACCTATTTGCACTGTCTTTCCGAAACAGTGTAAAACCCTGTAGATTTACAGCCCAGTCATGTGAAGAGTCCAGCCATGTTTCAGCAACACCAACTATATCTATATTTTCTTCCAGTACCAAGGCCTCCAGCTCCCCCATTTTGCTTGCTAGACTTCTGGCATTTATAACTACATTGTTCTGAAAATAGCCGTGTGATGGCCATTACAAAAACGGTCATTACACGGCCATTTTTCCCTGTCGTGTGAATGTAGCTTAGCTGACCTAAGAGAGGGAATGTGTACTAGAATTGGAAATTTATGACTTCCACTGTATAAAACTTTACTACCAGATACATAATTTTATATTTATGCACAATAAAATCACACTTGTAAAGTGGATGTCCAAACACTCTGTCACGTTACTGGTGTATTAAGCTGGGTCCTTTTGGCTGATTTCAAACAGACTCAGAGTGCTGAGAGCAACTATACAGATGCAGCAGGGGTTGCACACAAGCAGGTAGTCAGGTAGTCAGATGAAGCTGGTTTGGTACACAAGCAGGTAGTCAAATGAAGCTGGGTCGGTACACAAACTAGTAGTCAGATGAAGCCAGGTCGGTACACAAGCAGGTAGTCAGATGAAGCCGGGTCGGAACATAAGCAGGTAGTCAGCAATTCTAAACAGGAGCAAGTGCAAGGCAGCAGGAGCAGAGCAAACAAATACTCAAGCAAAGGCTTAAAGGGTTATTCCCATCTTTATAAATCTATTTATTTTGCTCAACCATGTAAAGGTTAAAATTTTTGTAATTACTTTTATTTTTCTAAATGATGTACTTTTCCTGGGATTTTCATATGAGGCTGTAAGATAGAGTAACCGTGTGTGTGATGAACGCCATACATGTTACCCTGGGTGTTGGGTAACATTTTAAACTGTCCAATGTTTACTTCCTAGAGTCTGGTTATCCCTATCGTCCACAGCTCTATCTTACAGCCTCGTATGTGAGTAATTTAAACTCACTGGTACATGCACTCACTGTTCTCCACGATCACCGCTCACCCCGGTTTCGTGGAGTAAGGTTGACGGCATCCAGAACAATACTCAACACCTTTTCTGCTATCACTTCTATAATCACTGGCCACTCTTTCACCATTGTGTGAGCGGAGAGCTAATCTGACAATTGTTGCGAGGTTCCTCAAGCGCAAAAATTCTCCCTCTCGTCCACAGGTAACATGTACAGTGTTTATGATAATAACGGCTATTCTATCTTACAGCGTATGTGAGTTATTTAAACTCACTTGTGTATGCACTCACCGTTCCCCACGATCACCGCTCACCCCGGTCTCGTGGAGCAAGGCTGACGGCATCTAGGATAGTATTCGCCACCCTGCTTTTTCTGCTGTCATTTTGGTGTACGTTGGCCGCTCTCTTGCTGCGTGAGAGCAGAGGGTATCTGTCGCGAGGTTCTTTGAATTGCTGTATGCCTTGCATCCCACCACTACCAAGTGGGGCCTCTCCACTGCTGGGCTTTGATTTACAGCCCGGTGGAGAGACTTGGCTGCTGGGCATGCACCAGTGACACATTGTACACATTTCTAGTTTCAGAATAGTGATTTTTAGATATAGCATTTACATCAGCACGAATAGGGTCAATTCCCTTATTTAGTACTAGTGCAGTTTAACCCGTAAATAACTGTACGTCGTTGCACAAGGTTACTTCCCGCACAAGGACGTACAGTTATTGAGTTGTTTCCGGTGCACACTGTCGGCAACAGTGTGCACCGGGAACCAGGCGGTCAGCTGTTGCCGACAGCTGGCACCCCACTCTTGCCAGCCAGCAGTCGTTTGCCGCTGATTTTGGCAAATTAACCCCTTAAATTCGGCGATCGGTTGCAATCGCCAAATTTTAGGGGTTTCTAGCATATCGGCAGACCCCCGGTCCGAAATCGTGGGGTTTGCCAATAGTATGGCTTCCGTGTCTGCCATTCGGCTGGTCCTGATAGGCTTCCTGTCAGAGTGACAGGAAGTCACAGTGTCGTTCCCGATGCACACTGTCGGCGACAAGGTGTGCATCTGGAACTGGGAGACAGCTGACACCCCAATGTTGCCGATCAACGGCTCATCGCCGCTGATTTTGGCAATTAAACCGATAAATGTGGTGCTCGATTGCGATCACCACATTTAGGGGGTTTGTAGCACAATTGTGGGGGCTGCTGATGCTTGTGATGGCATCCGGAGGCCAGGCAACGGCCTCCGGGTCTGCCATGTATGGAAGCCTATGAGGACCAGCCTCTGGCTGGCCCTCGTAGACTTACTGTCAGAGTGACTGTGACGTCACACTGACAGTTGGAATACATTACACTACCTAGGTAGTGTAATGTATTCTAGCAGCGATCAGAGCTGCAGGTAAAAAAAAGAAAGTGTAAAAAGTTAAAAAAAAAGTTATTAAACAAAGAAATAAAGTGTAAAAAGTAAAAAAAATGTTAATAAAAATGTTTTATAAAAGTGTAAAAATAAAACTTTTTGTTTTCCTATAATAAGTCATTTATTATAGGGAAAAAATAAAAACGTTAAAATAAGTACACATATTTGGTATCGCCGTGTCTGTAACGACTCAAACTATGAAACTATAATGTTATTGTTTCTACGCGGTGAACGTCGCAAACAAAATAAACGGAGAACTATGTCAGCATTGCTACTTTTTGGTCACCACCCCTCTCAAGCTATAGACTAAAAAGTGATCAAAAAGTCGCATTTATCCCAAAATAGTACCAATAAAATCTACAACCCGTCCCGCAAAAAACAAGACCTCCCACAGCTTTTTTGACGAAAAAATAAAAAAGTTACGGCTCAGAATAGCGTGTCTCAGAAAATAAATTATTTTATAGAAACTTAATTTTATTGTGCAAACACTGCAAAACTTAAAAAAACTATACACATATGGTATCGCCATAATCGTACCGACCGGCAGAATAAAGTAAAACGTAATTTATTGCGCACGGTGAACGCTGTAAGAAATAAAGAATTTAAAGCGCCAAAATCGCTGTTTTTTGGTCACCTTAGTTCTAAAAAAGATCCTGTTGGGTCAAAATGCTCACTATACCCCTAGAAAAATTCCTTGAGGGGTGTAGTTTCCAAAATAGGGTCACTTTTGGGGGGTTTTCATTGTTTTGGTTCCTCCGGGGCGTTGCAAACCCGACATGGCACTGAAAACCAATCCAGCAAAATCTGCGCTCTAAAATCCAAAAGGCGCTCCTTCCGTCCTGAGCCCTGCTGTGGGTCCAAACATCAGTTTATGACCACATATGGGGTATTGCCGTAATCGGGAGAAATTGCTTTACAAATGTTGGGGTGCTTTTTTTCCTTTATTCCTTGCAAAAATGAAAAAATTCTATGTTTCCAAAGAAAAAAAAGGTGATTTTCATTTTCACAGACTAATTCCACTAAATTCTCCAAAAAACCTGTGGAGTCAAAATGCTAACTATACACCTAGAAAAATGCCTTGAGGGGTGTAGTTTCCAAAATGGGGTCACTTTTGGGGAGTTTCGACTGTTTAGGTACCACAAGACCTCTTCAAACCTGAAATGGTCACAGAATCCTCTAGGTGCTCCTTTGCTTCTGAGGCCTGTGTTTCAGTCCATTAGGACACTAGGGCCACAAGTTGGATATTTCTAAAAACTGCAGAATCTGGGCAATAAATGTTGAGTTGCATTGCTCTGGTAAAACTTTCTGTGTTACAGATTCTTTTTATTACAAATGAATTTCGGCAAAAAAAAATTACATTTGTAAATTTCACCTCTACTTTGCCTTAATTCCTGTGAAACGCCTAAAGGCTTAAAATACTTTCTGAATGTGGTTTTGAATACCTTGAGGGGTGCAGTTTTCAAAATGGGGTGATTTATGGGGACTTTCTAATACAGAAGGCCCTCAAAGCCACTTCAGAACTGAACTAAGCCTTGTAACATCCTAGAAAAATAAAAGGACGTGAAAAAAACGATGCAAACATAAAGTAGACATATGGAGGATGTTAACTAGTAACTATAAGGTGTGCACGTGCTAAACTCTTAGTAACAACTTTAAACATTAAAAACACATTAGTCTTAAATTGGCAAGTAAATTGTGGCATGCGCCACGATTTATTAAAAAACAGTAACCATAGGCAATACAGCGCAAGAGGAGCCTGACTTCAATCGCAACACGGCACTCCCTGAGCTTGGGCCCGCGTGCCCCCAGCTCGCATCTTGTAAACCAGGACAGCCATGCCCCCTGCCACGGCTGTCCCCCCAGGCAGCCGCCGGACCGTCGTCGGGCTTTCGTGACTGCCCAGGCCCAAAACATCCTGGGGACCTGCCGTATAACTAGCATAGCATAGCACAGCATAACATAGCATAGCATAACATAGCCTAACATAACATAACATTCCATTATTTCTAACAAGGGAGGGTTGGGTGGGTCTTTTCTTCTCATGGTAAGTAATGCCTTACCTCCCTCTGTTCTCTGGTCTTATAAACCCTTATCCTGCTCCCCCTCCCCTATCCTCATTACCTATGCGCTCCTCTAGCTCTTCCCACTATCACTACCCTTTCTTACACTTATCTCACAGTGAACAAAGAGTTCACCCTCCCCCCTAGCCATGTTGGTGCCACTGGCCATGCGGCCAGCACCATTTTATAAACCTTGCTTCATCAAACCACCATTATCAGGGACGCCCTGGCCCACCTTATGCTTCCCTAGTCGTCCCTCGTCCTAAATTTTGTGTGATATTACTATCTGTTTTACAAGCAAATACATTCAAATTTCGAAAAATGCAAATTTTTGACGTTTTTCACAAATAAATATTGAATTTATAGACCAAATTTTTTCACTAACATAAAGTACAATATGTCACGAGAAAAAAATCTCAGAATCGCTTGGATAGGCAAAAGCATTCCAGAGTTATTACCACATAAAGCGACATGTCAGATTTGAAAAAATCATCTTTGTCCAGAAGGCCAAAACAGGCTGTGTCCTAAAGGGGTTAATTAATGGATAGGAGTTGATTATATAGTCTCCTTATCTCCGCACAGTCATTAAGGGATTTGGGCAAGATACGTTGCTCAATAGCAGTATTGGTTTCTACTCTCAACAGGCTCTCCATATATTAGGATCTATTAGTCCATAGTGCAGAAATAGGGGACATCTGTGCTACATGGTTATTAAACATTGGATTTTTAATTTAATTTAATTTAGTAATATTCAACTATAATAAAGATTTTTTATTTTATTGTTAGAATTCCTAATCAGTCACACAATTTTCCTCTCTCTCCCCTTTTCCCTTATATATCTGATAGAACTAGATTATCTAGCAACGTCGGGAACGCGCACTAACAGAGCAGAGCGGCTTGATTGACATCGAGCCGCTCATGCCCTCTTTTAAAAAAGATAACCAGCAATAGCTGCGTTATCTAGTTAGAAAAAAAGGTAGTTAGGGAAGGAATTTTTTACTAATTTTAACAACACTAGATTCAGAATTTTATTTAGGTTTAGGATGCATTTTAAAAAAAATATGACTTAACTTGGGAATAACCCTTTAATTCAGGAAGTACCTATTTATAGGCCGAAACAGGAACCAAGATGGATTCTTCCAAGGTAAAACTGGCCATCTTGGAAAAAGGCAAGTTCAAATGGATATAGGGGCCTCTTGTGGCTGGAGGTGGTAATGGCTGATGATGTTCCTAACACAGTCAGCTCGTAATTTCTAAACACCTTCCAATACTGTATTATATTACATATTTTAGTGCCCTCTGCAAAAATAAAAACCGTGCTATTAATCCCATCCATTCTATCACTTATTTTTCACTAAATAGTCATCACGAATGGGGATATTATGTGATTAAAACATAACCTTTAATGGTTCGTTATATAGTATATAAAGCTGGAACAATTTACGATACGAAATATTTAAATACATACGTGAAAAACTTGTATTTGCGCACATTGTATTAACACGATCGTATTGATGGGTATTTTATACAGACAGTATACATGAATTGATATACATTATTTTTTTTAATTATAGAGCCTAATAGCCCCACTAATGTGCAGAGCCTTAACCCCTTGGCGACACATACCATTACGTTGCTGTCGCCAAGGTCTTAATGCAAAGCAACGTAACAGTACGCAATGATGATGGTGCAGGCTCAGAATCTGAGCCCGCACCATCGCCAGCGGGTGTTGGCTGTATATTGCAGCTGACACTCTGCTGCATGGCCAGGATTGGAGGTAGTCTCCGATCGGGCCTATTAACCCCTAAAATGCAGCACTCAAAAGCAAGCGCCGCATCTATAGGGTTTTACCAGCAGATCGGAACCCAGCGATGTAATCGAGAGGTTCCGAAGGCTGCTAAGGCAGACCAGAGGCCTAACAATGGCTTCCTGTCTGCCAAGTACGGAAGCCTGTTAGGTCCCACTTAGGGGCGGAGTCTAAAAGGCTTCCGTCCCCAGAAACAGATGGAGCAGGCTCAGAAGCTGAGCCTGCGACATCAGTCGCCAGTGTCAGCTGTATGTTACAGCTGACACCATGCTGTAATGGCAGGGAACGGAGCTAGCTCCGATCCCTGCCATTAACCCCTTAGATGCCGCGATCAAAAGCGATCGTGGCATCTTAGTGTTTTTTAGCCGTTTGGCATCGATGCAATGCGTTGCCGATCATTACTATGGCACCCGGAGGCCTAACAATGACCTCCTGGTCTACCAAGTATGGAAGCCAATTAGGCCCCGCCCGGAGGCGGGGCCTAACAGGTTTGCTGTCAGTGAATAACTGACAGCTCTAATGCATTGCATTAGAAAAAAAAGTACACATATTTGGTATCACCGCGTCCGTAACGACATAAACGGTAAAACGAATGTTATTTTTCCCGTAAAATCCACACAAAAAAAAATTAACAAAAACCAATGCCGGGATCACTTTTTTGGTTACCAGCCCTCACGAAACTTTGAATAAAAAGTGATCAAAAAGCCGCATTTACCCCAAAACAGTACCAATAAAAACAACAATCCGTCTAGCAAAAAACAAGCCCTTACACAGCTTTCTTGATGAAAAATAAAAAAAGTTATGGCTCTTAGGGTATGTTGACACAAAAAACTCATTATTTACAAAAAAAAGTGATTTTATAGTGCAAACGCTGTAAAACATAAAAAAACGATATCCATATGGGATCACCGTAATCGTATCGACCAGCAGAATAAAGTAAAATTTCATTTATAGCCCACGGTGAACACTGTAAAAAAAACGAATAAAAAACATTGTCAGAATTGATGGTGTTTGGTCACCTTGCTTGCCAAAAAATGGAAGAAAAAGTGGTAAACAAAATCACATGTACCCCAAAATGGTACCAATGAAAACGACAGATTGTCACGCAACAAATAAGCCTTCACACAGCTCCGGTGGAGAAAAAAGAAAAAAGTTCTGGCTCCCAGATTATGGCGATGCAAAATCTGCAGTGTTCCAAAAGCAGATAAGATTGGGCACCATTTATCAGTGCCACACTGGCCACACATCTATGAAGTATTATTTATTTATGGCATTATTATACCATCTTACTATGCCCTGATGTACTCCGGACAGCTTACATATGCCCCCACATTATAAGCTGAAATACCAGTAAAACTCCAAACAGAACAACTACCAAGCAAAATCTGCACTCCAAAAGCCAAATGCCGCTCCTTACCTTCTGAGCCCTATAGTGTGTCAAAACAAAAGCTTACATCCACATATATGGTATCACCATACTTGGGAGAACCCGCTTAACATTTTATGAGGTATTTGTCTGCAGTGGCACTAAAGTAGCATATCAGCGGAAAAATGTAATTTATACTTTGCACCATCCGCTATGCATTAATTTCTAATGAAAAAACACGTCGGGGAAAAATGCTCACTACACAACTTAATATGCCCTACTTTAGTAGTTTCCAAGATAGGGGTCACTACTTGGGGTTTGTATTACTATGCTGTTAAAATCACCAAAATAGGCCTCAAATGCATATGGTGCTCTTCACTTCTGAGCCCTGTCATATGTCCAAGCAAACGATAAATGCCTTGAGGGGTGTAGTTTCGAAAATGGGGTCACTTTTTGGGGGCTTCCACTGTACTCTGGTACGTTAGGGGTTTGCAAATGCGACATGGCGCCCAAAAATAAAATCAGCAAAATCTGCATGCGAAATAGCGCTCCTGCTATTCTGAGCCCTGCTGTGTGTCCAAACAGCAGTTTGTGACCACATGTTGCCGTACTCGGGAGAAATTACTTTACTAATGTTGGGCAGCTTTTTCTCCTTTATACCTAGAAGAATTGAAAAAATACAACATTTTAGTGTAAAAAAAAATTGATATTAATTTTCACGGCCTAATTCCACTAAGTTCAGCAAAAAACCTGTGGGGTCTAAATGCTCACTATACCCCTAAATTCCTTGAGGGCTTTAGTTTCCAAAATCGGATCACTTTTGTTTTTTTTTTTACTGTTTTGGCCCCTCAAGGGCTTTGCACATGCGACAGGAAACCCAAAAACTATTCCAGCAAAACTTGAGCTTCAAAAGATAATGGCGCTCCTTCCCTTCTGAGCCCTGCCATGGGTCTAAAAAGCAGTTTATTACCATATATGGGATGTTGCCGTAATTGGGAGAAATTTATTTTCAAATGTTGGGGTGCATTTTCTCCTTTATTCCTTGTAAAAATTTAAAAGTTCCACATTTTATTTTTAATTTCACAGCATAATTACACTAAATTCTGCAAAAAAAACAGTGGGGTCAAAATGCTCACTATACCCCTCAATCAATTCCTTCCGGGGTGTAGTTTCCCCAAATGGGGTCACTTATGAGAGGTTTCCACTGATTTGGTCCCGCAGGGGCTTTGCAGTTGTGACATGGCACCATTCCAGCAAAATTTGAGCTCCTAAAGCCAAATATTGCTGCTTCCCTTCTAAGCCCTGCCGTGGGTACGAACAGTAATTAATGTCCACATATGGGGTATTGCCGTACTCAGGAGAAATTGCTTTACAAATATTGGGTTGATTTTTCTCCTTTAGCCCTTGTAAAAATGAAAAAATTCTATGTTTCCAAAGAAAAAAAGGTGAAAACTAAATTTTATGGGGAAAAATGTAGATTTTCATAGCCTAATTCCAATGAATTCTACAAAAAATCTGTGGGGTCAAAATGCTCACTATACCCCTAGATAAATTCCATAAGGGGTGTATTTTCCAAAATGGGGTAACTTTTGTGAGGTTTCCACTGTTTTTGTACCTCAGGGGCTTTGCAAATGCGACATTGCCCCAAAAACCTATTATAGCAACATTTTAACCCCTAAAGCCAAATGGCGCTCCGTGTGTTCAAAGATAAGTTCATGACCACATATGGGGTATTTCCTTAATTGGGAGAAATTGCTTTACAAATGTTGGGGTGCTTTTTATTCTTTATTATTTGTAAAAATTTGAACATTGTATGATTTATTTGAAAAAAATTTAGATTTTCATTTTTATGCCTTAATTCAAAGAAATGTAGCAAAAAAAAAAAAAAAAATGTGGGATCAAAATGCTTACTTTACCCCTAGATTAATTCCTTGGGGGAGGGGAGGGGTGCAGTTTCCAATATGTTGTCTTTTTGAGGGTTTTCCCTATGTTTTGGCACCACAAGACCTTTATAAACTTGACATGGTGCCTAAAATATTTTCCAATAGAAAGGGGGCCTGAAAATCCGCTAAGTGCTCCTTTGCTTCTGAGGCCGGTGCTTCAGTCCAGTCCACTAGGGCCACATGTGGGATATTTCTAAAAACTGCGGAGTCTGGGCAATAAATATTGACTTGCGTTTCTCTGGTGTTACAGGAAAAAATTTATTAACAATGAATTTCCGCAAAAAAAATGATATTTGTAAATTTTACCTCCGTTTTGCTTTAATTCCTGTGAAACGCCTAAAGGGTTAAGACACTTTCTTAATCCTGTTTTGAATACTTTCAGGGGTGCAGTTTTTAAAATGGGGTGATTTATGGGGACTTTCTAATATATAAGGCCCTCAAACCCACTTCAGAACTGAACTGGTCCCTGAAAAAATAACCTTTTGAAATTTTCTTGAAGATGTGAGAAATTGCTGCTAAAGTTCTAAGTTCTAAGCCTTGTAACATCCTAGAAAAAAAAAGAACGTTCAAAAAATTATGCAAAAAAGTAGACATATGAGAAATGTAAACTAATAACTATTTTGTGTGATATTACTACCTGTCTTACAAGCAGATACATTTAAATTTAGAAAAATGCTAATTTTTCCAAATTTTCCCTAAATTTTGGTGTTTTTCACAAAGAAATATTGAATTTATCGATCAAATTTTTTCACTAACATAAAGTACAATATGTGACGAGAAAATAATCTCAGAATCTCTTGGATAGGTAAAAGCATTCCCAAGTTATTACCACAGAAACTGAAACATGTCAGATTTGAAAAAAAATAGGCTGTGTCCACAAGGCCAAAACTGACTGTGTCTCCAAGGGGTTAAAGTGTAGCTAAACGTTTAACAAACTTCTGACATGTCATAGTGACCATCAGCCCACCACTCACAGTAAAATGACCATCAGCCCACCACTCACAGATTCCCCCTGTAGGTAGCACCACACAGCCCCTTGTAGGTAGCACCACACAGCCCTTTGTAGGTAGCGCCAGACAGCCCCCTTGTAGGTAGCGCCAGAGAGCCCCCTTGTAGGTAGTGCCACACAGCCCCTTGTGGGTAGCACCACACAGCCCCTTGTAGGTAGCACCACACAGCTCCCTTTTAGGTAGTGCCAGACAGCCCCCTTGTAGGTAGCGCCACACAGCCCCCTTGTAGATAGCGCCACACAGCACCCTTGTAGATAGCGCCACGAAGCCCCCTGTAAAGTGCGGTTCAGTTGAGTTGTGGCGGTGTGAACGATAAGACACTGTTTCAGAGTCTATTACTCGGCAACGAGCACTTTACACAGAGTGCATGCAATACATTGCACTCGCAATACGGGCTACTGCGCTGCTGGTACAGAGATCCCATACAACTCATTTCAGAGCAATCAATATATTTATTCAATTCTATTTTATTATATAGGAATATAGGCAATCCAAAATATTTTGAGTATGATTACCATAGAATAAATAAATAAGGAGACATTCTCATAAATACACTATCCACCCTTGTAATCTATACTGACATTCCTATTAGTAATATTAATGGGTAGCTGATGTAATATTGCCCTTGCGCTCCTTGATGTCTCTGTCCATACATGGACAGTGACATCAGGGGAAACTCCTGAAGCAGACTCTCCGTCCACAGCCTTGCCGACGCTGTGACCGTCGATTCCACTCCAGGAGAAGCTTCTGTCGTCTGTGTCCATGATGTCATTGGCTTCTCCTGGAGTGGAACCCCCGGTCATAGCGTCTGCAACGCTGTGACCGTCGATTCCACTCCAGGAGAAGCTCCTGTCGTCTGTGTCCATGACGTCATTGGCTTCTCCTGGAGTGGAATCCCCGGTAATAGCGTCTGCAACGCTGTGACCGGGGATTCCGCTTCAGGAGTTTCCCCTGATGTCACTGTCCATATATGGACAGAGACATCAAGCAGCGCTCCAGGAGTGGAATCCCCTGCCACATGGGGATTCCGCTACTTCAGGGAGCTAAAGTGGCGCTAGTAGATAGTATAGTAGATAGTAGATAGTATAGTATCTCCCTGCTCTGCTATAGTGCCGTTGCTACCGCTATAGCAGCCGCAGCGGCTGCTAGCGGCGCCACTGCCCTCATGCCCGGTGTTGCCGCTAGCAGCCACTATGGCTGCTACAGCGGTAGCGACGGCCACTAAGTGAAGAAGAGCCCGGGCGGAAAGGCGACTGCCTAAGGGCGGCCCTGGGTGCAGTTAGCGAGTGGTACCTGACCCGATGGTAGTTGCACCGGCGCGGGGATACACACACCCGCTGGCGCTCCTCTTGCAATGTGGCGGCTGGCGCCCTGTGCGACCGCACTGGTCGAACGTATCTAAGGCCGGCCATGCTGACACATCACTATGTCAAGTCAGAAGTTTGTTAAACGTTTAGCTACACTTTAAGCTAATTTATTTATCTGCGTATTGGCTGTGGAGTTAATTAGTCCCACTTCCATAATCAGCTTGAGGTTATGTAGTCCACCAAAAGTTTTTCCCCTGTTTGTGGCTGCAGCCCAAAGTATGGTTATCTTTTCTATAGACAATGGAGCTGTAGTTGGTAATACAGTGTACAGGACTGCCTGGTTATAATTGAACGGTCTGTGTATACCCCATTAGCCCATTCTATATATCATTATTAAATAAGTTGAATAATAGCGGTACCACCACTGAACCTTGGGGTGCACGGTACACCACTTTATAACCAGGGACCATTCAAAGTATGAATCATTGACCATCACTCTCTGAAGAAGGTTCTTGAGACAGTTTTTAAACAAAATATAAACTATACTTACTAGACCTTATTTTACTTACATACTGGCTGTCTATAAGGGACAGTGTCAAACGCCTGGGCAAAGGTCAAAAGTACTATATCCACGGCCACTCCTCTGTCCAGTTTTCTACTCACCTCCTCATAAAAACAAATTAGGTTAGTGTGACAACTTCTGTCTTAAAGAGGATCTTTCACTAGTTTTTTAATGCCCTATCTCCTAACTAATCTAATAGGCGCTATGTTGCTGATAACTAGTGTGACATTTTTTTTCAACAATGTTTATTATTTGCAAAGCTATGTGCGTTTTTCTGAATATGCTAATTTGGCTATACTTGCCAAATGGGAGGTAACTCTTTCTTTTTACGCTGGGCGGTGTAATGTTTTCTGTACGATGCTGTCCAATCGTTATACAGCTTCTCCCCCTTCTCCGCCCAGCAACACAGTGTGATCATATAGTATACAGTTTCCATTTTCAACAGGTGATGTCTCCGGTTGTTTCGCAGCTGCGATCCTTGTGTCATGTGAAAGATTAGAATCTCATCATTCATATGCCAACCAGTGTTCTAGGTGGTACACAGCCGGATATATGACTATTTGAAATTATTCCCTTCCCTCTAGCCTCAGTCTCTCAAACTGTGTGAAGCAGCTTCATGCTTATAGGACAGTGTCAGAGGCTGTGAGGTAGTTGCACCTCAGGAGAATTGCTGGTGTTGATGCCCACTTGTCAAGTATGTCGCTGCAGAATTTACTTTGTCTGTTAACTTTGGACATTATCTGCATTTGTCTATGAGTTCCAAATTAATGAATGCTCCCTCACTGGTGGATCTGAGAGAGGCCGGCCACGCAACGTCAGTGTTCAAACAGTCTCTGCCCTAGGGGGCGGATCCATCTTTAGCTATAAGAAAATGAGAGTAGGTGTCACCCTCAAGACTTGTTAAACATATACATTCTACATATGATATCATACAGAATCCCAATCTCATCTCTAGTATGTATCTTTAGCAAAAATAAATACGTCATCAAGTTTTGTCACTTTGCCTTTGTAACAGCTGAATGCAAAGTCATAAATCAAAAGACTTAGAATAGAATAGCCATCACACCCTGTAGGCTGTTGTTTCAGCAGTTTTGTGAGCTCCAGTGACACCTGTCCATAGCAGTAGATAGTACAAGCGTAATCTCGCTGTAACCTGTCATTTACAGCGTGATCTCGCGAGATTGCGCTTGCTCTGCTGTAAGTACCACAGAAACGTTACCGAAGTGTTGGGATTGTGAATAGACATCCCATCCTGGCTGGAAGGAATGTCTATTCACTGTCTAAACACTGCAGTAAGGTTAATGTGTCAGTATAAGACAGCACATACTGATCTAGCAGGATCCCTATGCGCTGAGTAAATGAATGGAGAGAAATGTATGACGCTGATTGGTCACTGATTGGTCAGCGTCATACACTCCTCTGTACAACGCCCACTTGGTCTAAAGTAAAAACATGCCCAGTTGGGAATTAAGAAAGTCATTAGCATAAAGCTAAAATCGCTCCTAATGTGGTGAAAAGAGATCGTTTTTCTAAATAAAAAACACTGCTGTCACCTACATTATAGCGCCCATCTCCTTATGTAGGAGATAGGGCACTTATAATGTGTTGCCAGAAAAACATTTTTTTTTTTTTTAAATTAAACATTTAGTGTGTGGGTGATTAAACATTGTTCAAATTTTTTTTATTTTTTTCACGAGTCAGGAAATATTATAAATTAATTCTAATTTATAATACTACCCGTTTTTGGTCACTAGATGGAGCTCTTCCCAAAATTGCAGCTTTGCAAAATTGGGTAAAAAGCCCTCGCTCTAGTGAGCTCTCAGCATCCCCCCCTCCTTTATCCTGGCTAGTGCCGGGATAAACGAGGGGTTTGAACGGTGTAACCTCCTACACTGTGTGTCGCCATTTTTTGAGCTAACACACAGTGTAGTAGGTTTACATACAGTAGTAAACACACACAAACTCGAACATACATTGAAATCTCTTACCTGCTCCTGCCGCCGCGGCTCCCTCCGGCCCGTCCGCTCCGTTTGCTGCCGCTGGTCCAAGTGCACAAATCCGGAAGCCGCGACCGGAAGTAGTAATATTACTGTCCGGCCGCGACTTCCGGTCCACAGGAAAATGGCGCCGGACGGCGCCAATTTCGAATTGGACTGTGTGGGAGCGGCGCATGCGCAGTTCCTCACGCAGACGCCGTACACTGAAGTCAATGGGACGGGAGCCGTTCGCAGTCCCTATGGGACTGTGGCTGTCGTATTCCATGTCTGTTTGTGTCGTTAATCGACACAGACAGAAATGGAACAAAAAATGGCAGCCCCCATAGGGAAGAAAAAGTGTAAAAATAAGAAAAAGTAAAACACAAACACACAAATGAATATAAACGTTTTTAATAAAGCACTAACATCTTTAACATATAAAAAAATAATTTGTGATGACACTGTTCCTTTAAGGACGCAGCCTAGTTTTGGCCTTAAGGCTCAGAGCCCATTTTTCAAATCTGACATATTTCACTTTATGTGGTAATAATGTCGGAATGCTTAAACCTATCCAAGCGATTCTGAGATTGTTTTCTCGTGACACATTGGGCTTCTTGTTCGTGGTAAAATTTGGTCGATATATTCAGTGTTTATTGGTGAAAAATTGCAAAATTTAGAGAAAATATCATTTTTCAGAATTTAAATGCATCTGCTTGTAAAACAGATGGTTATACCACCCAAAATAGTTACTAGTTCACATTTCCCATATGTCTACTTTAGATTGGCATCATTTTTGAAACATTCTTTTATTTTTCTTGGACGTTACAAGGCTTAGAACATAAACAGCAATTTCTCATATTTTTAAGAAAATTTCAAAAGCATTTTTTTTAAGGTACCTCTTGAGTTCTGAAGTGGCTTTTGAGGGGCCTATGTATTAGAAACCCTGATAAAACACCCCATTTTAAAAATTAGACCCCTCAAAGTATTCAAAACAGCATTTAGAAAGTTTTTTAACCCTTCAGGCATTTCACAGGAATTAAAGCAAAGTGGAGGTGAAATTTGCAAATGTCATTTTTCTTGCTGAATTTAAATTTTATTAAAAAAAAATTCTGTAACACAGAAGGTTTTACCAGAGAAACACTACTAAATATGTATTGTCCAGAATCTGCAGTTTTTAGAAATGTCCCACATGTGTCTCTAGTGCGCTTGTGGACTAAAACACAAGCCCTAGAAGCAAAGAAGCACCTAGTGCATTTTGAGGCCTTTTTTTTATTAGAATATATTTTAGGCAGCATGCCAGGTTTGAAGAGGTGTTGAGGTGCCAAAACAGTAGGAATCCCCCAATAGTGACCCCATTTTGGAAACTACACCCCTCAAGGAATTAATTTATGGGTGTTGTGACCATTTTGACCCCATAGTTTTTTCACAGAACTTATTTGAATTGGGCTGGGAATTAAAACAAAATTATTTTTTTCAAATAATATGTAGTTTTGGCTGAAAATTTCTTATTTTCACAAGAAACAAAATACCCCATTCAGTTGCGCAATTTGTTCTGAGTGCCGCAATACTCCATTTGTGGTGATAAACTGCTGTTTGGGCCCATGGGAGGGCTCAGAAGGAGAGGACCACCATTTGGCCTACTGGGGATTTTCTAGTCCGAAGTCATGTATGCAGAAGCCCCTGAGGTACCAGTACAGTTGAAACCCGCAAGAAGTGACCCCGTTTTAAAAACGACACCATTAAGGCATTCATCTAGAGGTGTAGTGAGCATTTTGACCGGAGACCTACACCCCATAAACTGTAATGTGGGTTCTCCCGGGTATGGCAATACCCTACATGTGGCTGTTATCACTGCCTGGGCACACAGCAGGGCCCAGAGGGGAAAGACGAGTGGGGATAAGCTTTGCGGAGTGCATCAGGGTAAGTAAAATTGGGGTAAATTATAAACCAAGGGATGTATGATACATTTTAAAACACTCTTTCATACAGAGCTCTTGTTATTCGGGACACGTGTCACATTGATATATTGTGTCATCCCTTATCGCCCTCTTATAGCAGACTTTGCACCTCTTTTGACTTTTTCCCTTCTTGCCAGTTTGGGGAACTTCTCCTGGAAAGTGTTGCCGCGCTGGTACAATGCGTGTGGCCCCGCTTTCAAAAGTACTGGGTGCCCCCCCTTCTTGGTCCCTAAAGATTAGGTTCTTGATAACCACCTCTTGAAATTCCAGGAAAGTTCCCCTCTGGCCTGCACATCGACGTAGCACGTACGCATTGTACAATGTCATCTGTATGATGTGCACGGCCAGCTTCTTGTACCACACCGCATGGCGCTGTAGGGCTTCAGGACTTGATCTGACAAGTCCATCCCTCCGATGTACCTATTGTAGTCCAGGATGCAGTCCGGTTTGGGGGTGGCCTTTCCTTCATATATCCTAAATCTGTAGGTATACCCTGATGCACTCTCACAGCTTATACATCTTCACGCCATACCTTGCCCTCTTACCCGGCAGGTACTCGCGGAATTGAACCCTCCCTTTAAAATGTACCAGGGACTCATCAATAGAAATACACTTCTCGGGGGTGAATGCTTGGGAAAACCGGGCACTGAAACGGTCTAATAGGGGTCTCCGTTTATACAAACGGTCAAAGCTGGGGTCATCTCGGGGTGGGCACGGCTCATTATCAGTATAATGTAAGAAGCGAAGTATTGCCTAATTTATTTATTTTTTTAGGTTCCAGTTCAGTTCTGAAGTTGCTTTGAGGGGCCCATATATTAGAAACCCCTATCAAACACCCCATTTTAGAAACTAGACCCCTCAAAGTATTCACAACAGCATTTAGAAAGTTTATGAACCCTTTAGGTGTTTCACAGAAATTTTGAGCAAAGTAGAGGTGAAATTTAAATATATTTTTTTGTTAGAAAATCCACTTTATACCATTTTTTTTATAACACAAAAGGATTTATCAGAGAAACGCAACTTAATACGTATTGCCCAGATTCTGCAGTTTTGAGAAATATCCCACATGTGGCCCTAGTGCGGTAATGGACTGAAGTACCGGCCTCCGAAGCAAAGGAGGACCTAGTGGATTTTGAGGCCTCTTTTTTATTAGGCACCATGTCCGTTTTGAAGAGGTCTTGTGGTGCTAAAACATTGGAAACCCCCCAAAAGTGACCCCAATTTGGAAACTAGACCCCTTGAGGAATCCATTGTAGTTTTCTTGGGGTGCATGCGGCTTTTTGATCAGTTTTTATTCTATTTTTAGGTGGCGTGGTGACTAAAAAACAGCAATTCTACTATTGTTTTTTTATTCTATTTTTTTTACAGCGTTCACCGTGCGCTATAAATGACATATTCACTTTATTCTGTGGGGCGATACGATTACGGCGATACCAGATGTTTATAGTTTTTTTTATGTCTTATGGCGTTTGCACAATAAAATACGTTTTGTACAAAATCATTCACTTTTTGTGTTACCTTATTCTAAGCGCCAGAACTTTTGTATTTTTCAATCAATAAGCCGTGCGAGGACTTGTTTTTTGCGTAACGAACTGTAGTTTCCATCAATACCATTTTTAGGTACATGCGACTTTTTGATCTCTTTTTATAAAATTTTTTGGGAGGTGAAGTGACCAAACAATTGTGACTGTAGTACGGTTTATTATTATTTTCTTTTACGGCGTTCACCGTGAGGGATAAATAACAAACTAATTTTGTAGTTCAGGACACGGCGATACCAATTATGTATAGTTTATTTGTTTGTTTATATATTTGTATTAATAATAAATGACTGATATGGTAAAAAGGGGGATTTTTACTTTTAATACTTTTAAAACTTTTATTTTCTTATTTTTACACATCTTTTTTTTACTTTTTTTTACTTTATTACTTTGTCCCACTAGGGGACTTGAGGGCAGGAGGCCCTGATCGCTATTCTAATACACTGCACTACATGCGTAAGGCAGTGTATTAGAACTGTCAGCTACTCACTGACAGCAAGCATAGTGGGTCCTGACGTTGTCAGGACCCACTAGGCTTCCGTCTATGGCATAGCCGGACGCCATTGTTTAGTGTCCGATTGACATAGTCACCATCGCTGGCCGCTATCATGTAGCAGGCCGGCGATGGCAGCTTAACCCCTAAAAAGCCGCGATCTCTATAGAACGCGACTTTTAAGGGGTTAATCAGCGGGGACACAGCGATTGGTCCCCGCTGTAGGAGCTGTGACAGCTGCTGTACGAGACAGCAGCTGTCACAGCTCCTGTATGTGTCGGGAGGACGGCCGAAACGGCCGTTACTCCCGAGACGTACTATTAGGTCATGGAGCGCAAACGATACAGCTGCCATGACCTAATAGTACGTCCAGGAGCGGGAAGGGGTTAAACATAATATATCTCTATCTAAATAGCTGATTGTAGTCTGGCTAGTGTACATACTTCTGGTCTCCTGGGTGGCAACCACTTATGTGCTTTAAACCCACATATATGAAGTATATGTTGGGTCGAAGCACATCCCTGGAGTGATTTAACACTCCAGCTGTAACGTCTATGACCGTCGTCCAGACTCACCCTCTGACGGCTGCAGCAATGGACGAGCGAGTGCTTGGCGAAATATCTCTCCTGGGAGACGCTGGCACTTACTTCCTGGTCTGGACACTGTCTCCCGCAGGGCGCGCGAGCGCACGGCCTTAAAGGGCCAGTACACGCACAGTTGCAGAATACTGCAATTAGCCCATAATGCTTCTGGACTATAAAAGGGGCTCTGCTCTCTTGATTCTTGCCTGAGTGTTACCTTAAGTTTGTCCTTGCAAATGGTCTCCTAGTGTTTTCCAGTTCCTAGTTTTACCCATTCCTGTTGCCTGTACCCTGTATCCCGTGCCTTCAAGAGTTGGAGTCGTGTTGTGCCCTCCACTGCATTCATTGTGTTGGAACTCCACCGGGTGTCTGTCTACTGTCGGAGCTTCATCTTAGCCTGAATCCACCGCTACTGTCTACATTGACTCAGGTACCCTTTCTGGACTATAGACATTGCAATATACCTGTCTGGTCAGCTGCTATCACGCTACGCGGTACGGCCCAGTGGGTCCATAACCCGCGACACCTGCAATCCAGGAGAACAAGATCATGTCCCGTCCGGTGGCATTCATTGATACCACCTCTTTATTAGTTAGATTACCTCGTATTGCACCTTCTAGGCTCTGCGTAAACCATTTTCTAGCTGTCTCGGAGCACTGGGAGCTGCCAGTTGCTTTTATCCCCACACAATATACATATTTTGTGCCTTTTCTCTCACAGCCGGTGAGGTTTACAGCATCAAACAACATGTCCTTTTCATTAACTGACCTATGTTTACACATCATACATTGTCATTGGGGTAACATCTAATCATGGACTGCCATATTCCTGGTGTGAGGTCTATTTTCCACAGTGCTTCCCTTTTTAAATGTATTACACGGTTAAACAGCCAGGGAACCAATGCCCACGCTGCTATTACAAGAGAAACAACTCCAGGAGAGTTAGGGTTAAGCGCTAGGGAAAAGGGATGGGACTGCAAGGCCAAGGCAATAACTTCATCTATCTTCAGATATGGCATCGTTTTTGAATGGATACATATACAACAGTCCAGCAATTTAGTCAATACTGATATCACTTGATGTTTGATAAACTTGTTGTTAAACTCTTCTTCTAGCTCATCATTTAGACAATAGGTAAAGTAGAGATGACAGAGAAGATGAAAGTCAGCTGGAGCTGGAAGAGACCCACAGTTCAGCATCGTGATTGAGGACCTTTCAGCAGTGACTGGCGTGTATCCGCGTTGTCTTTCCTTCCAATTTAACGGATATGGAAGTTGTGAGTTGGACTTGGTACGGACCGTCACAGTGCGGCTCTAGTACTTTACGGTGTCTCTATAAACACGCCCAG
This sequence comes from Rhinoderma darwinii, assembly GCF_050947455.1. NCBI lineage: Eukaryota > Metazoa > Chordata > Amphibia > Anura > Rhinodermatidae > Rhinoderma > Rhinoderma darwinii. Next base: position 58,218,313 of record NC_134689.1, read on the forward strand.
TCCCCTGGCTGTAAACAATGTCCTCCTTTCACTTAGGATCTGGAATGGAATCATAAACATATTTATACATCTGCGTGAGCTGTTTTTACAGAGCTCCTACATAACTGGTGAGGTCACAGTGCAGTAGGCAGGCACTCAGTCCATGGTCTATGGGTTTCAGCCATGACCTTCTGGATTTTTAACTTTAAAGTCCCATTCAACCTTTCTACCTTCCCACTGCTTTGGGGATACGGGGTGTGAAAAGCTGCTCTATGCCCAGGGTCTGCAAGATTGCTTGGAGTACCTCTCCAGTAAAGTGAGTTCCTCTATCACTTTCTATTGTCTCAGGGACCCCATATCTACATACCACTTCTGAGAGCAATCTTTTAGCAGTTACTTTTGCTGTGGCCACTGTCACTGGCCACGCCTCAGGCCACCCAGAGAACAAATCTACACAGACCGGTACATGTTCATACTGTTCCACCTTTGGTAACTGAGTCAATCTGCAATCGCTGATATGGGTAGTCTGCCTTTACCATATGCCTTTTTGCAACCCACACAATTTTGCCTATGTTATGGCAGGCACATATCATGCACCTCTGGACAAATCTGGTAGCAGCACTACTGAAACCTAGGGGCTACCCAACATTTGGTTACCATTGCACACATTCCTTCTCTTGACACATGCATTGGTCTTTGCATTAGTTGGGTTACCATGGAGAAGAGGACTCAGAGTAGGCACATCCTGTTACCCACCTTCCATATCCCATCCTTCCCTTCACTGGCACCTTTTGTCTGCCACTGTCCTTTTTCTTCTTTTGTGACTTGACTTTGGAGTCTACTTAATATTATCATATCTATGGGACCAGATGCTATGCTGGTCAAGAATACGTCCTCCTCTTTGAGGGACGTGAGAGCCGCAGCTTTCGCAGCCTTGTCTGCAAGTCTATTTCCCCTTGCTTCGGGGTAGCTTGCTCTTTAGTAAGAGCTGGCACTTTGAGTATATCTACATGCTTTGGCAGTGTCAGAGCCCCAAACAATTCTCTCACTCTCTCGACATTATGGGTTTACCTGTGGATCCAGCAAAATCACTGCTCCTCCAGATTAGGCCATAATCATGTGCAATACCAAAAGCATATCTAGAGTCTGTATATATATTTGCGGTTTTACCTTCAGTCAGTCTACACACCTCAGCGAGTACCTTCAACTCCACCTCCTGTGGCGACATGGAGGGTGGGTGTAATGGCAGGAAGGAGGTGAAGGGAAAGTGAGCCCTAATCTACCCACCGCCCTGTCCCTGCCTACTTGCAACGACTCGCCCTAGGCGACGAGGTACAACTGGGCGGCGGTCCCTACGCTGGCTAAGTGCACAGGAAGACAAACAGGGGACACGCAAGGGAAGGGGCAGTAGCCACGGAACGCCACGAGGAAACGGGGCGGCGAACGAACAGTCAGGACCAGGACGAAGTGAGTACACCCGAGCGGGCACGGAGACAGAAGCAAGCCAGGGGCAAAGCAAAGCAGGTCAAGCAGAACTGCAGCAAGGCAGAAGCACGGCAGAAGCAGGCTGGAGCAAGCAGCAGTGGGGCCAGGAATCCAAAAGAATTACAAGCACTGAGGGAGAGCACAGGGCAGGTAATAAAGGGCAGGGGGCGGAGCTAACTCCGACAGACCAGGCCGCGATAGGCTCTCCCACTCCTGAGCCTGCCACCCTGGTTGGTGGGAGATGGTGTCAGTCGAACAGGTCTGGCCTCAGGTGTGGATTGATTAATCCCAGGAGAATAGCTAGATGAAGTACCTGGCAGATCCCTAACAGTACTCCCCCTTTTATGAGGGGCCACCGGACCCTTACTAAGGGGACCCGGTTTAGTGGGGAAGAGGAGGTGGAACCTCCTGATCAATACCCCAGCGTGAACATCACGGGCAGGTACCCAAGTCCTCTCCTCCGGCCCGTATCCTCTCCAATGGACCAGGTACTGGAGGGAGCCCTGGACCATCCTACTGTCCATAATCTTGGCCACCTCGAATTCCACCCCCTCAGGGGTGAGAACGGGAACAGGAGGTTTCCTCGAGGGGGACCAGGACGGGGAGCAGCGTTTAAGGAGGGAGGCATGGAAGACGTCATGTATGCGAAAGGATGGGGGGAGCTCCAGACGGAAGGATACAGGGTTGAGGACTTCAATGATCTTATAAGGTCCAATAAATCGGGGAGCAAACTTCCTGGACGGGACCTTAAGGCGCAAGTTCCTGGACGACAACCAGACCAAATCCCCGACGACAAACCGGGGGTTAGCAGAACGTCTACTATCCGCCTGAATCTTTTGTGCGCTCTGGGACGCCTCTAGGTTCTTCTGAACCTGGGCCCAGACAGTGCACAGTTCCCGATGAACCTCCTCTACCTCAGGATTATTGGAACAACCAGGGGAGACGGAGGAGAACCTTGGGTTAAACCCGAAATTACAGAAAAACGGGGAGACCCCTGACGAGTTACTGACCCGGTTATTCAGGGAAAATTCAGCAAGGGGAAGGAATGAGACCCAATCGAATTGACAGTCAGAGATGAAACACCTTAAATATTGTTCCAGGGATTGGTTGGTCCTTTCCGTTTGGCCATTAGTTTCGGGATGGAAGGCGGAGGAGAAGGACAGATCAATCTCCAACTTTTTACAAAAAGCTCTCCAAAATAAGGAAACAAATTGTACCCCTCTGTCAGAAACGATATTGACTGGGGCCCCATGGAGACGCAGGATGTGTTTCACAAACAAAGAAGCTAACGTCTTGGCATTAGGTAGCTTCTTAAGGGGCACAAAGTGGCACATCTTGCTGAAGCGGTCGACTACCACCCACACCACCAACTTGCCCTGAGATGGAGGCAAATCGGTGATAAAATCCATGGAGATATGGGTCCAAGGTCTCTGGGGAATGGGCAAGGAACGTAGTAGGCCCGCAGGTCGGGACCTAGGGGTTTTGGACCTAGCGCAAACCTCACAAGCGGCGACGTAAGCCCTAACATCTTTAGGCAACCCAGGCCACCAATAGTTTCTGGTAATGAGGTGTTTGGTGCCCAAGATGCCAGGATGACCAGATAGAGCGGAGTCATGGTTTTCCCTGAGTACCCTCAGCCGGTATTGCAGGGGAACAAACAGTTTGTCCCCAGGGACGTTCCCGGGAGCTGCACCCTGATCAGCCGCGATATCAGAAGCTAAATCAGAATCCGTGGCAGAGACGATTATACCAGGGGGTAAAATACAAGCAGGATCCTTCTCGGAAGGAGGATTGGCCATGAAACTACGTGACAGAGCGTCAGCCTTAATATTCTTGGACCCAGCCCTATAGGTAACCAAGAAATTAAATCTGGTAAAGAATAGTGCCCACCGAGCTTGTCTAGGATTAAGCCTCCGGGCCGATTCTAGGAAAACCAGATTCTTGTGATCCGTAAGGACCGTTACCTGGTGTCTGGCCCCCTCCAGGAAGTGCCGCCACTCCTCAAAAGCCCATTTAATGGCTAGAAGTTCGCGGTTGCCAATATCATAGTTACTCTCCGTGGGCGAAAACTTCCTAGAGAAGTAAGCACAGGGGCGGAGATGGGTGAGGGAGCTGGTACCCTGGGACAAGACGGCCCCCACTCCCACCTCGGAAGCGTCAACCTCCACAATAAATGGCTCCTCTTGGTTGGGCTGAATCAGCACGGGGGCCGAGATAAAGCACTTCTTGAGAGTCTCAAAGGCCTGGACGGCCTCAGGGGACCAATGGAGGACATCGGCACCCTTGCGGGTAAGGTCCGTAAGAGGCTTAGCGACGACCGAGAAGTTGGCAATAAATCTCCTGTAATAGTTGGCGAACCCTAAAAAACACTGTAACGCCTTAAGGGAGGCAGGTTGGACCCATTCCGCCACAGCTTGAACCTTGGCAGGGTCCATGCGGAATTCATGAGGAGTGAGGATTTGCCCTAAAAATGGTATCTCCTGTACCCCAAAGACACATTTTTCAGTCTTAGCAAACAGATTATTCTCCCGAAGGACCTGGAGCACCTTCCTGACATGCTCCACGTGGGAGGACCAGTCCTTGGAAAACACCAGTATGTCATCAAGGTACACAACAAGAAAATTACCCAGGTACTCTCTCAGGATTTCATTAATAAAATTCTGGAAGACAGCAGGGGCATTACACAACCCAAAGGGCATGACCAGGTATTCGAAATGACCCTCGGGTGTGTTGAACGCAGTTTTCCACTCATCCCCCTCTTTGATGCGGATAAGGTTATATGCCCCCCGTAGATCGAACTTAGAAAACCATTGGGCTCCCTGAACCTGATTAAAAAGATCCGGAATCAAAGGAAGTGGGTACTGGTTCCTTACGGTGACCTTATTCAGGTTACGATAATCAATGCACGGCCTAAGACCACCATCCTTCTTCCCCACGAAGAAGAAGCCAGCACCTACAGGAGAAGTCGAGGGGCGAATGAAACCCTTGGCCAGGCATTCTTGGATATACACCCTCATCGCTTCACGTTCAGGACATGAAAGATTAAATATCCTACCCTTAGGAAGCTTGGCACCAGGCACCAAATCGATAGCGCAATCGTAATCTCTATGGGGGGGCAACACCTCGGAGGCCTCCTTGGAAAACACATCGGCGAAGTCCTGAACAAACTCAGGAAGCGTGTTTACCTCCTCCCGGGGAGAAATAGAGTTAACAGAAAGACATGACATAAGACATTCATTACCCCATTTGGTGAGATCCCCAGTATTCCAATCAAACGTGGGATTATGCAGCTGCAACCAGGGAAGACCTAATACCAGATCAGACGATAATCCCTGCATCACCAGTACAGAGCACTGCTCCAAATGCATGGAGCCAACCAGGAGTTCAAAAACAGGAGTATGCTGAGTAAAATAACCATTAGCAAGGGGGGTTGAGTCGATTCCTACTACAGGGATAGGATAAGGTAAATCAATACAAGGCATCTTTAGAGACATAGCAAATTCCACAGACATGATATTAGCAGATGAGCCAGAATCCACGAAAGCACTGCCCGTGGCAGACCGGCCAGCAAACGAGACCTGAAAGGGAAGCAAAATTTTATTGCGTTTCACATTAACGGGAAATACCTGTGCGCCCAAGTGACCTCCCCGATGATCACTTAGGCGCGGAAGTTTTCCGGCTTCTTATTCTTGCGCCTGGGACAGGTGTTCAGTAGATGCTTGTCGTCCCCACAGTAGAAGCAGAGACCATTCATTCTGCGAAACTCCCTACGTTGTCGAGGGGACATGGAGGCCCCGAGTTGCATAGGTACCTCCGAGACCTCCGTGGAGGGGCGAGGAGACGGGACCTCGGGGGGGATCGCAGAAAAGTCAGAGGGGAGCACACTGAAGCGTTCTAGCTGACGTTCCCTGAGACGTCGGTCAAGTCGTACTGCTAGGGCCATAACCTGGTCAAGGGAGTCAGGCGAGGGGTAGCTAACCAGCAGATCCTTCAGGGCGTCAGATAATCCTAACCTAAACTGGCACCTTAGGGCCGGATCGTTCCACTGAGAAGCTATGCACCACTTCCTAAAATCAGAACAGTATTCCTCAACCGGTCTCCTACCCTGACGTAAGGTCACCAGCTGACTCTCGGCTAAAGCAGTCCTGTCAGTCTCGTCGTAAATGAGTCCGAGGGCAGAGAAAAAACGATCAACAGAGGAAAGTTCAGGGGCGTCAGGAGCCAAGGAGAAGGCCCACTCTTGGGGCCCTTCCTGGAGTCGGGATATGATGATACCCACCCGCTGGTTCTCGGAACCTGAGGAGTGGGGCTTTAGGCGGAAATACAGTCTGCAACTCTCCCGGAAGGAGAGAAACGTCTTACGGTCCCCTGAAAACCGGTCAGGTAGCTTGAGGTCGGGTTCTAGAGGTGAGGTGAGGGGTACTACTAAAGCAGCGTCACCCTGATTGACCCTTTGGGCCAGGGCCTGGACCTGTAGGGAGAGGCCCTGCATCTGCTGGGTCAGGGTCTCAAGGGGGTCCATGATAGCGTCAGCGTAGGAGAAATGGTAGACTAGGTAAGGGCTTGTAATTATGTAATGGCAGGAAGGAGGTGAAGGGAAAGTGAGCCCTAATCTACCCACCGCCCTGTCCCTGCCTACTTGCAACGACTCGCCCTAGGCGACGAGGTACAACTGGGCGGCGGTCCCTACGCTGGCTAAGTGCACAGGAAGACAAACGGGACACGCAAGGGAAGGGGCAGTAGCCACGGAACGCCACGAGGAAACGGGGCGGCGAACGAACAGTCAGGACCAGGACGAAGTGAGTACACCCGAGCGGGCACGGAGACAGAAGCAAGCCAGGGGCAAAGCAAAGCAGGTCAAGCAGAACTGCAGCAAGGCAGAAGCACGGCAGAAGCAGGCTGGAGCAAGCAGCAGTGGGGCCAGGAATCCAAAAGAATTACAAGCACTGAGGGAGAGCACAGGGCAGGTAATAAAGGGCAGGGGGCGGAGCTAACTCCGACAGACCAGGCCGCGATAGGCTCTCCCACTCCTGAGCCTGCCACCCTGGTTGGTGGGAGATGGTGTCAGTCGAACAGGTCTGGCCTCAGGTGTGGATTGATTAATCCCAGGAGAATAGCTAGATGAAGTACCTGGCAGATCCCTAACAGTGGGAGTGGTTCTTACTTTTTTACCTCTGTGTTGGTAGTGACAGCATACCCAGTCTTGTAGCATCCTACATGGTGGTACCTGGAACCATCTACGAAAAAACTCAAAATCTGGATTAAATATTAAATCCTCTGTTACATTTTATTATTTTTTTTTCATCTCCATTGTCATTAATTCAGGATAATTATGTTGATGATCTGGGTACTAGGGAATCAAATACGCTGAGAAATCAACTTCCCACCAAGTTGGAAATTTACTGTCTGCTGTTTCCTGCAACTTATCCCATTCCCTCTTGAGTCTTCCATTGAACATACAACCTATCCTTCTCTTCCTCCTCTGTTGGACCCTGCAGAAGTAATGTAGCAGGGTACTACACTGTAACAATGTACATCAATGTATGGTTAGGTTAGATGTGGCCATGAGACTAGTCTTATACTTAGTAGACATGTACTTAGTGTGTGTTTGATGAAGAATCTCACGAACAGCATGGGGCACCATGAGAACTAGAAGCTAATCTTTGCGCTGTCTGTTGTCTTGTCTTTGAGTAGATGAGCTACTGCTATTACACAGATACAAGACGGTGGGTATGACAGGATCAATAGCATGCTTTAGACAGTTAATGGCTTCAACTTCTTCCTCTGTCAAAGTGAAGGGTTACACTATTGCATCATATAGGGGTTACATAAGGGCAGAAGTGGAGGACACCCTTACTTTACAGTACCCCTGCCTCCAAAATCTTATCTGGTTATCAATACTTTTCAACTGTGTGAGGCTCGGAGGGCACTGCTTCAACTGAGGTTTAGGGCTGTTTGCAATTACTTTAACAGTCACAGGGGCCACAGGCATGTGTCATACAACTGTTTACCCTGTGCCCAGGAGGAGGAAGGGACCGCCCTCAATAACTCCTGAGATGCGAGGTCTTCCTCCTAGTGCAATACCCCAAAGAGTGCAGCACACATAAAATTTAGCATATCATCAGTAACTTCAATCTGTCCATCAGGCTTATATTGGATGACAGCCTGAATTGCTACAAGGATGTCAGAAACTATAAGATTGACTGGAAAGGAATCTGACACCAGAAACGTGACAACAGCTTTTGTGAATGCTGTAATCTTATTTGCATTTTTATTACGTCAAATTTTTTACCAATTTGTGTGTGCATATGTAATGTATATACCATCATTAAACAGAAAGGATACTCTTATAAATAAATAAGAGGTTTGCAAAATATTTGTTTCCAATCTATTAACACAAATAATGAAACATATTGTGCACTATATGCGTCATCATATGCCAATATAATCTTGTTAATATCAAACAATCATAAACTAAAATGTACCAATGACATTAAAAATCTTTCTTGTGAAATAACTTATGTGGTCATTTCAAACAAGCCATTTCCCTTAAAAATAGTTCAGCACACACACCAGTCACTCACAATACCGGCTGTTACCAGACACTCTCAATACTGAGAATCCAATTTCACACATTTATACCTTTTGTGTGTAACTTTGTTAAAACAAGTATATAACTAGAATGACTGTGTATAAACTTCTATTCTTTTATTATTCATCCAATGAACTATAGTCCTCATTTAGTAATGCACATTATATTAAATGTGTATTTCATTGTGGTCAACACATAAAACATATAAAATAACATATAACATATAAACATAAAGCATATAATACTCAATCCTGTGATTTTATCAGGCTTTTTTTTTTCTCCTCTTAATCTTTCAGTTATAGTTCTTATTTTGCACTACATGTGCACTCTCTGCAGACACAGCTATACAACAGATAACAGAGAATGTAGCATTAACCCCTTACTAGCCAAAACTTATGAGCTATTAGGTCAAAATGTCAGCAAGTGCTTCTGTCAATCAATGACCAGCATCTTCACATGGTCATTCCACAATGAAGATCTGAGTCATCGTGCTCTTGTACATTAGTTATATTAGTCTAACACGGTTACTATAGATTAACAATATATCTTGTTAGACATTCCATGCAATTATTAAAATGACTGTTAAATAAACCAAAAAGTAAAAAGGTTTGCAGTAATGTTTAAAATGTCTTGGAAAAAAACCTCCTAAAACGAGAGGAAATTTCATTAGTGACCATTTAGGACAGATGATATACAGTATATTCAAACAACCAGATCTGGATAGAAATACATAAGAATCTTCACTTTACCAATCTCACTTTTCCTTCTACAATCCATGGTCATTACACTTAAAATTATCCTATTGGCTCTATGTCTATTTTTAGCCAATTCTTAATCCACGTCTATCTCTCTATCAATAATCCCAGAACATTACACCCAATGTTTCCTTTTTAGGAAGTGAAGAGTTACTTGATTCCTTTATGAATTCAGATGACGCCTTTCTCTCTGTATTGCCAATAAATTAGGGCATGTCACCTCTGGAAACCTCTTGTTTCTGTAAACCGTTCGTTTATAAAGCTGTACATAGAAGAATTATACATTGGCACATTCTTTTCTACTGGAATGTCACTATCTATAGAATTAGACGGTGGTTAATTCTTACTTACAACTGACAACTTTGTTTCTTGTGTTTTATAACTTTGGACTCCCCTACTTGGGCATTCTCGCTTTCTACGATATTTTCTCTAGGTTCACTAAACCTTTCCCCGCATAGTTTTCTAACAATTTCTGCTGCTGTTTTACCCCCACCCTAAACCTTGGGCGGCGTGTCCCTACATCTTGGCTGGCCAGCATTTTGGGCACACGTACAGCAGCTCCAGATGTCCCCATGCACTCTGCTAAATATTTTAGTCTGTCAAACGGAAGTTCCCTATGCGCTCTGCTAAGTCCTGGCCTGCTAAACCCTTCAACCTACATTTAGACTGTCACTAGGGGTTCCCTTTGCACTCTGCTAAATCTTTTAGTCTGTCACTAGGATAACCACGTATCCGATCTATTTAACCCTAAACAGCAGCCACATAATTATCAACAAGTTACGTTAACCTACTTTGTGAAAGGGATGGGTTTGATTCATAACTGTCTAACTGTATAGGGGCCCTTGGATATTCTATAAACTTTCTAGTTACAGAGATGTTACTTAAAGGGGTTGTCCAGGAATAAAGTTTAATTAAATTTTAACTTAATTAGACATATTTAATAAAATCTCTAATATAGTGTCTGCTTACCTGTGTCATCGTTACCGTGTTCCGATCTGCCGTCACGTGACCGCACCCAGGGTAATATTTGTATTTCCTGTGACGTACCGTGTCTTTGCTCGGCCAGCATTTGCGGCTGAGAAAGGCACGGCGCGTCATCAACTACATTTACAGGCAGTGGGCCGGGCGGATGTTTCATGAGCTCTTCAGAGCTCCGCCTCCTCTGATCCCGCCGCCTGTAGATGTAGTTGATGACACGCCGTGTCTCTACACAGCAGGAAGTGCTGGCTGAGCAAAGACACGGAGCATCATCAATCATAGTACACGCCCCCTCCTGTCTCGTCGTCCACGCCTCCTCCTCCTTCTTCACTCTTGGAGCTCTCGCACTGACGTGCATGTGAGAAGGAAGAGACGGAGCGGAATCCCTAATCCCCGGCCACAGCGTTGCCGAAGCTGTGGCCGGGGATTACGCTCCAGGAGAAGTCCCTGACTTCGCTATCCATATATGGACAGTGACTTCAGGGACTTTTCCTGGAGCGGTACTCTACTCCTGAAACTGAATCCTCGGACACAGCGGCCAGAGATTCCTCTCCAGGAAAGTCCCTGACTTCACGGTCCATATATGGACACAGTGACGTCAGGGACTTCTGAAGCGGAATCCCTACCGCTGTGGCCGGGGATTCCCCTCCGGGAGACGTCCCTGCTTTCACTGTCCATATATGGACACAGTGATGTCAGGGACTTCTGAAGCGGAATCCCCACCGTTGTGGCCAGGGATTCCGATCCAGGAGAAGTCCCTCACTTCACTGTCCATATATTGTCAGTGAAGTGAGGCATTACCTACAGGGGGCCGTCTGACATAGGTGGAGTGGGCAAACTTACATTTATCAGGCTGTGAAAAGGGCCCGGGGGGGTGATGGGTGCCTGTACTTAGATCAGGGATAGATGGAGGCACGAAGAATAATGATGATTATTAGGCTGGATTCACATGAGCATGTTCGGTCCGTAAAGGAAGGAACGTATTTCGGCCGCAAGTCCCGGGCCGAACACACTGCAGGGAGCCGGGCTCCTAGCATCATAGTTATGTTTGATGCTAGGAGTCCCTGCCTCTCCGTGGAACTACTGTCCCGTACTGAAAACATGATTACAGTACGGGACAGTTGTCCCGCATCGAGGCAGGGACTCCTAGCGTCGTCCATAACTATGATGCTAGGAGCCCGGCTCCCTGCAGTGTGTTCGGTCTTGGACTTGCGGCTGAAATACGTTCCATCCTTTATGGACCGAACATGCTCGTGTGAATCCAGCCTCAGGGTATGTTCACACGCAGAGTCAAAAATGTCTGAAAATACGGAGCTGTTTTCAGGCAAAAACAGCTCCTGATTTTCAGAAGTTTTTTTTAACAACTCACGTTTTTCGCTGCGTTTTTTACGGCCGTTTTTGGAGCTGTTTTTCAATGGAGTCAATGAAAAATGCCTCCAAAAACGTCCCAAGAAATGTCCTGCACTTCTTTTGACGAGCCGTCATTTTACGCGCCATCTTTTGACAGCGATGCATAAAATTACTTTTCGTGGGAATAGTACATCGTAAAACCCAGTGAAAGCAATGGGTAGATGTTCGTAGGCGTAATGGAGCCGTTTTTCCATGCGTAATTCGAGGTGTAAAACGCCCAAATTACGTCTGAAAACAGTGCGTGTGAACATGCCCTTAGTGTGTGTGACTGTGTGCAGGGAGGGAACTGCCTGGAATTAGAGCATGGAATGATAGTGTGAACAAATGCTGAGATGCTGTGGAGGTTGGAAGGAGGGTTGTAAGCTGTCTCCTCAGATGCAGCAAGGGATCATGGGTATGGTGGGTTACAAGACAGGAAACAGCCAGGACCAGAAGCAAGGGATGTAAACAAACAGAAAGAGCAGCAGTGAGGATGGAGATGATCGAATAAAAACTGGATAGAAGTTTAATAGGGGGTATTGGGGAAGGCAAACCAAGGCTGGGGGACACTTTTTAGATTATTTTTTTTCCTGGACAACCCCTTTAATACTCAGCAACTCATTCAGATTCGGCGGCCGAGGATTAGCGCACATACATACTCTTACTTTTTCATCACATACTCCTGTATATAGTCCCTTAATAGCCCCACAAACATTTTTCCCAAGTTGGATGCTAAGCTTACTGGTCTATAATTACTCTTTAAGAACTCTTGGATGTAACCCATCTGGTCCCAAGGCCTTGTGCGCATTCATTTTATTTAACTTAGCTTGGACCATATATACATTCAGACAGTTCAGTATATTAATTGATATATTAACAGCATTGGCACCGGCTACATCAGCTGCTCTTTCTTCTGTTGTATATACAGAGCTAAAGAACCCATTTAGTATCTCTGCTTGGGATACCCTGCGGCCAACTCCCCATTACCACTAATTAGGGATTCTACTGTACATGTTTATACCTTGGCTTTTTTGCGTTTATATACTTGAAGAATGTTTTAGGACATGCTTTGCTATCTTTTGCCACCTGCCTTTCAATTTGTATTTTTGCTGATTTTATTACTTTTTTACAGATTTTATTAATCTCTTTGGAATTTTCAAAGGCTAGAGCCGTACCCTCAGATTTGTATTTTTCAAATGCCCTTTTTTTTGTCATATACATATTGCTTTTTTTACAGAAGCATGCAGGGTTTAATTTTAGTCGTTTATACTTGTTACCTATAGGAATACATTTTGCACTATAAGGCCTGATTCACACGAACGCTGAGCATCTTGGACGTGAAAAACTACAGTTTTTCACGTCCGAGTTGCATCCGTGCTCAGCGCTGCCGGATGCGATGTCACGCATCCCCCATAGTTGAGAGTCTATGGAGGGATGCGTGATGAGTGAAAAGATAGGACATGTCCTATTTTCTCATGGACCCTTCACACTGTTCATTGAAACAACAGCTGTGTGAACGGCCACCTTGAATAACATAGGTACATGGGATGGCCGCTGTTTCAACGGCCGTCCCAGGGATGTTTAACACGTTCGTGTGAATCAGGCCTAATTATACAAAGTAGATTTAAAGATCTCCCATTTATCATTTGTCACATTATTTGACATTAGTTCTTCCCAGTCTATATCCTGAATTGCAGCCCTCATCCTGGGGAAATTGGCCTTCTTAAAATTAAGTGTTTTTGTCCTCCCAGCCTGTATTTGTTTTTACAGTATAGGTAAAATGCAACTATATTGTGGGCACTGTTACCAAGGTTTTCACGAACAGTGATGTACCCAACAAGCTCTCCAGAGTTTGAAATTACCAGATCCAACAGAGCTTCGGGTCTTCCACACACTGGGCCATAAAATTATCCTGCAAAAGATTGAGGAAATGTCTCCCTTTGGAAGTTGTAGCCAAACCATGACACCAATTAATATCTGGGTAGTTAAAATCTCCCATTATCACTAAAGTACCAGCCTGTGCAGCCCACTCCATCTGGGGGGTTTTCCCATAACTGGGTTTTCCCATAATCGTTATTTGTCACATATCATGTGTTGTTGGAGACAGTTGAGCGCTTTCTCCGGCAGCCCCATAGAAAGTGTGGGACCTCCACGGATCAGATATGGCCCTTTAAACAATGCATTTAACTCCCTAAACTCTGGCTCTCTTTCCTGTGTTACACATGGCACAGGTAGTATTCTAGAGAATGAAACCTTGGAGCTCCTTCCCTTCAACTTGGAGCCTAGTTCTTTCAAATTATTCCCAGTTGTTGTTTCCCACATGGACCACTACAGCTCGGTCATCACCAGCCCATCCCAGTAATTTATCCACCCATTCCACCACATGCCGAACCCTGGCACCATTAAGACCACAACCCATTTCGTTGACGCAGTCTTGGCAATAAATTATCCTATCAGTCTTCTTGATTATAGAATATTCTATAACTAGTAAATGTCTATCTTTACCTGTATTACCATTTTCCGACTACTAACTGGGCTGTTCTCCCGGCTTTTAGGGAGATCAGTATCCACAAGGGCAGCCATTTCTGAGATTGACACTTTTACATCATCACCTATTTTGCCAAATTTGCTTGGACACATAGAAACAACAATGACCTCTCTTTTCATGACTACTGACTCTGCTCCTCAGGATCCAATGATAGATTGGCACCAATTATTTTACTGAAAGAGGCTCAACGACCGTTTACATTGGCCAATAATTGTCACAATACATTCTATCGATCATAACGATAATTGACCAGTGTGTGAGTACAGGAAAAGGTCAATGATAAACAATAGAATTATTGCTTATTGTTGATTGTGTTTAACGTGGCTCTATCAAAATCATAGTTATCTGTGGAACGATCTGAAAATTTAGGCCTCATGCATACGAACGTAAAAACGCCCATAATTGCAAGCCGTAATTACGGGCCCATAGACTTCTGTTGGCCACGGGTACCTTCCCGTATGCTTACGGGAAGGTGCCCGTGCCGTTGAAAAATATAGAACATGTCCTATTTCAGGCCGTAATAACGGCACGGGCAGGCCCATAGAAGTCTATGGGACTACCGTAATTACGGGCGGCCTACATGTGTGCACCCGTAATTACAGGAGCGTTGCTAGGCGACGTCAGGGCATAGTCACTGTCCAGGGTGCTGAAAGAGTTAACTGATCGACAGCAGTAACTAATAGTTACTAGTATTAAAAGTTAACTTACCCAGAACTCTTCTTTTTCTTCTTCTTCCTCCAGTCCGGCCTCCCCGGATGACGTTTCATCCCATGTGAGCGCTGCAGCTGATCACAGGCCAACCACAGGCTGCAGTGATCACATGGACTGCCGCGTCATCCAGGGAGGTCGGACTGGATGTCAGAAGAGGGACGCGTCACCAAGACATTGGCCGGGGTACGCATTAACTTTTTTTTACTTTCAAACGCTGAGGAAACTCTACCCGAAAGGGCTGCCCCTTCTCTCTATCATGATAGAGAGAAGGGGCTGCCGATTAGTGCAGAGAAAACGGGTCCGTAAATACTGGTGGAATACGGGTCGAATACGTGTGACCAAGGACCCGTATTTATGCCAGTATTTACTGACAGGAAACAATACGTTTGTGTGCATGGGGCCTTAACTGCTGCTAATATTGACATTTACATTAAGTAGTGCTGACTAGCATGTGACTCTTGCTACAGGCGTCACTATGCAAACATACTCACCGGGCCAAGAAGAAACTGCTCCCTACTGGCAGAGAGATTTTTAACGCCAAATCTATCCACTGTACCTAAAGAAAAGGAAATAATAAAGGAAATCTTTATGCTTCTGCTCTATTTTAAAATACAAAATAAAAAGTTTCTGGGCCAAAAAAAAACCTCCAATAAAAAACCTCCAATAAAACATACAAAAAACTGTACTTCTAAAGTCAAATGACGATTTCTTAAGTTTTGCACAACTGACCATTTTTATTTTCTTACTCTGCAGATACAAGGATCAATTATAGTTTCAAGCATACTTGAAATAATAATTGGTTTCGTTGGCCTTCCAGGAGCATTGCTCAACTACATAGGACCTCTTACTGTTGCACCAACAATTTCCTTGATCGGTCTTTCTGTTTTTGAAGCTGCAGGACAAAGAGCAGGGTCTCATTGGGGTATATCCATTCTGTAAGTAGAGGGACAGCTTTACTGTCATGTCTGTTTTTGTATAGATTTGTATTTCTCATAACTCTTCCTTGTGACGTTCATTTGTTATTCCTCCTGGTAATGCCTGAATAAATTGATAACTGTGTATTACCATTCCCCTACTCTCCCCACAAAGTCTAACACTGTCAGAGCTGATTGGACAGTGTCAGAATTTGTTGGGACATAACCCTTTACAAAGGGAATAGTAACATCCAGTCAATTTGTTCATACACTTCAGGAGTTCTCTTTAGAACGGACTTCCTATTTTCAAACATTTGCTAACCAAGTCAGACATTTTGATCCATTTTGCAGGAATTTGCAGTTAGTTGAATAGCAAATGATATGAGAATAAACCTTGATCACACTCCCACTGCAGTCATAGTCCTTGATATTACCAGGCTATGCTGTATAGTATGGTAATGACGTAAATTGGTCCGATTGGAATTTTGAGGCAGATTTTGACCTTCCTTTTTTTTACGCGCCGCTGTCAAAAGACGGCACATAAAATGACGCCTGCTTCAAAGAAGTGCATGTCACTTCTTGTGACATAATTGGAGCCATTTTTCATTGACTCCAATGAAAATAAGCTCCAATTACATCCACGCCGTAAAAAACACGTGCACTTGTCAAAACGTCTGAAATTCAGGAGCTGTTTTCGCCTGAAAACAACTCCGTAATTTCAGACGTAATTGGCGTTGCCGTGTGAACATACCCTAATACAGCAGCACATGGGGAACCTACCACTCTGTAGTACAGAGCTGCATACAATATGGCTGCCTCCAACATGGCACTGCTGTGTGCATGTGACCCAATGGTATAAAATTAATATTGTTATTTATAGACTTATGACCTAAATTGGGTATTTCTCTTTTACAGGGTTTTAACACTGATAATATTATTTGCACAGTACCTAAGAAACATTACTCTACTTTTACCTTGCTATAGAATTGGAAAAGGGATAAAGATTTATAAATTACAGGTCTTCAAAATGTTTCCGGTAGGTATAACAATCAAAAACGACATTAAACATCTTTGTTATTGTTGTTTTATGCATTTGTGAAAAAACCTTCATAGTTTACTGCATTTGTATCTTATTTTCCTTTTATCCCCTTAATGATGGCTCATACAACTTTACATGAAGGTTATTAACCCCTTGGTGCCACAGCCATTTTTCATTTTTTTCATTTTCGTTTTTCACTCCCTGCCTTTCAAGAAGCGTCATTTTTTCAATGGAGTAGTGTAAAAGGCTTATTTTTTGCGGGAGGAGATTTGGTCTCTTTTGGCACTATTTAAAGTACCATATAATGTATTGGGAGACTGAAAAAAATTATTTGTGGGGTGGAATTGGAAAAAACTGATTCCTCCATTTTTTGGGGGGTTTCGTTTTTACGTGTTTCACTGTGCAGTAAAAATGACTACTTAACTTTATTCTGCTGGTCAATATGATTACGGCACTACCAAAATGATGTAGTTTTTATTATGTTTTACTACTATTACAAAAAATAGTCAAAAAAATTTGTTTGGTGTCGCCACATTCTGAAAGCCATAACTTTCTTATTTTTTCATTGATTGAGCGGTGTGAGGGCTTACTTTTTGCGGGGACGAGATGTAGTTTTTATTGTTACATTGTTTTGGTACATAGGACTTTTTGATCACTTTTCATAATTTTATTTTAGTGCTAAGGTGACCAAAAAACATAGATTCTGGCGGTTTAATTTAGGTTTGAATTTGAAGACGCGGCAATACGAATTTTGTTCATTACTTTGGAGGATTATTTTTTTTCTTTTTGTGCACTACTGACTACTTTATTTAATTATTTTTAACACTTTTTTTTTTATTAGACCCCCTAGGGGATTTGAACCAGTGATCGTCAGATCGCTGGTTCAATACACTGCAATATTAATGTGTCATAGTGTATTGCAATTTTTACAGGCTCCTGCGAGGGCCTAACAGGAGCAGAAAGAAGGCTGTCCTGGAGGCCTTCATAAAGGCCCACAAGCTGCCATGACAAACATCGGCACCCCGTGATTGTGTCGCGGGGGGGCGGTGGGCTGTTGGACTGCCCCCTCATTCTAATGGCTTAAATGCTGCAGCTCTCCATGTGTATTGACCGTGACATCTAAGTGGTTAAACGGCTAGCATCAGAGTTCCTGGCAGTTAGTGTGAGGTGTCAGCTGTGATACACAGCTGACACACACAGCGTATTGAGCTGGCTCAGTGCGTGAGCCACTCTATAATTTAACCCCCGCACCAGGACATACGGGCATGTCCTGGTGTGTCAAGGGGTTAAGGGTCCATTCACACATTGCAGTTAAGTTGTGGTTAGAATTGCATCTGAATAATGCATGTAATTTTCACCGGGATTTGGTGAACTTTTCATTGCGGTTACAGTAAAAAAAACACAACAGCATAGAGAAAAGTATACGTTTATTGGATGCGATTTTTCGATGTGGTCCTAACCGCTCCTTAACCACATCGTGTGAGTGGATCCTTAAGGATACTTCTAGCTCAGCGCCGACTTTTCACGATCTCCCCTGCCAGCTAATGCAGGTGTCGGACTATCTAAAGACAGCCGGACTTCTGCTTTAACGGCCGGGATCAGAGTTATCTTTGATCTCAGCCGCTTAACTCTTTAGATGACGTTGTCAATAGCGACAACGGCATCTAAGTGGTTTTAGAGGGAGGGGGCTTCCTCACACCCCATTGGCACCCCCCGAGACGTGATCGCTGGGTGCCGATGGTTTCCAGGGCAGCCGGGTTCCTAAAAAAGGACCACAGTTCTGCTATTAGTGTATGCTTTTTAGGCCCTGCCTGATTTTTACAAAATGCTTTATTATGAAAAAAACTATTTTTAAAAAAAAAAAAAGCTACATATAATTGTTATCGGTGTGTCTGTAACAACCTAAACTATAAAACTATTACTGCAGTAAAAAGCATTCAAAAAGTTGTATATACCCCAAAGCAGTACAAATAAAAACCTCAAGTAGTCCTGCAAAAAATAAGCCCGCATACAGCTATGTCAGCTTCATACATTGACACTTATCTCCATCCTGTGGTCGGCTTCTCTTTCACGGCAACTTCTGTCTCCTCTCACTTCATCAGCAGGGGGTGGTGCCCCAGTGCTTGGGGGAGGGGTCTACAGAAAGAGATTAAGAGCTGAAGGGGCTATCAAGGTCTGGAGTACTGGGCTGTACAGCGCTTAAGATAAATTTTAGCAGCAGCTATACAGGTCAGCAGTGCAGAAACAGTGAAGGTGCAGGGTGCTGCTGACCTGTACAACTGCTGGGCAGTGAATTAGATGCCGAGCAGCCCACTGGGTAGGGGCTTCACACATTAGCAGTACAAGCTGAAGTAACGGCAGCCCAGCGTCCTGCTCTGCATATATTCTCCTGTGCCACCTGTCGGGTCCCAGCCATGCCGCTCTCTGCTGCTGTACTCCGTTCTCCTCCTCCTGCTCTTCTCTGGCGGGCAGGAGGACACTGCTAGTAGTACACAGCAGATATGGTGCGTGGAGGCTGGGAAGGCTCGCACGTTTATTCATGAGGTCATCACGCAGCCTGCGTGTGACCCGACACATACTTCTCCTTCCTCTAAAAATGCAACTTGCACATGCGCAGCTGTTTGGACTAAAAAAAAAATAGAAAGCACGGACGCATTATTTTTATTAATTCCGGACACAACGGACAGTTTCCAAAAGTCCTCTAATTTCACAGACTGTCCGTGAATTAACAGACGTTTGGCAACCCTGTTCTGAAACACAAGCAGGGGAAGGGAGTAAGCGCAGCACCCCCATCCACCTGCTGGAGTGATGCGCCCTGTGCAATGGCACAGGCCGCACACCACTAAAGCCGGCCCTGCCTGCATGGACTATTCGAAAGGGTACCTGTCACCAACATTTTCACTACTAAACCCACAGCAACCTCAGGTAGGGTGCTATGGGTTTAGTGTTGAAAATGCTGGTGACAGGTTCCCTTAACCTCTTCAAGACGCAGCCTGTTTTGGCCCTGAGGACTAGCTGATTTTTTCAAATCGGACGTGTTACTTTATATGGTAATAACTTCCGAATGGCTTTACCTATTCAAGTGATTCTGAGATTGTATTCTCGTGACATATTGTACTTTATGTTAGTGGAAAAATTTGGTCGATAAATTCAGTATTTATTTGGGAAAAACACAAAAATTTAGAGACAATGTGCAAAAATGTGCGTTTTTCTAAATTTAAATGTATCTGCTTGTAAAACAGATAATAATACCACACAAAATAGTTACTAGTTAACATTTCCCATATGTCTTTATGTTTGAATTGTTTTTTGAACATACTTTTATATTTCTAGGATGTTACAAGGCTTAGAACGTTAGCAGAAATTTCTCACATTTTCAAGAAACTTTCAAAGGGCTATTTTTTCAGGGACCAGTTCAGTTCTGAAGTGGCTTTGAGGGCCTTATATATTAGAAAGTCCCTATAAATCACCCCATTTTAAAAATTGCACCCTCAAAGTATTCAAAACAGCATTCAGAAAGTTTCATAACCATTTAGGGGTTTCACGGGATTTAAAGCAAAGTAGAGGTGAAATTGACAAATTTCATTTTTTTTTAGTACCACCACATTTTGGAAACTACACCCCTCAAAGAATTTATCTAGGGGTGTAGTTAACATTTTGACCCTACAGCTTTTTGCTAAATTTATTGGAATTAGTTAAAATTAAAATCTGCTTTTTTTCCTGAAAAAACGTAATAATTTTAAATTTTTACAAGGAATAAGGCGAAAAAGCACCCCAACATTTCTAAAGCAATTTCTCACCATTTGGATTTTGGAGCACATATTTCACTGAAATGATTTTTGGTGCCATGTCGTGTCAGGTTTTTTGCTGAATCTAGTGGAATTTGGGCGTGAAAATGAAAATTCACTTTTTTCTGAAGAAGAACTCACAAGGACTAATTTTCACAAGGAATAAAGGAGAAAAAGAACCTCAACATTTGTAAAGCAATTTCTCCCAATTACAGCAATACTCTGTATGTGATAATATACTGCTGTTTGGACTCACGGCAGAGCTCAGAAGGGAAGGAGAGCTATTTGGCTTTTGGAGCTCAAATTTAGCTGGAATGGTTTTCGGTGTCATGTCGCATTTGCAACGCCCCTGAGGGACCAAAGCAGTGGAAACACCCCAAAGGTGACCCCATTTGGGGAACTACACCACTTAAGGAATGTATCCAGGGGTATAGTGAGCATTTAGACCCCACGGCCGTGAAAATTAATATATAATTTTTTTCCACAAAATCAACATTTGTAAAGCTATATCTCCCAAGTACGTCAATACCCCACATGTGGTCATAAATGTTTTCTCATTAGAAATTAATTAACCCTTTCAGGACTGATGAGGCCATAAACATGACAATCCACTTTTATGACAGCTGACACTGCTTAAGATGACAAGACCTAAACAAAAACACATCTGTGTGCATACCTCCCAACTTTCAAGAAGTGTCAAGAGGAACAACTGATGCGATGAGCGTAGCATGTCGACGCAAATTTTTCCCTGTTAAGCGACGCCTCTAACCACGCCCATACACACCCAGTTCAGCCCACACAGTATTATGCTCGCATAGTGCCTCCCCACAGTATAATGCCCCCATAGACCCCGCCACACAGTATAATGACCCCATAGAACCCCACACACAGTATTATGAGCTTATAGCTGCCCCAAACACAGTATAATGAGCCCATAGCTGCCCCTACACAGTATAATACCTATAGTGCCCCCAAACAGTATCATGCTCCCATAGTGCCTCCCCACAGTGTAATGCCCCCCATAGAACCCCCACACAGTGTAATGCCCCTGTAGCAGCCCCCACACAGTATAATACCTCATAGTGCCTCCCACACAGGACAATGTCAAATAGTTGCCCCCATACAGTATAATGCCCACTGTAACAACTGTTTGGTATGTGGACCCACTGGGCCGCTCCGCAGTAGTGGAGTAGCAGCTGGCCAAACAAGGGTCAATGATAGTCTATAGGACAAGAGTACAAGTATAGAAGATTCGACAAGCGTTTGGCATTAAAGACACTTGGCATAGCAGACACTTGGCACAGATGACACTTGGCACAGATGACACTTGGCACAGATGACACTTGGCACAGATGACACTTGGCTCCAACACTAAACTTCGCACTGGAACAAACACAATAACTGGAAACGGGATATGGGACACAGGATACGGGAACACAGGATACAACTAAGGGACCATTTGCAATAATGAACATGAGCAGACAGAACAACGCTCAGGCAAGGAGGAAGAGAGCAGAGTCCTTTATATACAGCAGGGTGAGTAGGGATTGGATAGGGAGCTTTATTCTGGTGCACTCTAGGCATAGCATATGAGCAGTGCAGCCGCGTGTGTTGGCATCTCCGAGGAGGGTGATGCTGGCTGGAGCTCATAGTTCTGCGGTTGCAACCGCTGGCGTGTAAGCGATGCCGACGTTCGTTCCGTGGCCATAACACCCACAGAGATGCCCCATACAGTATAATGCCCACACAGATGCCTCCATACAGTATAATATGCCCATAGCTGCCCCCATACCGTATAATGCCCCATAGCTGCCCCATACAGTAGAATGCTCCCTTAGCTGCCCCCATACGGTCGAACTCCCCCTTAGCAGGTGCCCCCCTACAGTACAATGCCCCAATAGCTGCCCAATACAGTATAATGCCAGTATAATGTTGTCTTCATACAGTTTAATGCCCCCATAGTAGGTTTCCTCCTACAGTATAATCCCCCTTAGATGCCCCTATACAGTATAACACCCCCTTAGCCGCCACATGCAGTATAATGACCCCTTAGCTGTCCCCATACAGTATAATGCCCCTTTAGCTGCCACCATACAGTATAATGCCCCTTTAGCTGACACCATACATTAAAATGCCCCCTCAACAAGTGCTCCCATACAGTATAATGCCCTTTTAGCTGCCCCATAGAGAATAATGCCATTTTAGCTGCCCCATACAGTATAATGCCCATATCACTGGCAGGCACTGCATAAATATTGCCACATACCCTATAAACCACAGTATAAAACACAGAACACAAGCGGGTATGTATATGGGCAAAAAATTACCATAGAATGACTATGTATATAAAATTTTTATTTAATGTAAATACACCACATGATTGATTAAAAGCATTTAAAATAGCATAAAAATGCTAAACAACATCTCTAGGGGTGGGAGCCACCCTGATAAGTGGCAAGCAATGAAAAAATTCCACTCTCCCACCTAAACCCCTCAATATGCGTTCCTAGTATGTAGGCATCAAAAAAGCATCTGAAACAAATGTTGCATCAAACCAGCATATCAACGACCTGAACCAAGAGGGGAAGAGGGGACTGAAAGCTTCCTCAGGGGTCCTGAGGGGACAAAACTATGAAATCGCCCAAAAAGTGACTCCATTTAGGAAGCTACACCCCTTGAGGAATTAATCTAGGGGGGTAGTGAGCATTTTGACCCCACAGGTGTTTCATAGAATTTATTAGAATTGGGCAGTGAAAATAAAAAAATCCTTTTTCTTCAATAAGATGTAGCTTTAGCTCAAAATGTTTCATTTTCTCAGCAAATAAAGGAAAAAAAAAGAACCTTAACATTTGTAAAGCAACTTCTCTGGAGTACGGAAATACCCCATATGTGGTCATAAACTGCTGTTTTGGCACACGGCAGCGCTCAGAAGGGAAGGAGCGGCATTTGGCTTTTGGATCACAGATTTTGCTGGATTGGTTTCTTGACACTATGTCGCTTTTGCAAAGCCCCTAAGTTAACAGTACAGTAGAAACTACCCAAAAGGGACTGCATTTGGGATACTACATCCCTTGAGGAATTAATCTAGGGATGTAGTAAACATTTTGACCCCACAGGTGCTTCATAGATTTTATTTGAATTGGGCAGTGAAAATGAAAATTAAATCTTTTCCAATAAGACGTAGCTTTAGCGCAAAATTTTTAATTTTCTCAAAAAATAAAGAAAAAAAATAACCCCAACATTTGTAAAGCAATTTCTCCCAAGTACGGCAATACCCCATATGTGGTCATAATCTAATTTTTCGGCACAAGGAAGGGCTCAGAAGGGAAGGAATGCCATTTGGCTTTCGGAGTACAGATTTTGCTGGATTGGTTTCTGGTTGCTATGTCGCATTTGCAAAACCCCTTTGGGACCAAAACAGTGGAAACCCCCTAGAAGTGACCACATTTTGGAAACTACACCCCTCAAGGTATTCACCTAGGGGTGCAGTGAGTGTGTTAAACCCGCAGTTGTTTTGCATAAATTAGTGTGCACTCGATATTGCAGAGTGAAAATGGGATTTTTCAATAGATATGCCAATATGTGGTGCCAGCTTGTGCCACCATAAGACAGCTCTCTAATTATTATGCTGTGTTTCCCGGTTTTAGAATCACCCTACATGGGGCACTAATCTTTTGCCTGGACATTCGACAGGGCTCAGGAGTGAAAGAGTACCATACGAAATTCAGGCCTAATTTGACGACATATAAAGTGTTGGTTCACAATTGCAGAGGCTCTGATGTGAAGTAATAAAAGAAACCCCTGAGAAGTGACCCCATTTTAGAAACTACACCCCTCAAGGCATTTATTAAGGGGTGTAGTGAGCATTTTCACCCCACAGATCTTTTCCATAAATGAATGCGCTGCGGATGGTGCAAAGTAAAAATTAAAATTTTTCCCAAGATATGCCAATTCAGTGGCGAATATGTCATGCCCAGCTTATGCCACTGGAGACACTCCCCCCCTCCCCCAAATTGTTAAAAGGGTTCTCCCGGGTATGGCGGTGCCATATATGTGGAAGTAAACTGCTGTTTGGGCACGCTGTAGGGCGGAGCGCCATTTGGCTTTTGAAGCGTAGATTTTGCTTGGTAGTAGTTTTGTTTGAGTATTACTGGTATTTCAGTTTATAATGTGGGGGCATATGTAAGCTGGGCAGAGTATATTAGGGGCATAGTCAGGTGGTATAATAATGATGTGAAATAATAAAAGGAACCCCTGAGAAGTGACCCCATTTTGGAAACTACACCCCCTAAGGCATTTATTAACCCCTTAACGCATTATCATGTAACTGAGCTCGCTCCATACACAGCGGATGACACAGAATGGAGCCCCATTTGACTTTTGGAGCATGGATTTTTCTTGGTAGTAGCTTTGTTTGAGTATTGCTGGTGTTTCCATTTATAATGTAGGGGCATATGTAAGATGTGTGGAGTACATCAGGGCATAATTAAAGTGTATAATAATGGGGTAAAACAATAAAATAATCCATAGATGTGTGTTACGCTGTGAAGCAAGGCCAATGTCGCACTGATAAATGGGGTCCAATGTTGCAGTTTGGGAAATTTTGCTGGGAAGTGTTGTCCTGGTATAATACGGGCACCCTCGCTTCTAGCAGATATGTTTGGGCCCTACCCTTCCTGGTTCCCTAATTTTAGGGCCCTGATAAATCGCCTCTTGAAACAGATGAAATGTTCCCCTCTGATCTGCACAACCGCATATTTTTATTTCCTGACATATTGGAGCATTAACTCATTTTATTTTTTCATAGACGTAGTGATATGAGGGCTGTTTTTTTGGGGTACATGCGATATTTTTTTTTATCACTTTTTTTCCTGTTTTTTGTGCAGGAAGGTGACCAAAAAAAAAAGCAATTCTGGCATAGTTTTTTTAGGTTTTTTTTTATACAGCGTTCGCCATGTGTTATAAACTACATGTTAATTTTACTCTGCGGGTCAGTACGATACCAGCGATACCTAATTTCTAACACTTTTTTATGTTTTACAACTTTTTGAACAATAAAAATACTTTTGTAAACAGAATGTATTTTTTCTGTCGCCATGTTGTGAGAACCATAACTTTTTAATTTTTTCGTCGATGGAGCTGTATTGGGGCTTGTTTTTTGCAAGACAAGCTATAGTTTTTATAGGTACTATTTTTCCGTAATGGCAGACAGGAGGCTATTGTTAGGTCTTCTGTTGCCATAATAGCAGTTGGCAGTTGTGCGATTGCAGGGCACAGCTGCCGATCTGCTAACAACCACAAAGATGCAACGATCGCATCCGATCGCTGCTTCTGAGGTGTTAATGGCAGGGATCGGAGCTAGCTCCGGTTCCTGATGTTACAGTTGGATGTCAGCTGTAACATACAGCTGACATGCATCGCTGATGACGCCGGCTCATCTCCTAAGCCGGCGGCGCCATCTTGCCTGCAGCTACGGAAGCCTTTCAGGCCCCGCCTCCAGGCGTGGGGCTAAAACTTTTTCATGCTAGGTACACCGGGAGGCCAGTATTAGGCCTCCAGTTGCCATTGCAGCCACTGACACCCCGGCAATTTCATTGCTGGGGTGTCGATGAGCTTCAAACACCTTAAATGCAGCGATCACTTTTGACTGCTGCATTTAAGGGGTTAATGGCGGTGATAAAATTTTACTTCGGTCCCCGCCATTTCAGCAGGATGTCAGCTGTAATATGCAGCTGACATCCGGGGATGATGGCACCAACTTAGCTTCTGAGCCGGTGCCATGCATTTGTCGTAAGTATACAACATTTTGCGGGAAGCACTGGCTTTCCATGACGTATACTTACGACAAATGTCGGGAAGGGGTTAAGGACCATGCATTATTTTTAGTTTTTTGATTGTCGCATTCCAAGAGCCATGACTTTTCTATTTTTCAATCAATGTAGATGTATGCAGGGTTTTTTCTTTGGGGAATGAGTCTTTTTTTTCAAAGGCCCCCTTTTTGGGGTACACATAATTTATTGATTAACTTTTATTTACTTGTTTGGTGAGGTGAATTGAAAGAAAACAGTAATTTCGCCCAAATTTTTTGTGCTTCACATTTACTTAATTCAAGGTGTGGCGCAAATAACATGTTACCGTTATTCTTTGGGTCGGTACGATTATGGCGATATCAAATATGTATAGGCTTTTTTACAACTTTTTCACAAAAAAAGTCTCTTAAAAAAAAATTTGTTGTTTTTGTGTCATATCTACTAGTATAGCGTTACTGGAGCCAAATCAGCACTTGTTACATTCAGATTTTGCTGCAGATTTCCCCCTTCTACATTGAAACGAGTAAATCCACAGTGAACATACAGAACAGAATGAGCATGCTGCATATTTGAAAATCTATAGCATGCTGTGATTTACGTGCGGAAAATGTTCAGCATCATGTACATGAGATTTGATCAAATCTCATTCACATGGCTCGGACTGTAATCCGCTATGGATTTTCTCCACAGAAATTCTGCACGCAAAAACTGGAGCATTTCCATTCTATGTGAATCCAGCCTTAAAGGGGTTGTCTAGTCTTAAAAAATTGATGGCCTATCCTCGGGATAGGCCATCAATATCCGATAGATCGGGGTCCGACTCCAGGCAACCCTACCGATCAACTGATTTGAAGGGGCCGCAGCGCTCGTATGAGCGCTGTTTCCCTTTCATTTCCTTTACTACTCACACTGTGAATCGCTGACACACTTGTAGCGGCGGTTCACAGTATTACAGCCTTCTCCTATTTACTTCAATGGGAGAAGGTTGTAATACTGTGAACCGTCGCTACAAGTGTGTTGGCAATTCACAGTCTGAGCAGTAAAGGAAATGAAAAGGGAAGCAGTTCTCGTTCAAAACAGCTGATCGGCGGGGTTGCCGGGAGTCAGACACTGACCGATCAGATATTCATGGCCATACATTTTTTGGGACTGGACAACCCATTTAATGCTCTGGTAAGCTCCAATAGACAGTAGATTTAACTGTCCCTTGATGTTTATCATGAACTAACCTCAAATCTGGGAGTGCTGTGTTGCTACACCACTGTGTTGCTATCAAATTTCTCTGAGGGCTAAACCAGGGGCAGAGTCTAGGGGATTTTCACCTTTAAACACCTATCACAGGGTGTGAACTCTACACAGGGAATGGCAAAATCATGTGCTAGCAGAAGACTTCAATAGCAACTGCTGATGGAATTCCAATGTGAGGTACAAAATTGGAAAAGCAAAAGCTTGCTTGGTCTTTTAAATCTGAAATCTGGGCAGAGTCTGATCAGTACAGATCAGAAACGGAAAGCACCGGGCCTTTTGTTACACAATGTTCTCACTTTTCATCCTCAGTCCTGCTCTGCCTCCAGATGGCACCTCTACAACCTTTCATTTGGTTTCTTTGATGATAAAAATACATTCCTTTCTGTGTCAATTACCCTACAAGCTTCAAGATGTAAATATGTTAAAAACCATCTTGTCTCCTTCACACATATCCTTATTTTTTCATTTCAGATTATCATGGCTATAACAGTAGCGTGGTTGTTGTGCTATATTTTGACCCAGACTGGTGTGTTCCCTTCAGATAGTAAAACATATGGATTTAAAGCAAGAACTGATGCAAGAGGAGAGATAATGTCTAGTTCTCCATGGTTCCGTTTTCCGTACCCATGTATGTATGGTTGGTATTTTTACAATTTGTACTATGGCTATTGCTTAACCCCTTCAGGACCCTGCCTGTTTTGGCCTTCAGGACACAGCCGATTTTTTCAAATCTGACATGTGTTACTTTATGTGGTAATAACATTAGAATGCTTTTACCTATCCAAGCGATTCTGAGATTGTTTTCTCGTGACATGTTGTACTTTATGTTAGTGAAAAAATTTGGTCAATAATTTTGGTATTTATTTCTGGAAAACACCAAAATTTTGAAAAAAATTGCAATAATTAGCATTTTTATCAATGTAAACGTGTCTGCTTGCAAAACAGATAGTAATACCACACAAAATAGTTACTAGTTAACATTTCCCATATGTCTACTTTATGTTTGCATCATTTTTTGAACGTCCTTTTATTTTTCTAGGACGTTACAAGGCTTAGAACTTTAGCAGCAATTTCTCATATTTTAAAGAAAATGTCAAAAGGCCATTTTTTCAGGGACCAGCTCAGTTCTGAGGTGGCTTTGAAGGCTTTATATATTAGAAAATCACCAGAAGTCACCATATTTTGAAAACTGCACCCCTCAAGGTATTCGAATCAGCATTCACAAAGTGTTTTAACCCTTTAGGCATTTCACAGGAATTAAAGCAAAGTAAAGGTGAATATTACAAATTTTATTTTTTTTGACGAAATTTATTTCGAATACATTTTTTTTTGTAACACAGAAGGTTTTACCAGAGAAATGCAACTCAATATTTATTGCCAAGATTCTGCAGTTTTTAGAAATATCCCACATGTGGCCCTAGTGTGCTAATGGACTGAAACACAGGCCTCAGAAGCAAAGGAGCACCGAGTGGATTTTGGGCCTCCTTTTTTTAGAATATTTTAGGCACCTTGTCAGGTTGGAAGAGGTCTGGTGGTGCCAAAACAGTGGAAACACCCCCAAAAGTTACCCCATTTTGGAAACTATACCCCTCAAGGAATTTATTTAGGGGTATAGTTAGCATTTTGACCACACAGGTAAATTTAGTAGAATTAGTCTGTAAAAATGAAATCATTTTTAATATTTACAAAGAATAATGAAGAAAATGCACCAAAACATTTGTAAAGCAATGTCTCCCGATTACGACAATATCCCATATGTGGTAATAAGCTGCTGATTGGACCCACAGTGGCGCTCAGAAGGGAAGGAGCACCATTTGGATTTTGGAGCACGGATTTTGCTGGATTGGTTTTTCGGTGCCATGCCGCGTTTGCAACGCCCTAGAGGGACCAAAACAGTGGAAACCCCCTAAGTTACCCCATTTTGGAAACACCCCTCAAGGAATTTTTCTAGGGGTATAGTGAGCATTTACACCCCACGGGTCTTTTGCAGAATTTATTAAAATTAGGCTGTGAAAATGCATATCACCATTTTTTTCCACTAAAATGTTGAATTTTCTCATTTTCACAAGGGCTAAAGGAGAAAAAAAAAAAAACAATTTGTGTAAAGCAATTTTTCCAGAGTACGGAAATACCCCACATGTGGTCAAAAATTCTTTGCGGGCTGATATAGGAAAAAAATATGATTCCATTTTTGGGGGTTTTCGTTTTTACAGCTTTCGCCGTGCGGTAAAATCTAAAACTACAGCGATTTTGGCGGTTTAAATTATTTACGTTTTTTACGGTGTTCACCGTGCGAGTTAAATAATGGTATGTTGTAATAGTTCGGCCTTTTACGGACGTAGCGATACCAATTTTGTTTCTTTTTTTACATTACTTTAGAAGAAAAATGGGAAAAGTGTTTGTTTTTTTACTTTAAACTTTTTTCTCTCTCACTACTAATAACTTTAATTCTTCTACACATTTTACTAGTCCCCTTAGGGGACTTGTACCAGCGATCATTGGATCACTGGTACAATATACTGCAATACTAACGTATTGCAGTATATTGTTATTTTTACAGGCTTCTATAACCGTACGATCGCTGTTCCTCTCCGTTAATCCTGGGTTTCAGCTGTAATACAAAGCTGACACCCGTAGCGTATGGAGCGGGCTCAGCACGTGAGCACGCTCCATACATAAACCCCCCCAGCATGACGTACTATTAAGTCATAGTTCGCAAAGGGGTTAATGCACAGCGGATGGTGTGAATATTAACATTTTTCACTGATATGCCATTTTAGTGCATAATATGTTGTGCCCAGTTTGTGCCACTGAAGACAAGTACCTCTTAAAACGTTAAGCGGGTTCTCCCGGGTATAGCGATGCCATATATGTGGGCGCAAATTGCTGTTTGGGCACGCTGCAGGGCTCAGAAGGGAGGGAGCGCCATTTTGCTTTGGAGCGCAGATTTTGCTTGGAAGTAGCTCTGTTTGGGGTTTTGCTGGTATTTCATTTTATAATGTGGGGGGGGCATATGTAATCTGTGCGGAGAACATCAGGGCATAATAAGAGGTTATAATAATCCGCTAAATAAATAATAATTCATAGATGTGTGACCGGTGCCGCACTGATAAATGGCGCCCGATCTTTTCCGATTTTGGAACACTCTGCACATTTTGCATCGCCATATTCTGAGAGCCAGAACTTTGTTTATTTTTTCACCATCGGAGCTGTGTGAGGGCTTATTTGTTGTGGGACAATCTGTACTTTTCATTGGTAGTATTTTGTGGTACATGTGATTTCTTTTATCACTTTTTATTACATTATTTTGCAAGCCGGGTGACTATAAACAAGCAATTTTGAGAATGTTTTTTAGTTTATTTTTTGCGACGTTCACCGTGCGCTATAAATTACAATTTTACTTTATTCTGCGGGTCGGTACGATTACGACGACACCATATGTATATAGGTTTTTTTTATGTTTTGCAGCGTTTGTGCAATAAAATCACTTTTTTTATAAAATAATTTATTTTCTGTGTCATATTCTGAGAGCCATAACTTTTTATTTTTTAGTCAAAAAAGCTGTGTAAGGACTTGTTTTTTGCGGGACAGGTCGTAGGTTTTATTGGTACTATTTTCGGGTACATGCAACTTTTTGATCAATTTTTATTCTCTATTTTGCGAGGGGTGGTGACCAAAAAATAGCGATTCTGGTGTCGTTTTTTATTGACTTTTTTTGGGGCTGTTCATCGTGGGGGAAAAAATAGCATTACAGTTTTATAGTTTAGGTCGTTCCGAACGCGGTAATACCAAATATGTGTACTTTTTTAACGTGTTCATATTTTTCCTATAAATCTTATTTCATTATAAAGCATTGTTTGTTTATATAACTTTTATTTCTACACTTTTTTTTAAAACCTTTTTATTACTTTTTTTTACTTGTCCCACTAGCAGACATTTAGACTTGCAGCTTTGATCGCTGCTAGAGTACAATACACTACCTACGTAGTGTAATGCATTCCAACTGTCAGGAGGCCTCGGAGGACCGGCTGGAGGCTGCTCCTCCGAGGCTTCCGTATATGGCAACCCGGAGGTCATGGTCTGACCTCCGATTGCCACGACAAGCATCGGCAGCCCCCACAATCACTTAGTGGGGGCTGCCGCTCTGCTTCAAACCCCTTAAATGTGGCTGATCGCAATCATCGCCGCATTTATGGGGTTAATTGCCAAAATCAGCGGCGATGATCCGCTGACCGGCTGACCTCCCGGTTCCCGGACACTGTCCATTAGGACACTGTGCGCCGGGAACTACTCCGCAACTGTACGTCCTGATGCGAGAAGCAAGCCCTCTGCAGGACGTACGGTTGCAGCGCAGCGCGTGAAGAGGTTAACAAGCCATTAAAGCACACAATTCCCTGTAGAACATCATATTGTAAAATTAGATATTTACTGTAAAATTAGGCCCAACGATAGATACTGATTCAGGGCCGCCATCAGGAATTTCAGGACCTCATACAGCTAAATTTTCTGGGCCCCCCTACCGTGGCACCGCCTGTTAACGGTACTCCGTCCAGCAGTATATCATGCTACCCAGGACCGCCATCAGGGGGGGTATTAGGGGTACTGATGTGAGGGGCACGGCCAAACCTAATTGAAAGGGGGGCCCGGCAACTGCCGCGACTTGCCTTTGGTAGAAAAAAAACAGGCCCCTGCAATGGGGCCCGTTTTTTTCACCAAAAGAATGTCGTGAGCTGCGGGCCCCCCCTCTCGTCATGGGGGCCATCAAACACCGCCCATTGATTTCGATGGCAGGTCAGAGGCGGAACAGCGGCAAGAATGGACGTGCTGCTTTTTCTTTTTTCCGCGACTGGCTCCCACTGATTTCAGATTAAATCAGTGGGAGGCGGTTTTGAAAGTTGTTTGGTGCTGATTCTGACTCAGTGTCCGAGTCAATATCAAGGCCCAAAAACTCTGTGAACTGGGCCTTATTGTTAGGGCTTATTCAGATGAACGTGTAATACGTCCGTGCAACGCGCGTGATTTTCACACGCCTCGCACGGACCTATGTTACTCTATGGGGCCGTTCAGACTGTCAGTGATTTTCACGCAGCGTGTGTCCGCTGCGTAAAACTCACGACATGTCCGATATTTGTGCATTGTTCGCGTATCACGCACCTATTGAAGTCACGCCCAGCACTTCCGCAGCAGTATAAACTATGAATGAAAACAGAAAAGCACCACGAGCTACAAACATACAAACAGAGTGTCATAATGATGGCGGCTGCGCGAAAATCACGCAGCCACGCATCATACGCTGCTGCCACACGGAGCTGTTATGGACCTTTTGCATGCGCAAAACGCCACGTTTTTTGCGCGCGCATAAAGCACACGCTTGTGTAAATCCGGCCTTAGGGTAGGAACACACTAGGCATGAACACTGCGGATTTTATGCAACACATTTTATTGTGGAAAATCCGCAGAGTATAAGGGTATGTTCACACGGCCTATTTACGGACGTAATTCGGGCGTTTTTGCCCCGAATTACGTCTGAAAATAGCGCCTCAATAGTGCTGACAAACATCTGCCCATTGAAAGCAATGGGCAGACGTTTGTCTGTTCACACGAGGCGTATATTTACGCGCCGCTGTCAAATGACGGCGCGTAAATAGACGCCCGCGTCAAAGAAGTGACCTGTCACTTCTTTGACCGTAATTGGAGCCGTTATTCATTGACTTCAATAAATAGCAGCGCTAATTACGGCCGTAATGGACGCGGCGTTCAAGCGCCTGCACATGCCGGTACGGCTGAAATTACGGGGATGTTTTCAGGCTGAAACATCCCCGTAATTTCAGCCGTTACGGACGCCCTCGTGTGAACATACCCTTACAGTCGCAGCAGAGTGGATGAGATTTGAACAAATGTCATCCACACGCTGCAAAAAAAATTGACCTGCAGTGTGACTTTTTAAGCCGCAGCATGTCAATTTATTCTGTGGAATCGCTGCTCCTCTGTTGCGGAAATGCTGCGGTTCTGCCGCAAAAATCACAAATGAGAAATAAAAAAAGGCACTTTTTTAAAGTTATAAAAAAGTTTAGACATACCCCGGCCGTAGTTTAGGTGACGCATCTTTCTCTTCTGAACGTAGCCCCGCCTCCTGTGATGACGCTGTAGACCATGTGACCGCTGCAGCAGTCACATGGGATGAAACGTCATGACAGGAGGCCGGGCTGCGCTAAGACTAGAGGATCGCGTTACCAGGACTACGGCCGGGGTATGTCTAAACTTTTTTATAAATTTAAAAAAGTACCTTTTTTTTATCTCATTTGTGATTTTTGCGGCAGAACCGCAGCATTTCCGCAACAGAGGAGCAGCGATTCCACAGAATAAATTGACATGCTGCGGCTTAAAAAGCCACACTGCAGGTCAATTTTTTTTGCAGCGTGTGGATGACATTTGTTCAAATCTCATCCACTCTGCTGCGACTGTAATACACTGCGGATTTTCCGGGCTTTCGAGGCTGCGCGCGCGGGCGGATCGCGAGTGCGGGTGTTCGCTGGTGCGCGCTCGCGGACGCTTGCGAGTGCGCCCGCGCGGGAGTTTGCGGGTGCGCGCGATCTGTCGCGCGGGCGGGCGGTGTTTGACGGCCCCCATGACGAGAGGGGGGGCCCGCAGCTCACGACATTCTTTTGGTGAAAAAAACGGGCCCCATTGCAGGGGTCTGTTTTTTTCTACCAAAGGCAAGTCGCGGCAGTTGCCGGGCCCCCCTTTCAATTAGCTTTGGCCGGGCCCCTCACATCAGTACCCCTAATACCCCCCTGATGGCGGCCCTGTCCTGATTAGTCGGTCCTCACTAGTCCAACTCAGGCTCCTCAATTCTAGCTCCGAAGCAGTTGGTCTTTTTCTTTTTTTGTCCATCTACTCAGCAGCTTTAACAACTTTCCCCACCTTGCAGCAACACCTCTGCTGTATAGTATGCAGCGCTCAGATCACGCCAACTTTCTCCCAACATTGAACATCACTTGGCGGGCTAACCGCCGTTTTATGTTTGCCTCTAGGCGTGATGATACATGCATGCTCATGCTTCTGTCATAGCACCCGGTTATAGAATGGTAAATGTAGCCTAAAATTACGTCCGGGCCGTACATCCTGGTGCCTTCCCTTGTTATAAACAGTCAATAAATGCAGCAGGATGCAACATGTACACAACATCTTCGGTGGCCAAGTCAACCACTCTCTTCTTCAATGTAGCATAGTGTAGCATATCTTCTCCCATCATTGCCAGACGGTGGCTGGTTTAAGTACTTTCCAAGTGCGACCTAGTGGAGGGAATAAGAAGGCAGCAGCAATAACATAACATAGCTGCACCAATAACACTTTACTGATGACACATTTCCAATGTAACGATAGGACCGAAATATATTACGGGACATGCTCTACTTTTGTCGGAACGGAGCAATGGGACCGTCAAAAAAACTGAAGTGTGCATGGCCCCATTGAAATGAATTAGCCTTAGGCTTGATGCCCACTTCAGTCTTGACGGCTAGCACCCTGACCCATTCATTTCAATGGGGCAATGCACACTTCAGTTTTCTTGACGGTCCCGTTGCTCCATTCGGACAAAAGTAGAGCATGTCCTACTTTGGTCAGAGATTCCGTGACCGTGAGGCCCATGCAAGTCAATGGGGCCGTCCAAAAAACTAAATGCACACAGAAGGCATCCGTGTGCCGTCTGTGTGTGACGGCGCCGTTGCCTAGCAACAGCCGGGCGGGTAGAAGTACATTACAGATATTACACTAATCGGCAGCCACTTCTCCCTATCCAGCACTAATAGAGAGAAGAGGCTGCTGATAAAAATAAAATAAAAAGCAGTTAATACGTACCCCGGTCGTTGTCTTGGTGACGAGTCCCTCTTCTTCCTCCAGTCCGACCTTCCTGTATAACGCGGCAGTCCATGTGGCCGCTGCAGCATGTGATTGGCTGCAGAGGCGGTCACATGGGATGAATTGTCATCCCAGGAGGCCGGCCTTCTAATGTCATCCAGTCCAGCCTTCTGTTATGACTTTTATCCCATGTAACCGCCACTACAGCCTGTGATTGGCTGCAGCGGTGACATGGGATGAAACGTCATCCCAGGAGGCCGAACAGGAGGAAAAAACAGGGAGTTCTGGGTAAGTATGAACTGATTTTTTTACCCGAACATCTGTACTCATGGAGGGGTAGTGGCGTGGCCGCAGGGTGGTATTATTAGACTGTGATAGCCCAAAAACAGTGACCTTTCCCACCCTGGTAATGCTGGCCTGCTGCTGCTGTGTTGTACCTGGCTGGTTATAAAAATGGGGGAACCCCACCTGGTTCTTTCCAATTATTTATTTATTTATAAAAAAAAAAGACATGACCCCCCCCCCCCCCATTTTTCATAACTATCCAGATACAACATTGCAGCAGCAGGCTAGCATTACCAGGGTGGGAAGGGTCACTGTTTTTGGCCTTTCCCAGCCTATTAATACCAGCCTGCGGCCTCCCCACTGCCCGACCATCACTAAAAATGGTCGGGTACTGGATCGTACCAGGCTCTTTCCGGTACCCCTGGTGGCGGTGGCTACCGGGGTAATAATGGAGGTTAGTGTTAGTCTTTTCACCGGCTAATACTAAGCCCCACCTTAGTAATAGACGCTGTCAATCAGCCAGCGGCCATTACTAAGGTGGTAGTAATAACGTTTAAAAAAAATACAAAGTCATAGAAAAAATAGGTTTATTGAAATAAAAAAGCCCACACAACCCTCGTTAACCATTTTATTGATAATAAAAAAATCCATCATCGAAGTAGTCCTCAAGTCCAACAACCGAAGCTGTAACAAGACACAAACAAAAAAAATTAATAATGGCCTATTTACATCACTGTTGCCCTTCCGTTGAGGGGTTCCGTCGAAGGTTTCCGTCTGCTAACCCCTCAATGGAAAGGCAAACTGGAACCTCAGCTTTCGTTTCCCTCACCATTCCGTTTCCCTCACCATTGCTAAAGGTTTCCATTTGTCACCGTTATGACAGGGTTCCATTGTTTTGAGGGAATCAATAGCGCAGTCGACTGCGCTATTGGTCCCATCAAGAACAATGGAAACCTGTCACAACGGAAGGGCAATGATGATGTGAATACAGCCTAACACATATGGAAGGCTTAGATACAGGGCCCCTTTGCATGTGTGATACTGTTTGTTTGACCCTGTATCTAATCCTTTCCACAAGGTAGGCTTAGATACTGGGTCCAGCAGACAGTAATCTTATACAGTATAAGATTACTGTCTGCTGGGGCCCTGTATCTAAGTCTACCACATTGTAGGCTAAAAGGGGTTGTCCAGTCCCCAAACATTGATGGCCTATCCTCAGGATAGGCCATCAATAGCTAATGGGTTGGGGTCCGACTCCCAGGACCCCGCCAAACCGCTATTTTGAAGGGGGTGCAGCGCTCGTACGGCCGCTGCTTCCCATTCATTTCCCTTACTTGCTCACACTGTGAATCGCTGACACATCCGTGTCTGCGATTCACAGTGTGTGAAAGTGACCGGAATGAAGGGGAAGTAGCGCTCATATGAGTGGCTGCACCCCCTTCAAAACAGCTGATTGGCAGGGGTCCTGGGACTCGGACCCCGACCTATCAGCTCCAGGAGACAGTGAAATTAAACTTACCCTCCACTTCGGCCGCAGCGGAGGTCCTGACTCCATCCAGGGTCGGGATGTTGTGCGGAGCTCATAGCGTTGTGACGTCAAACGCTGCGCACAGTGCTGTGCCGTCAGGACCTCCGCTGCGCTCCGGAATGAGATGGGTAAGTACTGTCAGTTACTATAGTAACAGGGGCCAGTGGAGTTTATTAAATAGGCCCCAGTTACTATAGTAACTTTTCATTGATGTGGTGCAGAGGGCTTTATGAGATACAGCCGCTCTGTATCCTGTATACTGAGCAGCTGTATCATTCGCTATGACCTGAATCAGACGGGTTCAGTGTCAGCGGGTCTCTGACACGCAGGGTCCACCTGAAATCTATCACATCTAAGTTATGAACACGCAGGACTCGCTTTCACTGGACCCATCAGTCCTGCGGACCTGACAGGTACAGGATTCAGCGAACAATACAGCTGCTCTGTATACAGAATACAGAGCAGCTGTATCTCAAAAAGTTAAAATAATTTTTAATAAAAACCTAGTTTGAAAGTTGCACAAAACATACTAACTGACATTTCCAAAGGTTTTTAAAATGCCCTCCCCTATATCTCCCTGTTATCAGTTTTAAGTCCTCAAAACTGCTGACAGATTCCATTTAAAGTAAATGTCACATAGGACAGTCACTTTTTAATTGTCAAAACTGGTGTTTATGCTCCAGAACTACTTTTCTTTCTGTAACCGGAGACAGATATTTCATAGTCACTGCTTATGGACTCAACTCTCCTGGCATGTCTGCTTTTATTAACACTTGTTTTCCCCATGAAATAACAATTCTTGAGCATTTTTTTTTTTTTTAGAACTCTGTGTTTTGCAGTTCCTCCTCCTACTAGAAATTTATGAATACATTGACAATTGGGTGTTACCCTTATCAAATGGGCGTGTCCCTACATAGTCTTGCCATGCCAGCACTGATTGGACAGTGTCAGGTGCTGTAAGGACACCCCCCCCCCCAAATGGTAACACCGAGTTGTCAATTTATTCATAACTTTCTAGGAGGAATAGCAGGATTGGCACAAGGTAGAGTTCTAAGAAAACTGGCTCCAGAATGTCTGGAGACAAATATCCCATATGTCTACTTTAAGTTGACATAATTTTTTGAACATCATTTTATTTTTCTAGGATGTTACAAGGCTTCGAACTTTAGCAGCAATTTCTGACATTTTCAAGAAAATTTCAAAAGCCTATTTTTATAGGGTCCAGTTCAGTTCAGAAGCAGCTTTGATGGGCCAATATTTTGGGAAACCCCCATAAAGCTCCCCATTTTTAAAACTGCACCCCTCAAAGTATTCAAATGAGCATTTAGGACGTTTCTTAACCAATTTAGGCGTTTCACAGGAATTGAAGTAATGTGCAGGTGAAATTTATAAATTAAATATTTTTTTGCAGAAATTCAATTTGAATCAATTTTTTTCTGTAACACAGAAGGTTTTACCAGAGAAACGCAACTTAAGGCTGGGTTCACACGACCACATTAACGTCCGTAATGGACGGACGTATTTCGGCCGGAAGTCCCGGACCGAACACAGTGCAGGGAGCCGGGCTCCTAGCATCATAGTGATGTACGATGCTAGGAGTCCCTGCCTCTCCGTGGAACTTCTGTCCTGTACTGAAAACATGATTACAGTACGGGACAGTTGTCCTGCAGAGAGGCAGGGACTCCTAGCATCGTACATAACTATGATGCTAGGAGCCCGGCTCCCTGCACTGTGTTCGGTCCGGGACTTCCGGCCGAAATACGTCCGTCCATTACGGACGTTAATGTGGTCGTGTGAACCCAGCCTAATATTTATAGCCCAGATTCTGCAGTTTTTAGAAATATCCCACATGTGGCTCTAGTGTGCTACTGGACTAAAACACAGGCCTCATAAGCAAAGGAGCAACTAGTGGATTTTGGGGCCTTCTTTTTTTTTTAGATTATATTTTAAGCGCCATGTCAGGTTAGAAGAGGTCTTGTGGTACCAAAACAAAGAAAACACTTAAAAAAATACCCCATTTAGAAAAATACACCCCACAAGGAATTCATCTAGGGGCGCACTGAGCATTTTGACCCCACAGGTGTTCCATAAATTTTATTAGAATTAGGCAGT
The DNA here is from genome assembly GCF_050947455.1 of Rhinoderma darwinii. Classification (NCBI taxonomy): domain Eukaryota; kingdom Metazoa; phylum Chordata; class Amphibia; order Anura; family Rhinodermatidae; genus Rhinoderma; species Rhinoderma darwinii. The sequence goes on from NC_134689.1 coordinate 58,257,334, forward strand.
GAAAATGAAAAATATTTTTTTTTTCCAATAAGACGTAGCTTTAGCTCAAAATGTTTCATTTTCTCATCAAATAAAAGAGAAAAAGCACCCCAACATTTGTAAAGCAACTTTTCCAGAGTACGGAAATACCCCATATGTGTTCATAAACTGCTGTTTGGGCACATGGCAGTACTCAGAAGGGAAGGCGCGCCATTTGGCTTTTGGAGCGAAGATTTTTCTGGATTGATTTCTCTGCCCCATGTCGCTTTTGCAAAGCCCCTAAGGTACCAGTACAGTAGAAACTCCCCAAAAGTGACTCCATTTAGCAAACTACACCCATTGTGGAATTCATCTAGTGTTGTAGTGAGTATTTTGACCCAACAGGTGTCTCATAGATTTTAGTAGAAATGGGCAGGGAAAATGAAAAATTACTTTTTTTTTTTGCCACTATAACGTAGCCTTAGCTAAAAATTTTTCATTTTCTCATAAAATAAAAGAGAAAAATCTGGACCTCAAAAATTACTCTGGGCCTTCTTTTAGCATCATTGCGTTCTGAGAATCATAATGTGTTATTTTTCCATTGAGGGAGCTGTTTGAGGGCTTGTTTTTTGTGGAACGAGCGGTAATTTTTATTGTTTCCATTTTAGCGTACATGTGATTTCTTGTTTATCACTATTTATTCCATTTTTTGGAGAAGAGGAAACAAAAAAACAGCAATTCTAGCACTGTTTGTTTTTTTCTTTTTTACAGTGTTCACCGTGGAGTATACAGATACAACATATTAACTTTATTCTTTGCGTTGATATGATTGCAGCGATACCTCATTTATATTGTTTTTTACTACTTTCCAACAATGAAAATACTCTTTTCTAAAAAAAAATCATGTTTTAATGTCGCCATTTTCTCACAGCCATAACTTTTTTTATTTTTCAGTTGATATCGCAGTGGGAGGGCTTGTTTTTTGTGTGTTGAACTGTAGTTTCTATTGGTACAATTGTGGGGTAGTTGCGACTTTTTGATCACATCTTGTTAAAAAAAATTTTAGACAAGAAGACCAAAAAAAGAAATGCTGTCATTGTGTTTTATTTAATTTTGTTACGGTTTCACCCTGCGGTAAAACTAACGTGATATTTTTTATGAAGAGGTAAGCAGAAGCCTAGACAGAGGGGCCGCTGTGGATATAGTGTTTTTGGGCTTTGCAAAGGCATTTGACGTTATCCCTCATAGACGTCTAATGGGTAAATTAAGGCCCATAAATTTAGAAAGTATAGTTTGTAATTGGATTGAGAATTGGCTCAAGGACCATATCCAGAGAGTTGTGTTCAAGGATTCCTACTCTGAATGGTCACCGGTAATAAGTGGTGTACTCCAGGGTTCAGTGTTGGGACCACTATTATTCAACTTATTTATTCATGATATAGAGGATGGGATTAATAGCACTATTTCTATTATTGCAGATGACACCAAGCTATGTAGTAATGTTCAGTCTATGGAAGATATTCACAAATTAAAAGCTGATTTGGGCACACACATGGCAAATGAGGTAAAGTGTAGATAAATGTAAAGTTATTCATCTGGGAACCAACAATCTGCATGCATCATATATCTTAGGCTGGATTCACACGAACGTGGCGTTTTGCGCGCGCAAAAACCACTTGACAGCTCCGTGTGTCATCCGTGTATGATGCGCGGCTGCGTGATTTTCGCGCAGCCGCCATCATAGAGATGAGTCTAGTCGACGTCAGTCACTGTCCAGGGTGCTGAAAGAGTTAACTGATCGGCAGTAACTCTTTCAGCACCCTCGACAGTGAATTCCTATCACCATATCGAGCAACCTGTTTAAAAAAAACAAACACGTTCGTACTTACCGAGAACTTCCCTCCCGGCCGTTGCCTTGGTGACGCGTCCTTGGTGACGCGTCTCTCTTGACATCTGGCCCCACCTCCCTGAATGACGCGGCAGTCCATGTGACCGCTGCAGCCTGTGCTTGGCCTGTGATTGGCTGGAGCTGTCACTTGGACTGAATTGTCATCCCGGGAGGTCAGACTGGAGGAAGAAGCCGGGAGTTATCGGTAAGTCAGAACTTCTTTTTTTTTTACACGTTCATGTATATTGGGATCGGAAGTCACTGTCCAGGGTGCTGAAACAGTTTAACTCTTTCAGCACCCTGGACAGTGACTGTCTCCTGACGTCGCGTACCCGAATTTTTTTTGCCGGGTTCGGCCAAAACGAGTTCGGCCGAACCCGGTGAAGTTCGGTTCAGTTGTCCGGGTTCGCTCATCTCAAAGACACTCCGTTTGGATGTTTGTAAACAGAAAAGCACGTGGTGCTTTTCTGTTTACATTCATCCTTTTGAAAGCTCTTGCGCGAATCACGCAGTTCGCACGGAAGTGCTTCCGTGCGGCATGCATGGTTTTCACGCACCCATTGACTTCAATGGGTGCGTGATTCGTGCAAAACGCCGAAAAAACGGACATGTCGTGACTTTTTTTCAGCGGACTCACGCTGATGAAAAATCACGGACATGTCTGCACGGCCCCATAGACACATATAGGTCCGTGCAACGCGCGTGCAAATCACGCGTGTTGCACGGACGTTTTTCCCGTTCGTCTGAATAAAGCCTTAGAGGGAGCTACACTGGGGGAGTCACTTGTTGAGAAGGATCTGGATGTACTTGCAGATCATAAACGAAATAACAGCATGCAATGTCAATAAGCTGCTTCTAAGGCCAGCAAGATATTATTGTGGACTCGCGGACAGGGATATAATATTACCACTTTACAAAGCATTAGTGCGGCCTCATCTAGAATATGCAGTTTAGTTCTGGGCTCCAGTTCAAAGAAAGGATGCCCTGGCGTTGGGAAAATACAAAGAAGAGCAACTAAACTAATAAGGGGCATGGAGAATCTAAGTTATGAGGAAAGATTAAAATAATCCAAACTATTTAGCCTTAAAAAAGAGATGACTAAGGGGGGACATGATTAACTTATATAAATATGTGAATGGCCCATACAAGCAATATGGTGAAAACTTGTTCCATGTGAAATCCCCTCCGTCTGGAAAAAAAAAAAGGTTTAATCTGCAGAGGTGACAAGACTTCTTTACTGTGAGAACTGTGAATCTATAAAATAGCCTACCGCAGGAGATGGTCACTGTAGGAACAGTAGATGCCTTTAAAAAAGGCTTAGATAATTTCCTAGAATGAAAAAAATATCAGTTCCTATGTCAATGTGTAGAATTTTTGTTCCATCCATTCCCTTTTTCCCATCTTTTGGTTGAACTTGATGGACATATGTATTTTTTAAACCGTAATAACTATGTAACAGTGAATGCATTAACTTGTCCATGAGAGTAGCCATGACAACTGGAATGAAAATATCCATTGTTTAGAAGGTTGCTTGCAATCAGAGAACAGAACAGTAAATTAACCCCTTCCCGCCCAATCACGTACAGTTACCTGATGGAAACTGGTGTAGGTGAAGGAGATGGAGCTAGCTCAGGAGCTGAGCCCGCACCATCACCGCCTGGTGACAGCTGTATGTTACAGCTGGTACCCTGAGATATCGGCCAGGATCGGAGCTAGCATCCGATCCAGCCGATTAACCCCTCAGATGCTGCGTTCAATAGAGATCGCAGCATGTGAGGAGTTTTTAGCCACCGGCACCCCAGCAACGTGATCGCTAGATGGCCGGTGGCTGCAAAGGCTCAATCGGAGGCCCAATACTTACCTCCCGGTCTGTCAGCAACGAAAGCCTCCTAATGCCCCGCTCGGCGGCAGGGCCTAAAATGCTTCCAGTACCATCGGCAAGATGGTGCCGGCTCAGCTTCCGGCTCAGAAGCTGAGCCAGCGTCATCAGCAGTGGGTGTCCGCTGTATGTTACAGCGGACACCCCGCTGTATCGGCAGGAACCGGAGCTAGCTCAGATTCCTGCCATTAACCCCTTCGATGCAGCGATCTATTGTGATCGCTGCATCTTAGTGGTTTGTAGCAAATCGGCAGCCTGCCATGCGATGGCAAAGCTGGCGACTGCTACTATGGCAACAAGAGGCCTAACAATGGCCTCCTGTCTGCCATTACGGAAGCCGATTAGGCCCCGCCCGGAGGCGGAGCCTGATCGCTTGCTGTCAGTGAACAACTGACAGTTCCAATACATTGCACTACATAGGTAGTGCAATGTATTAGAACATCAAACAAACAGTTGGCTCTTCGAGCCCCCTAGTGGAACTAAAGAAAAGTGTAAAAAAAAAGTGTAAAAAAAAAAAAGTTAAAATAAAAGTTGTAAAAAATACAATAAAAGTTTCAAGTGATAAAATAAAACACAATCGCCCCCTTTTTCCCTTATCAAGTCATTTATTATTGAAAAAATAATAAACCATACATATTTGGCATCACTGCGACCGTAATGACCTGAACTATAAAAATATTATGCTATTTATCCCACGCAGTGAACGCCGTAAAAAAAAACAAACTAAAAAATACTGCCATTATTGCTATTTTTTGGTCACTTTGTCTTCCAAAAATTGTAATAAAAAGTGATCAAAAAGTCGCATGTATCCAAAAATGGTAGCTATAAAAGATATAACTCGTCTTGCAAAAAACAAGCCCTCATACAGCTCCATCGACGAAAAAATTAAAAAGTTATGGCCCTCACAGCATGGCAGAAAAAATACATTCTCTTTACAAAAGTAATTTTATTGTGCAAATAGTTGTAAAACATAAAAAAGTGCCATAAATTAGGTATCGCCGGAATCGTACTGACCCACAGAATAATGTTAACATGTAGTTTATAATGCATGGTGAACGCTGTATAAAAAAAACTAAAAAACGATGGCAGAATTGCTGTTTTTTGTCACCTTGCCTCCCAAGATAAAGGATAAAAAGTGATCAAAAAGTCGCATGTACCCCAAAATGGTACCAATAATAACTACAGCTCGTCCCGCAAAAAAACAGGCCTCATACCACTACGTCTATGAAAAAATAAAATAAGTTAAGGCTCCAATAAGTCAGGAAAGAAAAATATGCAGTTGTGCAGCCCAAGGGGAACATTTCTTCTGTTTCAAAAGGGGAATTATCAAGGCACTAAAATTAGGAAACCAGGAAGGGGAGGGCCCTAAAATATCTGCTGGAAGCGAGGGTGCCCATAATATACCAGGACAACACTTTCCCAGCAAAATTCCCCAAACTGCAAATTGTGGACCAAAAGGGGGATAAGAAAGGACATTTATCAGTGCGACACTGGCCTGCGCATAAAGGATTGCTTCATAGCGTAAGACACATCTATGGATTATTATTATTTTTTTTTACCACCTGACTCTGTCCAGCTCACATATGCCCCACATTATAAATGGAAACACTGGTGTTTAACTGGTAATACTCCAAACAAAACTACTACCAAGCAAAAGCCACGCTCCAAAAGCCAAATGGTGCTACCTTCCTTCTGAACCCTACAGTGTGCCCAAACAGCAGTTTACTTCCACATATATGGCATCGCCATACCCGGGAGAACCCTTTTAACAATTTTTGGTGTGTGTGTCCCCAGTAGCATAAGCTGGGCGCGACATATTTGCCACTGAATTGGCATATCTAGGGAAAATTTTAATTTTTACTTTGCACCTTCCGCAGCGCAATTATTTATGGAAAAGACCTGTGGGGTGAAAATGCTCACTACACCCCTTAATAAATGCCTTGAGGGGTGCAGTTTCTAAAATGGGGTCACTTCTCAGGGGTTTCTTTTATTATTTCACATCAGAGCCTCTGCAATTGTGAACCAATACTAAGTCGCCAAATTAGGCCTCAATTTTACATGGTACCCTTTCGCTCCTGAGCATGGTCCAGGCAAAACATTAGGGCCACATGTAGGGTGTTACTAAAACCGGCAAACATAGTATAATAATGAGAGAGCTGTCTTGTTATGGTGACACAAGCTGGGCACCACATATTGGCATATCTATGGGGAAAGGGGAAAAAAATCCCATTTTCACTCTGCAACATCGATTGCACACTAATTTCTGCCAAACACCTATGGGGTTAACATGCCTATTACACCCCTAGGTGAATACCTTGAGTGGTTTTGTTTAAAAAATGGGGTAAATTCAGGGGGGGATCCACATGGTCCCACAGGGACTTTGCAAATGCGACATAGCGCCCAGAAACCAAATGCAGCAAAATCTGTACTCCAAAAGCAAATTGCGCTCCTTCTCCTCTGAGCCCCGCCGTGTGCCCAAACAGCAGTTTATGACCACGTGTGGGGTATTGCCGTACTCGGGAGAAATTGCTTTACAAGTGTTGGGGGGTTCTTTTTTCCCTTTATTTGTTGAGGAAATTATTATTTTTTTTAGCTAAATCTACGTCTTATTGAAGAAAAAGGATTTTTTTTTAATTTTCACTGCCCAATTCTAATAAAATCTATGAAACACCTGTGGGGTCAAAATGCTCACTACACCTTTAGATGGATTCTTCAAGGGGTGTAGTTTCCTAAATGGAGTCGCTTTTTGGCGTTTTCACTGTTTTGTCCCCTCAGGGGCTTTGCATCATGTGACAAGGCTTCCGCAAACCATTCCTGCTAAATTTTCTGCTCTTTCCGTTCTAAGCCCTGCCGTGTGTCGAAACAGCAGTTAATGACCACATGTGGGGTATTGTTTGACTCAGGAGAAATTTCTTTACAAATTTTGCGGTGCTTTTTCTCCTTTAGTTCTTGTGGAAATTAGAAAAAATTACCTAAACCTACATTTTCTTTGAAAGAATGTAGATTTTCATTTTCACGGCCTACTTTCAATAATTTCTGCAAAAAAACTGTCAAAATGCTCACAATACCACTAGATAATTTCCTCAAGGGGTGTAGTTTGCAAAATGGGGTCACTTTTGGGGGATTTTCATTGTTTTGGCTCTGCAAGAGCCCTTCAAACCTGACATGGTGCCTAAAATATTTTCTAAGAAAAAGAACGCCCCCAAATCCTCTAGGTGCTCCAATGCTTCAGTCCCTTAGCATACTAGAGCCACATGTGAGATATTTCTAAAAACTGCAGTATCTGGACAATAAATATTGAGTTGCATTTCTCTGGTAAAACTCTTTGTGCTGCAAAAAAAAATAGATCAAATATGAATTTCTGCAAAAAAAAAAAATGAAATTGAAAATTTCACCTCTACTTTGCTGTTTTGAATACTTTGAGGGGTAAAGTCCTTAAAATGGGGTTACTTATTGGTGGTTACTAAAATATAAGGCCCTAAAAGGCGCTTCACAACTGAACTGGCCCCTGTAAAAATAGCTTTTTGACATTTTCTTGAAAATGTGAGAAATTGCTGCTAAAGTTCTAAGCCTTGTAATATCCTAGAAAAATAAAAGGATGTTCAAAAAACGATGCCAATCTAAAGTAGACATATGGGAAATGGTAATTGACAACAATTTTGTGTGGTATTACTATCTGTCTTACAAGCAGATACATTAAAATGTATAAAAATGCTAATTTTTGCAATTTTTCACAAAATGTTGGTGTTTTTCACTAATAAATATTGAATTCATCGACCAAATTTTTCCACTATCATAAAGTACAATAAGTCACGAGAAAACCATCTCAGAATCGCTTTGACAGGTAAAAGCATTCCCAAGTTATTACCACATAAAGTGACACATGTCAGATTTGAAAAAATGGGTCTGGTCCTGAATGCCAAAATGAGCTTGGTCCTCAAGGAGTGAAAGGCTATGTACACCTTCTGAAATATATATATTTTTTTAGTGTGACTGGTTTCAAAATACATTTTATAAAAAAAATTATATTTACTTTTTGAGATACAGCTGCTTTGTAACCTGTATACAATATAGCAGCAGCAGGCTAGCATTACCAGGATGGGAAGGCACACGGTTTTTGGGCTTCCCAGCCTAATAAAAATAGCCTGCGGCCGCCCCAGTGCCGCACCGTCACTACAGATGGTCGGGTACGTGATCACACCCGGCTATTCTCGGTACCCCTGGTGGCATTGGGTACCAGGGTAATAATGGGGGTTAGTGTTAGCCTTTTCACTGGCTAACATTAAGCCCCGCCATAGTAATGCATGCTGTCAATCAACCAACGGCCTAAGGCGGCAGTAATACAGTTTAAAAAAAAACAGAAAAAAATATTTTATTGAAATAAAAAAACCTACACAACCCTCGTTAACCATTTATTGAAAATAAAAACAAGTCATCAAAGTAGTCCTCGAATCTAACGTAGTCCAACATCCGAACCTGTAAAAAAATCCCAAACACAAAAAACCAGCATTAGTAACACATGTGGTAGGCTTAGATACAGAGTGCATGTGTGATCCTGTCTGATGGGCCCTGTATCTAAGCCTACCACATGTTAGGCTTAGATACAGAGCCACAGTAGACCGTAGTCTTATACAGTATAAGATTACTGTCTGCTGGAGCCTTCTATCTAAGCTAACCACATGGTAGGCTTAGATACATGGCCCATGTGTGATCCTGTCTGATGGTCCCTGTATCTATGCCTACCACGTTAGGCTTAGATACAGGGCCCCAGTAGATAGTAGTCTTGTATCTAAGCTTACCACATGGTAGGCTTAGATACATGGAAATGTGTGATCCTGTCTGCAGGGGCCCTGTATCTAAGCAATTTCGACCCCTGTAGTTATGCCACTGGCTCTATTAACTTCAGAGGGATCTAAGATAAATAAATCTTCCTTGTTCTTACAAAATCTTCTTTGTTGAACCTCAGCTGCCAAATGTAACTAGTGGGCAAAAGCAAGCTTCTTCTGATAGGTAATACCTACCAGAAAAATCCCTTGTGCACAGGCTTTCAATTAATCCCAAACCCATAAAGGACAAGACGATCCTTTATTTGATTGAAAAAATCTCACAAACTGTTCACTTAGTTCTGAGTAATCATTCAGATCCTCAAGTCAATGTTGTTGAAGCTTAAAAGGGCGAAGATTTCTATAGGTGTCTCGATGCGGGGTGTGGACCCACTGGCCCGTGCCGCGTAGCGGGATGGCAGCTGGCCAAACAGGTAAGTACAGAGTTCAATTAGTTCAGTTAGGGTACCTGAGGCAATCGTAGGCAGTAGCGAGGCAGGCACGTCCAGGATCAGGCGGCCGAAAGTTGTCAGGTGAGGCGTAGCAGATCAAGCGTAGACTGTAGCACGGCAATAGCACAGCACGGCACTAGAACTAGGTAGCACGGAAACAGGATACGGGATACAGGAGCAAAGTACACTGGGAAACTGGAAGACAAAAGGAGACCATAAGCACGACAAACGATGGGTAACAAACAACGCTCTGGCAAAGAGCAAGAGGACAGAGCCCTTTTTATAGCCCAGGGCATCCTGGGCTAGTTTGCAGACTTCCTGCAAAAATGCGCGCACTGGCCCGTTAAGGCCGTGCACGCGCGGGAGCGCGCACATGGCGGAGACACTCGAGGTCCGGAAGTGAGTGCCGATGCCTCACAGGAGGACGACGCTGCAGCAAGGGAAGATGTCCATGGCCACGGCCGTCGAGGTTAACAACCGGACGACGGACCGTGGCCATAGACGTTACAGTATCCCCCCTCTTACGCCCCCTCCTCTTGGGACCAGAGCGGGAGAGAAACTTCCTCACGAGGACAGGAGCATCGATGTTCTCCTCTGGCTCCCAAGACCTCTCCTCTGGTCCGAACCCCCTCCAATCCACTAAATAAAATGTCCTTCCTCCCACCTTCTTGGTAGCCAGAATCTCCTTTACTTCGAAAGTCCCCGATGAGCCGCCAGGGGACACTGAGGAGCTAGGAGTCCTGGAGTAGCGGTTCAGGACCATGGGTTTCAGCAAGGATAAGTGAAAGGAGTTAGGAATCCTGAGGGTAGGAGGGAGCCGCAGCTAGTAGGATACCGGGTTGATCTGTAACAGGATTTCGAAGGGTCCGAGGAACCTAGGAGAAAATTTGCGCGACGGCACCTACAGCCGGATATTCCTAGAAGATAACCAGACTTTAGTCTCTGGAAGGAACTGCGGAGGCGCCCGTCTTCTTGTATCTGTTTTTCTCTTCATGCGGTCCACCGCCAACAGGATAGAAGATCGGGTCTGTTGCCATATCTGTAGAAAGTCCCTGAAGGTAGAATCGGCTGCAGGCACCTGGGACATAGTAGAAACAGGAAGAGGTATCCGAGGATGTTGGCCGTAGACGATGAAGAATGGACTGGAAGTGGTCGACTCACTGGTGTGGTTGTTATAAGAGAACTCTGCCCACGGGAGCAACTGCACCCAATCATCATGGCGCCTGTAAACAAAGTGACATAGATAGTTCTCCATAATCTGGTTAACTCTCTCGACTTGCCCATTGGACTGGGGATGATAGGCCGAAGAGAAGTCCAATTTTACACTGAGGAGGCCGCAGAGTGTTCTCCAAAACTTCAAGGTGAACTGGACCCCCCTATCCGAGACAATATGCAGGGGCAAGCCGTGCAGATGGAAGATGTGTTGTATGAAGAGGTCAGCCAATCGCGTAGCAGACAGCAGGGCGGTCAAGGGAATGAAGTGAGCCATTTTGGAAAATGGATCCAACACCACCCAGATCACACTGCAACTCACAGAAGAAGGAAGATCTGTGACAAAGTCCATAGCGACATGTTGCCACGGGGCAACGGGCACATGCAGTGGTTGTAGCAGGCTAGCAGGTCTGGAGTGAGCAACTTTATGTGCTGCGCATACCGTGCATGAGGAGACAAAGTCCATAACGTCTTTGGGTAGCGTGGGCCACCAGAACTGATGGGTGATTAGATCTTGGGTCTTACGAGCACCTGCGTGACCTGCCAGCTTAGAACTGTGACCCCAGCGAAGAATTCTCCCTCGGTCAGCCAGACGTACAGTAGTTCTACCTGGAGGAATGTTGTAGCGTCCATGGCCGCGGGCCGTCGGGTTTACTCACCTCCCGACGCCCGCAGCCATGGATCTGTGAGCGCTGGTCCCCGTCTCCCTCCTAGGAGACGCCAGCGCTCACTTCCGCTCCGTTCGGCTGTGTCCCTTAGGGTGCGCGCGCACGCTCGCGCCCGGCCTTAAAGGGCCAGCGCGCGCAATTAGGAAATTGTCATCATCATCAACTTCCACGATTTCCTGGTCTATAAGAAGGCCCCTGGCCTTCTAATCCTTGCCTGAGCGTTGTTAGTTTTCCCAGTCTGTCTTGAAAATGATCCCTTAGTGTTTCCCGTTCCTGTTGTTACCAGTGCCTTGTTCCCCGTTCCTGTTTCCCGTGCTTTGCCTTAGTATCAAGTCGTGCCGTGTCATGTGTCGTCTGCCACGTCCAGAGGAATCTGCCGCGTCCTGTGTCATCTGCTACGTCTGGAGGAATCCGCCACGTCCTGTGTCATCTGCCACGTCCAGAGGAATCTGCCACGTCCTGTGTCATCTGCCACGTCTGGAGAAATCCGCCACGTCCTGTGTCATCTGCCACATCTGGAGGAATCCGCCATGTCCTGTGTCACCTGACACGTCCGGAGGAATCCACCACGTCCTGTGTTATCTGCCACGTCCCGAGGAATCCGCCACGTCTGGCGCCATCTGCTGCACCCATCTCATCTGTGCCAGAGCTGCGGCCACCATCTGGACTATTCAGGTACCCTTGTACGGGACATTGTATTTCTGGGGTGTCCTGTTGTTTGGCCAGCTGCCTCCCCGCTGCGGCGGTACGGCCTATTGGGTCCACTAACCCGCTTCGTGACAAATGTCTTTAACTTGCAGGGGATTCACAGAGAAGATGCAGGATGGGTCAATAATATTCTGTGGAGATTCCATGGCGTCTTCGGTTTCAAAAGATCTAGACAAGGCATCGGCCCTCACATTCTTGTCAGCGGGTCGGTAGTGGAGTTCGAACCGGAACCGAGCAAAGAACAACGACCACCTGGCTTGGCGAGGATTCAACCGCTGGGCCGTCTGTAGGTAGGTCAAATTCTTGTGATCCGTGAAGATCAGGATAGGATGAATCGCGCCCTCCAGAAGATGTCTCCACTCCTGCAGAGCCAGCTTGATGGACAGTAACTCCCAGTCCCCAAACGAGTAGTTGCGCTCTGCGGAGGAAAACAGCTTGGAATAGTAGGCACATACCACAGCCTTGCTTTTCGATCTTTTCTGGAACAACAGTGCACCAGCACCAACCGAGGAAGCGTCCACCTCAAATGAAAACTGTAGGGATACATCAGGATGATGCAGAATGGTGGCAGATGTGAAGGCTTTCTGTAAGGATTCAAATGCGGCTTCAGCCTCCGAAGTCCACATCTTGGCATTCATACCCTTCTTAGTGGGGGTGGAGATAGGAGCGGTCAAAAATGAGAAGTTGGGGATGAACAGTCGGTAGAAGTTGGTGAATCCTAAGAAGCGTGGTATGGCTCTTAAGCCTTGGGGGCGTGGCCACTCCAGGACAGCCTTTATATTCTGGGGGTCCATCTTGAGGCCCTGATCGGAGATAATATAGCCCAGGAAGGATAGAGACGTCTTCTCAAATACACACTTCTCCAACTTGGCATAAAGGAGATTCTCTCTTAAACGGAGCAACAGCTGGCGGACATGACTCTAATGAGTTACTGGATCTGGGGAAAAAATCAAAATGTAATCGAGATACACCACAACACAAACATAAAGGAGATCAAGGAAAAGGTCATTGACAAATTCTTGAAATACTGCGGGGGCGTTACACAGGCCGAAGGGCATAACTAAGTATTCGTAGTGCCCATCATGAGTATTAAAGGCAGTCTTCCATTCGTCACCTTGACGAATCCGAATCAGATTGTAGGCCACCCACAGGTCTAGTTTACAAAAAAAAATTGCCCCCCGTATGCGATCAAACAGTTCAGAAATCAAAGGCAGGGGGTACCTGTTCTTCACCGTGATCTGTTTTAGACCTCGGTAGTCAATGCAAGGACGTAATGATCCATCTTTCTTTTTAACAAAGAAGAACCCCGCTCCGGCCGGGGATGAGGATTTACGAATGAAACCCCTCTCCAGGTTCCCCTTAATGTAGGCCGGCATGGACTGGGTCTCTGGCAGGGAGAGAGGGTACACTCTACCACGAGGAGGAGACCATTCCGGAACCAGGTCGATCGGACAGTCATATGTCCGGTGTGGCGGCAAGGTCTCAGCCTCCTTTTTATTGAAGACATCGCAGAACATGGAGAAACAAGAAGGCAACCCTGTCAAAGACTGAAGAGGAGCAGGCTGTGGCGACTGGATATGGCCGAGACAGCGGTCAAGACACTTCGGGCCCCACTGGAGAAGCTCTCCAGAGTTCCAATCCAGGACGGGGGAGTGCAGACGAAGCCAAGGCAAATCCAGCAGCATGGGGTTGACGGCCTTGGACAGGACTAACATGGAGATGAGTTCAGCATGAAGGGCTCCCACTTGGAGTCTCAATGGCTTGGTTACGGACACAACTGGGTCCGGCAATGGCAGTCCATCCACCGAGGCAACGATCAGTGGCCTTTCAAGCGGGATAGTAGGCAACTGTAGGAGATCCACAAGGTCTTGGCAGACGAAGTTGGCTGCAGAGCCAGAGTCAAGATATGCGGAGACCTGATGGGACCTCTTTCCAGCAATGATAGTTACGGATAGTTATAACACAAAGAGACAAAAGAGCTTTTGACGCCAATGTATCAATATATAAAAAGTTGTACATTTTATTTGGACAGACAACATATACATTAAAAATAATACAAAAAGTATGACTCTAGTAAAGTTACGGAGAGCGCACTCACAAGCTGCTACACACTATAATATATGGTCAAGCAATACCCAACACTGTATGGACCACCCCACAGTTAAAGTCAAAGACAATGCATAGCATAGGGTTGAATGGTCAGATCAAGGGACTTACCCATGTGTGAGACAGAAGGTGAATGAGTGTCTGCTCCGCCGTATACCCCGACGCGCGTTTCGCTACGAAAAGCTTCCTCAAGGGGATGTGTCTGTAATGATAGTTACGGGAATTAATAGTTTGGAAGAGAGTTCTTGATCAAATGTGTTGACGCCCAGGGTTGTCTCTCCAACCAAACCTAGGCGCTGGGGTTTTTTGGCTTGTGAGGACACAGACGCATCTACATGGCCAGCGAGGCTGCAATATAAGCAAAGTCCAGAGGTGCGCCTGTGCTGTTTCTCCTGGACTGAATTTTAGTTGGTCTACTTGCATCGGGACCTTGGGCAAAGCAATAGAAGCAGGCAAGAGGGGTTGCTGAAAGTTGTGTGCCAGTCTAGGGCGCCGACGCTCCTGACGAACCTCGTGAGATCTTTCCCTCAGCCTTATGTCTACCCGAGTGGCAAGCAGAATCAAGTCGTCCAAGGCAGAAGGCAGGTCTCGAGCAGCCAGTTCATCCTTGATCTCGGACAACAGGTCTTGCCAATAGGATGCCACGAAGGCGTCATTGTCCTCTTGGCGAAGGTTGAAGATGGCTGTGGCTGCCGATGAGACTCGCCCAGGCTCCTCAAAAACAGTACGGAATATTCGCACGAACTCCTGGAAATCTCGTGTCTCGGGTCCCTGACGTTCCCAGATAGGATTAGCTCATGCCAGGGCCTTGCCAGTCAGGAGGGATATGATGAATGCAATCTTGGCTCCATCTGACGGAAATGCTCGAGAGTGCAGGGTAAAATGAATGTGGCATTGGTTCAGAAACCCCCGACAAGCACTGGCGTCTCCATCGAACCGAGAGGGCAATGGCAGCGAGAACCGAGGATCCGGACAGGAACTGCCAGGAGGAGTAACAGGAGGATCGGCTTGAAGGACTTGCATAGAGGCAGGAAGAGAAGCAACTAGCGTCCCTAGCTGCTGTGCCATAGAGTCCACTGCCACAAGGAGCTGATCCTGCCTAGCTCGGAGATCAACCAGATCCGCCTGCATGGCTTGGGAGGGTGCCAAGCCCTTGAATTGACCAGCGGAGTCCATGGCCAGAGCGTACTGTCACGATGCGGGGTGTGGACCCACTGAGCCGTACCGTGTAGCAGGATGGCAACTGGCCAAACAGGTAAGTACAGAGTTCAATTAGTTCAGCGAGACTACCTGAGGCAATCGTAGGCAGTAGCGAGGCAGGCACGTCCAGGACCAGGCGGCGGGAAGTCGTCAGGTGAGGCGTAGCAGATCAAGCGTAGACTGTAGCACAGCATGGCACTAGAACTAGGTAGCACGGAAACAGGATACGGGATACAGGAGCAAGGTACACTGGGAAACTGGAAGTCACTGGGAGACCATAAGCACAACAAACGATAGGTAACAAACAACGCTCTGGCAAAGAGCAAGAGGACAGAGCTCTTTTTATAGCCCAGGGCATCCTGGGCTAGATTGCAGACTTCCTGCAAAAATGTGCACACTCGCCCGCCGGAGACACTCGAGGTCCGGAAGTGAGTGCCGGCGCCACACAGGAGGACGACGCTGCAGCGAGTTAAGATGTCCATGGCCGTCGAGGTTAAGGACCGAATGACGGACCGTGGCCATAGACGTTACAATAGGTTTATGATCTGATACACATCTGACACAATATTTAATACCGCTAAACGTTGCCATACCCAAGTTATCTGTTAATAAATAATCAATTTGAGACATTACTGTTAGGCAACGTTCGTCTCTTTAACCCTTTCACGCCGCAGCCCTTTTTCAGATTTTCATTTTCGTTTTTCCCTCCCCACCTTCCAAAGACCATAACGCCTTTATTTTTCCGTCGATATAGTACTATGAGGGCTTGATTTTTGCGGGGCAAGTTGTAGTTTTTCGTTTCACCATTTATGTTGCCGTATAATGTACTAGGAAACGGGAAAAAAATTATTTGTGGGGTAGAAAATGAAAAAAAACAGCGATTCCACCATGGTTTTTTGCGCGCCATTTTTACGGAATTCACTGTACAATTAAAACAACATATTCATTTTATTCTATGGGTCAATACGATTACGCCGATACCAAATATGTGTAGGTTTTTCTATATTTTACTACTTTTACAAGTAAAAACCTAAGTGTAAAAAAGAAAATGTATTTTGTTTCGCCAAATTCCGAGAGCCGTAACGTCTTTATTTTTCCATCGATTAAGTGGTATAAGGGCTTATTTTTTGCGGGATAAGCTTTAGTTTTTAATAATACCATTTTGGTGTAAATGTGACGGTTTGATCACTTTTTATTTCATTTTTTGTGGGAGATTAGGTGAACAAAAAATAGAGATTCTGGCGTTTACATTATTTATTTTTTTACGGCGTTCACAGTGCGGGTTAAATAATGATATATTGTGATAGTTCAGACTTTTACGGACGCGGCGATACCAATTATGTTTATTTATTAAATTTTTTACTATGCTCTAGGTGGAAAATGGAAAAAAGGGGGTTTTTTTTGAACATTTAATATATTTTTTTTTTTACACAAAAACAACAACTTTATTGAACTAATTTTTACATTTTTTATTAATCCCCCTAGGGGACTTTAACCAGCGATCGTTAGATCGCTTGCACGATATACTGCAATACTAATGTATTGCAGTATATCGTGATTCTGACAGTCTCCTATGAAGCCCTGCCGGAGGCAAAGCTTCATAGGAGTACCAAGATGGCGGACCTGGGGGACTTCGTCAGACCCCCAGGCAGCCGTGTGAACCAACGGCTCCCCCCGATCTCGCCGCGGGGGGGGGGCGTTGAGACGTTACAGGGGGTCGCCCCCCTGTTTTTAGTAATTTAAATGCCGCGATCTCTATTGAACTCGGCATTTAACGGGTTAAACAAGCGGGATCGCGCTAAAGCGCGATCCCGCTCGTAACCCGGAAGTGTCGGCTGTAACACACAGCCGACACACTCGCTCTATGGAGCGGACTCAGCCCGTGAGCCCGCTCCATATTCCCCCACCCGGCGTGCGCCGTATATATACTGCGGATGTCGGGAAGGGGTTAAGATTGTCATGACTTCTAGCCTACCTTCTGGGTGGCTCTAGTTTGAGTTGCAGATCCAAGTCTTCTTCCTATCAGATTCTAGGGTGGAGTATTTTAGTTTGGTCAGTTCTTTCATTGTTGCTTGTGAATTTCTTTGTGTATGCAAGTATCTGATCAAGCTCATGGCTACTCCCTGTATCACCTGACTATTTGGATCATTGGAACTGGACCTCGGCTTTGTCTTTAGAATAACCCTTTTGCTCACTTATTTGGACATTCTACTCTCGGCTGGTTTTGACTTCGACAACTCCTGGTATTCCTCCGATTTCTGATTTGGACTTACAGTCTCTCCTGCTTGTGTACTCTGTTTGCTGTTACCCTCTGTCTTTTGGCTTCCGTTCTGGTATTGCCTGAATTGCACCTCCTGTCCAACACTGTATTCTGTTAATGCAACCTGGGTTCTATGCAGCCAAATCCAACCGGCCTTGCGGTGGACTCTGGTGAAGACCATAGAATATCCTTAGACTATGCTGATCAGAGTAGTGATGGGCTTGAGGTAGCGGATTACCTGAATGCTTTATCCAGACGGTCTCCAGCTGCCTTTGGGGAATTGCTTACAGAGCAGTGCCATAACTTGCACTCTGGGGAATTTCTCAACTAGTGATTCCTTAACAATTACATTGTATGATGAAGAATAAAGCAGTACATCTTTAGATAGGATTCAGCAGCTGCCAGGCATAGAGCCAACTGAAATTTCTAGTATATTTGTTGAAATTGGAGTCAGAAGTTTCAGAAAAATTAGAATCAATACGCCATCTATCCATGTTGCCAGCTATGAGCTTATTAAAATCTCCCACAAGGTACACTGGGCATTTAGGATTAGCCCCAACAAATTCCTGGATATCATTCAAAACAGATTTTTTTATATTGAGGTGGAAGATAAATTGAAGAAAGAGAACTAAATACATTCCATCTAGTTTAAAATAAAGAGCTACCAAATCCCCTGTTCGTCAACAACTGACTTAATCCCTTCAGGACACAGCCTGTTTTGGCCTTGTGGACAGAGATTATGTTTTCAAATCTGACATGTGTTACTATATGTGGTAAGAACTTGGGAATGCTTTTGCCTATCCAAGTGATTCTGAAAAATATCAAAATTTAGAGAAAATTTGCAAAAATTAGCATTTTTATCAATTTAAATGTATCTGCTTGTAAAACAGATAGTAATACCACACAAAACAGTTACTAGTTAACATTTCCCTTATGTCTACTTTATGTTGGCATCGTTTTTTGAACGTCCTTTTGTTTTTCTAGGATATTGCAAGGATTAGAACTTTAGCAGCAATTTCTCACATTTTAAAGGGAATGTGTCGCTAGAATTTTTTTTTTCAGTTAAACAATTATTATTTAAGTGATTACACATTGTTTTAATTTTTTTAATTTTTTTCACAAGTCAGGAAATATTATAAATTAGATTCTAATTTGTTAACATTTCCATGTGCTGGCCACTAGAGGGAGCAGTTCCTAAAATTGCAGCATGGGCAATGTGGTAAAGCAACCTCATTGATTTATGCTGCAAATTTGGGGTGGACACACTCTCTCTAATGTCCTCACACAATGCCCCCTCCCTTCTTCTGGGTAGTGCCAGGAGAAGGAGGTGTTTGAATCTTCAAACCTCCTACACTGTGCGCTGCCATTTTCTGAGCGACTGCACAGTGTGGGAGGATTAGCTACAGGGCTCAGCAGACAGTATAACACGAACATACACGAACATAATACACACATCACATACACGAACATAAATTACCTTCTCCTACCGCCATCGCTCCTATTCCTTGCGCCTTCGCTTCCTTGAACATATGACCGGAAGCCGCGGGCGGAAGACATCTTACTGTCAGGCAGCAGCTTCCGGTCCACATGAAAATGGCGCTGGATTTCGCTCTGCGAATGAGCTTTGTTTTGGTCTGTGTGGGAGCGGCGCATGCGCCGTTCCCACACAGACAGCGTACGCTTCAGAGAATGGAACTTCTTCCGTTCGCATTCTCTATGGGATTGTATGTGCCATATTCCATCTCTGTATATGTCGTTAATCGACACATACAGAGATGAAAAAAAAAATGAGAGAAGTAAAAGTAAGAACAAAGTAAAAAGTAGAACATGAGAACACATAAATTTAATTTATGTTATTATTTTTTTTCTTTATCAAAGTTTATTACATTTTTCAGTACAAATATATAACATTGTTTTTGCCCATAAACGAGTGGCAGTTCAACTGAACCACTTCAAATAAAACATTTGAATACAATGCAAATGCAATACAGGAAAAGTATATAAAATGTCAGCATCAAGAAGTGTACATTAGCATATGAATCATCAAATGAGAAGCAAATAAAATAAAAAAGGGGGTACGGGAAAGGAAGGAAAGCAGAACAGGTAAAAGGTGGAGAGTGGAGAGGGATGGCCGCGACCCAAGACATAGGACTGACAAAAGAAACTCAGGTGTGTTCTTCCAGCCAACGTGGAAGGGCCTCACTCTCCGCAAACAGAATCCAGCTCCTCCATGTAGTCATGAATCTGTCCCGTTTGCCATTGTCTCCTGCCAAGAGGCCCTCCATTCTCATGATATGATTCAACTCGGTTACCCATTCACGAAGAGAAGGGCATCCCGTAGATTTCCAGTGTCTAGGAATCACGCACCTAGCTGCAGTGAGAAAATGTCTGAAAATACCTTTTTTCATAACTGTGACATTGCCTAGCAAAAGGTGCAGTAGTCCAATGGCAGGTTCAATTAGAATTTGAGAATCAAACAGCACATTATACAGTTTGAATATGTTAGTCCAAAACGGAGATAAGATGGGACATTCCCACCATATGTGCAACATGGTTCCCAAAGCTGAAAGGCAGCGCCAACATTGATCAGACACGGGGAAGGCTCTATGCAGGAAGACCGGGTATCGGTACCAACGGGTGAGAATCTTAAAATTCTTTTCCTGGGCGTAGCAGGCTGATGGCAATTTATGGGTGAGCAAAAAATTTTTTTGCCAATCCTCATCCTGTATATGAAATCCCAATTCACGATCCCACGCCTGTACGTACCTAAGTTGCGAAAGCTCGGGGCAAGCGCGCAGAAAAGCATGTAGTGTTGATAAAAGTTTAGTCGGCATAGAAGGTATCAATAGGAAGGCTTCCAATGCTGTTTTGTCCAGGGTGAGAGCCTCACAATCTGAGAAAGAGGAAATGTATGCTCTAAGTTGTAGATATTCCATCCAAGATAATCTTTTGTGAGGACAAGAATCCCTCAGGGACAATAAAGTGTGAAGCTCATGAGTGTCTGCAAGTATGGAAGAGAGTCTAACATTGTCCTGTTTCCTCCAAGAAAAATTCCTCAACTCCCACCAATGGTGTGAAGTCTGGATTGTCAAATAAAGGAGTGAAAGGGCCAGGACAATGTGTTAATTTGGAGAGCGCCGCATCCCTATCCCAGGCCACCAAAAATTGTTGGGTTAACAATGGTAGCATGAGAGTATTTCTGTGCTGTTTGGCAATCCACGGGAGAGAAGTTAGTCGCAAAGGTGAAATTTCAAATTCCAGGCGAACCCGTTGTTTGTGAGTAAATGATCTAAACCAATCAGCAATTCTCATCAACAATGCTGCAGAATGATATTTTTTAAAATCCGGTAACCCCGCCCCTCCCTCCAATTTTGGTCTGCAGAGCACCTCCATGCTTATTCGAGGTTTTTTAGGGCCCCAAATGAATTTATTTATGCCTCTGTGTAATTGATGAAAGTGAGATTGAGTTTGAATCGGTACCGTTTGAAATATATGTAAAAATCTAGGTAAAATGTCCATTTTCACAGCATTGATACGGCCAAACCAGGAAAGGCGAGCCGAGGAATACTGCTCTACATCTTTCAGGGTGCGATGCAATAAAGAGATGTAGTTCAGACGGAACAACGCTGTCAAATCCTTTGGGATGTTGATCCCCAAATACTTTAGAGACTCCTGTTGCCATTTAAATGGGAAGTTTTGTTTTAAGTGTTCAACCGACTCACTGCTGAGGGAAACGTTTAAAGCTTCAGTTTTAGAGTAATTAACTTTGAAATTGCTGAGCTGACTAAAACGTTCAAATTCCTTAAGTATGGATGGCAAAGTCACAATAGGTTCTGTTACATACAAGAGGAGGTCGTCAGCATACAAAGCAAGTTTGGTATGCAGTGATCTCACGGTTATTCCATTTATGGAGGAGTTATTTCGCAGAGCACTAGCCAAATGTTCCATAGTGAGAACATATAGAATAGGGGACAATGGGCATCCCTGCCTAGTACCATTTGAAATATGTAGTGTATCCGATAATAACCCGTTCACACGGACCCGAGCTGTGGGCTTTGTGTACAGAGACATGATTTTACCGAGCATATTGTGACCTAAACCAATTTGTGACAATGTCCTCCGGAGGAATTGCCAACTAACCCTGTCGAACGCCTTTTCGGCGTACACAGAGAGCAGGCATGCAGGAATATGCTGTCGTTGTGCATAGGACATGAGAAGGATGGTTTTGTTCGTATTGTCTCTTGCCTCTCGCCCCTTAACGAATCCTACCTGATCATCATGAATGAGAGAGGGTAAGATAGGAGAAATGCGTGACGCAATGGTCTTCGCAAATAGCTTGACATCCACATCGATCAGTGAGATCGGGCGGAAGTTAGGGCAAGACGTAGGATCTTTCCCAGGCTTTGTTAACAATGTGATATGTGCCTCAAGTGACTGTTGGGTGAAACCGCATGCTGGAGTGATGGAATTGAAGACCCGTGTTAAAAAGGGAATTAGTAAATCCTGAAATGTTTTATAAAATTTATTATTGAAACCATCAGGGCCAGGACTCTTTCCCAATGGAGAATCTTTTAAAGCTTGCTGTACTTCATCTTCCGTGAAGTCAGATTCCAAGGTATCAGAGTCTATATGGGAAAGCGTAGGGACCGGGGTCTCATTTAAATACTCATCTATTTTGGACTGTAGCGCTTCCACCGGGATGTCATGTAGAATAGTATTGTTGGAAGCATGTGGTAATGTCCTTTGGATCAGCAACCACCTGCCCCGACGCTGTATGTAATTTAGGGATATAAGCAGCCTGCGACCTGGGATGCAGCGCCCTTGCAAGAGGTCGTCCACACTTGTCAGCGAATTCATAAAAGAACTTCCGATTCCTGTCTCTATACCTAGTGTAAGATTGATCGAGAAGGGCCTTGAGTTGAGTCCTCGCAAGGTCGAGCTCTGAGAGCACAGAGAGGAGTTGTGTACGTTTATGATGGGCTTCAAGAACGCTAATCCTATCTAACAATTTAGTCATTTGAGCACCTTTCTCCCTTTTCAGGCGTGACCCATGTTGAATAAGAACTCCTCTTAACACACATTTCAATGCCTCCCATTGCATTGGTAAGGCTGTTGTATCAGCTGTATGATTAAGAATGAAGGACTGAATGGAGTCCTTCATTGCTGTCAGACAGACAGTGTCATTCAGGAGGTTATCATTCAGCTTCCAATTCTTAAAATGGGTCGGCTTATCCGGAATGTCCAAAATCAGATACACCGGAGCGTGATCTGACCAGAGTACATTCCCAATCATTGTGGTGGGTTTCCACGTGAGAAGATGATGTCAATTCTACTGTAAGAATTATGCAATGCAGAGAAATAGGTATAGTCTTTGACTTGTGGGTGAAGCATGCGCCAAACATCGACCAACTGCATTGAATGTAGTGTGGATGATAAAGCAGACAAATGGGACCTAGGCACTGAGCTTTTACCTGACGAGGAATCAAGATATATGTCGAGAACTAGATTAAAATCACCTCCAATTACCAAGAGGCCCTCCGAGAAGTCCTCCAACCTCCGCAACAACGACCTGCAAACCCGAGCCTGATCCTGATTAGGTAAGTAAAAGTTTGCCAACGTAATCACCTTGCCATATAAAGAAATTTTGACGAATAAGTAGCGCCCCTCCGTGTCTGACGCCGTCGCCAATACCTCATGCAATAGGGATTTATGAATTGCAATACTGACACCTTTACTTTTAGACTCCGCATTCGTGCTATGATACCACTTAGAGTAGTATTGAGTGCTAAGACGAGGAGTATGTGCCGTTTTAAAATGGGTCTCTTGTGAAAACAAGAGTTGGACCCTTTCCTGATGCATATCATAGAGGATCTGCGCGCGTGAATCCCCTGACATTCAGGGTACACATCTTTAGCGAGGCCATCCCCCGACACTAAGAAGGCGGGAAGAGAGGGGTAGGAAGGATATGAATGGGTATAGGGGAATTTGAGAGAGAAAAAAAAAATATGAAGAGGAAGCAAAGAAAAGGGGTGAATACCCACTCTCTGATGACTAAAAATTTATGTTATTATAATATTAAAAGCAATATGATAAAAAAATTAAAACATTTATGACACCTTCCCTTTAAAGAAAATTCTAAAAGGCTATTTTTTCAGGGACCTGTTCAGTTCTGAAAGAGGCTCTGTCACCAGATTTTGCAACCCCTATCTGCTATTGCAGCAGATAGGCGCTGCAATGTAGATTACAGTAACGTTTTTATTTTAAAAAAACGAGCATTTTTGGCCAAGTTATGGCCATTTTTGTATTTATGCAAATGAGGCTTGCAAAAGTACTACTGGGCGTGTTGAAAAGTAAAAGTACAACTGGGCGTGTATTGTGTATGTACATCGGGGCGTGTTTACTACTTTTACTAGCTGGGCTTTCTGACGAGAAGTATCATCCACTTCTCTTCAGAACGCCCAGCTTCTGGCAGTGCAGACACAGCCGTGTTCTCGAGAGATCACGCTGTGTCGTCACTCACAGGTCCTGTATCGTGTCAGACGAGCCGGCACCAGAGGCTACAGATGATTCTGCAGCAGCATCGGCGTTTGCAGGTAAATCGATGTAGCTACTTACCTGCAAACGCTGATGCTGCTGCAGAATCAACTGTAGCCTCTGGTGCCGATGTGGCCGACACGATGCAGGACCTGTGAGTGACGTCACAGATCTGCACTGCCAGAAGCTGGGCGTTCTGAAGAGAAGTGGATGATACTTCTCATCAGAACGCCCAGCTAGTAAAAGTAGTAAACACGCCCCGATGTACGCACATAATACACGCCCACTTGGACTTTTACTTTTAAACACACCCACTTGGACTTTTGCAAGCCTCATTTGCATAAATACATAAATGGCCATAACTTGGCCAAAAATGCTCGTTTTTTAAAAATAAAAACGTTACTGTAATCTACATTGCAGCGCCTATCTGCTGCA
Organism: Rhinoderma darwinii; assembly: GCF_050947455.1. NCBI lineage: Eukaryota > Metazoa > Chordata > Amphibia > Anura > Rhinodermatidae > Rhinoderma > Rhinoderma darwinii. Next base: position 58,281,457 of record NC_134689.1, read on the forward strand.
ATAGCATATAGGGGTTGCAAAATCTGGTGACAGAGCCTCTTGAAGTGGCTTTGAGGGGCCTATATATTAGAAACCCCCCATAACTCGGCCCATTTTAAAAACTGCACCTCTGAACGGTGTGAGGGCTTATTTTTTTGCGTGAGGAGTTGTAGTTTCCATTGACACCATTTATAGCACCATATGATGTACTGAGAAACCAAAAAACAAATCTTTGCGAGCTAAAACTGGAAAAAAATGCCAATTCCTCTATTGTTTTTTGCCTGTTTGGAACGTCATGGACTCTGATTTTTCTACTCCTGTGGCATCGTGTCTTCCTATGCTGTGAGGAATTATAATCGAGAGGAATTATTCTGCACAATGGAACATGCTTTTAACTTTGCTCTTCTGTAAGGATTTTGATTCTCCTTGCTGATGTCCTCGGTGACGATGGGTGACTCTATCCAAGGGCACTTACTCCTTGTCAAGAAACGTGTTCCTAAGTTTGCTCTTCCGTGAGGACTTGGTTTTTTCTCGAAGATGTCTTCAGATGTGATGAGTGTTCAGCGATACACCCTGACTTGGATACGTTCCTCGCAGCACTCCTTGTAATTATATTGAGCCTCTTAGTCCTACTTGAGTATCCTTATTGCACCCTGCTGAAAGGGGACTGCCCCCTTTTCACTAACCATTTAAGCATACCCTAAAGTTCTGTCTTTTTTTTTTTCTTTTGGTACATGCTGCATTCGGGATTGAAAACGGTCTCGAGTTCGGGGGGATACTTTTACTAGAGACTTATTTACTTGGTTCCGAAATACGATGCCATGGGTCAGGAATGGATACCATGCCTCTTACTCCAGTTACTTCTGTGGGGTCTTATTGATGGTTCACAGGTCTTTACAATGTGAGGTTACATCTGTTAAGACAGACAGATCCTAGGGGAAGATTCATTGTACTGCTATCCCAGTTGCACTTTTAGTCCTTTATCATTATTAATGTATATAATCCCCCTCCAACTACTATTCAATTGCTCAATGACATAATGTTTCTGATAACTGAGCTCGGCCCAGCTCCTCTTTTGATCCTCGGGGATTTCAACCTCTTGCTGTGCTCTGAATTGGATAAACTGAGGGGAGACCTGGGGTCTGGTTCCTCTCTAGTTAATTGGGCTGCAACTTATCTGCGAGAATTTTGGCAAACTCGTTACCCTAATTCCTTAGCCTATTCCTGCCATTCTTCCGCTCATAAGTCCTTTTCTAGAATCGACCTAGGATTTGGAAATTATGCTTCTCTGGTATATGTGATAGAAAAAATAGATAAAATATCTCCATCGGGGTATATTTTGTATTATCATAAGTGGACCACTCTCCACTTATGAAAATTTTGGGATACCCTGAAGTTGCAAAACTGAAGATATGGAGACTAACTCTCTTGTGGCTCTCCTGTATGGCGGTTGCGAATTCTTTCGAACAAGAAACTACTGATTTCTGGCATACTAACCTGGGATTTACAGATAGCAATCTGGTGTGGGATGCCTTCAAAGTGCATATCAGGGGGGTGGTCGTATGAACGATATCCTCACATAGAAAAGGACTATCTAAACAGCGTATAGGGTTGGAGGCTGAACTGGCTGTGGTGGAGGAGGCATATCTTAGGACAGGGTTGGAGGCTGAACTTACTGTGGTGGAGGAGGCATATCTTAGGACTAGGGACACCTCGGCCTTTACTACCTTCACGGCGAAGCAACGTGAGTATAACCTTCTACTTATGGAGTTTACCAGGAAGAAAACCTCATATTCCAAACAGAGGGTTTTTGAACAGGGGGATAAGAATGGTCTCTTGTTGGCTTACTTGGCTAGAGAGGACACCACACCAAATCCTATATTAGAAATCACCTCGTCCACTGGGCTGCCTGTCAATGACCCCTTAGTCATTAATTAATTAATGAAGTCTTGGCTAAGTTCTACTCTGATTTGTACTCATCTAAGTTTTCAAATGACCCATCTGAGCTGGAAACATACCTAGATAACATTATATTCCCCATCCTGGAAGATGAAAATTTAGATTTTTTTGGAAGCTAATCTGACTATAGAGGAAGTTAAAGAGGCTATTAGTTCCTACCTAAAAAGGAAAACCCTCGGTCTGGATGGTCTCCCAATAGAATGGTAGAAATTGTATGTTGACCTTATTGTCCGTCATCTGCTCGACCTTTTTCAATCCTTTAGTGGGGATACTACTCTCCCCCTTGTATAAAAGAGGCTCTTATAGTACTGATCCCCAATACATACAGGTGGAGGTGTCTTGGGAAAAATGTTATGGGCCATTTCCTACTAATAACATTTGCATAGGTGGAATTGGGCTGGATTCACACAGTTTTTAATGTGTATTTTGTACATGCCTTTTTCCTGATGTCATTGAAGTCCTATAAAGAAGCTTATGGAAAAAACATCTCTTTTTCACTATTTGGATTGTTCTAAAGATTGGTGGGGGTCTCAGTGCTCGGACCCCCACCAATCCAAACTTCTGACATGTCACTATGACATGTCAGGAGTTTGTCAAATGTTTAGCTACCCTTTAAAGTCTTTAGTAAAATATGAGAAAATCTACGTACACAGCATTTTTGTTTTTAGTGTTCTGTAGCGTTTTTTTTTGGGGTCAGTGGCATCTTTTCAAAACGCAGCATGCTCTAGGTATGGCTTCTTTTTTTTTTTTTTTTTTGCCATTTTTTCCATAGGCTTCTTTATAGGACTTCAATGACATCAGGAAAAACGCATGTACAAAATACACAATAAAAAAACTGCGTGTGAATCCAGCCCAATTCCACCTATGCAAACGTTATTAGTAGGAAATTGGCCATAACTTTTTCACTATTTGAATCGCTTCAACATTGACTACCGCTGATCATTCAGCCGGTTTTCACCCAGAGGCTAGCAGACTGCACACATATGGAGTATTGAGACCATCAAGCACAACTTTAAGGCTGGATTCACATGAGCATGTTCGGTCTGTAAAGGACGGAACGTATTTCGGCCGCAAGCCCCGGACCGAACACACTGCAGGGAGCCGGGCTTCTAGCATCATAGTTATGTACGACGCTAGGAGTCCCTGCCTCTCCGTGGAACTACTGTCACGTACTGAAAACATGATTACAGTACGGGACATTTGTACCGCAGCGAGGCAGGGACTCCTAGCGTCGTACATAACTATGATGCTAGGAGCCCGACTCCCTGCAGTGTGTTCCGTCCGGGACTTGCGGCCGAAATACGTTCCGTCCTTTACGGACCGAACATGCTCGTGTGAATCCAGCCTAAAAGGTGAGTGTAAAATCTAATTTTAAGCATATTACTATTGACCACCTTGCAAAAATAGCAATACCCCAGAGGAGCGCTCTATGTTTTCTTTTTTCTTTCCATATCACTGCCAATATCTAGAACAAAGCAGCTGAAGTGCTCGTGTAAGCACTCAGCCGCTTCGTGGCTTTTTCCGGAAAGCTGATGTATCAGAGTACGGGCTCATAGACTTTCTATTGAGTCCGTACACTGATACATTTATTTCCGGAAACAGCCGAACAGACACGAAGCAACTGAGCGGTCGCACGAACACTTCAGCTGCTTCGTTCTAGCGATTGGTGGGAGTCTCAGTGCTCGGACCCCCACCAATCTAAACTTCTGACATGTCACTATGACATGTTAGAAGTTTGTCAAACGTTTAGCTACACTTTTAGGTAACATCTGGCTGCGATTGTGGAACCCCTGAAAAAACTTCTTATCTCAGGAATCACCAAATTAATTATTTTTTTTCAAAAGAGAAAGTAAAGCTAATAACAAGCAATATTTGAGTACAGTGCTTTATTCATTTAATTCAGACTGCAGACTTCAGATTGCTAAAATAGTGCAGACACCAGACGTAAGACCCTAAAATTAATTCAGAATCCAGAACCCAATCGAGTTCACACCCCAATAGAATTTAGACCCCAGATTTCAGACCCAAAGTTTTGGGTCTGGGGTCTGAATTCTTTTTTAATAGAACTATAAGGCCTGATTCACACTATGTCACGCATTCTCCATAGTTGAGAGTCTATGGACGGATGCATGATGAGTGATAAGATAGGACATGTCCTATTTTCGCACGGACCCTTCACACGGTCTGTTGAAACAACGGCCACACTGAATTACATAGGTCCGTGGGATGGCCGCTGTTTCAACGGCCATCCCACGGACATTTAACACGTTCATGAGAATAAGGCCTAATAGTGTAATTGCATAAGCTTAACAGCCAACGTGCCAAACAAGGAGGCTGAATAGAAAGTAGTTCCCAGTACAAGATCCCTCTCAGCCAGTAGTTAAGAACATCAGCTAAAAGCAGCTAGTAACATATAACAGATAGCTTTGTTATCTGTTTTCTACAAATAATTCTATATAACAATAATGCATTCATGAATGTAATGGAAATATCACGCATTTCATAACTTTACATTATATTGTAAGTTCTCAATACAAAGCTCTCTTCATTTATTTTATCTAAATATCTGTATATTGTACAACACTTAATAAAAAGTGTAATAAATGTTTACTTAAAAAAAACATTCAATGAATAATGTAATTTTTTTTATTACACTAGGTCAGTGGGGACTACCTACATTTACCATTGCTGGTGTTTTAGGGATGTTTAGTGCTACGCTAGCTGGAATTATTGAATCCATGGGTGATTATTATGCCTGTGCAAGGTTATCAGGAGCACCACCTCCACCTGTTCATGCTATTAATAGGTATGTATAAGCTTATACAGTTATTAGAAGTAGCATGTGCGCTTTTCATAAAATATTTTATGCAACCTAACAAAATCCCAATGACTAATCACTAGTCACATTCACAACCCCAATACAAAATCCCAATGACTTTGTGGAAAATGAAAAAGATTTTCCGTTTTTTTTGGTAAATAAATCTTAATGATAGATTTCTAACGTTAATCTGTTGTCCCTTAGTCCTAACAGCAGCACAATAATGGCTAATAATGGCGTATTTGTGCCCCTGTGTACTAGTAAGACAGATGGAATTTTTAATTTAATCAAATTAAACACCAATTAACTACAGCCCCTTCCCTATAAAAGGACATCTAGCCTCTCTAGTAGTAGCATTAATTAGGGCGGGAAGCTTGTTCTGCTGTTAGGACTAAGGGTATGTTCACATGTACAATAAGAAAATTGCTCAAAATTACAGAGCTGTTTTCAAGGCGTTTTTTGAAGCCGAAAGTGAAGCTTTTTTTCCATTTGAAGCTGCTTTTGAGGCATTTTTTTAAGCGCTTTTCAGTGTCAATAGAAAATCAGCTGCAAAAACGCCTCAAGAAGTGACATGCTACTTTTCACGAGGCTTTTGTTTACGAGGCTTTTTTTTAAAATTCAGCAGCATAAAAATACGCCTCATGTTTAAAGCACAGTGTATTTTCCATTGAATTCAATGGGAAGCTGTTTGTACACATTTTGCAAGTGTTTTTTCCAGCCATATTTCTAGGAGTTTATGCTCAGAAATATGTGTGAACATACCCTAAGAGAAAACATATTAACGTTACAAATCTACACTTCCCTTACATCCTACCAGCAGCACAGTAATGGAAATTAGGCTCTTGTCTGGTGGAGTTCAAAATTGACCGTTCAAGAGCCGTCTCCTCGGAGAACCATAAATTCAGCCTATAATGGTTGATAAATATTAAGTGCGAGCTCCAAGATGCACAGCAAATCTGTTTCAGCTGGATCAGACATTATTCAGCCCAAGAGGTGGATACTGCTCTAGTTGAGTGGGCTCTAGAAAAATGAGGTAGTTCAGAGTTCTAACAATGGCTTCTACACTTCATCTACCCATGGTTATAAATTCTCAACCTTCCTGATCTCTTACTCCAAGCCAAATAGATCTCAAGACAACAGGATAGCTCTAGAAATGGAGATTTCATGAGAGGAAGACTCATCCCAGAACACTGGACGGGAGCTGACCTGATTACAGGTAACAAATGAGGGAACTTTGGGAGTGAAGTTAGGCAGTAGCCTTAGCAAGACCATGGAGGAATCTGATGTACAGATCCACTGATGACAAGACTTGAAGCTCCTCTATTCTCTTGACCGATGTAATAGCTACAACGGACATGCCACATGTGCAAACCGTGCAGCTGCACAGGAACCCAGTACATTGCATGTAAGGGACTGAGACATTGGCTCACAGTTACTGGTGTATTGTTGGAGAGATACAACGTGGTGTGCAATGATAAACTACTGGAGAGCATACCCCTCTTGCACAGGGGCTCTCCGCCACCTGTTTCTGCCCTTGATTATGACCAGGAAGAAATAACCTTTTAGGATAGGTAATTATGTGGGACCTCTTCCAGAGATTCAGAGGTAGATGAGCATAAACTTCTTAGTACTAGAGCAAAGTCCCACTTTTCACCAAGGGCCTTGGTGACTGGGATCTTACCCAAAAAGTCAGACCTGGACTAAATTTATCCCTTTAAGGTCGATATACACAGTCCTTTTCAGAACCCTTCCTGCAGGAAGTATAGGATGTTGTTAATCTGCGGGTTGGAACTATCCACTACTTGAGTGGAATACCAAGCTGAAAAGATCAATTTGACCCTTGTGTAAGCCTTCTTGTTAGATTCAGACCTGGACAGTGAGCAGGTCTTCATAAATTCATTGGAGAGCCCTGGGGATTATAAAAGGGGCTGGTCAACCTTCAGGGTGTCAGGTTGAAACTCTTCAGTTCCTAGCAGAGTTGAGTGTTCTGAGACACCAAGTTCTGCACTGAATGAGTTGGGAATACCATGACCACTGTGGCCAGATCGGTATGAAGGCTTTTAACATCGCCTGGTTTTGCCTGATATTCATCAGTACCCTGGGTATCAAGGAAACCGGAGGGAAAATGTAGTCCAGCCTGAACCTCCTAGGGATGGACAAGGCATCAACTGCCAAGGGCGTGTCCCCATGATAAAGGGAGACAAATGTTTCCACCTTGGCCCTGTATCTGTTCTCTATGAGATCGTTCTCTGGCACTCCCCACATCCTGGTAAACTGCTTGTAGATCTCTAGATTCAGAGACATTTCTCCCGGGACTGCTAGACTTTGACTCAGTCGGTCGGCAGTATTGTTGAGGTAGCCTTGAATATGTACAGCAGACAGATGGGTAGGTTCAACTCTGTCCATGTCAAGATCTTCCCCACTGCCCTGAGAAGTTGTTGTGTTCGGGTGCCACTCTGCCTCATGTTATGGTGTCCAACTTTACACGGACTGTTTTCCCCTTGACTTGCAGAGTATATAATTTGGCTTTGAGCTCCTTTAGGATCAAGTACATAGACCTCTAGAGAGGGTTCCTTGAGCCTCAGACTGTTTACTACTCCAAGTGTTCTCCCAACCTACCTGAGATGCATATGTACTCACCAAGATAGAAATGCTGTATCAAGGACCTCCCGTTTCTGAGATGTTTCCACGTCTAAGGGATTCCTGAGTTTAAAATGACAGAGTGCACCTACTGCTCAACCGCTCCGAGTTGCGTTACATTAGGTTCTGGATCACTCTCTGGAGGGGTTGTAAATGCCCTAAGGCCCAAAGAACTGCCTTTGCAGCTGCTGACATGAAACTTATGGACCCTCTGCTGCCAAGATTCTTTCCCGCCAAGCAGGAGGAAGGGAAAGAATATCTTCTGGGAATTTATGACAAAGTCTAGGAACGTCTTTGTTCTTGATGGAACAATGTCCGACTTTTCCCAATTTATTATCCAACAGCGTTGGAGTTACTGGACAGTAGTTTGAAGATGGAGCATCGGATGAATCATCCAGGTATAGAATCACAGATATCACCTGTGGTCCTAAAGGCAGCTATATTGGACACAACCTTAGAAAAGGTGTGAAGAGCCGAAGAGATTCTGAGCAGAAGAGCTGTGAATTGCAGGGTTCTTGACACTGCCTCTTATACACAGCTGTTCTTACATATTTTCTGAGAGGCAGAAAATGGGAATGTGAAGGTATGCATTCTTAAAGACCAGAGATGATATAAAATCTCCTTTTCATTGATCTGATTGTCTCCTATCTGAATTTCTTCTTCCTGAATAATCGGAGGTCGATACCTTTCATACAGTTGTCCTAAGGCATATGAGCTAGAATTACAGGAGAATAAACTCCAGTTCCTCTCCCAGGAGTAGGGACCTCCTCTAAAATGTTCCTTTCTAGCAATTGTAGGGACACTACAATTGGACTTGTACTTCCTAAAGGGAGGAAAAGGTTAATGTGCTTTTCTGTTTTACTGTAGCCACAAGCTAAAGCAATATGCAGCAGCTTCACAGATTTTATTGAGACAATGAAAAATGGCTCCAAAAACGGCTTCTTATTAAAAAGGGCACGTTAAAAAATGCCCCATAGGAACGGAAAGCCATTTTTCCCATTGAAATCAATGGGCAGATGTTTGGATACGTTCAGCCTATGCATATTCAGTCATTTTTCGGGCCGTTTACGGCCCGAAAAACAGCTGAAAATAGAGCGTGTGAGCATACCCTCATTGTGCTGTTGGTAGAAAGTAAGGGAATTAGTGTATAATGAAAAGTTCTACAACTTCAACTAAATGTACCAGTTTTGTATCAGAGCCCAAGCAGTTTTATTTGTTTAATTTATTAAATCTTTATTCAATTACACATGACAAAGATAGATGAATAATAGGCTGTATATCTCCCAGCGATGAGCAGCACTACATCTGTACGGATAGGTTTAGACGTGGTGGATTTGTTGCAGGTTCTGCAACAAATTTACATTGCAATGTTAGAGAATGGTTTATTACAAAGCCCTATTCATGTGTAGCAGATTTTTCTCCTGTGGATTGGAGGGCATGCTGTGGATTTTTAAATGTGCATGTGCTGAGAAAATAAGTCTGACCTATGGAGGCCTCACCTCACAACTTACAGGACTTAAAGTGGTTCCAAGATAGACATTTATCCCCTATTCACACAACCATCAATGGGACCCCCACTGATCACTAGATCGGTCCTACTCACTGCACAACCACAGTAATGAGAACTTTGAATGGAGCGTCAGTCAAACATGCACCCTACCACTCTATTCAAAGTCTACGTGACTGTGGAATGCCAAGAAACTGCTGTTTCCATCAGCCTCATAGACATTGAATCAAGTGGCAGGGAGCATGCTCGACCACCTCTCCATTCAATCTCCTCGTTACTGCAGGGAGTGCAGTGAGAAAAAAATGGGTGGCTCGGGACTACCTGTTATAGCAATTGCTGGGGCTCCCAATGGTGAGTAGCGCAGCGATCAAGCGTTTATCACCTATCCTTTGAAAAGGTGATAAATATCTATCTTAGCACAACCGCTTCAAAGGATCTACTGCTAACATCTTGGTGCCAGATACCACAGGACACCTTCAGATACACCTATCCTTATAATTTGTTTCCATAACTCAGTAGTATATTTGCATATAAGGAACTATATCATATACCTCATTAGGGAAAAGTGGCTTCTCCATCTGCCAGCAGTCTGTTTTCCATTCCTTGCAGGTTCTCTGTAAATCTTACGAAACATTCTCACTCTCCGAAAAATCCATCTAGATTAAACAGTAAATATTAGACATGGGGGATGGTTGAGGAGAGTTAAGCTGGAGCAGTATCTCTCCCTCAGTGTCTACGTAAAGTGGTTTTATATAGGTGTATATTCAGACTGAGGAGCGCTACCACTGCCAAAATGGTGTGTCCCTCCTTTTACCCATAATACACATTTCAAAGGTCATTAAACAAAAGACAAAACAACTTCTTGATAGGAAAAAGGGAGGTAGGGCACAGATTTTATTTGAAATAAACAGTTTAGGAGAGCCAAAAGATCTCAAAGTGTTGGTTATCTCAGATATCGGATATAGGGGCCAATTATTACCAGAGCACGCTGGGTGCAGAAAATGATTGTTCCAGAGATTTTATTAACTAGACCCCACTTATAATTAAACAAGGGGAACCAATAGCTAATTAACTCAAAGCCTGCTGTTATGAATTCCCCCTCCCTAGCCCCCTCAGTCAGAAGGTATCCTCTCCTTAGCCCCTCGGGTGCCTGCATCCGTGTTTTACCACCCATTAACGAGCACCAATTGACAATACAGCTTGTCGTTGCTCATTTGCTCTAATCAAACAAAGCAATGATCAGGAGAGTACAGGGAGGAAGGATTGTTACTACGATCGTTTTTCCCCGTACATTTACATCTAGTCGGCAGTATTAGGGTATGTGCACACACACTAATTACGTCCGTAATTGACGGACGTATTACGGCCGCAAGTACCGGACCGAACACAGTGCAGGGAGCCGGGCTCCTAGCATCATACTTATGTACGATGCTAGGAGTCCCTGCCTCGCTGCCGGACAACTGTCCCGTACTGAAAACATGATTACAGTACGGGACAGTTGTCCTGCAGCGAGGCAGGGACTCCTAGCATTGTACATAAGTATGATGCTAGGAGCCCGGCTCCCTGCACTGTGTTCGGTCCGGTACTTGCGGCCGAAATACGTCCGTCAATTACGGACGTATTTAGTGTGTGTGCACATACCCTTAGGGTATGTTCACACGTTCAGCAAAAAACTTCTGAAAATACGGAGCTGTTTTCAAGGCAAAACAGCTCCTGATTTTCAGAAGTTTTTTTTAATTAACAAGTGTTTTTCGCTGCGTTTTTTACGGACGTTTTTGGAGCTGTTTTTCTATAGAGTCAATGAAAAACAGCTCCAAAAACGGCTCAAGAAGTGACATGAACTTTTTCGCGGGCGTTTTTTAACCCGCTTATTTTTTAAAACCGAAAATAAGCCGTGTGAACATACCTTTAGAATAAGATCCCTATTCTTTTTAGGACATTTTGATATATAATGTGTATATCCTCGGGTAATCACTGTGGCTATGGCGACAGTTTGAATTAGCATACTTTCTCTGTTAATTCCATAGTAAGTGAATGGTGTGGTGACCACGCATGCGCACACACAGTGGACTTGGGGGACCTGAGTTCTTATGATTGCTTGGGGTCACAGCGGTCTGATCCCCAGCGATCAGACATTTATCACCTATCCTGTGAATAGGTGATAAATGATGTTTAAGGGAAAAAACATTTAACTCCATACTTTTCCTGAACAGCAAAGAGTGGGATTTCCCAGTACTACAAAACCCAGGGGCAAACACAGAAATCATACGACCCCGTAGCTTAACTTTAAATCGACCCGACCCCACACTGAACTCTGATAAAGGTACTACAGGTTTTTTTTTAAGTTAAAGAGGCTCTATCACACATTATAAGTGGCCTATCTTCTACATAATGTGATCGGCGCTGTAATGTAGATTACAGCAGTGTTTTTTATTTAGAAAAATTATCATTTTTGACGGAGTTATGACCTATTTTTGCTTTATGATAATGACTTTCTTAATAGACAACTGAGCGTGTTTTACTTTTTGACCAAGTGGGCGTTGTGGAGAGAAGTGTATGACGCTGACCAATCAGCGTCATACACTTCTCTCCATTCATTTATTCTGCACATAGTAATCTTACTAGATCACTGTGTGCAGCCACATACTCACACACTAACGTTACTGAAGTGTCTTGAGAGTTAATAGACATCACCTCCAGCCAGGACGCGATGTCTATTCACAATCCCGACACTTCGATAACGTTTGTGTTGGACTTACAGCACAGCAAGCGTAATCTCACTGTAAACTGTCATTTACAGCGTAATCTCGTGAGTTTACGCTTGCAGTGCTGTAAATGCCACACAAACGGTACCGAAGTGTCAGGATTCTGAATAGACATCATGTCCTGGCTAGAAGTGATGTCTATTAACGCTCAAGACACTTCAGTAACGTTAATGTGTGTGTATGTGGCTGCACATAGTGATCTAGTAAGCTCACTATGTGTAGCATAAATTAATGGAGAGAAGTGTATGACGCTGATACACTTCTCTTTACAACGCCCACTTGGTCAAAAAGTAAAAACACACCTAGTTGTCTATTAAGAAAGTCATTAGTATAAATCGAAAGTAGGTCATAACTCAGTAAAAATTGATCGTTTTTCTAAATAAAAAACACTGCTGTAATCTACATTACAGCGCCGATCACATTATGTAGAAGATAGGACACTTATAATGTGCTGACAGAGCCTTTTTAAGCCTTTCATGACCAAGGGTCATTGATTCCCGTGTCCTGGTCAAATTTTCCCTGCCTGTCTGATATGCACTTCTTTAAACGATAATATCTTTGAAACCGCTTAGACCTCTTTTTTTTTTTTTTTTTTTTTAAAAGACTTATGAGGCTTTCATTTTCTAGATTAGTTTAATTAATTCCATGTTTTTTAGTTCTTTATTTTTATTATGGGCAGATTAATTACTAAAAATTAAAAAAAAAAAAACATTAGAATTTTTGACATACACATACACTAATAAATACTCAAAATACATATGCAAAACTGAAAATCGACCCTAATTGAGTACTATAAATCAGAGTGATGAAGGTATCAAATATAATTTTATTTATTAAAAATTAAAACAACAAAGTACAACGGAAAATATGCAAAGCTGAAACAACAAAAAGCTGGTGCACATAAGGAAATTAGCCACTCTCTGCACTGATGAGCCAAACAATATATGTAACAAGTTGGCGACGTCAATACCCCAGTTATATTACCCCGTTAGTGACCGCCAATACGCCTTTTCACGGCGGCCACTTACGGGCTTTATTCTGATGCATATGCCTTTTTACAGCACTGCATCAGAATAAAGTAAACAGAGCAGGGAGCTGTCAAATCTCCCTGCTCTCAGCTGCCAGAGGTAGCTGAGGGCTGGGGGCGTCCCTGCTCTGCCGGGTGAGATCGATATTAGTATCGATCTCACCCGTTTAACCCTTCAGATGCGGTGCGCAATAGCATCTGAGTGGTTTTGGAGAGAGGGAGGGAGCTCCCTCTCATCCCACTGACACCCGGCGATAAGATCGCCGAGTGTCTGTGTCTCCAACTGCAGCCGGGGGCCTGATAAAGGCCCCCAGGTCTGCCTGTAGTGAATGCCTGCTAGGTCATGTCGTTAAACGGACAGGCAGTAATACACTGCAATACAAAAGCATTGCAGTGTATTATAATAGTGATCGGATGATCGCATATTAAAGTCCCCTAGTGGGACTAGTAAAAAAGTTTAAAATAAGTTTAATAAAGTTTAATAAAGTTAATGAAAAACCCACTTTTTCCCCTTACAAACTGCTTTAGTATTAAAAAAACAAAATAAAGTAAAAAAGTTACACATATTTGGTATCGCCGCGTCCGTAACGACCCCGACTATAAAGCTATTACATTACTTAACCTGCACGGTGAACGCCGTAAAAAATAAAATAAAAAACAACGGAAAAATTGCTGTTTTCTGTGAATCCTGACTTTAAAAAAATTTGATTAAAAAGTGATCAAAAAGTCGCATCTACTCCAAAATGGTACCAATAAAAACTACATGTCTTCCCGCAAAACAAAAGCCCTCATACAACTGCATCCGCGAAAAAATAAAAACGTTTCGGCTCTTCAAATATGGAGACACAAAACCAAATAATTTTGAAAAAAAGCGTTTTTACTGTGTAAAAGTAGTAAAACATACAAAATCTATACAAATTTTGTAGCGTTGCAATCGTAACAACCCGCTGAATAAAGTTATTGTGTTATTTATACCACACGGTAAACGGCGTAGATTTAGGACGCAAAAAAGAGTGGCAAATTTTCTGACTTTTTTCTATTCTACCCCAAAAAAAGTTAATACAAGTTAATCAATAAATAATATTTACCTCAAAATGGTGCTACTAAAAAATACAACTTGTCCCGCAAAAAAGAAGACCTTATACAGCTATGTAGACGCAAAAATAAAAAAGTTATAGCTCTTGGAATGCGACGATGGAAAAACGTAAAAAATAGCTTGGTCATTAAAGGGAATGTGTTGCCAGAAAAACATGTTTTTTTAAAAAAAATTAAACATTTAGTGTGTGGGTGATTAAACATTGTTCAAATTTTTTTTATTTTTTTGCACGAGTCCAGGAAATATTATAAATTATTTCTAATTTATAATACTACCCATTTTTGGTCACTAGATGGAGCTGTTCCCAAAATTGCAGCATTGCAACATTGGGTTAAAAGCCCTCGCTCTAGTGAGCTCTCAGCATCCCCCCCTCCTTTATCCTGGCTAGTGCCGGGATAAACGAGGGGTTTGAACGATGTAACCTCCTACACTGTGTGTCGCCATTTTTTGAGCTAACCCACAGTGTAGTAGGTTTACATACAGTAGTAAACACACACAAACACGAACATACATTGAAATCTCTTACCTGCTCCTGCCGCCGCGGCTCCCTCCGGCCCGTCCGCTCCGTTTGCTGCCGCTGGTGCAAGTGCACAAATCCGGAAGCCGCGACCGGAAGTAGTAATATTACTGTCCGGCCGCGACTTCCGGTCCACAGGAAAATGGCGCCGGACGGCGCCAATTTCGAATAGGACTGTGTGGGAGCGGCGCATGCGCAGTTCCCACACAGACGCCGTACACTGCAGTCAATGGGACGGGAGCCGTTCGCAGTCCCTATGGGACTGTGGCTGCCGTATTCCATGTCTGTATGTGTCGTTAATCGACACACACAGAAATGGAACAAAAAATGGCAGCCCCCATAGGGAAGAAAAAGTGTAAAAATAAGAAAAAGTAAAACACAAACACACAAATGAATATAAACGTTTTTAATAAACCACTAACATCTTTAACATATAAAAAAATAATTTGTGATGACACTGTTCCTTTAAGGTCTAAAATAGGCTGGTCATTAAGGGGTTAAGCTTTGAGTAACAATGATAATATATCAAGTAAAAGAAGGTAATCAGTCTACAAAGTGCTAGATGATAAAGTATCACTTATCTAAGAAAGTCACAACAATAGTCACATGGAAACAATACAAGTTTAACCAGCACAGTGATGTAGAGCGAATGGAATTACAGGGATATACCTTGAGAGTCAGAGTGAGAGTCAGAGTGAGAGTGAACCAGCCACCTCCAGCTTTTGTCCATATACTTTATTTGTATGTCAGAAAAACGCCACAGAAGCTCCATAAATGGCAGGGTCTAAATCATATTTTTCGATGTATTTTGTAACTATTGTAAGTTCATTGATATATCTACCTCATACAACTCTAAACCTCATGCTTCCCTTTACACAGTACATGTTGAAATTCTGGCTACCCAAAGCCACCACCAGAGAGAGCTCTATACATATGGATCTATACAGCTCCTATTAAACTCAATAGGGAAGTTTTTGATGTCAGTCTAGTCTGAAGCCCGCAGGAGTAAGATACGACTTTTTTTTAAATTAAGAGGCGCACGTCCGTCTGCCAGAAAGTGATGTCTATACCATATGTGAGCTGGTATAGATTTCCACTATAATATAGGCCAATTTCTGACGTACTGTAAATTATAGTGAATTTGTCAGACCACTGGTGGACCCGTCCCTCCCTTAAAGCTGTTTTAAAAAACTAAAACGTAGAATTGCCAAAAAAAGCTAAAAAAAGTACCACATTATTGCGCAAATATGGAGTTATATGTGTTATAATTTTCTACTTTTTAAAGGTGGCGTAAACCTTTTAATAAATTCCCCATAATGAGCCATATAAAAATCTTTATGCAGTTAGCCCTCCCTAGTGGTGGCTGCAGGAAAATGTCTATGAATCGGGAGGTAGGAGGAGTAGTTTAGTGCCGGGCCCACCTCTTATTACAGGCCCCATAGCAGTCACATGGTCTGCCTCTATGGTTGGTATACCATGAAAACATCTTCCTAAGAGTGCAAGAGCGCCCCCTCATTATCAGACAAATCTGATAAAATATTAGGTGGCCTAGATAGCGTGAAAGGATGGTTTTGGTAAAAAAAGAAATAAATTAAAAATTAGAATATGTATACAGCAATAGAATAATGTTATATTAAGGGCTAAGTACACCTTTGAACTCAATTTTTTTTTAAATAAAAAAACAATGTTTTAAGTAATTTTAAGCAACTTTTTAATTGACTTTGATGAAATTTTTTTTTTACTGTTTAAGATACAGCTTCTATGTAACTATGTACCCTGCATACATAAATGTGATCATTATTAGTTGAATCCTGCAGGACCATCTTTTAGCTGAGCTATCACTCCAGCAGACCTGATGGAATCGGCTTTGACAGCAAGATACAGCTTGTATGTATACAGTATAAATACAAGCTGTATCTAAAAAAGTTAAAACATTTTTTAATTAAAGTCTTTTAAAAGTTGCTGACAGCAGGCCATCTTTACTCACCGCCCAGGTGGCTGTCGTGCCCCCCACGTATTGGTAATCGCTGCGATTGGCCAGTTAATTCAGACCGGCCAATAGCAGCTATTTGTTGCTTTAACCTATCACTGTGCCACAGGGCACAGTGATATGGTAGGGATTAGTGCTGTCTAGGATAGCACCAATCCCTGTTATTTACTTATGTGGTGTTGACGGCGGTGCCACCTTCCCGATCGCTACCATTAGTGGCTCTGCATTGGTCAGACCGACCAATCACAGCCATGGCAGGTGTTTCAAACACCCGGCACCAGCTCTGCCCACCTCATTTCGGTTAGGAATGGTGAGCAGAGCTGGTGTGTGAATGTCTGTGAGCCATATTTATCGTTACTGAGGCCTTCTGGGCTGCAATCATCCTCTTCTGCATCCTGTGGGATCATCATAAACTGTGCTACTGATTTTTTTTTTATAGCACTAGATCTGTCCCTAAATTTTCCTGTCAGTCCCCAGCCCCTCTTCCTGTAGCCCCCTCACCCCATTACCCCCCCTGTGTATGACCTGCGGCTTCTGAGCGCTGATCATTGACCGCCGTCACTGATCAGCATTTTTGTTAAAAAAATATTCACCGGCACAATCTCCGTGTGTGCGTCTTGCAGTCACTGAGTGCAAATCAATGACCACCATCACTGAACAGCATCTGTGGAAATTTTTTTGTTTTTCATTTTTCTAACAGCACCATATAAGGGTATGTGCACATGACCATTTTTCAGGCGAAATGGAGGCGTTTTACGCCTCGAATTACGGCTGAATAGACGGCTCCAAAACGTCGGAAAACATCTGCCCATTGCTTGCAATGGGTCTTACGATGTACTGTGCAGACGAGATGTCATTTTACGCGTCGCTGTCAATAGACGACGCATACAATTACGGCCACGTCAAAGAAGTGCAGGACACTTCTTGGGACGTAATTGGAGCCGTTTTTCATTGACTCCAATGAAGAACAGCTCCAATTACGTCCGTAAAAGACGCCGCGAAAAATGCGAGTACATGCAATTACGTCTGAAATGCAGGAGCTGTTTTCTACTGAAAACAGCTCTGTAATTTCAGACTTATTTGCCGTTGTCGTGTGCACATACCCTAAGTGTGTGTGCCCTGCAGCCACTGAGCACTGACCACCATCACTGATCGACCTCTGTGCTAATTTTTTAGTGCAGGTTTCGGATTTTGGTCCTAAGTTTACTGCACCATCTACCTGTGTGAGCCCTGTGACCACTGAGTGCTGAATCTAAAAGTGTGCGCCTTGCGACCTCTGAGCACCGATTAGTGACCACCATCACTGATCGGCATCTGTGCTCATTAGGGTAGCGGACGTTTAGCTTGGTTGACGTCCGTTTTGTAATAAAAACATTAAATAGCATTTTAGGACGTTTTAGCTATACATTTTCTACTGGTAGTGTAAATTTACTGTACTATATTTCTTATACTAGTTTTTTTTTTTACTAAAATATACAGCGTTCCATTTAGTGTTAGAGGTACCGTAGCTTTACAGACGGAGTCTAAATTTACTGTAGTATAATTTTTATACTACAGTTTTCTTTAGCACATATACAGTATATAGTATTATAGATTTAGCGTCAGTCAGTGACTGACATTCAGTTTTACTTTTACTGGAGTTCGTTCACTAAATTTTACATAGCATAGCTTTATAGTTTAGTCTAAATTTCCTGCAGTGTCATTTTTATACTAGTTTAGCAATAATATATAGCGTTACAGATTCAGCGTCACTAAATTTTAGTTAGGGTCAGGTAGTCAGGAAATTCTTTACAGTTTTAGATTGCCATAATTTTTTTTACTGAAGTACTTTTTTTATACTACATTTTTTTCTAAACTTTTATTTTGCTTTTTTCTTCTCTCCTTTTTTTATATTTTTATTCTGCCACAATTTTGATATACTCATGTAAAAGCATAACACACACAATCCCTTGTGTAAAAATAAATTGAGTATTACACGTGTTCAAGCACTACAAACCACCCTAATAAAAATGTCCCAATCATCCAAAAGGGTCTATTCAGCAGAGAATTCATACGCCCTGCTGGCCTCCAACACTGATTCGGCCAGCGAGGGAGAAGAGGAATTTGCCCCATAAATCTTGTCCTCCTCTTCCTCATCATCCAGTGTTGAGGAACCCCCACAAAGGTGACCCAGGACATGAGCTGCGGCATACCCCCAGATAAGTAATTCCATGTGGATCCCATTCCCTGAGAACTATGAGCCTCAGATCCCTAATTTCATAGGCAGCTCAGAAACGCATTTTGAGACTGAAAGCCTCACAGAATTAGATTGTTTAACCCCTTCCCGGTCCTGGACGTACTATTAGGTCATGGTAACCATAGCGTTCGCGCTCCATGACCTAATAGTACGTCTCGGGAGTAACGGCCATTTGGCCGTCCTCCCGACACATACAGGAGCTGTGACAGCTGCTGTCTCGTACAGCAGCTGTCACAGCTCCTACAGCGGGGACCAATCGCGTTGTCCCCGCTGATTAACCCCTGAAAAGCCATGTTCAATAGCGATCACGGCTTTTTAGGGGTTAAGCTGCCATCGCCGGCTTGCTACACGATAGCGGCCGGCGATGGTGACTATGGAAACCGGACACCAAACAATGGCGTCCGGCTATGCCATAGACCGAAGCCTAGTGGGTCCTGACGAAGTCAGGACCCACTATGCTTGCTGTCAGTGAGTAGCTGACAGCTCTGATACACTGCACTATGCATGTAGTGCAGTGTATTAGAATAGCGATCAGGGCCTCCTGCCCTCAAGTCCCCTAATGAGACAACGTAATAAAGTTAAAAAAAAGTAAAAAAAAGATGTGTAAAAGTAAGAAAATAAAAGATTTAAAAGTAATAAAAGTAAAAATCCCCCCTTTTCCCTTATCAGTCCTTTATTATTAATAAAAATATATAAACAAACAAATAAACTATACATAATTGGTATCGCTGCATCCGTAACGGCCTGAACTACAAAATTATTTCGTTATTTATCCCGCGCGGTGAACGCCGTGAAAGAAAATAATAATAAGGGTATGTCCACACGAGGGCGTCCGTAGCGTCTGAAATTACGGGGATGTTTCAGCCTGAAAACATCCCCGTAATTTCAGCCGTACCGGCATGTGCAGGCGCTTGAACGCCGCGTCAATTACGGACGTAATTGGCGCTGCTATTCATTGGAGTCAATGAATAACGGCTCCAATTACGGCCAAAGAAGTGACAGGTCACTTCTTTGACGCGGGCGTCTATTTACGCGCCGTTAATTGACAGCGGCGCGTAAATTACGCCTCGTGTGAACAGACAAACGTCTGCCCATTGCTTTCAATGGGCAGATGTTTGTCAGCGCTATTGAGGCGCTATTTTCGGATGTAATTCGTGGCAAAAACGCCCGATTTACGTCCGTAAATAGGCCGTGTGAACATACCCTTAACCGTACCAAAATCACAATTGTTTGGTCACTTCACCTCCCAAAAAATTGAATAAAAAGAGATCAAAAAGTCGCATGTACCTAAACATGGTACTGATCGAAACTACAGTTCGTTACGCAAAAAATAAGTGCTCGCACGGCTTTATTGATGGAAAAATAAAAATGTTCTGGCTCTTAGAATAAGGTAACACAAAAAGTGAATGATTTTTTACAAAACGTATTTTATTGTGCAAACGCCATAAGACATAAAAAAAACTATAAACATCTGGTATCGCCGTAATCGTATCGCCCCGCAGAATAAAGTGAATAAGTCATTTATAGCGCACGGTGAATGCTGTAAAAAAAATCGAATAAAAAAACAATAGTAGAATTGCTATTTTTTAGTCACCACGCCACTTAAAAATAGAATAAAAACTGATCAAAAAGCCGCATGCACCCCATGAAAACTACAATGAATTCCTCAAGGGGTCTAGTTTCCAAAATGGGGTCACTTTTTAGGGGTTTCCACTGTCTTGGCACCACAAGACCTCTTCAAACCGGACATGGTGCCTAATGAAAAAGAGGCCTCAAAATCCACTAGGTGCTCCTTTGCTTCGGAGGCCGGTGTTTAAGTCCATTACCACACTAGGGCCACATGTGGGATATTTCTCAAAACGGCAGAATCTGGGCAATACGTATTAAGTTGCGTTTCACTGATAAAACTTTTGTGTTATAAAAAAAATGGTATAAAGAGGATTTACTGACAAAAAAAATATGTAAATTTCACCTCTACTTTGCTCTAAATTTCTGTGAAACACCTGAAGGGTTCATAAACTTTCTAAATGCTGTTGTGAATACTTTGAGGGGTCTAGTTTCTAAAATGGGGTGTTTGATAGGGGTTTCTAATATATGGGCCCCTCAAAGCAACTTCAGAACTGAACTGTAACCTAAAAAAATAAATAAATTAGGCAATACTTCGCTTCTTACATTATACTGATAATGAGCCGTGTCCACCCCGAGATGACCCCAGTTTTGACCGTTTGTATAAACGGAGACCCCTATTAGACCGTTTCAGTGCCCGGTTTTCCCAAGCATACACCCCCCAAGAAGTGTATTTCTATTGAAGAGTCCTTGGTACATTTTAAAGGGAGGGTTCAATTCCGCGAGTACCTGCCGGGTAAGAGGGCAAGTTATGGCGTGAAGATGTATAAGCTGTGCGAGAGTGCATCAGGGTATACCTACAGGTTTAGGATATATGAAGGGAAGGACAGCCGTATTCAGCCCCCAGAATGCCCCCCCTTACTGGGAGTTAATGCAAAAATTGGGATTTGGCGCACCCACTGCTGGACCAGGGTTACCACCTCTACCTGGATAATTTTTATACCAGCGTCCCACTCTTCAACTGCCTCGCTTCCAGAAGTCCTGCAGCATGCGGCACTGCTAGAAGAAACCTGAGAGGCCTCCCTAAGACTCTGCTTGGGCAAACAAGAAGGGATGAGAGCAGGGCACAATCCAGCAGCAACGTATTGTGTGTCAAGTACAAGGACAAGAGAGATGTCCTTGTATTGACAACAATACATGGCCGCACCAGTACCCATGTACCTGTACGAGGTACCAGTACAGAAACCAGACTGCATCCTGGACTACAATAGGTACATGGGAGGGGTGGACTTGTCAGATCGAATCCTGAAGCCCTACAGCGCCATGCGGTGTGGTATAAGAAGTTGGCCGTGCACATCATACAGATGGCATTGTACAATGTGTATGTGCTACGTCGATGTGCAGGCCAGAGCGGAACTTTCCTGGAATTTCAAGAGGTGATTATCAAGAACCTAATCTTTAGGGACCAAGAAGGGGGGGGGGCACCCAGTACTTCTGGAAGCGAGGCCACACGCATCGTACCAGGGCAACACTTTCCAGGAGAAGTTCCCCAAACTGGCAAGAAGGGAAAAAGTCAAAAGAGGTGCAAGGTCTGCTATAAGAGGGGGATAAGGGAGGACACAATATATCAATGTGACACGTGTCCCGAAAAACCAGAGCTCTGTATGAAAGAGTGTTTTAAAATTTATCTTACATCCCTTGGTTTATAATTTACCCCAATTTTACTTACCCTGATGTTCTCCGCACAGCTTATCCCCCCTCGTCTTTCCCCTCTGGGCCCTGCTGGGTGCACAGGCAGCTGATAACAGCCACATGTAGGGTATTGCCGTACCCAGGAGAACCCACATTACAGTTTATGGGGTGTATGTGTCCGGTCAAAATGCTCACTACACCTCTAGATGAATGCCTTAAGGGGTGTAGTTTTTGAAACAGGGTCACTTCTTGCGGGTTTCAACTGTACTGGTACCTCAGAGGCTTCTGCATACATGACTTCGCACCAGAAAATCCCCAGTAGGCCAAATGGTGGTCCTTTCCTTCTGAGCCCTCCCATGGGCCCAAACCGCAGTTTATCACCACAAATGGGGTATTGCGGCACTCAGAACAAATTGCGCAACAGAATGGGGTATTTTGTTTCTTGTGAAAATAAGAAATTTTCAGCCAAAACTACATATTATTGGAAAAAATTTATTTTGTTTTAATTCCCAGCTCAATTCAAATAAGTTCTGTGAAAAAACTATGGGGTCAAAATGGTCAGAACACCCATAAATGAATTCCTTGAGGGGTGTAGTTTCCAAAATGGGGTCACTTCTGGTGGGTTTCCATTGCTTTGATACCTCTGGGGCTTTGCAAATGCGACATGACACCCGAAAACCAAAGCAGCAAAATCTGCACTCCAAAGAACACACAGCGCTCCTTCCCTTCTGAGGCCTCCCATGGGCCCAAACTGCAGTTTATCGCCACAAATGGGGTATTGCTGCACTCAGGAGAAATTGGGCAACAAAATTGGGTATTTTGTTCCTTGTGAAAATAAGAAATTTTGATAAAAAATTACATCTTTTTGGAAAAAATTACATTTTTTTTCATTTCACAGCCCAATTCAAATAGGTGCTGTGAAAAAACTGTGCTGTCAAAATGGTAACACCAACCATAAATGAATTCCTTGAGGGGTATAGTTTCCAAAATGGGGTCACTATTGGGGGATTCCTACTGTTTTGGCATCTCAACACCTTTTCAAACCTCGCATGCTGCCTAAAATATATTCTAATAAAAAAGAGGCCTCAAATATCCACTAGGTGCTTCCTTGCTTCTAGGGCTTGTGTTTTATTCCACGAGCGCAGCAGAGCCACATGTGGGATATTTCTAAAAACTGCAGAATCTGGACAATACATATTTAGTAGTGTTTCTCTGGTAAAACCTTCTGTGTTACAGAAATTTTTTGTAATAAAATTTAAATTCAGCAAGAAAAATGAAATTTGCAAATTTCACCTCCACTTTGCTTTAATTCCTGTGAAATGCCTGAAGGGTAAAAAAAAACTTTCTAAATGCTGTTTTGAATACTTTGAGGGGTCTAGTTTTTAAAATGGGGTGTTTTATCAGGGTTTCTAATACATAGGCCCTTCAAAGCCACTTCAGAACTGAAGAGGTACCTTAAAAAAAAGGCTTTTGAAATTTTATTAAAAATATGAGAAATTGCTGTTTATGTTCTAAGCCTTGTAACGTCCAAGAAAAATAAAAGAATGTTCAAAAAACGATGCCAATCTAAAGTAGACATATGGAAAATGTGAACTAGTAACTATTTTGGGTGGTATAACCGTCTGTTTTACAAGCAGATGCATTTAAATTCCGAAAAATTCTATTTTTTCCAAATTTTGCAATTTTTCACCAATAAACACTGAATATATTATGGGAAAAAATGTAGATTTTAATTTTCATGGCCTAATTCCACTAAATTCAGCAAAATTCCTGTGGGATCAAAATGCTCACTATACCCCTCGATAAATTCCTTAAGGGGTGTAGTTTGTTAAATGGTGTCATTTTGGGGGTGTTTACACTGTTTTAACACAAGACCTCTTCAAAACAGACATGGTGCCTAAAATATATTCCGATAAAAAGGAGGCCCCAAAATCCACCAGGTGCTCCTTTGCTTCTGGGGCCTTCGCTTCAGTCCATTAGCGCACTAGGGCCTCAGGTGGGATATTTCTAAAAACTGCAGAATTTGGGCAATAAATATTGGGTTGCATTTCCCGGGTAAAACCTTCTGTGTTAGGGTATGTGCACACGCAAACTCAAAAACATCTGAAAATACCGAGCTGTTTTCAGGGGAAAACAGCTCCTCATTTTCAGACGTTTTTTATTCAAAGTCGCGTTTTTCGCTGCGTGTTTAACGTCCGTTTTTGGAGCTGTTTTTCTATAGAGTCTACGGCAATGAAAAATGGCTCCAAAAACGGCTGAAGAAGTGACATGCACTTCTTTTTCGTGGCCGTTTTTTTAAGTTTACACTTCCGATTTTTCAGCTGAAAATAGCGTGTGTGAACATATCCTAACAGAAAAAAATGGATTAAAATGGATTTTCTGCACAAATTTTTTTCACAAATAAACACTGACTGTATCGACCAAATTTTATGATTTATTTAAGGCCCTTTTACACTGGCCGATAAGCGGCCGGTGCAGCGAGCGCCGATCAACAAGACATCATTGATCGGCGCTCGTTCGCTCCTGTCAAGCGGAGCTATGGATGTGGATGAGCGGTCCTTACTCTGATCGCTTGTCCCCATACATTATCATGTCGGCAGTGCATCTCCTTGTTTACACAGGGAGATGTGCTGCAGACAACGATAATATTTCACTTTTTTAGCCCCTTGGAGACACGGCCAATTTTAGTTTTTTCATGTTCGTTTTTTTCTCCCCGCCTTCCAAAAGCCATAATCTCGTTGTTTTTTCGTCGACGTTTTTTCCGGGAAAAGTTGTAGTTTGTCATGGGACCATTTATTGTACCGTATAATGTACTGGAAAGCTAAAAAATAATAATACATATTTGTGGGGCGAAATGTGAAAAAAAACAGCAATACCAAATATAAAAGTTTTATGTTTTACCATTTTTAAAAATAAAAAAAATGTTTTGTGTTGCCATGCTCTGAGCGCCGTAACTTTTTTATTTTTCCGTTAATTTAGCGATATCAGGGCTGAATTTTTGAGTAGCGTGCTGTAGTTTTCACTGATACCATTTTGGGATATATGCGACTTTTTGATCAATTTGTGTGTTTTATATATATTTTTTCCTTACGGCATTCACCGAGCGAGTAAAACAATGCTATATTGTGATAGTTTGGACTTTTACGGACGCGGCGATACCAGTTGTGTTAACTTTTATTTTTTTTAACATTGATTTAGGGAAAAAATGGGAAAAGGTTTTTTTTTTAAACTTTTAATACTATTACTGAAATGTCACAAAGGCGAAGTGGCGCGATCCATACTCCGCGGTTGACGGCAGTGTTATGCAGCCGACACCTCACTCCTACAGGCGGAATCAAAGTTCACTTTGATTCCGCCCGTTTAGCACCTTACATGTTGAATGCCCCTCAAACACACCATCGCACCCCCCCTCCGCAGCGCGATCAGCCGGTGACAATGGTTGTCATGGCAGCCTAGGGGCCTAATGAAGGCTCTCAGGTCTGTCAACTTTGTACTCCTTTGAAACCCTGCCTCCAGGGCTTCAAAGGAGACTGTGAGTATCACGATATACTGTAATATATTAGTAGAGATGAGTGAACTTATGAAAAGTTCGGTTCGGCAGGTTCGCCGAATTTCGTGAAAAAGTTCGATTCGGACCGAACTAGTTCTGACCGAACCTGTAATACAAGAAAGCCCCTAAAAATCGTGTATAACACTGTTTAAAAGCCCTAGAAGCCTTGTATAAAACTCTTAGGTCACCCATGAGTGTATCCAAGTACTTTTGAGCTGTCTTTAAGGCAAAGTTAGTGTCAAAGTTACGCCAACATGTATGGCTATAGGAAAACGGATGGGACACGGTGATAACTAACAGAAACCACTGCACTTGTGCATGTTGTATGCTTAATGCATTGTTAAAAAAGGTACAAAAATTAACTTTTAAGTGGCTGATGCCTGCCAGGGTTCATAAATATAAGGTGGTAAAAGAAGAAGCAATGGCTTTTGACAAGCCCTCAAAAAATGTACCCTTTATGGTGGCAGATGCCTACCGGGGTTCTTCCATACATGGATGTAAAAGCAACAAGCAATGGCTTTTCACAAGCCCTCCAAAAATTGACCCCTTTTATTGGCAGATGCCTGCCGGGGTTCTTCCATACATGGATGTAAAAGCAACAAGCAATGGCTTTTCACAAGCCCTCCAGGCCTGCTTGTAGCAGACGGCAGTGGAGGTGTATTGGTGGTAGTAGAGGTAGCCAACACAGATAGCAAGGGTGGTAGTAGTAGTAGCAGCACTTTAAAAAAAGAGACTGGACGACAGTCACAGGACAAAGCCCTGTGGTGGGGCAGGCCTGCTTGTAGCAGACGGCAGTGGAGGTGTATTGGTGGTAGTAGAGGTAGCCAACACAGACAGCAAGGGTGGTAGACTGGTAGTAGCAGCACATTAGAAAAAGAGACTGGACGACAGTCACAGGACAAAGCCCTGTGGTGGGGCAGGCCTACTTGTAGCAGACGGCAGTGGAGGTGTATTGGTGGTAGTAGAGGTAGCCAACAGAGACAGCAAGGGTGGTAGACTGGTAGTAGCAGCACATTAAAAAAGGAGACTGGACGACAGTCACAGGACAAAGCCCTGTGGTGGGGCAGGCCTCAGGCCTGCTTGTAGCAGACGGGCGGCAGTGGAGGTGTATTGGTGGTAGTAGAGGTAGCCAACACAGACAGCAAGGGTGGTAGACTGGTAGTAGCAGCACATTAAAAAAAGAGACTGGACGACAGTCACAGGACAAAGCCCTGTGGTGGGGCAGGCCTCAGGCCTGCTTGTAGCAGACGGGCGGCAGTGGAGGTGTATTGGTGGTAGTAGAGGTAGCCAACACAGACAGCAAGGGTGGTAGTAGTAGTAGCAGCAGCACATTAAAAAAAGAGTGGACAGGACAGAATCCCGTAGTAGCAGGCGGCAGTAGCAGGCGGCAGCAGCAGCAATGTCAGATCTAATCAGTGGCATCAGGCACAGGGGTTTTAAAATCCTCACCGATCCACGCTTGATTCATTTTCAGAAACGTGAGATTTTCCAAGCTGTTGGCGGACAATCTTGTTTGCTTAGGGGTGACGAAGCCCCCTGCCGCGCTGAATACTCTCTCTGACGCTACACTGGAGGGTGGACAAGACAGTACACCCATGGCAAACTGGGCCAGTTCTTGCCAATGATCCAATCTGCTGACCCAGAAGTCCATGGGGTCTGGGATCAGCATTTCTGACGGAGAAAGGGCACAGTCCAGGTACGAGTGAACCTGGTTGTTTAGGTGCTGCACCTGGTGATGGTGAACATCCCTTTGGTGACTATGATGTGTCAGGTCGGGGTATTGGATGTAAAAATGTTGTCATCATATTTTCCAAACTGAATTGGCTACTGCTTCTGCTGCTGCCGCGGTGGAACGATGAGACAGTGGGGAGCGGAGAGTGGCCCCCCGGTCAGACATGCTTGCAGCAGGTGTTTGCCGTTTGAAAGCCGTGACAAGCTGGCTGCATAGCTTCTCTCGATAATAAGCCAATTTTGCCTCCCTCTCGGAAGGCGCAAAAACTCCCCCATTCTGGCTTTATACCGAGGGTCTAAAAGTGTGGCTATCCAGTACTCATCTCTTTGCTTCATGCTAACAATACGACAGTCAGCGCGCAAGTAACAAAGCATACAGCTCGCCATCCTGGCCAGCGTTTCAGAGGGCCCGGTTGGTTCCATCTCCGCCCCATACTGCCATGGTTGTCCATCATCAAGGTCGTCGTCAGACTCGTCATCACCACCATCACTGTCATGTTGTGCGGCTGCCTCGTCCCCTATCCCTTCCTGTGATTCCATCTCCAAATCCAGCTCCTCTTCAGGTCCTGTTTCCTCATCCTCCTCCTCAACATCCATAGCCAGATGTCATCCTTCCTCCATCCTTTGCTGAATCATCGCTGTGAGCGTTTGCTCCATAATGAATATCAGCGGCATAACATCGTTCATTCCGCTAGCGTCACGGCTCACAAATCGTGTGGCCTCTTCAAAGGGCCTCAAAACGCGACATGCGTCTCTAACCAGCTGCCAGTGCCTGAGCTCGAAATTACACTGGCTCCAAACGCTGCCCGTCTGCTGCATCAGGAAATCATTCACGGCTTTCCGCTGTTCGTACAGATGGTCCAACATGTGCAGGGTGGAATTCCAGCGTGTTGGAACGTCGCAAATCAGGCTGTGTTCTGGGAGATTGTTTTGACGATGCAAGTCCAGGAGGGCGTGCTTAAATTCATACGAACGTCTAAAGCGAACGCAAACCCTCCTGGACATGGCCAGCACACCCTTCAAACCAACATATGACTTTAAGAAGCGTGTTATGACCAGATTGATCACATGTGCCATGCAAGGAGTGTGTGTCAGGTGACCTAGACGCAATGCAGCCACAACGTTCTTGCCGTTATCAGAGACAACATTGCCCAGTGTGAGTTTCAGAGGAGACAGCCAGCGTGCGATTTCCTCCTTGATGCACAGCAGCAGCTCCTGCCCTGTGTGGCTTTTCTTGCCCAGGCTCAGCAGGTGTAAGACAGCGTTGTGGCGCTTCACCTTGCACCTATGAAAAGAGAAGGGAGGAGGAGTGGAAGATACGCTGTTTCCTGTCGGGGACGGGAAGACCTCCAAGGAGGAAGGCTAGGAGGAGGAGGATGGTAGGCGCCTGTTGTCAGGAGTTGAACCAGAAAGATACAATCATGGAGGTGGTAATGCCTGGCATTTCTGTGGTGGTGCATCGGACTGCAAAATATTGACCCAGTGGGCCGTGAAAGACATGTACTGTCCCTTCCCATAGTTGCTGCTCCAAGTGTCGACGGTGGCATGTACCCTGCTGCACATGGATAATTGCAAGGACTGGCACACCTTTTCCTCCACATGCTTGTGCAAGGCAGGGACAGCTGTTTTGGAGAAGTAATGTCGGCTAGGTATTCGCCACCTAGGCTGAGCGCACGCCATCAATTGCTTGAAGCCGGCGGAGTCGACCAGGTGGTACGGCAGCGACTGCACCACCAACAACTTAGCCAGGTGTGAATTAAGCCGCACGACAAGTGGATGACTGGGTATATATTGTTGCTTATTGGACAACGATTCCGTAATGGATAACTGACGGGACGTAGGAGGAGCACTAGATGACAGTAATGATGATGAAGACAACGACATGGTGGATAAGGCCTGGCTACTACTTAGATGACAGGGACTCGGAGCAGCAGCAGCAGCTGCAGAGGGGTCTTCATTAGATGTACATGATGATGGTGGGGCATGTCGATTGTCCCACATGGCCTTGTGATGCCGCTCCATGTGTTTACGTAGAGCGGTAGTTCCTACATTGCTGCCCTGCCCACGCCTTACTTTCTGCTTGCAGATACGGCACTGTGCCATGTTTTCGTCCTCCGGGAAGGTACAGAAAAATTGCCACATGGCAGAGTACCGTAAAGAGGTAGTACCACGTCCACCACCACCACCACCACCACCACCCGAGCTTGCCCCTTGTCTGGCAGGCTTTTTTCTGGAGCCTACACCAGCATCAGTGTCGCCGTCACCGGCTCCTGAGCTGACCCTACCGCTGCAACGTTTTGCAGATTGACTTCTGCCCCTACCTCGGCTTGGCTGTTTATCACGGCCAGTGCCGCCACTACTACCCTCCTCCTCTGACGCCGTCATCACCTCGTCACCTGGTTCCCACGTCCTGTCTAAAACAACATCATCATCATAGCGTTCCTCATCATCCCCGCCACTTCTGTCACTGTGTTGTGAATGTGATGTGACATCATGGCGGGCTCCATGCCCCCCCTCATTACTGCGTCTGCCACCACGGCTACCACCACCAACACCCCCACTACCGCAGCTATGCGTCTCGGACATCGCTTCCACCACCGCCGCAACACACTCCGTTGGCTGACTCGCGGAAAAGAAATCATCATCTTCACTATGTTGTTCAATATCTTCCTTCGCACCCGAGGAGATGTCTCTTAGGACTCTCAGGAAAGATGGCTTCCCGCTAGGAAGGGGGAGCGAAGACATAGATGATGGAATGGAAACGCTAGAAATACCTATATTACTACTGTCACTGTGCCAAGGAACTGTAGAGGATCTGGAATCCAACGAAACCTGGCTTGAAGCCAGATCGTCAGAGTCTTCCTGCTGAGATGACCGCGAGCCAGCCAACCAGTCCACAATGGCCGTATTGTCTAAAGTAACCCGCCCACCGGAGGAGATGGACAAGCCTGGCTTGCTGATACTGCTACTACTACCAGCAGGCACATGGCTGCTGCTATTAATGGAACTGGGCACATGTCTTGTGCCACAAATGCTGGTACTGGGCCTGGCACCAACAGATCCAACATTTGGACTGGAAGAGTAGACGGCATGGGTGTTTTTTCCTCTACCCCGTCCTTTCACAACCTTTTTTTTACCAGACATTTCACTGCTGGAGTGCAGCAAGTTGAATCAAAACCTGGGGGATGAGCCCCTTCTAAAAGCGTATTCACACACTGACACTGGCTTGGCAAATGGCAATGAATGAGAATTTCTTTTAGCCACGCCGCAGTGCACTCAGGGAATGCTGGGCCTTGTAGTACTACTACTACAAAGGCTGCCCGTATTGCAAGTTGGATTGTTATTTGTTTGTTATGTTAACGGCCGGAGATGAGCCCCTTCTACAGAGACGTAGCTAGGTTCTCCAGCAACCGGGGCAAAGATTCAGTTTGGCGCCCCTCCCCCCAACCTCTTTCCCGACATCTCCTTCCCCCTCGCCGTGTTTGTTTTCTCTACCAATCGACGTGTCATTTCTTTTTATGTAACGCGAGCATCAAATTATTTGTACATTTCACAAGCAATATGGTTCTATACACAACACCAGATCTAAGCACGGTACATATATACAGCCCCAGAACAAATACAGCTAAATTTACTGCAACCCCTGCCGTATAGGTTTGTACGGCGTAAAACTACAGCTCGCAGCATGGCCCGAACAATGGTAAGGATATGCTGGGAGATGCCGTTTCACAAAAAATAAATCCTATCATAATCATACCACCCATCATCTCGCTGCAGATCATACAGTGCTGATTAGAGGCAGAATAAACATTTACATTAAGTGACTCACCGGTGTCCGATTCTAGTTATTTTTCTCCATTTGGTCCAGACCTCTATGATGACTTCCCCCGGTCCATTTCTGCAGTTTGCCGCTCACATGTCTTCAGCTTCTCACTTTTCCAACATTTCTTCACCTATAAATAAATATAAAGTTATCATTATACCACACACTACGCCCCTAAATATAATAGCGCCAAACACTGCACCTCTAATTATAATAGCACCATACACCGTGTCCCACACACACACCGTGACCCCTGTAGATAGTTCCTGCCATAGAGCCCCCTGTAGATAGTGCCTGCCATAGAGCCCCTGTAGATAGTGCCCCCATATAGACCACCCCTGTATATAGTGTCCCACAAATAACTCCCCCTATAGTGCTCTACAGATAGTCCACCCTTGTATATAGCCCCCTGTAGATATAGCCCACCCCTGTATATAGAGCTCTACAGATAGCTCAACCATGTATATAGCCCCCCTGTAGATGTATCCCACCCCTGTATATAGTGCTCCACATATAGTCCACCCCTGTATATAGTGTTTCACAGATAGCCCACCCCTGTATATAGCCCCCCCTTGTACATATAGTCCACCCCTGTATATAGTGCTCCACTAGATAGTCCACCCCTGTATATAGTTCCCCACAGATAGCCCACCCCTGTATATACTATATACAAGGGTGGGCTATCTGTGGAGCACTATATACAGGGGTGGACTATATGTACAAGGGGGTTATATACAGGGGTGGGCTTTCTGTGGAGCACTATAGGGAAAGCCATTTGTGGGATACTATATACAGGGGTGGGCTATATCTACAGGGGGACTATATACAGGGGTGGGCTATCTACAGTGGGACCATATCTACAGGGGGAACATATCTACAGGGGGACCATATCTACAGGGGGACCATATCTACAGGGCTGGGATATACACAGGGCTGGGA
Organism: Rhinoderma darwinii; assembly: GCF_050947455.1. Classification (NCBI taxonomy): domain Eukaryota; kingdom Metazoa; phylum Chordata; class Amphibia; order Anura; family Rhinodermatidae; genus Rhinoderma; species Rhinoderma darwinii. The sequence goes on from NC_134689.1 coordinate 58,313,292, forward strand.
TATACACAGGGCTGGGATATACACAGGGGGGCTATATCTACAGGGGTGGGCTATACACAGGGGGGCTTTATCTACAGAGGGGGGCTATACACAGGGGGGCTATATCTACAGGGGTGGGCTATATACAGGGGTGGGCTATATACAGGGGGAATATATCTACAGGGGGCTATATCTACAGGGCTGGGCTATATACAGGGCGACTATATCTACAGGGGGGGCTATATACTGGGGTGGGCTATCTATGGAGCACCATATACAGGGGTGGGCTATATCTACAGGGGGCTATATACTATATAGCCCACCCCTGTATATGGTGCGCTATAGACAGCCCACTCCAGTATATAGCCCCCCTGTAGATATAGTCCCCCTGTATATAGCCCCCTGTAGATATAGTCCCCCCTGTAGATATAGTCCCCCTGTATATAGCCCAGCAGATATAGTCCCCCTTTATATAGCCCAGCCCTGTAGATATAGTCCCCCTGTATATAGCTCCCCTGTAGATATAGCCCCCCTGTATATAGCCCCCTTTAGATATAGTCCCCCTGTATATAGCCCCGCTGTAGATATAGCCCCCCTGTAGATATAGCCCCCCTGTAGATATAGCCCCCCTGTATATAGCCCCCCTGTAGATATAGTCCCCCCCTGTAGATATAGTCCCCCTGTATATAGCCCAGCAGATATAGTCCCCCTGTATATAGCCCAGCCCTTTAGATATAGTCCCCCTGTATATAGCCCCCCTGTAGATATAGCCCCCCTGTATATAGCCCCCCTGTAGATATAGTCCCCCTGTATATAGCCAAGCAGATATAGTCCCCCTGTATATTGCCCAGCCCGGTAGATATAGTCCCCCTGTATATAACCCAGCCCTGTAGATATAGTCCCCCTGTATATAGCCCAGCCCTGTAGATATAGTCCCCCTGTATATAGCCCAGCAGATATAGTCCCCCTGTATATAGCCCAGCCCTGTAGATATAGTCCCCCTGTATATAGCCCAGCCCTGTAGATATAGTCCCCCTGTATATAGCCCAGCCCTGTAGATATAGTCCCCCTGTATATAGACCAGCAGATATAGTCCCCCTGTATATAGCCCAGCCCTGTAGATATAGTCCCCCTGTATATAGCCCAGCCCTGTAGATATAGTCCCCCTGTATATAGCCCAGCCCTGTAGATATAGTCCCCCTGTAGATAGACACCCCCGTAGATAAAGTCCCCCGTGTAGACAAAGTCCCCCCCACAGATACAGCCACACTTCTATTACAATTAAAAAAAAAAAAATCAAACTCACCTTATTCCCGCTCCCACGCCGTCAGGCAGCCATGGAGACCTGCTCTCTTCTGCGCAGGTCTCCAGGGGGTTGAACGCGGCGTCTATGAATGGCGCTGATTGGCTGGGCAGGATGACTTTCCCTGTCAGTCAGCGCCTTTCATCGACGGAAGCGTCACTGGTACAAAAGGTACCAGTCGCTTCATTCGTGGAAAGGGGCTGAATGGCCGGGCACGGAACGTGCCCGGTCATTCATTGCTTCTAATTGTACCTGTGTCCTTGCGACACAGGTACAATTATAGTGCAGGAGGAGGTGGCGCTGGCGCCCTCCTCTGAACTGCGCCCGGGGCACATGCCCCACTTGCCCCCCCTAGCTACGCCCCTGCCTTCTAAAAGCGTATTCACACACTGACACTGGCTTGGCAAATGGCAATGAATGAGAATTTCTATCAGCCACGCCGCAGTGCACTCAGGGAATGCTGGGCCTTGTAGTACTACTACTACTACAAAGGCTGCCTGTATTGCAAGTTGGATTGTTATTTGTTTGTTATGTTATCGGCCGGGGATGAGTCCCTTCTAAAAGCGTATTCACACACTGACACTGGCTTGGCAAATGGCAATGAATGAGAATTTCTATCAGCCACGCCGCAGTGCACTCAGGGAATGCTGGGCCTTGTAGTACTACTACTACTACTACTACTACTACTACTACTACTACTACAAAGGCTGCCTGTATTGCAAGTTGTATTGTTATTTGTTTGTTATTTTAACGGCCGGGGATGAGCCCCTTCTAAAAGCGTATTCACACACTGACACTGGCTTGGCAAATGGCAATAAATGAGAATTTCTATCAGCCACTGTGCACTCAGGGAATGTTGGGCGTTGTAGTACTACGTCTACTACAAAGGCTGCCTGTATTGCAAGTTGTATTGTTATTTGTTTGTTATGTTAACGGGCGAGGATGAGCCCCTTCTAAAAGCGTATTCACACACTGACACTGGCTTGGCAAATGGCAATAAATGAGAATTTCTATCAGCCACTGTGCACTCAGGGAATGTTGGGCGTTGTAGTACTACTACAAAGGCTGCCTGTATTGCAAGTTGTATTGTTATTTGTTTGTTATGTTAACGGGCGAGGATGAGCCCCTTCTAAAAGCGTATTCACACACTGACACTGGCTTGGCAAATGGCAATGGATGAGAATTTCTATCAGCCACGCCGCAGTACACTCAGGGAATGCTGGGCCTTGTAGTACTACTACTATTACTACTACTACTACTACTACTACTACAAAGGCTGCCTGTATTGCAAGTTGTATTGTTATTTGTTTGTTATGTTAACGGCCGGGGATGAGCCCCTTCTAAAAGCGTATTCACACACTGACACTGGCTTGGCAAATGGCAATAAATGAGAATTTCTATCAGCCACTGTGCACTCAGGGAATGTTGGGCGTTGTAGTACTACTACAAAGGCTGCCTGTATTGCAAGTTGTATTGTTATTTGTTTGTTATGTTAACGGGCGAGGATGAGCCCCTTCTAAAAGCGTATTCACACACTGACACTGGCTTGGCAAATGGCAATGGATGAGAATTTCTATCAGCCACGCCGCAGTGCACTCAGGGAATGCTGGGCCTTGTAGTACTACGTCTACTACAAAGGTTGCCTGTATTGCAAGTTAATTAAATAAATAAATAATACAAGAAAAAACTCACGGCGCCACATAGCGTAAGTAAGCCCAAAATAACAGTCAAGCGATGACAGGTGGAGGCTTACCACAAGAAGTAAGATCAGTCACGTAGGATAATAATAAGTGCTGCAGCCGAAATCCCAGACGGTCACACCAATGGGTCTCCGTATAGAAATGATTAAAGAGGAAAAAACGGGATATAAACGGCGCTGCTACTCAAGAATGATGCTTGCATTGGTGATATGATGATATGATCTTTATTCAATAGGCTACGCGTTTCAATGCCGTAACGGCATCTTCCTCAGGCCATATAAATTTCAATTGAAACAACACTCCTTAAATACACCATGCGGCCAAAAAAAAACGCCAATGTGATCAAGGTCAAAGTGCATCAGTGACGTCATCGATACAAAAGATTTAAACAGACAAAAAACAAAAAATATATATATAAATAAACATGTGCAAAACCAATAGTAACACAATAAATGACATCATTAGTTGAAAAGATACTAAACATAACAAATATGAACATAGTAACATAAAAATGCTATCAAGGAATTCCAGAAAAATAGGAAACGGGACCTGCAGAAAAAAAGTACATACTGTTTGCTATATAGCGTAAGCGTGTTATTTACAAACACAACGATGTTTATAAAAATAGACATCTAATTCTTTAACCCCTTGCGTACCTTTGACGTAATAGTACGTCGCTGGCCGCTTATTCCAGCGTACCTTCGACGTACTATTACGGCGCAGGAATAAACTGTCACTATGTGAAATCACATAGTGACAGAACAGCGGCGGCAGCTGTCATTGACAGCTAACCGTCTCTGCTACCGGCCTGGGGACCAATTAGCAGTCCCCAATGCCGGCGATTGCTGTGATTGGTCAGTCTCTGAAGACTGACCAATCACAGCCGTCTGTGACTTCGTCTACAGGAGAAAGCTCCTGTCACTTTCTCTGATCTCATCACTTCTGTGAGATACGTGAGGAGATCAGAGAAAGCGGTGTAAAAAAAAAACACTTTTTATTAACCCCTTCCCGAAAATTGGCATATAGTAACGCCCTGAGGATGAAGCGGGCACAGGAGCTGTGCTCGCTCCATCTTCATCGGATGTCGGCTGTAATATACAGCCGACATCCCACTGCAACTACAGCGATCACTGTCCTCTCCGATCGCTGTCGTTTAACCCCTTAAATGCCGCTGTCAATAGCGACAGCGGCATTTAAGTGATTGATACAGAGGGAGGGGGCTCCCTCTGCACCCCATTGCCCCCCCCCGCGAAAAATCGCGGGGTTCTGATGGTTGCAATGGCAACCAGGAAGCCTAGCAACGGCTTCTTGGTTGCCAGGTACGGGAGCCTATTAGGTCCTGCCCAAGGCAGGACGTAATAGGCTCAACTGTCAGTTGTAAAGTGACAGTTACAATACACTGCACTACATCAGTACATACAGAAGTAGTGCAGTGTATTGTGCAGGGGATCAGAAGATCAGATCTTCCAGTCCCCTAGTATGTGTAAAATAAAAAGTGAAAAAAAAGTTAAAAAAAAAGTTTTAGATAAATAAATAAATAAATACAAGTTTTACGTAATAAAAACAATAATCGCCTTGTTTCCCTGATCAAGCCCTTTATAATTAGAAAAAAAAATGAAAAAAAAGACAAAAACTAGACATAATAGGTATCGCCGCGTACGTATCGGCCTGACCTAAAAAAATATCATATTATTTATCCCGCACGGTGAACACCGTAAAAAAAATACCATAAAAAACAATGGCAGAATTTCCTTTTTTGGTCACGTTGTTTCCAAAAAAATGGAATAAAAAGTGATCAAAAAGTCGCGCGTAGCCAAACATGGTACCAATAAAAACGACAGTGTGTCACGCAAAAAATGTATGTACTCCGCACAGATTACATATGCCCCCACATTATAAACTGAAACACCAGTAAAACACTAAACAAAACTACTACCAAGCAAAATCTGCGCTCCAAAAGCCAAATGGCGCTCCTTCTGGGCCTGGCAGTGTGCCCAAACAGCAGTTTATGACCACATATGGGGTATTACCGTACTCTGGAGAACCGCTTAACAATTTATGGGGCGTATGTCTCCAGTGGTACAAGCTGGGCCCAATGCATTGGGCACTGAAATAGCATATATGTGGAAAATGTCAATTTTCAATCTGCAACATCCACTGTGCACTAATTTCTTCAAAACCTTTGGGGGTCAAAATGCTCACTACACTTCTAGATGAATTCCTTGAGGGGTGTAGTTTCCTAAATGGGGTCACTTCTCGGGAGTTTTCACTGTACTCGTACCTCAGCGCAATGCAACATGGCGTCAAAAACAAATTTTGTAAAATCTCCACTCCAAAAACGAAATTGCACTTTTTCCATTTAGACTCTTGCCGTATGTCCAAATAGCCGTTTACAACCACATATGGGGTATTTCCGTAATCAGGAGAAATTGTGTAACACATTTTGGGGTGTCTTTTCTCCTGTATTCCTTGTGGAAATGAAAAATTCTGAGCTAAAGCTACAGGTTATTGGAAAAAAAAAATGTTTTCATTTTCACGGACCAATTCTAATAAAATCTATAAAACACCTGAGGGCTCAAAATGCTCACTACACCTCTAATTTAATTCTTTCAGGGGTATAGTCTCTAAATTGGGATCACATCTGGGGAATTTCTACTGTACTGGTACTTCAGGGACTCTGCAAATGCGACATGGCCCCCAGAAACCAATTCAGCAAAATCGGAGCTGCAAAATCCAAATGGTGCTCCGTCCCTTCTGAGCCCTGCCATGGGTCCAAACAGCAGTTTATTACCACATAATGGGGTATTTCCGTAATCAGGAGAAATTGCTTTACAAATGTTGAGGTGCTTTTTCTCCTTTATTCCTTATAAAAATTAGAAAATTCTGTGTTTTTTCCCCAAAAAAGTCTCTTTTCATCTTCACAGACTAATTCCAATAAATTCAGCAAAAAACCTGTGGGGTCAAAATGATAACTATACCACTAGAAAAATTCCTTGAGGGGTATAGTTTCCAAAATGGGGTCACTTTTGGGAGGATTCCACTGTTTAGGTCCCTCCAGGGCGTTGCAAACGTGACACGGCACTGAAAACCATTCCAGTAAAATCAGAGCTCCAAAATCCAAATGGCGCTCCTTCCCTTCTGAGCCCTGCTGTGGGTCCAAACAGCAGTTTATTACCACATATGGGGTATTTCCGTAATCGCGAGAAATTGCTTTACAAATGTTGGGGTGCTTTCTCTCCTTTATTTCTTGCAAAAATTAGAAATTTTTACGTTTTTCCAGAAAAAAAGTAGATTTTCATTTTCACAGACTAACTCCAGAAAATATAGCAAAATACCTGTGGGGTCAAAATGCTAACTATACCCCTAGATAAATTCCCTGAGGGGTGTAGTTTAAAAAATGGGGGTCACTTTTGGGGGTTTCCACTGTTTTGGCACCACAAGACCTCTTCAAACCTGACATGGTGCCTAAAATATATTCTGAAAAAAGGAGGCCCCAAAATCCAAGAGGTGCTCCTTAGCTTCTGAGGCCTGTGTTTCAGTCCATTATCACACTAGGGCCACATGTGGGATATTTCTAAAAACTGCAGAATCTGGGCAATAAATATTGAGTTGCGTTTCTCAGGTAAAACCTTCTGTGGTACAGAAGAAAATGTATTACATATGAATTTTGTAAAAAAAAATGAAATTTGAAAATTTCAGCTCTACTTTCCCTCAATTCCTGTAAAACGCCTAAAGAGTTGAAACACTTTCTGAATGCTGTTTTGGATACTTTGAGGGGTGCAGTTTTCAAAATGGGGTGTTTTTTGGGGTTTCTAATATATAGGGCACTCAAAACCACTTCAGAACTGAACTCGTCCCTGAAAAAATCGCTTTTTGAAATTTTCTTAAAAATATGAGAAATTGCTGCTAAAGTTCTAAGCCTTGTGAGGTCATAGAAAAATAAAAGGATGTTCAAAAAACGATGCAAACATAAAGTAGACATATGGCAGATGTTAATTGGTAACTATTTTGTGTGGTATTACCATCTGTTTTACAAGCAGATTCATTTAAAATGGGAAAAATCATAATTTCTTCATATTTTCGCTAAATGTTGGTGTTTTTCACAAATAAGCAATGAATTTATCGACCAAATTTTTGCACTAAACTAAAGTACAATATGTCACGAGAAAACAATCTCAGAATCAATTGGATAGGTAAAAGCATTCCGGAGTTATTACCACATAAAGTGATACATGTCAGATTTGAAAAAATTGGTCTGGTCCTCAAGGCCAAAATGAGCTGGGTACTCAAGGGGTTAATAAATAGGATGGAATAAACGAAAAGGACCAGTGTAAACGAATGAACCTGTGAATACATGTATATTTTGTATTTCTCAGCGTGTACAACCTTGAGAAACTTGATGTCAAACAACTCGAACGGGAGGTTCGAGATGCCGTAAAGGAGACAACTATTATAGTATCTGAAAAATTGATGGTAAAAATAGTAATGAAATATGAGTAATCATATACATACACCCTTTTCTCAATGGAGGAAGAGATAATCTATATATATAAACCCTCAAGAGATCCATTCGGATGCTCAATAATGTAAATGCGGCAATTGCAAAATCTGATGAAATATATTAAATATACAAATGGATACACATATCATAATGAAAAATGCACTAAGTAAAAAATTAAAAACCAAATGCTATGATATAAGTACTACAAATTAATATAAGATGCCTCATTGGGGAACTAGCTATAAGTATTGCAAGTTGTATTTTTATTTGTTTGTTATGTTAACGGCCAGGGATAAGCCCCTTCTAAAAGCGTATTCACACACTGACACTGGCTTGGCAAATGGCAATGAATGAGAATTTCTATCAGCCACGCCGCGGTGCACTCAGGGAATGCTGGGCGTTGTAGTACTACGTCTACTACAAAGGCTGCCTGTATTGCAAGTTGTATTGTTATTTGTTTGTTATGTTAACGGCCGGGGATGAGCCCCTTCTAAAAGCGTATTCACACACTGACACTGGCTTGGCAAATGGCAATGAATGAGAATTTCTATCAGCCACGCCGCAGTGCACTCAGGGAATGCTGGGCCTTGTAGTAGTACTACTACTACTACTACTACTACAAAGGCTGCCTGTATTGCAAGTTGTATTGTTGTTTGTTATGTTAACGGCCGGGGATGAGCCCCTTCTAAAAGCGTATTCACACACTGACACTGGCTTGGCAAATGGCAATGAATGAGAATTTCTATCAGCCACGCCGCAATGCACTCAGGGAATGCTGGGCCTTGAAGTACTACTACGTCTACTACAAAGGCTGCCTGTATTGCAAGTTGTATTGTTATTTGTTTGTTATGTTAACGGCCGGGGATGAGCCCCTTCTAAAAGCGTATTCACACACTGACACTGGCTTGCCAAATGGCAATGAATGAGAATTTCTATCAGCCACTGTGCACTGACTCAGGGAATGCTGGGCGTTGTAGTACTACAAAGCCTGCCTGTATTGCAAGTTGGATGCAACGGGGATGAGCCCCTTATAAAAGCGTATTCACACACTGGCTGAGTAGTGAGTAGTGGATGAGCCCCTCCGATTGCTGGATTCCTGCCTTTTAGATTCCTAAAGCTTTCCCTTACTGCACAGAGATGCTATCCCTACAGCTCCTGTCTGTAAAATGGCCGCTGAGCTCCGTGCATAGACTTTTATTGCAGGCTTGAGCCCGCCCCTATGCTGCCTCCCGATTGGCTGGGAGAGCCGTTTGCAAGGCATTATGGGGTAGCCTGATGTCAGGTGATCTTGTGAAATTCTCCATTTTAGATGTAACATGTGGCAGGCGCCAAAATGTAGCCGGGTTTAGTCAAAACGGGTTCGGCCGAACCCGGTGAAGTTCGGATTCGCTGCAAACCGAACTTTTCCGGAAGTTCGGACCGAAACCGGGTTCGGTTGTCCCGGTTCGCTCATCTCTATATATTAGTATTAAACTATATCATACAAGCGATCCAACAATCGCTGGTTCAAGTCCCATAGGGGGAATAATAAACAAAGTAAATAACTGTTAACCCCTTCAGGACACAGCCTGTTTTGGCCTTGGGGACACAGACGATTTTTTTCAAATCGGACCTGTCACTTTATGTGGTAATAACTTTGGAATGCTTTTACCTATCCATGCGATTCCGAGATTGTTTTCTTGTGACATATAGTACTTTATGTTAGTGGAAAAGCTTGGTCAATTAAAAGTAGTATTTATTTGTTAAAAAAAAATTCACATTTTTCTAAATTTAAATGTATCTGCTTGTAAAAAAGATAGTAATACCACACAAAATAGTTACTAGTTAATATGTCTACTTTATGTTTGCATAGTTTTTTTTGAACATCCTTTTATTTTTCTAGGATGTTACAAGGCTTAGAACTTTAGCAGCAATTTCTCACATTTTTAAGAAAAAGCCTTTTTTTAGGGGCCAGTTCAGTTGTGAAGTGGATTTGAGGGGTCCATACATTACAAACCCCCATAAATCACCCCATTTTAACAACGGCACCCCTCAAAGTATTCAAAACACCATTTAGAAAGTTTATTAACCCTTTAGGTTTTTCACAGGAATGTATCAATGTAGAGGTGAAATGTAAAAATTTTATCTTTTTTTTGCAGAAAATACATTGTAATACATTTTTTTCTGTAATACAGAAGGTTTTACCAGATAAATGCAACTCAATATTTATTGCCCAGATTCTGCAGTTTTTACAAATATCCCACATGTGGCTCTAGTGTGGTAATAGACTGAAACAGAGGATTTTGGGGCCTCCTTTTTATTAGAAAATATTTTAGGCACCATGTCAGGTTTGAAGAGGTCTTTTGGTGCGAAAACAGTGGAAACGCCCCCCAAAAAGACACCATTTGGCAAACTACACCCTTCAAGGAATTTATCGAGGGGTATAGTGAGCATTTTAACCCTACAGGTTTTCGAAGAATTTAGTGTAATTAGGCGGTAAAAATTAAAATCTAAATTTTTTCCAAAAAAACTTATGCATTTTACATTTTTACAAGGAATAAAGGAGAAAAAGCACCCCAACATTTTAAAAGTAATTTCTCTCGATTACGTCAATACCCTCTTTATGGTGATAAACTGCTGTTTGGACACACTGCAAAGCTCAGAACAGAAGGAGCACCATTTGGCTTTTGGAGCTAAAGTTTTGCTGGAATGGCTTTCGGGTGCCATGTCGCATTTGCAAAGCCCCTGTGGGACCAAAACTATGGAAAACCCCCAAAAGTAACCCAATTTTGGAGACTTCAACCCTAAAGGAATTTATGAAGGGGTATAGTGAGCATTTTGACCACACAGGTTTGTTGCTGAATTTAGTGGAATTAGGCTGTGAAAATGAAAATCTAAGTATTTTTCTAATTAAATCTAGTTATAACTCAGATTTTAACTCAAAGGGGAAGAAGCACCCTAACATTTTAATAGACAACTCTTCTGAGCACGACAATATGCTTCACGGCACCCCTTATGTGGTAATAAACTGCTAGTTGGACACACAGAAGAGCTTACAAAGGAAGGAGCACTATTTGGTTTTTGGAGCTCAAATTTTGCTGGAATGGTTTTCGGCGACATGTCGAATTTGCAAAGCCTCTACGGGACCAAAACAGTGGAAACCCTCCAAAAGTGACCCCATTTGGGAAACTACACCCCTGAAGGAAATTTATTGAGCAGTATAGTGAGCATTCATTTTAACTCCACAAGTTTTTTTGCTGAATTTAGTAGAATTGTGCAGAGAAATTGAAAATTTTATTTTTTCTGATAAAACATGGAAATTTTTTTTTTTTACAAGGACTAAAGGAAAAAAAGCACCCCTACATTTGAAGAGCTATTTATCCCGATTACAGCAATATTCCATATGTGGTCATAAACTGCTGTTTGAACACACAGCAGGACTCAGAAGGGAAGGAGCACCATTTGGCTTTTGGAGCTCAAATTTAGCTGGAATGGTTTTGTGGTGTCATGATGCATTTGCAGAGCCCCCGTGGGGCCAAAACAGTAGAAACTCCCCAATTAGAAATCTACACCCCTTAAGGAATCTATCTGGTGGTATAGTGAGCATTTAGAGGCCCCAGGTCTTTTGCAAAATTTATTGGAATTAGGCCGTGAAAATAAATAAACATTTTTTCCACTAAACTGTTGCATTTTTTCATTTTACAAGGGATAAAGGAGAAAACGCACCCCAACATTTGTAAAGCAGTTTCTCCCGATTACGCCAATACCCCACATGTAGTCATAAACTGCTGTTTTGATACACGGCAGGGCTAAGATAAGCAGGAGCGCTATTTGGCATGCATATTTTGCTTGTTTGGTTTTTGGACGCCACGTTGCATTTGCATAACCACTGAGGTACCAGAGTACAGTGGAAGCCACCAAGAAGTGAAGAAACTACATCCCTCAAGGCATTTATCATTTGCCTGGACATTTGCCTGGTCGGGGCTCAGAAGTGAAGAGCAACATGCGGATTGTAGGCCTATTTTGGTGATTTTCACAGCTTTTGCCCACAATTGAAGGGCTCCGTGGTCAAAAAGTAAAACAACCCCCAAGAAGTGACCTCCATTTTGAAAACTACACCCTTAAGGGGTGTAATCATAATTTTTGACTCCACATGTGTTGTTTCATTAGAAATTAATGCGCAGCGGATGGTGCAAAGTGAAAATTGCAATTTTCCAATATGTTGTGGCAGTGAAGACAAATACCTCATAAAGCGGGTTATTCCTGGTATGGCGATGCCATATATGTGGACGTAAACTGCTGTTTGGGCGGGGCCTAACAGGCTTCTGTACTTGGCAGACATGAGGCCATTGTTAGGCCTCCGGTCGGCCAAAGTAGCCATCGCAACCCCGCGATCGCATTGTGTGGTGCCGATCTGCTAGTAAACCCCATAGATGCATGCTCACTTTTGAGCGCTGCATCTAAGGGGTTAATCGGCTGGATCGGAGGCCCTGGCCTCGCAGCAGGGTATCAGTTGTATTATGCAGCTGACACCCGCTGGTGATGGTGCGGGCTCAGCTTCTGAGCCCACACTAACACCACAAGGTACAGTTACGTTGAGTTGCAGGAAGTCACTTTCCGCAGCAACGTAACTGTGCATTGGATGTCGTTAAGGGGTTAAAATCACCTCAAACATTGTTTCATTAAAAAAAAAAATTGAAGTTCAAAGGTGTACATAGATTAAGGCTTCATGAACATCATGAATTCACACGACAGTGAAAAAAGGCCATGTGACTGTCGTTTTTTTAACGGCCGTCACATGGCCATTTTCAGAACTATGAAGTTCTATGGGTGTATTCACATGGCCGTTTTTTAATGGCCCGTGAAAATCGGCTGTCAAAAAATAGGACTTGTCCTATTTTTGGCTGTTTTCACAGTCAATGGATCAGTTTATACTGGCCGTTTTTCAGGAAACAATCCTTGTAACGGCCGGTAAAAAATGATTCTGGCCAACGACTCCCCGCACACATCGCTACTTTGAGCGCTAAGCCCGGGGAAGCCCTTGACATAGCTATCCATATAAGGACAGTGAAGTCAAGGCTTTCAACAATGGAATCCCCGGCCAGAGCATCACAAGATCTCTGGCCGGGGACTCCTGTCTTGTAGATAGCACACCTCTATGTAGATAGCATCCCCCTGCCTGAAGATAGCAACCCCCCCATTCACCGTAATTAGCGCCACAAGAGCAGAATCCCCGGCGGCCAGAGCCCGCTCTGGCAGGGGATTCCGCTCCTGGAGAAGCACCCCGGCATCACTATCCATATATGGACAGTGACGTCAAGGGATTACTCCTGGAATGGAATCCCTGGCCCACTCTGGCAGGGGATTCCGCTCTCCTGACGTCACTGTCCATATATGGACAGAGACGTCAGGGGCTCTGAATATGAGTGGAATCCCTGGCCCGCTCTGGTTGGGGATTCCACTCTCCTGACATCACTGTCCATATATGGACAGAGACGTCAGGGGCTCTGTCTATGAGGAATCCCCGGCCAGAGGAATTCCGCTCCTACAGCGAGCTATAGTGGCGCTATCTACAGGGGAGGGGGTGGTATCTACAAGGGGGGTTGCTAACTACAGGGGGGTGCTATCTACAAGGGGGTGCTATCTACAGGGCGGTGCTATTTGCGGGTGTGTGGCACTATCTACAGGGGACACTGTGGCTATATCTACATGGGCACTGTGGCACTATCTACAGGGGACATTGTGGCGCTATTTACATGGGCACTGTGGCATTATCTACAGGGGACACTGTTGCGCTATCTACATGGGCACAGTGGCAATATGTGGGCTCTGTGGCACTATCTATAATGGGCACTGTGGCACTTTGTGGGCACTGTGGCACTATCTACAATGGGCACTGTGGCACTATGTTGGCACTAGCACTATATATGTGGGCACTGTGGTACTATGCGGCCACTGTGGCACTATGTGGGCACTGGCACTATATATGTGGTTACTGTATCACTATCTACAGTTGGCACTGTGGTACTATGTGGGCATTATCGACAGAGGTCACTGGCACTATTTACAGAGGCACTGTGGTGTTTTCAGGGGGTTGGGACAAAAAAAACCTGACAAATGAAACCCATCCTTTTTTTTAATGGTCATGAAAAACGGACTGCAAACGGATGACAAACGGCCATTAAAAACAGACAGGCTGATTGGAAATGGATGAAAATTTAGAGACACTGACGCAAAATGGCCATGAAAAACTGACAGTCTGTTTTTAATGGCCATTTTTTTCACTGTTGTTTGAATGTAGCCTAAGAAAATTTGCAAGTTGCAAAGCATGGAAACTAATACAACTGCTACAAAACAATAATGAGTTTTTTTCTTTAGTTTTTTTTATTTGTAGAACTGTTTCAGTTTTTTTCTTATTTGTTTTTGCAAGGCACTGCATTTGAATGTTGGGAATATGCAAGACCCGGCTGATCAGTGTGTTTTCTTATTAGTACATATTGTATATCTAATTACTTTGATTCTATCACTAGAACAATGCTTCAGAAGTAATGTTTTGACATTATAGTCTAATTCATATCTTTTTTTTTTTTCTCAGAGGAATATTTATTGAAGGAGTTTGTTGTGTTATTGCTGGATTGCTTGGAACAGGCAATGGCTCTACCTCTTCAAGTCCAAATATAGGTGTTTTGGGGATTACAAAGGTAAAATTCTTGAAAATGTATCATATTTAACAATTATATCAAAACAAAAATACGAATCAAATAAATTGTGGTACAAAAAAGATAGAACCACCAAGTGTGAGCCTGGCCTTCCACTGACCATTAGGGACACCTCAGGCCGGGTTCCCACGGGTCGCATATGCTGCGTAAAAACTGTGCAGTGTATTCGACCTGGAACCCGTTGCGGAAAGCAGGGCTGGAAAAAAAATCCCAAAACGGTCTTACTTACCATCTCCCTTTTTCTGCGTGTCCGGCCTCCTAAGATGACGTTGCAAGCCATGTAACGCTGCAGTCTGTGATTGGCTGCAGTGGTCACATGGGATGAAACATCATCCCAGGAGGCCAGCGTGCAGCAACAAGGAGAGAGTTCTGGGTAAGTAGGATTTTTTTTTCCTGAGTTGCGATTTTTGCGGCAGATTCGCTGCGATTCTGCCACAAAAGTCAAAACAATTGGCTTTCTGTTGCGGGTTTTGCATCCCCTTTGAATTCAATTGGGAAAATCTGCAACAGAAAATCAATAAAAATGCAGCACAAATTGACAGGCTGTGGATTTAAATTCCGCACTGCAGGTCATTTAACGTTTATGCTGCGTTTATAATTCTCATCCACTTTGCTGCCACTGTAAATGCTGTGGAATTTCCGTATATGATTCCATTGGACAGCTGTGTTCCAGCTGCGGCCATGAGAAGGAATGGTTAGTTTGAAGGTATCTGGAAAGGATGGAGGCTGGAAACCTGCTGTATTACTCAACTAAAGTGTATATAAAGGGCAGATCTTGTTTTCTCCTGCTAATAACAGGCTCAAAGAAGAGTTTTGTCAACAGTGTTTATAAAAAATGTTTTATAAATCCGGTTAGGGGAGTGTTCACAGCAGGGCCGATTTTAGCTTTTCTGCTGCCTGAGGTGAAAATTGAAAGGGTGCCCCCCCCCCCCCCCCAGGCTGTTCTGCATCACTAGCATCCTCCTCAAACTCATTCGGATGCGCCATTGACTTATACTTCCCTGGCATGCGCAGTGCAGCAATGAAGTTGGGCAAAAAACACCTCGCTGCACAGTGCGTGCCCATGCAATGGCGCATTCAAGAAAGTTGGAGGAGACTGGTAGTTATGTAGAACAGCCAGGGGGATTTCAATCAAGCATGGAAAGGTGGTTTGAGGCAGGACTATGTGACGCTTCAGGATAGCGGCACCGCCCAATGACCCTTCAATGAGCAATTAGCATACAGTGTGCGCCATTTTAAAAGTTGCTTTTATAGATTTTGCTACCTCTGAAAGAAATCATACAGGGGAATGTTTGGAAATATTGTCAGGTCATGTATTACTACATGGTAGTGGTTCAACGAGTTAAAACTACCTGACAGGTTCCCATTAAATATACAATGAATTGAAAACAATTCCACCTGCCCTGCAATTTTGTTATTATAAATATATCCTATATAATTACAGCTTCAGAGCCAAGCTCATACTTATATACAGTACAAGAACCAAGCTCAGTACATAAATACAGCACCAGAACCATGCTCAGTACATAAATATAGTACCAAAACTAAGCTCAGCACATGTATACAGCACCAGAACATAGCTCAGTACATATATACAGCACCAGAACAAAGCTCAGTACATAAATACAGCATCAGAACAAGGCTCAGTACATATATACAACATCAGAACCAAGGTCAGTACAGCTTTACATCACCAGAACCAAGATGAGTTCATATTTACAGTACCAGAACAAAGATCAGTGTCATGATCCGTGGGTATGTGGATCCACTAGGCCGTACCACCGCAGCGGAGTAGCAGCTGGTCAAACAGTCCTAGTACAAGAGTACCTTTTATATTACAGACACTAGCGGAAGCTTAGGCACAGACGAACTTAAAAGCAGATGACGCCACACGTGGTGGATGATATCAGGCATGGCAGATGACACCAGACATGGTGAGAGACAGCAGGGGTGACAAATAGCACAACACGACTCCAACACTCTAAGGCTCAGGAGCAAACACAGCACGTGACACAGGATACAGGTAGCAGGGCATGGGAACAGGAGAACACTAGGGGACCATTTGCTAAGACTAACATGGGTATACACAACAACACGCAGGCAAGGAGTGAAAGGGCAGAGCCCTTTTTATAGTCCAGGGGGATCATGGGCTAACTGGTGATTTTTACATGTGCGCGTGCTGGCCTATGGGACACAGCAGAGCGGAAGTGAGTGTTGGCGTCACCTAGAAGGGAGATGTCGGCCAGCACTCACAAGTCCATGGCCGCGGCCGTCGAAGGGTAAGTTGGAACGAGGGTTCACGGCCGTGGAAGTTACAATGAGTACATATATATAGTACCAGAACAAAACTCAGTACATATATACAGCACCAGAGCAAAGCTCAGTACACAAACACGCACACACATATACATATATACAGTGAAGGAAATAAGTATTTGATCCCTTGCTGATTTTGTAAGTTTGCCCACTGTCAAAGACATGAACAGTCTAGAATTTTTAGGCTAGGTTAATTTTACCAGTGAGAGATAGATTATATTAAAAAAAAAAACAGAAAATCACATTGTCAAAATTATATATATTTATTTGCATTGTGCACAGAGAAATAAGTATTTGATCCCTTTGGCAAACAAGACTTAATACTTGGTGCCAAAACCCTTGTGGGCAAGCAAAGCAGTCACACGTTTTCTGTAGTTGATGATGAGGTTTGCACACATGTTAGATGGAATTTTGGCCCACTCCTCTTTGCAGATCATCTGTGAATCATTAAGATTTCGAGGCTGTCGCTTGGCAACTCGGATCTTCAGTTCCCTCCATAAGTTTTCGATGGGATTAAGGTCTGGAGACTGCCTAGGCCACTCCATGACATTAATGTGCTTCTTTTTGAGCCACTCCTTTGTTGCCTTGGCTGTATGTTTCGGGTCATTGTCGTGCTGGAAGACCCAGCCACGAGCCATTTTTAATGTCCTGGTGGAGGGAAGGAGGTTGTCACTCAGGATTTGATGGTACATGGCTCCATCCATTCTCCCATTGATGCGGTGAAGTAGTCCTGTGCCCTTAGCAGAGAAACACCCCCAAAACATAATGTTTCCACCTCCATGCTTGACAGTGGGGATGGTGTTCTTTGGGTCATAGGCAGCATTTCTCTTCCACCAAACACGGCGAGTTGATTTAATGCCAAAGAGCTCAATTTTAGTCTCATCTGACCACAGCACCTTCTCCCAATCACTCTCAGAATCATCCAGATGTTCATTTGCAAACTTCAGACGGGCCTGTACATGTGCCTTCTTGAGCAGGGGGACCTTGCGGGCACTGCAGGATTTTAATCCATTACGGCGTAATGTGTTACCAATGGTTTTCTTGGTGACTGTGGTCCCAGCTGCCTTGAGATCATTAACAAGTTCCCCCCGTGTAGTTTTCGGCTGAGCTCTCACCTTCCTCAGGATCAAGGATACCCCACGAGGTGAGATTGTGCATGGAGCCCCAGATCGATGTCGATTGACAGTCATTTTGTATGTCTTCCATTTTCTTACTATTGCACCAACAGTTGTCTCCTTCTCACCCAGCGTCTTACTTATGGTTTTGTTGCCCATTCCAGCCTTGTGCAGGTCTATTATCTTGTCCCTGACATCCTTAGAAAGCTCTTTGGTCTTGCCCATGTTGTAGAGGTTAGAGTCAGACTGATTCATTGAGTCTGTGGACAGGAGTCTTTTATACAGGTGACCATGTAAGACAGCTGTCTTTAATGCAGGCACCAAGTTGATTTGGAGCGTGTAACTGGTCTGGAAGAGGCTGAACTCTTAATGGTTGGTAGGGGATCAAATACTTATTTCTCTGTGCACAATGCAAATAAATATATATAATTTTGACAATGTGATTTTCTTTTTTTTCTTTTTATATAATCTATCTCTCACTGGTAAAATTAACCCAGCCTAAAAATTCTAGACTGTTCATGTCTTTGACAGTGGGCAAACATACAAAATCAGCAAGGGATCAAATACTTATTTCCTTCACTGTGTATATATATATATATATATATATATATATATATATATATAATATTAAGGTTGTCACGATACCAGAATTTGGATTTCGATATCAATTGCGATACTCGATACTTTTCCAACAATAAGAAAAATAAAAAATAAAAATATAAAGTCCTTCCATTTTATGATGTGAGGCACACAGTGTTATAATTTTTGAACCTCCATGTGCCACACATTAATAGTAATTAACCCCATCATGTACCTCACATTAACCCAATGTTGCCCATTACAACTGTGAGTGAAGTACTTCATGGGATCATGTTCTGTGCATGAGATACAGACCGGATGTCAACCACTTTTTCTGGATCCAACATACTTCAGAACGCCGTACTGAAAACATGATTACACTACAGGACAGTATTCCCATGGGGAGGCAGTGACTCAGCATCATGGATGACAATGATGCTAGGAGCCTGGCATTCTGAACTATGTTGGATCCAGGAAAAGCGGGCGACATACGGTCTGTATCTCACGCACCGAACACAGTCATGTGAATTAACCACATAATTTCCCTCACACATTAACCCAATGGTGCCCATTATAATCATTATAGTAAGTGATCCCATCAAGTACCTCACTCACAGCTGCAATGGGCAACATTGGGATATTGTGTGAGCTACATGATGGGGTGAATTACTATTAATGTGAGTCATATGGAGGTATTAAATTCATATCATGTGCCTCACATAAATAATAAGTGACTTCTTCATTTCCCTCAGATAATGGCAACATTGGGGTTAATGTGGGTCACATTAACCCCAATGTTCCCCAATGATGGCTTCCTTTATTTCAAGCTTGTGCCTGAGTCCAATCTGTCACTACACTGCAGTGCGAGAGACCCAAGCATGTCATCAGGAAACCTGTGCTGCTCATGACAGTCCCCTCCCTGCCCCTTTCTCACATTCTCAGATTATCATTGGTGGCAGTAGAGAAAGGAAGGAGGAGCATTTCTCCCTCCTACTGTGGCGTGGCTGGCACTAATGATGAGCGGGGTGTCACAGTAGAAGGGAGGAATGCTCCTCCTTCCTTTCTCTACTGCCACTAATGATAATCTGAGAATGTGAGAAAGGGTGCTTTACACTGCGCAAATGCGCCATGTTCTCTTCATTTATTTCAATACTATGCTGTGCAGCCTCACAGATTAGTATCAAAATACATAAATTGTCTGTATTGGACAGTTTTCCCCCCGCACAGCAACAAAATGGTATTGAAATTTCGATGCATGGTGCATCCCTATATAGTATCAGCATAAATACAGCTCAGTACAGTGACCATTTGCAAATTCAGTTTAACCCCTGCCATATAGGTTTGTGCGGCGTAAAACTACAGCTCCCAGCATGGCCCGAACAATGGTAAGGATATGCTGGGAGTTGCTGTTTCACTAAAAAATCACACCACCCATCATCTCACTGCAGATCATACAGTGACTACAGTACTGATTAGAGGAAGAATAAACATTTACATTAAGTGACTCACAGGTGACGACTTCTCAGATTCTAGCCGTTCTTTTTCTCTTTTCTTTTCCATCCGGTCCAGATTTCTATGACGACTTCTCCCAGCCACAGCCCATTTCTGCAGTTAGCCACTTAGTTGTCTTCAGCTTCTCACTTTTCAAACATTTCCACACCTATAAACGAAGATAAATTACTCATGGTACCACACACTACACTCCTAAATATAATGGCACCATACACTGCGCCCACAAAATGAGAATATCAATATCTTTATTAATAATCCATTAAAAGCTAGAACAGCTGTACACAGACAATTAAAATCAACAGAGTAGTAGGACAATGGGGGACACAGCAGGTTTGATATGTATGGATACAATGCCTGGGAGTAGTATATACGGACACAAATACAAAAATAGATTAACAGTTAGGTCCAGAATTATTTGGACAGGGACACAAGTTTTGGCATTTTAGCTGTTTACCAAAACATACTAAATATACATTTATATAATCAATATGGGCTTAAAGTGCAAATTTAATTTGAGGGTATTCACATCCTAATTTGAGGAAGGGTTCAGGAATTACAGTGCCTTAATATGTAGCTGCCTCTTTTTCAAGGGACCAAAGGTAATTGGACAATTATCTCTAAAGCTATTTAATGGGCTGCATGGGCTATTCCCTCATTAATCCATCATAAATTAAGCGGTTAAAAGGTCTGGAGTTGATTCCAGGTGTGGCATTTGCATTTGGAAGCTGTTGCTTTAAAGCCACAACATGAGGTCAAAGGAGCTCACAATGCAAGTGAAACAAACCATCGTTAGGTTGAAAAAAATGAAAACCATCAGAGAGATAGCACAAATGTTAGGAGTGGCCAAATCAACAGTTTGGTACATTCTTGAAAAAAAAAAATGAGCGCACTGGTGATCTTGTGAACTCCAAAAGGCATAGACGTCCAAAGAAGACAACAGTGTTGGATGATCGCAGAATCCTTTCCATGGTGAAGAAAAACCCCTTCACAACATCTATCCAGGTTAAGAACATTCTCCTGGAAGTAGGTGTACCAGTATCTAAGTCTATCATAAAGAGAAGACTTCATGAGAGAAAATACAGAGGGTTCACCACAAGGTGCAAACCATTAATCAGTCTCAAAAATAAAAAGACCAGATTAAACTTTGCCAAATAACATCTAAAGAAGGCAGCCCCAGTTCTGGAACAACATTCCTTGGATAGATGAAACTAAGATCAACCTGGACCAGAATGATGGGTGGAAGAATGTATCGAGAAGGCTTGGAACGGCTCATGATCCAAAGCACACCACATCCTCTGTAAAACATGGTGGAGGCAGTGGGATGGCATGGGCATACACTGCTGTCAAAGGCACTGGGTCACTAGTGTTTATTGATGATGTGACTGAAGACAGAAGCAGCCGGTTGAATTCTTTAGTGTTCAGGGATATACTTTCTGCTCAGATTCAACCAAATGCAGCAAGGTTGATTGGACGTCGCTTCACAGTATAGATGGACAATGACCCAAAACATACTGTGAATGCAACCCAGGAGTTTTTTTTAAGGCAAAGAAATGGAATATTCTGCAATGGCCAAGTCAATCAGCATGATCTCAACTGGATTGAGCATGCATTTCACTTGCATAAGACAAAACACAGGCAGAAAGACCCACAAACAAGCAACAGCTGAAGACATCTGCAGTAAAGGCCTGGCAATGCATCACAAAGGAGGAAATCCAGCATTTGATGATGTCCATGGGTACCAGACTTCAAGCAGTCATTGCCTGCAAAGGATTCTCTACAAAGTATTAAAAAAACAAAAAACATTTTATTTATGGTAATGTTAATTTGTCCAATTACTTTTGAGCACCTGAAATGAGGAGGCTGTGTAGAAAAATGGTTGCAGTTACTAAACGTTTCACAGGATATTTTTGTTCAACCCCTTGAATTAAACCTGAAAGTCTACACTTCAGTTGCATCTCAGTTGTTTCATTTCAAATCCAATGGGGTGGCATGCAGAGCTCAAATCATGAAGTTTGTGTCACTGTCCAAATAATTCTGGACCTAACTGTATATCCAAAATATTATAGTACAAAAAAGAAGAGTAGGATTTAGGATTTACACATGTATATAATAATACTCCAAAATGTATCAACACTTACAAATGTGTACGTTTTTAGGTAGGTCACTAAATGATAGAGTATGCAGAATGAGTGACAAATTTCCCACACAATGGTGATAGTATATACATAACTATAATTTGAAACTCCTAACTATATAAGGCTTCTTTCACACAAGCGTTAGTATACGATTATATTTCTCTTCCGTTAGAGGAAGAGAGGATCAAAACATTAAGCGGAAAGCAACGGTTCTGTTTACCATCGATTTCCGTTTGTCCCAGTTTTTTTTCAGGGAAATAAAAGTTCTGGAGACTACACTTTTGCTTCTGTCAAAAAATAAAACGAAAACCTATCAAACGGAAAGCAACTGAAACAAAATAATTACCATTGAAATCAATGGTAATTCTAACGGAACCATTGTTTTCCGTTTAATGTTTTGATCCTCTCTTCCTCTGACGGAAGAGAGGTAAACGTATACTAACACTAGTATGAAAGAAGCCTTATACATGACGGGCTCCCTATCATTTATTATAAAAAATTGAAACAAACCTTGTTGCCACACTTTCTTTCCATCTGCAATGACATTTTGAAAGGTTCACTTTTCCCTGCCCAAACACTGGCAGCCAACATCACGATAATTCTTAAGGAGAGGATGGATCTGGAAAGGTGTAGCAATTACAGGCCTCTTTCCCTATTAAATACAGATTTAAAATGGTGGGCAAAAATTCTATCAACACGAATTCATTATTTTCTCTCCAAATTGGTAGGAGTAGAGCAGGTGGAATTTTGTACCAGGGAGAGAGGGAAAGTTTAATACTACAAGAACCATTCATGCTATATTATTTGCAAAACAACATAAGATACCTCTGATGCTGCTTGGCACAGATGCAGAAAAAGCCTTTGATCGCATGGATTGGACATTCTTAAAAGCTGCTCTTAATAAATTTGGTTTCCCACAACAATTCATAGATGCAATTTTTTCGTTATACACGATTCCCACAGCAAGAATTCAAGTAAATGGCACCTTTTCAGATTCTTTCCCTATCTGGAATGGAACACGTCAGGGATGCCCTTTATCTCCTACATTGTTTATACTCGCAATGGAAACATTGCTATTAAAGATACGGCAAACCCCCACCATTAAAGGCCTTGGGTGGGAGATTTTGAACATAAAACTGCAGATTATGCTGACGACTTGTTGGTATATATAACTAACCCCTTGGACGCTCTCCCACAACTTCTACAGATTTTTGAGGACTTTGGATGGGTCTCTAATTTCAAGATCAATTATGACAAGTCGGAGGCGCTTAAATATAACCCTACCTCAAAGTACGTTTTTGACCGTTAGTACTCAATCTCCTTTTAAGTGGCCAAAGTCTGAATTGAAATATTTGGGTTTAAAAATTACAGCAGACCCAAAGTTTCTCTTTGATAGAAATTATAGCCCACTATACTATAAAATAAAAGATTTCTTAATAAAACTTAAGGTCCCGTATATGTGGTTAGGTCGTCAGAACCTTCTTACCACTTTTGTTCTCCTTCAGGTCCTATATATCTTACAGTCCTTGCCCATCGATATACCTACATATTATTTTTCTCGGTTTCGACGCTTGCTCATGGAGTTTTTGTGGAATAAAAAACGTCCTAGAATCGCATATGCGCAACTCATATGGAGAAAGGGTACAGGTGTGTTGTCATTCCCTGATCTCTCAACTTATTATAGGGCCATACAATTGGGGAGGTGGACACAATTAGTTAACGGCAATGTCTCTCTTCCACATGTGGATATAGAAAGGTATTTGCTGGGTAATGGTCTAGCTTCTTGCCTTTGGGTGGGGACAAAAACACCTTCTAGATCATTGGTGCAGAGTGATATGACTATTGTCAGGCCTCTTCGGCATTGCACTTACGTGATAATGCGTTTTCTGTGCTGATGCCTCTTTCCATATTACCTTGTCTTGTCAATAAGAAATGTACTCATGTACCAGAGACATGGTCACACCTCCAGTCACTAAAGATAGCTAGACTTCATCAAAAAGTTGAGTTGCGTTCATTGGAGTTATTGCATAGAGAAATGAATATTCCACAGCCTAATAGCCTGCAGATATTGGACTTTTCTTCTACATGTCAGAAGTTGATGACGTCCTTGGATGTATGTAAATCGGACCCAACTTGGTTGGAGAATTATACTTTGTTACCCTCACTCCCTAAAAAATCTCTTTCCAGGATTTATAAAGAGCTGGTTACTTCCATGTAAGAATCTACCCCAGGTTTTATTTTCGCTTGGGAGAAGGAATTAGGTTGTACCTTTTCTGAAAAGGAGAGAGCTAGCATTCTGCGACATTCGCATGGATTTTCCAGGAGTGTTAGAATGCAGGAAAATTCGTACAAAACACTCACAATGTGGTACAGAACACCTGAATACTTACATAAGATTTTAGTCTCTCCAGTGAATACTTGCTGGAGGTGTGAGAAGGAGGTAGGAAGCATGTCACATATCTGGTGGTCATGTATGAAGGTACAGTGTTTTTGGAGGGAGGTTGAAGCTTTGATTTTAGAAGTTTGTTCTATTTCAATATCCCTCACGAGGGAACTTGTCTTACTCTGGTTGCCTCTTCGGGATTTTTCCCCTTCATCTAGGAACCTCCCTACTTTTATAATCTCTGCAGCTAAATTACTGATTCCTACTAAGTTGAAAGAGACTTCTCCCCCCTCACGTTCTCACCTTGTGTCCAAATTACACCAGATATGTCGGCTAGAGGAACTGGCTGGATGGGAAAATAAAAATAGAGGTTCTTTCCTGAAAGTTTGGCAGCCATGGTTAGACTATAGGGATAAGGTTTAGATGTATGGGATGATATTTGATGTCTGTATAGATTAATTCCTAGACCGTGGGAGTAAGTAGGATTTATTGTAACACAGTAACTTTGTTACTTGTGATATGAGAATCTGCCTGAGATGCAATCACAGTGGTTTCTTTGTTTGTTTGTTCAAATGTATGTTCTGGAAATAAGTAGTCATGCATACTGGAAATATTGCTGCTATACATTAATATCTGATGTCATAGTATGTGAAATTTCATGTTATAATAAGATGTGAGTATTCACTGGCCAACAGTGCTACTGTACTATGCATAATTGATGTCTTTCTTATATATGTTAATGTTTGATACTACCTTGATGTCTACTTTAATAAAAAGAGTTTATACAAAAAAAAAAACAATTGCCGTGTTACAGAAAAAAAGGATTAAAATTTAATATCTGCAAAAAAAAAAAAATTATTACTAATTTTACCTTCCCTTTGCTTTCATTCCTGTGAAACGTCTGAAGGGTTAAGAAACTTCCAAAATGTGGCTTTGAGTACCTTGAGAGGTGCAGGTTTTTAAACGGGGTGATTTATAGGGGGTTTCTGACATAGAACACTCAAAGCCACTTCAAAACCGAATTAGTCCCTAAAAAATAGGTTTTTGAAATGTTCTTGAAAATTGCTGCTAAAGCTATAGCGTCCCAGAAAGATGAAAAATATGTTCAAAAAGGTATGCCAACATAAAGTAGAGACATGGGACATCTTAATTAATAACTATTTTGTGTGGTATAACTATCTGTCTAAATTAAAAAATGCTAATTTTTGGAAATTATCTAAAAAATTTAGTGTTTTTCACAAATAAATACTGAATATCTGATTGTATTGACCAAATTTTACCGCTAACATTGTTTCTACTAAAATAAAATTGTCACCACAAAACAATCTCAGAATTGCGTGGATAAGTAAAAGCACTACAAAGTTACAACCACAAAAATTGAGACTTGATATATCCACCTCCCATCAGCACAAAATAAATAAATTAGCTAAGTCATGTTAAGGGGTTATCCGGGATTTTAAAATTGATGGTGTATACAATGCATTTGTAAAATCTTCAGAACCTCTGAATTTCTTCACATTTTGTTATGTTGAGGCCTTGTGCTAAAATAAACAAAAAAATCTAGTTTTTCCCAATCATTCTGCACTCAATACCCCATAATGACAAAGTGAAAACAGAATGTTAGTAATCTTTGCTAATTTATTGAAAAGGAAAAACTAAAATATTGCATTGACAGAAGTATTCAGACCCTTTACTGTTTAGTTGAAGCATCTATGGCAGCGCTAACAGCCTCCAGTCTTTAGTATGATTCCACAAGCTTTGCACACCTGTATTTGGGGATTTTCTGCCATTCTTCTCTGCAGATCCTTTCAAGCTCTTTCAGGTTGGATGGGGACCGTCGGTGGACAGCCATTTACAGGTCTCTCCAGAGATGTTCGATTAGGTTTAAGGCAGGGCCACTCAAGGACATTCAAAGAGTTGTCCCTCAGCCACTACTGTGTTGTCATCGCTGTGTGCTTAGGATCATGGTCTTGTTGGAAGGGAAACCTCTGGCCCAGTGTGAGGTCCAGAGCACTCTGGATCAGGTTTTCATTAAGATTATCTCTGTACTTTGCTCCACTACAAAACGTAATAATATTTTTATTTTAGCACAAGGCCACCACATAACAAAATGTCAAAAAAGTGAAAGGGTCTGAAGACTTTACGAATGCACTGTACATAAGATGTGTGTGGCACTATCTACAAGTGGTGGCTGGGTGGCACTATCTACAAGGGGGCACCATGCGGCTTTATCTACAAGGGGCACCGTGTGGCTTTATCTACAAGGGGGCACCATGTGGCTTTATCTACAAGGGGGCACCATCTGACTTTATCTATAAGGGGGCACCCTGTGGCTTTATCTACAAGGGGGCACCGTGTGGCTTTATCCACAAGGGGTGGCTGTGGGGCACTATCTACAAGGGGGGGTGTGGCAGTATCTTCAAGGGGGGGTGGCAGTATCTTCAAGTGGGTTGGCAGTATCTATAAGGGGATGTGGCAGTATCTACAAGGGGCATGTGTGGCACTTTCTTGTAGAGGGGGGAGTGTGGCAGTATCTACAGGGAGGCTGTGTGGCACTATTTACAGGGGGGGGCTGTGTGGCACTATTTACAAGTGGGGTGGCACTATCTATAAGGAGGCTGTTTATTATGTCACCATATAGTCTCATAAGCCTCAGTTATACAATCTGTTTTAGTCAAGCACACAGACCTCTTTAATTTATTGTTATGTTAACTACCTTATACAACTATATTGCTTGTAAAATGTACAAACGGGTTTATGCTCAAGTTACATAAAAAAGTGAAAAAAAAAGTTACATGTCATTGATTGGTAGAGAGAGCAAACATGATGAGTGGGAAGGAGATGTCGGGAAAGAAGTTGGGGGGGGGCAAACTGAATTTTTGCCCGGGATGCAGGAGAACCTAGCTATGCCTCTTCTGTGGCAGCTTTAAACTGTTGATCAGCAGGGGTGTATAGAGTCGGACCCCCTTTAATCTAATATTGATGACCTATACTAAGGAAAGGCCATCAATTATAAAATCCTGGATAATCTGTAGAGGCGACAAACCTTGTTTACGGTGAGAACTGTGAATCTATGGAATAGCCTACCCCAGGAGATGGTCACAGTAGCTACAGTAGATGGCTTTAAAAAAAGGCTTAGATAATTTCCTAGAACGAAAAAATATCAACTTCTATGTCAATTTGTAGAAATTTTTCGGTTCCCTTTTCCCATCCCTTGGTTGAACTTGATGGACATGTGTCTTTTTCAACCGTACTAAGTTGTAACTATGTAACCCTTTTAAACAAGAGTGCACTGAAGACTTAGAATTTGGCCCTTGTCACACAGCCTGCAGCACAGCCCTTAGAGATCAATCTGCAATATCTTTAGGTTTTGTTCTCACGTACTTCATCACTACTGTTTATAACAGCTAGGCTCAAACTGTGTCTGATCAGATAATGACAAACCCTGATGGCCGCGATGACTAATAAGGTCCGCTTATTCTCTAAATGGAGTCCAGTAACTTTGAAACCAAGAATAGCGCTGCAGACTGTGCTCTCTCTGCTGGACACCCTGATGCATTTGCAATAATGTGAGAACAGAGCCTTACAGAGAAGGAGATTACAGTATGTATTACAATTATTGAAGGAAGGAACAACTTTTTTAGAACTGCCTGGTTGGTACAAAGGTACATTTTAATTTCACATTTAAGCTGTATTCAAACGTTGTGATTGAGGTGCGGTTATAACAGCATCAGAAAAACATATGCCAATAATGCATGTGGTTTTATGTCTATTTGGTCTGGTTTTCAATGCGTTTGTGGTAAAACTCACAACTGCGTTAAAAAACGAGAGGACAGCATAAACATAGTGACAGATTCACTTTAAGGATTATTTGTATTGTACTTTTTGTACATAATACAGAATGTAGAACTGTAAATAATATCTGTTTTTTTTTTCAGGTTGGCAGTAGAAGAGTTGTGCAGTATGGTGCCGGAATCATGTTTATTTTAGGAACAATTGGAAAATTTACTGCTCTGTTTGCCTCTATTCCAGACCCCATACTTGGTGGAATGTTCTGTGCACTGTTTGGTAAGAATAAACATATAATTATCAGTAATTGCGTAATCGTATAGATCAGTACAATATGTTATTTATCTCGAGCAGTAAACGCCGTAAAAAAAAACAACTAAAAAACGCTGCCAGAATTGTTGTTTTTTGGTCACTTTGCCTTCCAAAAATGTAAAATAAAAAGTGATCAAAAAAGTCGCATGTATCCAACAATGGTACCTATAAAAACGACAGCTCATCTCACAAAAAACAAGCTCTCATATAGGTCCGTCGACAAATTTTTTTTAAAGTTATGGCTCTTACAACATGAAAAAATACATTCTTTTTACAAAAGTAATTTTATTGTGCAAAAAGTCGTAAAATATAAAAAAGTGCTATAAATTTGGTAACGCCAGAATCGTACTGACCCACAGAATAAAGTTAACATGTAATTTATAATGCAGTTAACGCTGTATTAAAAAAAAACGATGCCAAAATTGCTGTTTTTTGGTCAGCTTGCCTCTCAAAAATAAATCAGAAAGTCGCATGTACCCCAAAATGGTACCGATAAAAACTACAGCTCGTCCCGCAAAAAAACTGCCCTCATACCATTACGCCTATGAAAGATTTAAATAAGTTAAGGCTTCCATTCAGGAAAGAAAAATATGCAGTTATGCAGGCCCGAGGGGAACATTTCTTCTGTTTCAAGCGGCGATTTATCAACGCCCTAAAATTAGGGAACCAGGAAGGGGAGGGCCCAAACATATCTTCTGGAAGTGAGGGTGCCCGTATTATACCAGGACAACACTTTCCCAGCAAAATTACCCAAACTGCAAAAGGTGCAGTGTGCACCAAAAGGGGGATAAGAAACAACACAATTTATCAGTGCGACAGTGGCCTGTGCATAAAAGATTGCTGTCCGTCCTCCCTACATAGCCCATGTTTATTGCCCAAAAAAAAAGACTTAACTACACCTGGGTGAGTGCCGCTTGTTTTCCTTTCTACCTTAGTGTTATTCCCCCACATTCTAAACTAAAATACCAGTAAAACTCCAAACAAAACTACTACCAAGCAAAATCCACGCTCCAAAAGCCAAATGGTGCTCCCTCCCTTTTGAACCCAACAGCGTGACCCAACAGCAGTTTATTTCCACATATATGGTATCGCCAAACCAGGGAGAGCCCTTTTAAGAATTTTTGGGGTGTGTGTCTCCAGTGGCACAAGCTGGGCATGACATATTTGTCACTGAAATGGCATATCTAGGGAAAAATGCTCACTACACCCCTTAACCCCTTCCCGCTCCTGGACGTACTATTAGGTCATGGTAACCATAGCGTTCGCGCTCCATGACCTAATAGTACATCTCAGGAGTAACGGCCATTTCGGCCGTCCTCCCGACACATACAGGAGCTGTGACAGCTGCTGTCTCGGACAGATCGCTGTGTCCCCGCTGATTAACCCCTGAAAGGCCGTGTTCAATAGCGATCACGGCTTTTTAGGGGTTAAGCTACCATCGCCGGCCTGCTACACGATAGCGGCCGGCGATGGTGACTATGGCAACCGGACACCAAACAATGGCATCGACGGAAGCCTAGTGGGTCCTGACGAAGTCAGGACCCACTATGCTTTTTGTCAGTGAGTAGCTGACAGCTCTGATACACTGCACTACGCATATAGTGCAGTGTATTAGAATAGCGATCAGGGCCTCCTGCCCTCAAATCCCCTAATGGGACAAAGTAATAAAGTTAAAAAAAAGTTAAAAAAAGATGTGTAAAAATAAGAAAATAAAAGATTTAAAAGTAATAAAATTAAAAGTCCCCCTTTTCCCTTATCAGTCCTTTATTATTAATAAAAATATATAAACAAACAAATAAACTATACATAATTGGTATCGCCGCATCCGTAATGGCCTGAACTACAAAATTATTTCGTTATTTATCCCGCGCGGTGAACGCCGTAAAAGAAGAGGGGGATAAGGAAGGACACAATATATCAATGTTTCCAAAATGGGGTAATTTCTGGTGGGTTTCCATTGCTTTGATACCTCCTGGGCTCTGCAAATGCGACATGGCACCCGAAAACCAAACCAGCAAAATCTGCACTCAAAAGAACACACAGCGCTCCTTCCCTTCTGAGGCCTCCCATGGGCCCAAACGGCAGTTTATCACCACAAATGGGGTATTGCCGCACTCAGGACAAATTGGGCAACAAAATGGAGTATTTTATTTCTTGTGAAAATAAGAATTTTTGAGCTAAAAACGACATATTATTGGAAAAAATATATATTTTTTAAATTCCCAGCCCAATTCAAATAAGTTATGTGAAGAAACTATGGGGTCTAAATGGTCACATTACCCATAAATGAATTCCTTGAGGGGTGTAGTTTCCAAAATGGGGTCACTTCTGGTGGGTTTCCATTGCTTTGATACCTCCTGGGCACTCCAAATGCGACATGGCACCCGAAAACCAAACCAGCAAAATCTGCACTCCAAAGAACACACAGCGCTCCTTCCCTTCTGAGGCCTCCCATGGGCCCAAACGGCAGTTTATCGCCACAAATGGAGTATTGCTGCACTCAGGAGAAATTGGGCAACAAAATGGGGCATTTTGTTCCCTGTGAAAATAAGAAATTTTGATAAAAAAATTACATCTTATTGAAAAAAATGTCATTTTTTCATTTCACAATCCAATTCAAATAGGTGCTGTGAAAAAACTGTACGGTCAAAATTGTAACAACAACCATATTTGAATTCCTTGAGGGTTGTAGTTTCCAAAATGGGGTCACTTATGGTGGGTTTCCATTGCTTTGATACCTCTGGGGCTCTGCAAATGTGACATGGCACCCGAAAACCAATCCAGCTAATCTGGACTCCAACAAACACATAGCGCTCCTTTCCTTCTGAGCCCTCCCATGGGCCCAAACGGCAGTTTATCACCACAAATGGGGTATTGCCGCACTAAGGACAAATTGGGCAACAAAATGGGGTATTTTGTTCCCTGTGAAAATAAGAAATTTTGATCACAAATGACATCTTATTGGAAAAAATGACATTTTTTAATTTCACAGCCCAATTCAAATAGGTGCTGTGAAAAATCTGTGCGATCAAAATGGTAACAACAACCATAAATTAATTCCTTGAGGGTTTTAGTTTCCAAAATGGTGTCACTGTTGGGGGATTCCTACTGTTTTGGCACCTCAACACCTTTTCAAACCTGGCATGCTGCCTAAAATATATTCTAATAAAAAAGAGGCCTCAAAATGCACTAGGTGCTTCCTTGCTTCTAGGGCTTGTGTTTTATTCCACGAGCGCAGTAGAGCCACATGTGGGACATTTCTAAAAACTGCAGAATCTGGACAATACATATTTAGTAGTGTTTCTCTGGTAAAACCTTCTGTGTTACAGAAAAAAAATTATGTGTCCGAGACGCATAGCTGTGGTAGTGGGGGTGTTGGTGGTGGTAGCCATGGTGGCAGACGCAGTAATGAGGGGGGGCATGGAGCCCGCCATGATGTCACATCACATTCACAACACAGTGACAGAAGTGGCGGGGATGATGAGGAGGGCTATGATGATGTTGTTTTAGACAGGACGTGGGAACCAGGTGACGAGGTGATGACGGCGTCAGAGGAGGAGGGTAGTAGTGGCGGCACTGGCAGTGATAAACAGCCAAGCCGAGGTAGGGGCAGAAGTCAATCTGCAAAACGTTGCAGCGGTAGGGTCAGCTCAGGAGCCGGTGACGGAGACACTGATGCTGGTGTAGGCTCCCGAAAAAAGCCTGCCAGACAAGGGGCAAGCTCAGGTGGTGGTGGTGGTGGTGGTGGACGTGGTACTACCTCTTTACGGTACTCTGCCGTGTGGCAATTTTTCTGTACCTTCCCCGAGGACGAAAACATGGAACAGTGCCGTATCTGCAAGCAAAAAGTAAGGCGTGGGCAGGGCATCAATGTAGGAACTACCGCTCTACGTAAACACATGGAGCGGCATCACAAGGCCATGTGGGACAATCGACATGCCCCACCATCATCATGTACATCTAATGAAGACCCCTCTGCCGCTGCTGCTGCTGCTCCGAGTCCCTGTCATCTAAGTAGTAGCCAGGCCTTATCCACCATGTTGTTGTCATCATCATCATCATCATTGTCATCTAGTGCTCCTCCTACGTCCCGTCAGTTATCCATTACGGAATCGTTGTCCAATAAGCAACAATATATACCCAGTCATCCACTTGTCGTGCGGCTTAATTCACACCTGGCTAAGTTGTTGGTGGTGCAGTCGCTGCCGTACCACCTGGTCGACTCCGCCGGCTTCAAGCAATTGATGGCGTGCGCTCAGCCTAGGTGGCGAATACCTAGCCGACATTACTTCTCCAAAACAGCTGTCCCTGCCTTGCACAAGCACGTGGAGGAAAAGGTGTGCCAGTACTTGCAATTATCCGTGTGCAGCAGGGTACATGCCACCGTCGACACGTGGAGCAGCAACTATGGGCAGGGACAGTACATGTCTTTCACGGCCCACTGGGTCAATATTTTGCAGTCCGATGCACCACCGCAGCAATGCCAGGCATTACCACCTCCACGCTTGTATCTTTCTGGTTCAACTCCGGACACCAGGCACCTACCATCCTCCTACTCCTCCTCCTCCTCCTTGCCCTCCTCAATGGAGGTCTTCCTGTCCCCGACAGGACACAGCGTATCTTCCACTCCTCCTCCCTCCTCTTTTCATAGGTGCAAGGTGAAGCGCCACAACGCTGTCTTACACCTGCTGAGCCTGGGCGAGAAAAGCCACACAGGGCAGGAGATGCTGCTGTGCATCAAGGAGGAAATCGCACGCTGGCTGTCTCCTCTGAAACTCACACTGGGCAATGTTGTCTCTGATAACAGGAAGAACGTTGTGGCTGCACTGCGTCTAGGTCACCTGACACACGCTCCTTGCATGGCACATGTGATCAATCTGGTCATAACACGCTTCTTAAAGTCATATGTTGGTTTGAAGGCTGTGCTGGCCATGTCCAGGAGGGTTTGCGTTCGCTTTAGACGTTTGTATGCATTTAAGCACGCCCTCCTGGACTTGCAGCGTCAAAACAATCTCCCAGAACACAGCCTGATTTGCGACGTTCCAACACGCTGGAATTCCACCCTGCACATGTTGGACCGTCTGTACGAACAGCGGAAAGCCGTGAATCATTTCCTGATGCAGCAGACGGGCAGCGTTCGGAGCCAATGTAGTTTCGAGCTCAGGCACTGGCCGCTGGTTAGAGACGCATGTCGCGTTTTGAGGCCCTTTTAAGAGGCCACACGATTTGTGAGCCGTGACGCTAGCGGAATGAACGATGTTATGCCGCTGATATTCATTATGGAGCAAACGCTCACAGCGATGATTCAGCAAAGGATGGAGGAAGGATCACATCTGGCTATGGATGTTGAGGAGGAGGATGAGGATGAGGAAACAGGACCTGAAGAGGAGCTGGATTTGGAGATGGAATCACAGGAAGGGATAGGGGACGAGGCAGCCGCACAACATGACAGTGATGGTGGTGATGACGAGTCTGACGATGACCTTGATGATGGACAACCATGGCAGTATGGGGCGGAGATGGAACCAACCGGGCCCTCTGAAACGCTGGCCAGGATGGCGAGCTGTATGCTTCGTTACTTGCGCGCTGACTGTCGTATTGTTAGCATGAAGCAAAGAGATGAGTACTGGATAGCCACACTTTTAGACCCTCGGTATAAAGCCAGAATGGGGCAGTTTTTTGCGCCTTCCGAGAGGGAGGCAAAATTGGCTTATTATCGAGAGAAGCTATGCAGCCAGCTTGTCACGGCTTTCAAACGGCAAACACCTGCTGCAAGCATGTCTGACCGGGGGGCCACTCTCTGCTCCCCACTGTCTCATCGTTCCACCGCCTCTGGCAGAGCTACCTCTGCAATAGGCGGCAGCCGCGGCAGCAGCAGCAGCAGCCAATTTAGTTTGGAAAATATGATGACAACATTTTTACATCCAATACCCCGACCTGACACACATCGTAGTCACCAAAGGGATGTTCACCATCACCAGGTGCAGCACCTAAACAACCAGGTTCACTCGTACCTGAACTGTGCCCTTTCTCCGTCAGAAATGCTGATCCCAGACCCCATGGACTTCTGGGTCAGCAGATTGGATCATTGGCAAGAACTGTCCCAGTTTGCCATGGGTGTACTGTCTTGTCAACCCTCCAGTGTAGCGTCAGAGAGGGTATTCAGCGCGGCAGTCAAGAACAAATACCCGTTGCCACTCATTTCTGAGCTGTTTGATCGCATACGAGGAACCAACATTTTTTCTAAGCTAGACCTGCGGGGGGCTTACAATCTGGTCCGGATTCGCCGGGGTGATGAATAGAAGACGGCATTTAACACCCGGGACGGGCACTACGAATACCTAGTGATGCCCTTCGGACTGTGTAACGCTCCCGCAGTGTTTCAGGAGTTCGTTAACGATATCTTCTGGGATCTACTCTATGTCTGTGTTGTTGTTTATCTCGATGATATTTTGATTTTCTCCCCAGATCCGACGACTCATCGGAGGCATGTCCGTCAGGTTCTACTACGATTAAGGGAGAATCATTTATACGCCAAGCTGGAGAAGTGCGTCTTTGAGAGGAATTCTCTGCCCTTCCTGGGCTACATAATCTCGGATCAAGGCCTCAAGATGGATCCTGAGAAAGTGAAAGCTGTCCTGGAGTGGCCACGTCCTCAAGGCTTAAAGGCCATACAGTGGTTCCTGGAATTCGCCAATTTCTACCGGCAGTTTATTCCTAACTTCTCTTCTCTGACGGCTCCCATCTCGACCCTTACCAAGAAGGGTGTGAACGCCAAAGTGTGGACTCCAGAGGCAGAGTCCGCATTTATTAGCCTCAAGAAAGCCATTACTTCAGTCTCGTTCCTCCATCATCCTGACGTATCTCGGCAGTTCTCCCTGGAAGTGTACGCTTCCTCTGTTGGTGCAGGTGCACTTCTGTTCGAGAGGAGCTCCAAAGGAAAGGCAGTAGTATGTGGCTACTACTCAAGACTGTTTTCTTCTGCTGAGCGCAATTACTCCATTGGAGATCGGGAGCTACTGGCCATCAAATTGGCTCTGGAGGAGTGGAGACATCTTCTAGAGGGCGCTGCTCACCCCATCCTGATCTTCACCGACCACAAGAACCTTACCTACCTTCAGTCTGCACAACGACTGAATCCCTGTCAAGCCAGGTGGTCACTGTTCTTCACACGTTTCCAGTTTGTGCTCCACTACCGTCCCGCGGACAAGAATGTGAGGGCCGATGCCCTGTCCAGATTGTTTGAGACGGAAGACACGGTGGGGTCCCTTCATAGACTATCATAGACCCGTCCTGCATTGTCACTGCTAATCCTCTGCAGGTTAGAGACATTCCTCCTGGGAGGACTTTTGTTCGGTTGGCAGACAGGAGAAGAATTCTCTGCTGGGGACACAGTTCTAAACTGGCTGGGCACGCTGGTATCCGTAAAACCCGAGACCTGATTGCTCGTCACTTCTGGTGGCCCACGCTACCTAAAGATGTTCTGGACTTTGTCTCTTCTTGCACGGTGTGTGCCTCTAACAAAGTGACTCACTCCAAGCCTGCCGGCCTGCTTCAACCTCTGCCTGTACCCAATGCCCCCTGGCAGCACATTGCGATGGACTTTGTCAAAGACCTTCCCCCCTCAGCAGGATACAACACTGCCTGGGTGGTGGTGGACCGGTTCTCTAAGATGGTGTAATGACGGGGTAGGGAGACAGGTGAGCCCTAATCTACCCGCCACTCAGTCCCTGCCTACTTGCAATGGCCCGTCCTAGGCGACGGCGTACAACTGGGCGACGGTCCCTACGCTCAATAAGTGCACGACAGACAAACAGACAAGGGTACACAGAAGCTAAGGGAAATGGGGCAGTTGCCCACGGCAACACAGTGAGCAACAAGAGTAGTGAACGAGCCGAGTCAAACCAGGAGTGCACGAGGTATAAATCGCAGAGCAGGAGCGTAGTCAGTAAAGCCAGGGTCAAAAATGAAGCAAGGTCAATAATCATAGCAGGAGCAGCAGAGCCAGGAAACAGAAAAGAATCACAGGCAAAGGATGAGCAGGAAATAGACAGAGGGCGGGAGCTAGCTCCGTCTGGCCAGGCTGTGATAGGCTCTCCCACTCCTCAGCCTCCCAGCCTGACTGGTAGAAGTTCGAGTCACTCTCTCAGACTTAGGAGCAGGTGCAGACTGATTACCCACGGGCGTCGACACAGAAGCTGTGTCTGGCAGATCCTTTACAGAACCCCCTTTTAAGAGGGGCCACTGGACCCTTTCTAGGTGGACCTGGCTTATTGGGGAAGCGAAGATGGAACCTCCTGAGCAAAACCCCAGCGTGAACATCCCGGGCGGGTACCCTAGTCCTCTCCTCACGCCCGTATCCTCTCCAATGGACCAGGAGGGAGCCTTGGACTGGGAGCAGTGTTTAAGGAGGGAGGCATGAAACACGTAGTGTACTTGAAAGACGGGGGTAACTCCAGTCGGAAGGAGACAGGGTTAAGGACTTCAATGACCTTGTACGGCCCTATATATCGGGGAGCACATTTTTTGGACGGGACTTTAAGGCGCAAATTTTTAGAAGATAGCCACACCAGATCCCCGACCACAAATAAGGGGTTAGCAGAACGTCTTCTATCTGCCTGAGTCTTTTGTATGCTCTGGGACGCCTCTAGTTTCTTCTGAACCTGGGCCCAGAGTGTGCACAGTTCCTGATGAACGACATCTACCTCGGGATTGTTGGAACTACCAGGTGAAACGGAGGAGAGCCGTGGATTAAACCCAAAATTACAGAAAAAGGGGGAGACCCCTGACGAGTTACTGACCCGGTTATTAAGGGAAAATTCGGCGAGGGGAATGAAGGAGACCCAATCATATTGACAGTCCGAGATAAAACATCTTAAATATTGTTCTAGAGACTGATTAGTCCTCTCAGTTTGGCCATTAGTTTCAGGATGGAAGGCAGAGGAGAAGGACAGATCAATCTCCAACTTTTTACAGAAGGCTCTCCAAAACAATGAAACAAATTGTACCCCTCTGTCAGAAATAATATTGACAGGAACCCCATGGAGACGCAGGATGTGTTTGACAAACAAGGTAGCTAACGTCTTAGCATTGGGTAGTTTCTTGAGGGGCACAAAGTCGCACATCTTACTGAAACGGTCTACTGCAACCCACACCACCGACTTGCCTTGAGATGGAGGCAAATCGGTGATAAAATCCATGGAGATATGGGTCCAAGGTCTCTGGGGAATGGGCAAAGAACATAGTAAGCCCGCTGGTCAGGACCTGGGAGTTCTGGACCTTGCACAAATTTCACAAGCGGCGACGTAGGCCTTAACGTCTTTAAGCAACCCAGGCCACCAATAGTTTCTGGCAATGAGATGCTTGGTACCCAGGATGCCTGGATGGCCAGATAGTGCAGAGTCATGATTTTCCCTAAATACCCTTAGCCGGAATTGCAGGGGAACAAACAGCTTGTTCTCAGGAAGGTTCCCGGGAGCTGAACCATGATCAGCCGCAATTTCGGAGACTAAATCAGAATCAATAGAAGAAATGATTATACCAGGAGGCAGAATACAAGCAGGATCTTCCTCCGAAGGGGGGCTGGCCATGAAGCTACGCGACAGTGCATGGGCCTTAATATTTTTAGACCCAGCCCTATAGATAACCAAAAAGTTGAAACTGGTAAAAAATAGCGCCCATCGAGCTTGTCTCGGGTTTAGCCTCCGGGCAGATTCTAGGAAAACCAGATTCTTGTGGTCGGTAAGGACCGTTACCTGGTGCCTAGCCCCCTCCAGGAAGTGGCGCCACTCTTCAAATGCCCATTTAATGGCTAAGAGTTCGCGGTTGCCAATATCATACGGTAGTTACTCTCAGTGGGCGAAAACTTCCTGGAGAAGTAGGCACAGGGACGGAGATGGGTGAGGGACCTCGTACCCTGGGACAAGACAGCCCCCACTCCCACCTCGGATGCGTCAACTTCCACGATAAATGGCTCCATTTGGTTGGGCTGAACCAGCACCGGGGCCGAGATAAAGCACTTCTTAAAGGAACAGTGTCATCACCCAAAAAAATTTTCATATGTTCAAGATGTTAGTGCTTTATTAAAAACGTTTATATTTATTTGTGTGTTTGTGTTTTACTTTTTCTTATTTTTACACTTTTTCTTCCCTATGGGGGCTGCCATTTTTTGTTCCATTTCTGTCTGTGTCGATTAACGACACATACAGACATGGAATACGGCAGCCACAGTCCCATAGGGACTGCGAACGGCTCCCGTCCCATTGACTTCAGTGTACGGCGTCTGTGTGGGAACTGCGCATGCGCCGCTCCCACACAGTCCAATTCGAAATTGGCGCCGTCCGGCGCCATTTTCCTGTGGACCGGAAGTCGCGGCCGGACAGTAATATTACTACTTCCGTTCGCGGCTTCCGGATTTTTGCACTTGGACCAGCGGCAGCAAACGGAGCGGACGGGCCGGAGGGAGCCGCGGCGGCAGGAGCAGGTAAGAGATTTCAATGTATGTTCGTGTTTGTGTGTGTTTACTACTGTATGTAAACCTACTACACTGTGTGTTAGCTCAAAAAATGGCGACACACAGTGTAGGAGGTTACACCGTTCAAACCCCTCGTTTATCCCGGCACTAGACAGGATAAAGGAGGGGGGATGCTGAGAGCTCACTAGAGCGAGGGCTTTTAACCCAATGTTGCAATGCTGCAATTTTGGGAATAGCTCCATCTAGTGACCAAAAATGGGTAGTATTATAAATTAGAATTAATTTATAATATTTCCTGACTATTTCCTGACTCGTGAAAAAAATAAAAAAAATTTGAACAATGTTTAATCACCCACACACTAAATGTTTAATTTTTAAAAAAAAAACATGTTTTTCTGGCAACACATTCCCTTTAAGGACCTCAAAAGCCTGGACAGCCTCAGGAGGCCAGTGGAGGAGATCAGCACCTTTGCGAGTGAGATCCGTAAGAGGCTTAGCGATGACCGAGAAGTTAGCAATAAATCTTCTGTAATAATTAGCGAACCCCAAGAAACACTGTAACGCCTTCAGGGAGGCAGGTTGGACCCATTCCGCCATAGCCTGGACCTTGGCGGGGTCCATGCGGAATTCATGAGGAGTGAGGATTTGACCCAAAAATGGTATCTCCTGTACCCCAAACACACATTTTTCGGTTTTCGCAAACAGTTTGTTTTCCCGAAGGACCTGGAGCACCTTCCTGACATGCTCAATGTGGGAGGACAGGTCCTTGGAAAACACCAGTATGTGATCAAGATACACTACAAGAAAAACCCCCAGGTAATCCCTTAAAATTTCATTTATGAAATTCTGGAAGACCACAGGAGCATTACACAACCCAAAGGGCATGACGAGGTATTCGATATGACCTTCGGGCGTGTTAAACGCAGTC
Organism: Rhinoderma darwinii; assembly: GCF_050947455.1. Taxonomy (NCBI): domain Eukaryota; kingdom Metazoa; phylum Chordata; class Amphibia; order Anura; family Rhinodermatidae; genus Rhinoderma; species Rhinoderma darwinii. Next base: position 58,353,016 of record NC_134689.1, read on the forward strand.
TTCCACTCATCCCCCTCTTTGATGCGGATAAGGTTATACGCCCCCCGTAGATCAAACTTAGAGAACCATTGGGCCCCCTGAACCTGATTAAAGAGATCAGGAATCAAAGGAAGGGGATACTGGTTCCTTACAGTGACCTTATTCAAGTTACGGTAGTCAATGCATGGCCTAAGACCACCATCCTTCTTCCCTACGAAGAAGAAGCCAGCACCGGAGAAGTAGAGGGGCGAATGTAACCCTTGGCCAGGCATTCCTGGATATACTCTCTCATGGCTTCACGTTCGGGACAAGAAAGATTAAATATCCTACCCTTAGGGAGCTTAGCTCCTGGTACCAATTCGATAGCGCAATCGTATTCTCTATGAGGAGGTAACACTTCGGAGGCCTCCTTAGAGAAAACATCAGCGAAGTCCTGCACAAACTCAGGTAGCGTGTTCACCACCTCAGGGGGAGAAATAGAATTAACAGCAAAACATGACGTCAAGCATTCATTACCCCATTTGGTAAGCTCCCCAGTATTCCAGTCAAACGTGGGATTATGCAACTGCAACCAGGGAAGGCCTAAAACCAAATCGGACGATAATCCCTGCATCAACAGTACAGAGCACTGCTCCAAATGCATGGAGCCAACAAGGAGTTCAAAAACAGGGGTATGCTGTGTAAAATAACCATTAGCAAGAGGAGTGGACTACCGGAACAGGTTTAGGCAAATCAATCAAAGGCATAGCTAGAGACATAGCAAATTCCACAGACATGATATTACTAGAAGACACTGAATCCACGAAGGCACTGCCGGTCGCAGACCTACCACCAAAAGAGACCTGAAAGGGAAGCAAGATTTTATTACGTTTCATATTTACGGGAAATACCTGTGCGCCCAAGTGACCTCCCCGATGATCACTTAGGCGCGGAAGTTTTCCGGCTGCTTATTCTTACGCCTAGGACAGGTGTTCACTTGATGCTTGTCATCCCCACAATAGAAGCAGAGACTATTCTTCCTGCGGAACTCTCTACGTTGTCGGGGGGACACGGAGGCCCCGAGTTGCATAGGTACCTCCGAGTCTTCCGTGGAAGAGCGAAGCAACGGAGCCTCGGGAGGCATCATGGGGGAGTCAGAGGGGAAAACACAAAAACGTTCTAGTTGTCGTTCCCTGAGACGTCGGTCAAGTCGTACCGCTAAAGCCATAACCTGGTCTAGGGAGTCAGAAGAGGGATAGCTAACTAGCAGGTCTTTCAGGGCGTTCGATAGACCCAACCTAAACTGGCACCTTAAGGCACGGTCATTCCACCGAGAAGCTACGCACCACTTCCTAAAGTCAGAACAATACTCCTCAACTGGTCTCTTACCCTGACGTAAGGTCACCAGCTGACTCTTGGCAAAGGCAGTCCTGTCAGTCTCGTCATAAATGAGTCAGAGAGCAGAAAAGAAACGATCAACGGAGGAAAGTTCGGGGGCGTCAGGAGCCAAGGAGAATGCCCTCTCTTGGGGCCCCTCCTGGAGCCGGGACATAATTATACCCACCCGCTGGCTCTCAGAACCTGAGGAGTGAGGCTTTAAGCGAAAGTAAAGCCTACAACTCTCCCGAAAGGAGAGAAAAGTCCTCCGGTCCCCTGAGAACCGGTCAGGCAACTTGAGGTGGGGTTCAAGGGGTGAGGTGAGGGGCACTACCATGGTAGTGTCAGGCTGGTTGACCCTCTGAGCCAGGGCCTGGACCTGTATGGATAGACCCTGCATTTGCTGGGCCAGGGTCTCAAGGGGGTCCATAGTAGAGACAGGGACCAGGGTAGACTAGGTAATAGGCTTGTGATTATGTAATGATAGGGGTAGGGAAACGGACAAGTGAGCCCTAATCTACCCGCCACTCTGTCCCTGCCTACTTGCAACGACTCGCCCTAGGCGACGGGGTACAACTGGGCGGCGGTCCCTATGCTCAGTAAGTGCACGAGACAAACAGACAAGGGTACACAAAGCTAAGGGAAATGGGGTAGTTGCCCACAGAAACACCGTGAGCAACAAGAGAGGTGAACGAGCCGAGTCAAACCAGGAGTGTACGAGGTACCAAACGCAGAGCAGGAGAGTAGTCAGTAAGCCAGGGTCAGTATGGAGCAGGATCAAATAGTCAGGAGCTGTAGCTGGGCCAGGAAACCACACGAGAAGAATCACAAGCAAAGGAGGAACAGGAAAGGCAGGTATAAATAGACAGAGGGCGGGAGCTAGCTGAGTCTGGCCAGGCTGCGATAGGCTCTCCCACTCCTAAGCCTGCCAGCCTGAGTGGTGGAAGCTGGAGTCAGTCTCAGAGACATAGACTCAGGTGCCGACTGATTACCTATGGGCGTTAACCCCGAAGCTGTGCCTGGCAGATCCTTTACACCATGGCAGGATTTCCCCTTAGCCTCTACAGACACCTTCCGTCCCGACACTGAGCAGGATCATGTTAAAATAGGGACAGAAGAGTGGAGAGCAAGGGGGGGGGGCTATTAAGGTGGCACAGGAGAAATGTTCTCTTAAGGAGGCAGCACATCTTGCAGCTGCTGAAAAGTGGTGGAAAAGAGGGCCAGCAGCTCTGTAAAGCCGCCCCCTCTGAGACTCTGCAGTGTGCCGCCTGAACCCAGAGGCTCAACTCGCCTCATGGTCGGTGTGGCCCTGCTGGTAGGGCTCAGAAGGGATGGAGCACCATTTGGCTTTTGGAGTGCAGATTTTGCTGGATTGGTTTCTGGTCGCTATGTTGCATTTGGAAAACCTCTGTGGGACCAAAACAGTTGAAACCCCCCAGAAGTGACCCCATTTTGGAAACTACACACCTCAAGCTATTTCCCTAGGGGTGTAGTGAGCATGTTAACCCCGCAGGTGTTTTGCAGAAATTTAGTGTGCACTCAATGTTGCAGAGTGAAAATGGGATTTTTTTCCATAGATATGCCAATGTGGTGCCCAGCTTGTGTCACCATAACAAGACAGCCCTCTAATTATTATGCTGTATTTCCCGGTTTTAGAATCACCCTACATGTGGCCCTAATCTTTTGCCTGAACATTTGACAGGGCTCAATATTGAAAGAGTACCATGTGAAGTTGAGGCCTAATTTGGCAATTTACAAAGATTTGATTCACAATTGCAGAGGCTCTGATGTGAAATAATAAAAGAAACCCCTGACAAATGACCCTATTTTGGAAACTACACCCTTCAAGGCATTTGTTAAGAGCTGTAGCATTTTCACCCCACAGGTCTTTTGCATAGATGATTGCTCTGCGGATGGTGCAAAGTAAACATTTCAGTTTTTCCCTGGAAATGCCATTTCAGTGGCAAATATGTCATGCCCAGCTTATGCCACTGGAGACAAACACCCAAAAATTGCTAAAAGGTCTCTCCCGGGTATGGTGATGCAATATATGTGGAAGTAAACTGCTGTTTGGGCACACTGTAGGGTTCAGAAGGGAGGGAGAGCCATTTGGCTTTTGGAGCGTGGATTTTGCTTGGTAGCAGTTTTGTTTGGAGTTTTACTGGTATTTCAGTTTATAATGTGGGGGTACATGTAAGCTGGGCAGAGTACATCAGGGGCGTAGTCAGGTGGCATTATAATGGGGTAAAAAAACAATAAAATAATACAAAGATGTGTGTTACGCTGTGAAGCAATCCTTTCTGCACAGGCCAGTGTCGCACTGATAAATGGTGTCCTTATTTATCCCCCTTTTGGTACACACTCCGCACCTTTGCAGTTTTGGGAATTTTGCTGGGAATGTGTTCTCCTGGTATAATACGGGCAACCCTCGCTTCCAGCAGATATATTTGGGCCCTACCCTTCCTGGTTCCCTAATTTTAGGGCCTTGATAAATCGCCTCTTGAAACAGAAGAAATGTTCCCCTCACAACTGCATATTTTTTATTTCCTGGCTTATTGGAGCATTAACTAATTTTATTTTTTCATATACGTAGTGGCATTAGCACTGTTTTTTTGTGGAACGAGCTGTAGTTATTTTTTGGTACCATTTTCGAATACATGCGACTTTTTGATCACTTTTTATCCTATTTTTTGGGAGGCAAGGTGACAATAATGTTTTTGTTATTTTCATACAGTGTTCACCATGCATTATAAATTACATGTTAACTTTATTCTGCGGGCCAGTACGATTTCGACGATACCTAATTTATAGCACTTTTTTTATGTTTTACAACTTTTTGCACAATAAAATTACTTTTGTAAAAAGAATGTATTTTTTCTATCGCCATGTGAGAACCATAACTTTCTAATTTTTTTGTCGACTGAGCTATATGAGGGCTTATTTTTTGCGAGACGAGCTATAGTTTTTATTGGTACTATTTTTGGATACATGCGACTTTTTTTTATCACTTTATATTCCAAATTTTGAAGGTCAAAGTGACCAAAAAACAGAAATTCTGGCATGTTTTTTTACACTGTTCACCGCATGGAATAAATAACATAATATTTTTATAGTTCAGACCGTTACAGATGCGGAGATGCCAAATATGTATGGTTTATTGTTATTTTTCAATAATAAAGGACTTGATAAGGGAAAAAGGGCGATTGTGTTTTATTTTATTACTTGAAATTTATGATATTTTTTTCACTTTTCTTTAGTTCCATTAGGGGACTTGAAGGTCCAACTGTCAGATTTTTTTTTCTAATGTATTGCACTACCTATATAGTGCAATGTATTAGATCTGTCAGTCATTCACTGACAGCAAGCTGATTAGGCTTCGCTTGCGGGTGGGGCCTGATCGGCTTTCGTAATGGCAGAGCATGAGGCCACTGTTAGGCCTCCTGTTGCCATAGCAGCAGTCGGAAGCCCTGCAATTGCATGGCAGGGCTACCGTTCTGCCATTAACCTCTTAGATGCAGTGATCACTGCATCTAACGGGTTAATGGCAGGAATCAGAGCTAGCTCCGGTTCCTGCCATTACAGGTGGAGGTCAGCTATAAGATACAGCTGACATCCACCACTGATGATGCGGCTCAGTTCCTGAGCCGGAGCCATCTTGCCGGCGGCTACGGAAGCCTTATAGGCCCGCCTCCGGACGGGGCCCGAAAAGGCTTCCATGCTAGGCATACCGGGAGACTAGTGTTAGGCCTCCGGTTGCCTTCACAGCCACCGGCACCCTGGCAATTTCATTGCTGGGGTGCCGATGAGCTGCAAACCCCTTAAATTCAGTGATCACTTTTTGACTGCTGCATTTAAGGGGTTAATGGCGTTGATCGGAGCAAACTTCGGTCCTCGCCATTACCCCAGGGTGTCCGCTGTAACATGCAGCCGACACCCAGGGATGGTGGCACCACCATTTGTCATATGGATACGGCTAAATGCAGGAAGCACTAACTTTCCATGACGTATCCGTATGACACATGTGAGAAAGGGGTTAAGACACTAGCAATACCCCTGCTTTAGAGAAATGGCTGTACCACTGGTACCACAACGAAACAAATGTAACACGAGCTGTTAGTGTACCTGAAATGAAGACTGGAGGGGTGCGGCTACCGTACATTATACCACCCCACACCATAAACCCGGGAGTAGGACCGGTGTGACGTTCTCTTGTGGAGGCCTCTTCATTGCGTTACCCATGTGGTCTCCAGACCAATCTCCGGCTATCATTGCATCCAAGTCAAAAGCGGGACTTATCGCTGAAGAGGATAGACCTCCATTTCATCCTCCATTGCCTTCTTGCTGTGCACCATGGTAGCCTTTGAGACCGGTGGCTAGTGGTCAATGGAACACATGTAGCTGGACGTCTTGCTCAAGGTAAAACGCCTTCTGATGGTTTGTGTCGACACTGGTTGCCACCCTAGGCTTGGGATGTGACGTCCAATTTCACTTGCAGTACTGAATGGATCACTCCGCCCAATTCTTCCAATCAGACAACCCATCCGCGCACCTCTGGCTGTCATTCCCGTGTTTTTGGTCTCGCAACCTACGGAACACGCAACGTTGAACAGTGCTGACATCTCGGCTTAGGCACTTAGCAATCTGACGGAGTAATAAACCATGGTCTCTCAGCTCCAAGATTCTGTCTCTCTCAGTTTTCAACAAGTGATGATAATTGGCACGTCGACGAACAGGAGGCATTGCACATTGTATCTTTACCTTTGAGCCAAATGCTGAGGATCAAACGCATTGTGGCAGAGCCTCAACATTTCACATCACGTTTGGATGACATGGGAGACAAATTCGCTCAACGTAAATACCCACAGACGCTCCTACGAAAACAGAGGGACAGGGTCGAATCTATCGCGAGGGAAAAGTTGTTGATATCCCAGAGTAAAAAATCCAATAGAGTAGCATTTGTTTCCACATTTTGTGACATTAGCTACAGGATTTCTAATATTATACGTCAAGAGTGGCATATTCTTGGGAACCTGTCCCTGAATTTGGTAATCCCCCTATGATGGCCTTTAGGCGTCAAAAAAAAAAACCTAAGGGATCAACTTGTACATGCTGATGTGGGGTCTTTACAAAAAAGTCGCCAATTAATCTTGGCCCCCAAAAAATTGGGTTGTTTTCCTTGCTTGAATTCCATGAATTGTAATATCATGATGAAAGGAAACGTGTTTAGACACCTGACAAATAGCACAACTTTCCATATCAAAATTTTTTGACCTGTGCATCATCCTTTGTTATATATGTATTACTGTGCCCATGCAATTTGTTGTACGTGGGGGAAACCACACAGGAATGTCGCACACGTATTAACAAACATAGATCCACTATTAGGACAAAGAAACTTGACCTTCCTGTTCCAGCAAATTTTGTCTCAGCAGGACATATGGTCAGCGATCTGAGATTTCTGGTCATTGACCATGTGCCCTTACATAGGAGGGGTGGTGACAGTTGCTAAATTAAAACGTAAAGAACTTGAGTGGATTTATAGGTTGGATTCTCTCCACCCAAAAGGACTCAATGTTGATTTCAAGGTTGTGGTGGTTTGTAACTGATGGATATATAGATTGTGATTATTCTCCTCGATGTGCCTTGGGTGGTTTGCAGGCGTCGTCAGCCGTTGAATGTAAATCTGCAAACACACTATACATGACGACATTTCATTGCAATATAAAATTATATTTGTTTTTAATAAATTATTTATAGATTATACATTTTTGTCATTTCCATATTCTGTCAATGGGCTGGATGGCTTTCTTTGGTTTTCGGAGTCCTTGTAGAACTGCTTCAATTGTTCATATATATGGCCACTTCTGCTCATATTAAACCCTGGTTCAACACTGACACCTTGTGGCTATGAGGGGGCAGTACAGCATGGGACATTTGTCTATTTTATTAAGACATCCACATTTGCGTTAGATGATATACAATATTATTCACAGTGATTTATTATAGTCTTATATGAGCGGAGACACCATTGTTCATATATTATGTATGATCTACTGCCTTGGATGTTTATACATCTAGGCACTAGGCAGGTATATAATATATATCCACAGTGGTATGACTATTACATATGTATGTTATTGTCTTCAGCTACGGTATGGTTTCCTTAGTTTATCCTTGTCCCTACGATAAAAATCTATTCAATGTTTGCCCCTGTAGTTCATTTTCCTGGAAGATAGACATCTTTCCAGGATGTAAGATGGCCGCCACACAATGAATTTTACACTGCCCATACATGGAACTAGTAGAGCAGTCTTTCCAGGATGTAAGGTGGCCACCGCACAGTAAATTTTACACTGCCCATGAATGGAACAAGTAGAGCAGTTTTTTCCAAGATGGCCACCGCGATGTGTGCGATTCAGTGTGCATGCGTGGGAACTACTTGCAATCTCGCACGATTTTGCGATGTACTGCAGGTGGGGATTGCCGTTCCAATACAAGTGTGTGAAATACGCTGTATTCACACATGGACATGTGAAACCAAGAGGAATTCGTCCTTCCGGTTAGTGTAAATGACAGGTTGGAATGATTTCAATTATTATATACAACTGGGTGAGTTATTATGCTATTAACACTTTTTTTTTGATACCAGGAATGTCTTTTCTTTGTTTCAGTCCCTTAACCCTTTCCCGACATATGACGAAAATGAACGTCATGGTCGGGTGCTAGTTCCCGCACCAGGACGTTCATTTTCGTCAATTTTCCAAACTGTCACTCTGTGTAAACACAGAGTGACAAGCCCGCGCTGACAGCTGTCCTAGACAGCTGATCAGTTCTGTCAGTCGTCGAGAGACCTATCACGACGTCCTGGCGCCATGATCGCTATGATTGGTCAGTTACTGACCAATCATAGTACGTGACGTAGCGGGGTAGGTGGAAAAGCCGGTGTTCGGCTCTGATCTCAGTCCTGTCAGTGGTGTTGAGGAGATCAGAGCTGCGCTGCTTGATCCTCCTGTCATTGTCAAAAAGTTAACCAGATAAATTTAACCCTTACACTGCGTCCCTGTGACCCCACCATTCCCCTTATCCCTGTTACATTTTTCCTTTTTGTTTTATAAAAAAAAAATTGTAAAAAAATAAATAAATATATAATTTATCGTTCAGGTAGCGTTAGGTAGTGCCAGGTGTAGGACATTAGTTAGCGTACTTTTATTTTATTTTTGTTATAAAGAAAAAACAATCAAAAAATAAAGAAAAAGGGATTTGGCATTAATTAGCGTTAGATAGGTGTAGGGTTAGTAAAGTACATAGTTTGCCGTTAGACATTACATAGTGCGTGTTAAATATATATATATACACGATTTTGATCTAAAATAATGGCTCAGCGGATGTTTACAGCAGAGGAGGCGTATGTGATGATGTGCTCTGATACAGACACTGCAAGCGAAAGTGAGGAGCAGTTTTTATTATCATCCTCATCACTGGCGTAGCTATAGGGGTCGCAGCGGTCGCAATTGCTACCAGGCCCCGAAAACCGGGGGGCCCGCAGCCCCCCGCACCGCATCAATAAAAAGTTACTATAGTAACTCGGGCCGCGGGCCCCTGTTACTATAGTAACAGACTTTACTTACCTTCCTGGTTCCGGATCGCAGCGGAGGTCCTGACGTCAAGCGCTGTGCGCAGCGCATGACGTCACAGCGCTATGCGCCACGCACAGCATCGAGACGACAGAACTACCGCCGTGGCTGAAGAGGAAGGTAAGATTAGCCCTGACTGGCGGGGTCCGACTCCCAGGACCCGCCAATCAGCTGTTTTGAAGGGGCCGCAGCACTCGTACGAGAGCTGCTCCCCTTCATTCCGGTCACACTGTGAATCGGTGTCGGCGATCCACTGAGTAGTGAAATGAAGGGGAAGCAGCAAATGACGGCGCGTAAATAGACGCCCGCGTCAAAGAAGTGACCTGTCACTTCTTTGGCTGTAATTGGAGCCGTTATTCATTGACTCCAATGAATAGCAGCGCCAATTACGTCCGTAATGGACGTGGCGCTCAAGCGCCTGCATATGCCGTTATGGCTGAAATTACGGGGATGTTTTCAGGCTGAAACATCCCCGTAATTTCAGCCGTTAGGGACGCCCTTGTGTGAACATACCCTAAGCCTACCAAGGAAACAAAAAAAAAAGCCACGACACAGAGCCTGCACTGTGCCATATTACCAGAGACCACTTGCGCCTGCAGAGCTTGCAAGTAAGCGAAAGTAACCTGTAAACGAACACCATCAGATGTCTGTATTGGTAGATATCCAGTCTCCCTCGACCATTTGTCCCAACCCACTGGCGTAGCTATAGGGGTCGCAGCGGTCGCAATTGCCCACAGCCCCCCGCACCACATCAATAAAAAGTAACTATAGTAACTCGGGCCGCGGGCCCCTGTTAATATAGTAACAGACTTTACTTACCTTCCTGGTTCCGGATCGCAGCGGAGGTCCTGACGTCATAGCGCTATGCGCCGCGCACAACATCGAGACGACAGAACTACCGCCGCGGCTGAAGAGGAAGGTAAGATTAGCCCTGACTGGCAAGGTCTGACTCCCGGGACCCGCCAATCAGCTGTTTTGAAGGGGCCGCAGCACTCATACGAGAGCTGCTCCCCTTCATTCCGGTCACACTGTGAATCGGTGTCGGCGATTCACAGTGTGAGCGAGTAGTGAAATGTACGAGTGCTGCGGCCCCTTCAAAACAGCTGATTTGCGGGTCCCGGGAGGCACATCAGCTATTGATGGCCTATCCTGAGGATAGGCCATCAATGTTTAGGGACTGCACAACCCCTAAGCCTACGATGTAGCAGGCTTAGGGGGCCCATGAGACAGGATCACAGATTGTGTGATCCTGTCTGCTGGGCCCTGTATCTAAGCAAATCACATGGTAGGCTTAGATACATGGCCCATGCGTGATCCTGTCTGCTGGGCCCTGTATCTAAGCCAATCCCATGGTAGGCTTAGATAGATGGCCCATGTGTGATCCTGTTTGATGGGCCCTGTATATAAGCCTACCACACTGTAGGCTTAGATACAGGGCCCCAGCACACAGTAATCTTATACTGTATAAGATTACTGTCTGCTGGACCCTGTATCTAAGCCTACGTTGTGGTAGGCTTAGATACAGGGTCCATTAAACAGGATCACACATGGGCCATCTATCTAAGCCTACCATGGGATTGGCTTAGATACAGGGCCCAGCAGACAGGATCACGCATGGGCCATGTATCTAAGCCTAACATGTGTTACTAATCGTTTTTCTTGTGTGTTTTCTTACAGGTTCGGTCGTTGGACTACGGCGGATTCCAGGACTACTTCGATGGCGGCTTTTTTTTTTTATTATCAATAAAATGGTTAATGAGGGTTGTGTGGGTTTTTTTTTTATTATTTAAAAAAAAAAATTTTTTCTATGTCTTTGTATTTTTTTTTTAAACTATATTACTACCGCCTTAGTAATGGCCGCCGGCTGATTGACAGTATCCATTGCTAAGGCAGGGCTTAGTGTTAGTCTATGCAGTGGCTAACGCTAACCCCATTTATTACCCAGGTACCCACCGCCACCAGGGGTGCTGGGAAAAGCCGGGTACGATCCAGTACTTGACCATCTGTAGTGCTGGCCGGCCACTGGGGCGGCCGCAGGCTGGTAGTATCAGGAGGGGAAAGGCCAGATACAGTGGCCCTTCCCACCCTGGTAATGCTAGGCTGCTGCTGCTTTATTATATCTGGCTGGTTATGGAAAATGGGGGGGACCCCACGTCATTTAAAAAAAAAAAAAATAATAATAATTGGAAAGAACGATGTGGGGTCCCCCCCAATTTTCATAACCAGCCAGATACAACACAGCAGCAGTAGGAAGCATTACCAGGGTGGTAGGTGCCACTGTTTTTGGCCTTCCCCAGACTAATACTACCAGCCTGCGGCCACCCCGGTGCCTGCCCGTCACTATAGATGGTCGGGTACTGGTTCGTACCCGGCTCTTCCCAGCACCCCTGGTGGCGGTGGGTACTGGGGTAATAATGGGGGTTAGTGTTGGCCTCTGCACCTGCTAACATTAAGCCCCGCCTTAGTAATGGAGGTTGTCAATCAGCCAGCGGCCATTACTAAGGCGGTGATAATAAAGTTTAAAAAGATACAAGCACATACAAAAAATATTTTATTGAAATAAAAAAACACAACCCTCATTAACCATTTTATTGAGAATAAAAAAAACGCTGTCATTGAAGTCCTCGAATCCGAAGTCCAACAAAAACCTGTAAAAAAAAAACACAAACGCACAAAAATAATCAGTAACACATAAAGAAGCAAAATTATTATTCTTACCTTTCCTGGGTCCAGCGCTGGAGCTGCAATGTCAGCGAGCTGAGCCCTGTATCTAATCCAATCATGTGTGATACTGTCTGCTGGGCCCTGTATCTAATCGTATCATGTGTGATACTGTCTGCTGGGCCCTATATCTAATCCAATCATGTGTGATACTGTCTGCTGAGCCACTGTATCTAATCCTATCATGTGTGATACTGTCTGCTGGGCCCTATATCTAATCCAATCATGTGTGATACTGTCTGCTGGGCCCTATCTCTAATCCTGTCATGTGTGATACTGTCTGCTGAGCCACTGTATCTAATCCTATCATGTGTGATACTGCCTTCCGAGCCACTGTATTTAATCGATCATGTGTGATACTGTCTGCTCAGCCACTGTATCTAATCCTATCATGTGTGATACTGTCTGCTGAGCCACTGTATCTAATCCTATCATGTGTGATACTGCCTTCTGAGCCACTGTATCTAATCCTATCATGTGTGATACTGTCTGCTGAGTCATTGTATCTAATCGTATCATGTGTGATACTGTCTGCTGAGCCAATGTATCTAATCCTATCCATAGTTTATAGGGTCGTAGTGCTATAGATATGCTATGCTGTCTCCTGTACACACATTTTTTTTTTGGGCGGACACATATGTATTGGGGCTATTTCCCCTGACATTTTAAGCCCTGAGGGTATGTTCACAAGGCAGCATCCATTACGGCTGAAATTACGGTGCTGTTTTCAATAGAAAACAGCTCCGGAATTTCAGACGTAATGGCATGTGCAGGCGTTTTTCGCTGCGTCCATTACGGACGTAATTGGAGCTGTTTTTCCATGGAAAACTGCTCCATTTACGTCTGAAGAAGTGACAGGCACTTCTTTGACGTGGGCGTCTTTTTTACGCGCCGCCTTTTGACAGCGGCGCGTAAAAAAAATGACCGTCGGCACAGAGCATCGTAAAACCCTTTCAAATGAATGTTTGCCGACGCTTTTGAGCCGCATTTTCGGACGTAATTCAATGCTAAAACGCCCGAATTACGTCCGTAAATAGGGTGTGTGAACCCAGCCTTAGTGACGCCCCCGGCTGCTAGTGCTGCATTGTTGGGTCACTTAGGAGACCCAGCGATGCAGCTGAAAGCTGCGGACCATCGGCTATGAGGAGTTTGCGGGGGGGGCCCCCAATAGGAACTTTTGCATCGGGGCCCATGAGCCTTTAGCTACGCCCCTGGCCCCCACATTATAAACTGAAATACCAGCAATACTCCAAACAAAACTACTACCAAGCAAAATCCATGCTCCAAAAGCCAAATGGCGCTCCTTCCCTTCTGCGCCCTACAGCATGCCCAAACAGCAGTTTACTTCCACATATATGGCAGCAACATACCCGGGACTACTATTTTTGGGGTGCGTCTCTCCAGTGGCATAAGCGGGCCATGACATATTTGCCACTGAATTGGCATATCTGGGTAAAAATTTAAATGTTTACTTTGCACCATCCGCAGCGCATTGATTTATTGAAAAGACCTGTGGGGTGAAAATGCTCACTACACCCCTTAATAAATGCCTTGAGCTCGTTTCTTCTCACGGGTTTCTTTTATTACTTCACATCAAGGATACCATTTATCAGTGAGACATTGGCCTGTGCAGAAAGGATTGCTTCACGGCGTAACACACATCTGTGGATTATTTTATTGTTTTACCCCATTATTATACCCTCTCATTATGCCCACACATCTTACATATGCCCCCACATTATAAACGGAAACACCAGCAATACTCAAACGAAGCTACTACCAAGCAAAATCCATGCTCCAAAAGTCAAATGGGGCTCCCTTCTGTGTCATCCGCTGTGTATGGAGCGAGCTCAGTTACGTGATAATTAGGCCTCAATTTCGCATGGTACCCTTTCACTCCTGAGCCCTGTCGAATGTCCAGGCAAAAGATTAGGGCCACATGTAGGGTGATTCTAAAATCGTGAAACACAGCATAATAATTAGAGAGCTGTCTTGTTATGGTGGCACAAGTTGGGCACTACATATTGGCATATCTATGGAAAAAAATCCAATTTTCACTCTTCAACATCTGTATGCACACTAATTTCTGCAAAACACCTGCGGGGTTAACATGCTCACTACACCTCTAGGTGAATACCTTGAGGCGGGGGAAGTTTCCAAAATGCGGTCACTTCTGTGGGGTTTTCACTGTTATCGTCCCACAGGGGCTTTGCAAATGTTAGATAGCAACCAGAAACCAATACAGCAAAATCTGCACTCCAAAAGCGAAATGGCACTTCTTCCCCTCTGAGCTCTTCCGTGTGCCCAAAAAGCAGTTTATGACCACATATGGGGTATTGCTTTACAAATGTTGTGGTTCTTTTTTTCCTTTATTTTTTGACAAAATGAAAAATTTTGCACTAAAGCTACGTCTTATTGGAAAAAAAGGATTGTTTTTATTTTCACAACCCAATTCAAATAAATTCTATCAAACACCTGTAGGGTCAAAATGCTCACTACACCCCTAGATGAATTCCTCAAGGGTTGTATTATCCCAAATGGAGTCACTTTTTGGGCGTTTTCACTGTTTTGGTTCCTCAGGGGCTTTGCAAATGCAACATGGCCTCCGCAAACCATTCCTGCTAAATTTGAGCTCCAAAAGCTAAATGGCGCTCTTTCCCTTTTAAGCCCTGCCGTGTGTCCAAACAGCCGTTTATTACCACATATGGGGCACTGTTTTACTTGGGAGAAATTACTTTACAAATGTTGTGGTGCTTTTTCTCCTTTAGTCTTTGTGGAAATTAGAAAAAATTAGCTAAACCTACATTTTTTTTAAAATAATGTAGATTTTCATTTTCACGGTCTACTTCCAATAATTTCTGCAATAAACCTGTAGGGTCAAAATGCTCACTATACCCCTAGATAATTTCTCAAATGGGGGGATTTCCACTGTTTTGGCACCGCAAGAGCCCTTCAAACCTGACATGGTGCCTAAAATATATTCTAATAAAAAGGAGGTGCTCCTTTGCTTCTGAGGCCTATGCTTCAGTCCAGTAGCACACTAGGGCCATATGTGGGATATTTCCTAAAACTGCAGAACCTGGGCAATAAATATTGAGTTGTGTTTCTCTGGTAAAACTTTGTTACAAAAAAATGGATTAAAAATAAATTTCTGCAACAACAAAAAATGATATTTGTAAATTTCACATCTACTTTGGTTTAATTCCTCTGAAACGTCTAAAGGGTTAAGAAACTTTCTAAATGCTGTTTGAATATTTTGAGGGGTGAAGTTTTTAAAATGGGGTGACTTATTGGGGGTTTCTAAAGTATAAGGCCCTCAATGCCACTTCAAAACTGAACTGGTCCCTGAAAAAATAGCCTTTTGAAATTTTCTTGGAAATGTGAGAAATTGCTGCTAAAGTTCTAAACCTTATAACGTCCTAGAAAAATAAAAGGATGCTAAAAAAAAAACAATGCCAATCTAAAGTAGACATATGGGGGATGCTAATTGGCAACAATTTTGTGTGGTATAACTGCCTAACTTACAAGCAGATACATTGAAATTTCGAAAAATGCAAATTTTTGAATTTTTTTCATAAAATTTTGGTGTTTTTCACAATTAAATATTAAATGTACTGAGCAAATTTTAACAGTAACATAAAGTCCAATGTGTCATGAGAAAACAATCTCCGAATCGCTTGGATAGGTAAAAGCATTCCGAAGTTATTATCACATAAAGTGAAACATGTCAGATTTGAATAATGAGGCTCTGTCAGGAAGGTCATAAGTGGCCAATGCGGGAAGGGGTTAAAGGATCATAGACTATATTCTAAAAATAACCCATGAGCGCAGAAACATTATGACTCATATATATGAAATGGTCCGTCATATATATATATATATATATATATATATATATATATATATATACATACATATATACAGTAGTAGAATTAATATACTGTCTATGCTAGAGGGAAGCCTCTGCAGACCTCTATCCCAGAATTGATTCTGAGCTGATGGTATGTTAAAAACATTCAATAAAGCCCCCTGACATGTTTAGCCAAATTGGAATCCTCAGGGGTACAATGGGGCAATGGCGACGGAAACCGCAAGTTTGAGGCTTATAAAACCTTGTAGAACGTCACTAGAGAAGGTAAACACAAGACTGGTAAAAACATCAGTCCAGAGGAAAAAATTGCTGTGAAGGAATTAAAATCTATGAGTACAATAAAGGATAAAAAGAAACATAAATATATTAAAGGTCAGAGAGACTATAAACAAGGTCAAATTTATAACTGGGGCCAAAAATCATCACGAGGTAATCAGACAAATCCAACAAAAATAAGAACAAGAAGCTCAGATAAAAAAGTGAGTCGGATGTGACAGACTCGTCTAGAGCGGATACGGACCAGGAGACTCAAAGGCCAAGGAACCCTCCTAATCAAGAAGAGAGACCAATATTTACATAAAATGCCCAGTTCCAACCGCCAACTTTTTTAAACGATCGACTAAGATGGGGATGCCGAGGCCATAAAAGAGGGAAGAAATATCACAGAGGGAGAGGCAAACCGAACCAAGTAGAGTTGAGACGTTGAACTCTATGCAAATTATTAACCTGTCTAAACACACTAACTGGAGCACAAACAACTACTTTGAAACACGGATTTAATTTTTGTCTCACTACAAGGTTTAATAAATTTGAACTCATAAAAGATCTCTATCTTTATGGAAGAAAATAGATTTTCAAAAAAATATTCAGTCAAAAACAGTAGAGACCATAATATACTGTTGCCTTCACAGTTTCTCGTCCATACCAACATAAAGTGAGCTTTAACTAGCAAAAAAATCAAGAACCAAAAATTAATAATGCATTAGTATAATGCATAATCAAAACACAGTTTTGACTTTTTTTTTAATGTGGGCATTATATTGTGTGAGGGGCACTATTGGGGAATTATACTGTGTGGGGAGGCAATGTGGGGGGCATTATACTTTCAAGAGGCACCATGGGGGCATTATACTGTGTTGGAGGTTCTTTGGGAACATTATATTGGGTGGGTGGGCACTATGGGGTGAAGGAAAGTCTCTGTGCCTTTGTCTAAGAGCAAAATCTGTGGGTGCCGATTGTGGAAAAATTTGGCCAAGGTAGAAGGGAATGCAATAAAACAAATAAAGAGGCATTACACAACCGCCAGATCCTCGGCGTTCCAGCGTAGATCCTCCCTGGTACTATTTGTTGACATGGCTGCAGCAATGATGTGCCCGTATACCCATGTAATCACTGAAGCCAATCACTGGCCTCCTTCACCAATCAATGGTGATTGGTAATGCAAACGGAAACCTGACGGAAATCTCTGACGGAACCCATGAGCGGAGCCCTGACGCAGATGTGAACGAAGCCTTATTGAGGCGCTTTACAAGCAGATTTTCCATCGGCACTACAACAATCTGCCTGGATTCAGAGGCTGTTATCTCTTGAAATCAGCCAAGTATTTTTCGGCCTTAAAGAGGCTCTGTCACCAGATTTTCAAATCCCTATCTCCTATTGCAGGTGATCGGTGCTGCAATGTAGATAACAGTAACGTTTTTCTTTTTCAAAAACGAGCATTTTTGGCCAAGTTATGAGCATTTTTATATTTATGCATATGAGCCTTTCTTAAGTGACAACTGGGCGTTTTTAATCTTATTTCCAACTGGGCGTGTATTGTGTTCGTTACATCTGGGTGTGTTTACTTGTTTTACTAGCTGGGCGTTGTGAATGGAAGTGTATGATGCTGACGAATCAGCATCATCCACTTCTCTTTGTTACCACCCAGCTTCTGGCAGTGCACAGACACACAGCGTGTCCTCGCTCGTCTGACGCGATGAAGTTCCTGTGGGAGGAAGTGAGTGACGTCACAGCGTGATCTCGCCTGAAAACAGCTCTGTAATTTCAGACGTATGTTGCGTTTGCATGTGAACATACCCATATGCTTTCTTTTATAAATTTCTTCTACTTAGGTTCCGTTCCAGCTTTTGTCCTAATAAATACTTGTGTGAACAAGGCCTAAGGGGGAATTCACACGGGGCAGATTTTGTTGCATACATTTCTGCAAATTCAATCCAGATGAATGTAATTGATTTTCAGTCGCAGAAAGGCTGGATTCACACGAGCACATTACGTCCGTAATGGACGGAACGTATTTCGGCCGCAAGCCCCGGACCGAACACAGTGCAGGGAGCCAGGCTCCTAGCATCATAGTTATGTACGATGCTAGGAGTCCCTGCCTCTCCGTGGAACTACTGTCCCGTTCCGAAAACATGATTACAGTACGAGACAGTTGTCCCGCAGTGAGGCAGGGACTCCTAGCGTCGTACATAACTATGATGCTAGGAGCCCGGCTCCCTGCAGTGTGTTCGGTCCGGGACTTGCGGCCGAAATACGTTCTGTCCATTACGGACGTAATGTGCTTGTGTGAATCCAGCCAAACTTCTGCAACAAAATCTGCTACTTGTGATTGCACCCTAGGGCTGGGTTCCCATGGGTCGGATTTACACATCGCATATTTGTTGCAGATTTTATTGCAGATTTTTGAGCCAAATATAAAGAAAAAATGGATACTTCTGCTTCCTCTGAGATCCACTTCTGGCTTTGGTTAAAAAAAACAGGATCAAATCTGTAAGTATGTTCACACGGCCGTTTTTCGGGCCGTAAACGACCGAAAAACGGACGAAAAATCGGAAGCAGAATGCCTCCAAACATTTGCCCATTGATTTCAATGGGAAAAATGGCGTTCTGTTCCGATGGGCCGTTTTTTTACGCAGCCGTTTTGAAAAACAGCCGCGTAAAAAAACGGCCGCGAAAAAGAAGTGCAGGTCACTTCTTGGGACGTTTTTGGAGCCTTTTTCATTGACTATAGAAAACAGCTCCAAAAACCTCAGTCAAAAACGCTGCGAAAAACGCCACAAAAAACAACGCGAAAATCGCAAGTGGCTTAAAAAACGTCTGAAAATCAGGAGCTGTTTTCCCTTGAAAAGAACTCCGTATTTTCAGACTTTTTGAGTTTGTGTGTGAACATACCCTAACAAATATGTGATGTGTTAATCCAGCCATAGGTCTTGGTGTGGTTTCTGCAAGACATTTTTTATTTTTTAGCCACAAGCAGAAGTGGGATACAAAGGAAATACTCACAGTTTTGCAAAGCTGCAATGTATGAACAAGGCTTTAGTCATTAGTCATGTCTTTACAGCAATTTTTATGTGAAATGTAGTTGTGATATCTAAATATATGCCAGCAGTCAACGGACAAATGTTGGCAAAATCAAAAATGTTCCTTTTTATTCCAAACAATCATTTGTTAGTAATGCACATAGACCGCCACAGTGCTTCTAAGGCCTTATTTACACAAACGTGTTTAACGTCCGTGATACGCGCGTGAAAATCACACGCGTTGCACGGACCTATGTTAGTCAATGGGGCCGTTCAGACAGTCCGTGATTTTCACACAGCGTATGTCCACTGCGTAAAACTCACGACATGTCCTACACTTGGGCGTTTTTCGCGCATTGAAGTCAATGGGTATGTGAAAATCGCGCACGGCACACGGGAGCACTTCCGTGTGTCGCGCGTGATTCGCGCAACAGTAGATAAAGAAATGAAGGAATAAATAAAAGCACTTCCTTCATTTCTTTTTCTAAACAACAAAACCGCGTGTCATAAGGATGTCATATGCGTGAAAATCACGCAGCCACGCACCATTCACTGACGACACACGGAACTGCAACGCGCGGAAAACGCACACGCTCGTGTAAATCCGGCCTAAAGAAAACCCAATCCCTATGCTGCAGTCAGAGTTTTTAATGTCTTCGTTTCTTTCCATTACAGTCAATAAGGGAAACTACAATAAACCCTTTACAAATAGGGCACAATGTGTGTTTATTTTTTGTTAAACATTAGCATTTACTAAAAAACACATTTGGTAATTTACTACAGCAGCCAAATTGCAAATAATAAATAAATACTGAGCACACCATTACTGTAATTTAACAGCTGCAACACAATGATAAATCTGCTGCATTTGTTCACATGAATTGTCAATAATATGTCTCTGTGTAAGGGTACGTTCACACGGCCGTAAACACCTCAAAAATCGCCCAAAAATCGGAAGCAGAACGACTACAAACATCTGGCCATTGATTTTAATGGGAAAAACGGCGTTCTGTTCCGACGTATTGAAAAACGTCCGCATAAAAAAACGGCCGCGAAAAAGAAGTGCAGGTCACTTCTTGGGATGTTTGTGGAGCCGTTTTTCAGAGACTATATAGAAAACAGATCCAAAAACGGCTGTAAAAATGGCACGAAAAACGCAGCGAAAATCGTGAGTGGTTTAAAAAACGTCTGAAAATGAGGAGCTGTTTTCCCTTGAAAACAGCTCCGTATTTTTAGACGTTTTTGAGTTTGCGTGTAAACATACCCTAAGAATTCACATGTGCTAAATTTATAATATTTAGATATAAATGAATAACTGATTTTCTTTAATTGCTGCCTGGAAAGCAATGCAAATTATTGTAATATAAAAATTAGTTTTGTATCGATGCTGTAGAATACTCATCCTTAATTTATTTGTACATTGTTTTCAGGCATGATTACAGCTATTGGCCTGTCAAATCTTCAATTTGTTGATATGAATTCATCAAGAAATTTATTTGTATTGGGATTTTCATTGTTTTTTGGACTAGTTCTCCCAAACTTTTTGGATTCAAATCTCAACTATATTAAAACAGGTAAGAAATAAATTGACAGCATATTTTACCGTACTTTGCAGGCTATTAGACACTTTTTTCTTTAAGCAAGAATCTGTGCTGTAATCTTATACTACATCTGTAATATGAGTAAGAATGTAGGCAGAGACTGAGATAACGGCTCTCGTCACTTTAGGCTTTGTTCACATCTGCGTTGGGGTCCCGTTCTGATGTTCCATCTGAGGTTTCTGTCAGAATGGGACCCTGGGCAGAGACAAACTGACACCAACGGAAACCAGAAGTTTCCGTTTCCATCACTATTGATTTAAATGGTGACGGATCCGGTGCCCATGGTTTCTGTTTGTGTCTGTTGTGCACCGGACCCGTCGTTTTGCCGGAAGCAATAGCGTAGTCGACTACACTATTGCTTCTCTATTGCTTCCGGCAAAACAACGAGTCTGGTGCACAACAGAGACAGACAGAAACCACAGGCTTCGGCTCCGTCACCATTGAAATCAATGGCGATGGAAACGGAAACCTCCGGGTCCTCATAGGCTTAGGCTGGATTCACACGAGCACATTACGTCCGTAATGGACGGAACGTATTTCGGCCGGAAGTCCCGGACCGAACACACTGCAGGGAGCCGGGCTCCTAGCATCATAGTTATGTGCGATGCTAGGAGTCCCTGCCTCACTGCGGAACAACTGTCCCGTACTGTAATCATGTTGTGCGCTGGAACGGCATATTAGTGGAAAAATGTTAATTTTCACTTTGCATAATCCAGCTTGTAATAATTTCTGAAAAAACACCTGTGGGGTCTAAATGCTCACTACACCCCTTGATAAATGCCTTTAGGTTGTGTCGTTTCTAAAATGGGGTCACTTTTTTTTGCAACAGCAACATGGCGTCCGCAAGCCATTTCAGCAAACTCGATGCTCCAAAAGTGAAATACCACTCCTTTTCTTCTGAACCCTCCCATATGTTCAAACAGCCGTTTATAACCACATATGGGGTCTTATAACCACATACGGGAGACATTGCTTTACAAGTGTTGGGGTGCTTTTTCTTCTTTATTCCTTGTGAAAATAAAAAATGTTTATCTAAAGCTACATATTATTAGAAAACAAATGCAATTATTAATTTTCACGGCTTAATTCTAATTAATTCAGCAAAAAATCATAGGGGTCAAAATTCTGACTATTCCCCTAGATAATTCCTCAGGGGGTGTAGTTTCCCAAATGGAGTCACTTTTGGGATGTTTCCACTGTATTAGTACTACAGGGGCTAAGCAAATGAGACTTGGCTCCCAGAAACCATTCCAAAAGCCAAATGGCACTCTTTCCCTTCTGAGCTTTGCCATGTGTCCAAACAGTTGTTTATGACTGCATATGGGAAATTGCCGTACTCGGGAGAAATTGCTTTACAAATGTTAGGGTGCTTTTTCTTTTTTAGTTCTTGCGGAAATTGAAAAAAATAAACCTATATTTCATTGTAAATAATGCAGATTTTCATTTTCATGGCCTTCCAATAATTGCTGCAAAAGACCTGTGGGGTAAAAATTCTCACTATAGCCCTAAATCATTTCCTTGAGGGGTATAGTTTCCCAAATTGGATTACTTCTCGGGGGTTTCCAGTGTTTTGGCCATTCAGGGGCTTTGCAAATGCGACATGACCTCTGCAAACCATTCCAGCTAAATTTAAGCTCCAAAAGTCAAACCACTGTTTATGACCACATATGGGGTATTGCTGTACTCGGGAGAATTTTTTTTACAAATCTAGGGGTGCATTTTCTCCTTTAGTCCTAGTGGTGTATTTTTTTGGGGTGCTTCTTTTGATTTGGTACCACAAGACCTCTTCAAACTTGACATGGTGCCTAAAGTATAGTCTACTAAAAAGGAGGCGCCAAAATCCACTAGGTGCTACTTTGCTTCTGAGGCCTGTTTTTCAGTCCATTAGCACACTAGGGCCGCATATGGGATATTTCTAAAAACTCTAGAATCTGGGTAATACATTTTAGTTATATTTCTCTGTTAAAACCTTCTGTGTTTCAGAAAAAAAAGGGTTAAGAAACTTTCTAAATGCTGTTTTGAATACTTTAAGGGGTGCTGTTTTTAAAATGTGGTGATTTATGGGGGTTTGTAAAGTATGGGCCCTTTAATGCCACTGCAGAACTGAACTGCTGCATAAAAAAAATAGGCTTTTGAAATTTTCTTCAAAATTTGAGAAATTGCTGCTAAAATTATAAGCCTTGTAACGTCGTAGAAAAATAAAAGGATGTTAAAAATGTTTTGCCAATCTAAAAAAAACATATGGGAAATGTTGACTAGTAACTATTTTGTGTGGTATTACTATTCTGTCTTACAACAAGTTACATTTAAATTTATAAAAATTCAAATTTTTGCAATTTTTCTATACATTTTTGTGTGTTTCACAATTAAATACTGAATGTATCGACCAAATTTTACCACTAACATAAAGTCCAATGTGTCACGAGAAAACTCTCTCCGAATCGCTTGGATAGGTAAAAGCATTCCAAAGTTATTACCACATAAAGTGACACGTCAGATTTGAAAAAAATCAGCTCTGTCAGGAAGGTCAAAACTGACCGCAGCTGGAAGGGGTAAAAGCAGGGGCGTAGCTAAAGGCTCATGGGCCCCGATGCACAAGTTCTTATTGCCCCCCCCCCCGCCGCAAACTTCTCATGGCCGACGGTCCGCAGCTTTCAGCTGCATCGCTGGGTCTCCTAAGTGACCCAACAATGCAGCACTAGCAGCCGGGGGCGTCACTAAGGACTTAAAATGTCAGGGGAAATAGCCACAATAATACATATGTGTCTGCCCAAAAAAATTGTATGTGTGTATAGGAGAGATAACCTATCTATAGCACTACAACCCTATAAACTATGGATAGGATTAGATACATTGGCTCAGCAGACAGTATCACACATGATAGGATTAGATACAGTGGCTGAGCAGACAGTATCACACATGATAGGATTAGATACAGTGGCTGAGCAGACAGTATCACACATGATAGGATTAGATATAATGACTCAGTAGACAGTATCACACATGATAGGATTAGATACAGTGGCTGAGCAGACAGTATCACACATGATAGGATTAGATACAGTGGCTGAGCAGACAGTATCACACATGATAGGATTAGATACAGTGGCTGAGCAGACAGTATCACACATGATAGGATTAGATACAATGACTCAGTAGACAGTATCACACATGATAGGATTAGATACAGTGGCTCAGCAGACAGTATCACACATGATAGGATTAGATACAGTGGCTCAGCAGACAGTATCACACATGATAGGATTAGATACAGTGGCTCAGCAGACAGTATCACATATGATTGGATTAGATATAGGGCCCAGCAGACAGTATCACACATGATAGGATTAGATACAGTGGCTCAGCAGACAGTATCACACATGATTGGATTAGATATAGGGCCCAGCAGACAGTATCACACATGATAGGATTAGATACAGAAGCTCAGAAGGCAGTATCACACATGATAGGATTAGATACAGTGGCCCAGCAGACAGTATCACACATGATAGGATTAGATATAGGGCCCAGCTCGCTGACATTGCGGCTCCAGCGCTGGACCTAGGAAAGGTAAGAATAATAATTTTGCTTCTTTATGTGTTACTGATTATTTTTGTGTGTCTGTGTTTTTTTACATGTTCGGTTGTTGGACTACGTCGGATTCGAGGACTACTTTAATGACAGCGTTTCTTTATTCTCAATAAAATGGTTAATGGGGGTTGTGTTTTTTTATTTCAATAAAATATTTTTTGTATGTGCTTGTATCTTTTTAAACTTTATTATCACCGCCTTAGTAATGGCCGCTGGCTGATTGACAACCTCTATTACTAAGGCGGGGCTTAATGTTAGCCGGTGCAGAGGCTAACACTAACCCCCATTATTACCCCGGTACCCACCGCCACCAGGGGTACTGGGAAGAGCAGGGTACGAACCAGTACCCGTCCATCTGTAGTGACGGGCAGGTACCGGGGCGGCCGCAGGCTGGTAGTATTAGGCTGGGGAAGGCCAAAAACAGTGGCACCTACCACCCTGGTAATGCTTCCTACTGCTGCTGTGTTGTATCTGGCTAATTATGAAAATTGGGGGGGACCCCACATCGTTCTTTCCAATTATTTTTTTTTTTTTTAAATGACGTGGGGTCCCCCCCATTTTTCATAACCAGCTAGATACAATAAAGCAGCAGCAGCCTAGCATCACCAGGGTGGGAAGGGCCACTGTTTTTGGCTTTTCCCGTCCTGATAATACCAGCCTGCGGCCACCCCAGTGACCGACCATCACTACAGATGGTCAAGTACTGGATGGTACCCGGCTCTTCCCAGCACCCCTTGTGGCGGTGGGTACCGGGGTAATAAAGGGGGTTACTGTTAGCCGCTGCACCGGCTAACACTAAGCCCCGCCTTAGCAATGGACGCTGTCAATCAGCCGGTGGCCATTACTAAGGCGGTAGTAATATAGTTTAAAAAAACACAAAGACATAGAAAAAATATTTTATTGAAATAAAAAAAAAAACACACAGCCCTCATTAACCATTTTATTGATAATAAAAAAAAAAAGCCGTCATCGAAGTAGTCCTGGAATCCGACGTAGTCCAACGACCGAACCTGTAAGAAAACACACAAAAAAAACGATTAGTAACACATGTGTTAGGCTTAGATACAGGGCCCATGTGTGATACTGTCTGTGGGACCCTGTATCTAAGCCTAGCACAAGGTAGGCTTAGATACAGGGTCCAGCAGACAGTAATCTTATACAGTATAAGATTACTGTGTGCTGGGTCCCTGTATCTAAACCTACAGTGTGGTAGGCTTATATACAGGGCCCATCAGACAGGATCACACATGGGCCATGTATCTAAGCCTACCATGTGATTGGCTTAGATACAGGGCCCAGCAGACAGGATCACACATGGGCCCTGTATCTAATCCTACCATGTGATTGGCTTAGATACAGGGCCCAGCAGACAGGATCACACAATCTGTGATCCTGTCTCATGGGCCCTCTAAGCCTGCTACATCGTAGGCTTAAATGGGTTGTGCAGTCCCTAAACATTGATGGCCTATCCTTAGGGTAGGCCATCAATAGCTCATGTGTTGGGGTCTTTCTCCCGGGACCCGCCAATCAGCTGTTTTGAAGGGGCCGCAGCACTCGTACGAGAGCTGCTTCCCCTTCATTTCACTACTCGCTCACACTGTGAATCGCCAACACCGATTCACAGTGTGACCGGAATGAAGGGGAGCAGCTCTCGTACGAGTGCTGCGGCCCCTTCAAAACAGCTGATTGGCGGGTCCCGGGAGTCGGACCCCACCAGTCAGGGCTACTAATCTTACCTTCCTCTTCAGCCGCGGCGGTAGTTCTGTCTCGATGCTGTGCGCGGCGCATAGCACTGTGACGTCATGCGCTGCGCACAGCGCTTGACGTCAGGGCCTCCGCTGCGATCCGGAACCAGGAAGGTAAGTACAGTCTGTTACTATAGTAACAGGGGCCTGCGGCCCGAGTTACTATAGTAACTTTTTATTGACGTGGTGCGGGGGGCTGTGGGCCCCCCTGGCTTCAGGGCTCGGTCGCAATTGCGACCGCTGCGACCCCTATAGCTACGCCAGTAGATAGATAGATATGAGATAGATAGATAGATAGATAGATAGATAGATAGATAGATAGATAGATAGATAGATAGATAGATAGATAGATAGATAGATAGATAGATAATGAGATAGATAGATATTAGATAGATAGATATGAGATGATAGATAGATAGATAGATAGATAGATAGATAGATAGATAGATAGATAGATAGATAGATAGATAGATAGATAGATAGATAGATAGATAGATAGATAGATAGATAGATAGATATGAGATAGATAGATATTAGATAGATAGATAGATTATTAGATAGATAGATAGATAGATAGATAGATAGATAGATAGATAGATAGATAGATAGATAGATAGATAGATAGATAGATAGATGGATCATGAGATATATGATAGATAGATAGATAGATAGATAGATAGATAGATAGATAGATAGATAGATAGATAGATAGATAGATAGATAGATAGATAGATAGATAGATAGATATATTGTAGATAGATAGATAGATAGATATGAGAGAGATAGATGTATTGTAGATAGATAGATAGATAGATAGATAGATAGATAGATAGATAGATAGATAGATAGATAGATAGATAGATAGATAGATAGATAGATAGATAGATAGATAGATAGATAGATAGATTTGAGAGAGATAGATGTATTGTAGATAGATAGATAGATATGAGAGAGAGATAGATAGATAGATAGATAGATAGATAGATAGATAGATAGATAGATAGATAGATAGATAGATAGATAGATAGATAGATAGATGATAGATAGATAGATAGATAGATAGATAGATAGATAGATAGATAGATAGATAGATAGATAGATAGATAGATAGATAGATAGATAGATAGATAGATAGATATGAGATAGATAGATAGATATGAGATAGATATGAGGGATATGTGTCAGCAGCAACCTGGGGAAACTGTTCAGCAGCATCCTGAATAAGAGAATCCTCAGCTTCCTCTCCCAGCACAATGTCCTCCACCAAAGCCAAGCTGGGTTCATGCCAAACCACCGCACCACTGACCACATCTACACCCTGCGCAGCCTCATCAAGAGCCACGTCCACAATACAAAGCATGGGAAGATTTACGCCTGTTTTGTGGACTTTAAGAAGGCCTTTGACTCAGTGTGGCACCCGGGCCTATTCCTGAAACTGCTGGAGAGCGGAATAGGAGGTAAAACCTATGACGTCATCAGAAGCTCCTACACAGAGAACAGATGCAGCGTGAAGGTGAACGGGAGAAGAACGGCTGATTTCCAGCAGAGCCGAGGAGTCAGACAAGGCTGCAGCCTCAGTCCAACGCTCTTCAACATCTACATCAATGAACTGGCCACAGCTCTGGAATCCTCCTCAGCACCAGGTCTCGCCCTCCATGACACCCAGGTGAAATTCCTGCTGTATGCAGATGACCTTCTGTTACTATCACCAACCGAGAAAGGTCTCCAAGACAACCTGCAAATCCTAGAAAAATTCAGCTCCACGTGGGCACTACCCATCAATGCCAAGAAAACCAACATCATGGTGTTCCAGAAGAGAAACTCAAAATCCCCCAGGCACCCGACCTTCACACTAAATAACGCCACAATCACAGCGACCGACAGGTACACTTACCTGGGCCTAGAAATCAACCAATCAGGAAGCTTTAAACAAGCCATAGAGATTCTGAAAGACAAGGCGTGCAAAACCTTCTATGCCATCAGACGAAAACTCTATCATCTCAAACCACCAGTGACGGTCTGGCTGAAAATCTTTGACTCCATCATCTCCCCAATCCTCCTGTATGCCAGTGAAGTCTGGGGTCCGGACACATACCCAGACTGGTCAAGGTGGGATTCCAGCCCAACAGAAATCTTCCACCTAGAATTCTGCAAACACCTTCTCCAAGTCCATCGGAGCACCTCAAATAGTGCCTGTCGGGCAGAACTGGGCAGATTCCCACTACACCTCACAATCCAGAAGAGGGCGCTATCATTCTGGGCCCATCTACACAGCAGCAGGCAAAGTTCCTATCACCATAAAGCCCTGTTACACCAAGGGGTCCCAGGTAAACCAGGCCCCCCAGAACATCTCACCCTGACCCGGCCTGAAGAAAATGTCACCCAGCGCGGCCTCACAAAAGCCGAAATCAAGAAGACAATAAACAAAGGCCAAGAGGAATATATCAGTGACTGGAGGAACGACATAAAGACATCCCAGAAACTGACAATATACCGGAGTCTACAGCGGGAATATAAACTGGCGCCATATCTGGAGAAACTGCCAAACCACAGAGACAGACAGATCCTGAGCCGCTACAGACTGAGCGCCCACAACCTGCTCATCGAATCCGGGCGCCACAGACAGACCTACAAGCCCAGGGAGAGCCGACTGTGCCAACAGTGCGACCAGGAGGCCGTGGAGGATGAGGCCCACTTCCTGCTACACTGCTCCAAATACTCAGCAGTAAGGGACACTCACTTCAGGAGACTCTCTGATCTCTTACCGGACTTCAGCTCCATGGAAGAGGAAGAGAAACTCTACATCCTGCTGGGTGAAGAGGAAACCACAGTGGGCACAGCGGCACAATATGTCACTGCATGCCATAAACTGAGAGAGACATGATATGCCATGGACTTGTATAACCCCGACCCTAGATATGTCCCTATCCCCAAGCCCTCAGTCCCTATCCCTCATTCCCTTACTTCTTACTTGCTTTGGCAATGCTAATATGTATTTGGTCCTGCCAATAAAGCTTCTTTGAATTGAATTGAATTGATAGATAGATAGATAGATAGATAGATAGATAGATAGATAGATAGATAGATAGGGTAAACAAGAATAGAAAGAGGAACCTCCAGCTCACCTTTGTTGCGTTTGTGGTATTCAATGGTCATGCACGGATCCTCGTGTCGGCACACGCTGAGTAGATAAAACTAGAAAGAACAAGGTTGGATCCAGCACAAAGATTGCGATAAAATGGAAAGGATTTTCCAAGTTTAATGGGCCAGTAGAGTGGCTATTAAAATCAGGACTTGGATACACTGCGTGACATCCTGGTAGTGTAAGGAAGGTTGTAATGTTGAAGGAAAGCCTACGCGTTTCAGACGCTGAAGCCATGATTAAGGACGCTCGCAGCGTCTGAAACGCGTAGGCTTTCCTTCAACATTACAACCTTCCTTACACTACCAGGATGTCACGCAGTGTATCCAAGTCCTGATTTTAATAGCCACTCTACTGGCCCATTAAACTTGGAAAATCCTTTCCATTTTATCGCAATCTTTGTGCTGGATCCAATCTTGTTCTTTATAGATAGATAGATAGATGGATGGATGGATGGATGGATGGATGGATGGATGGATGGATGGATGGATGGATGGATAGATAGATAGATAGATAGACTTTGTCTGTTATGCTAAACAGTCAGCCCTGAAGTGTGACTGCTCAGCATGACAGACATACACAGTGAAGGGGTTAATAGCTGCATTACTAGCTGCTACTTACATACATCGGGTGTGGGGTCAGAGAGCAGCAGGAGTCAGGATTCCTGGGAGGAGACAGCATGCACACGATCTTCTTGCTGTAGCCATTCCTTTCCCTCTGCACAGGCCACGAGGAAGAGGGAAACAGCTAGAAGCGAGCTGATTGGCTGGACAGCGCAGTGGGCGGGCAAGAGTCTTCCCCCTCCGTGCAATGACCATTTCACCGCCGAGCTGCCACCAATGATTTAAAATACATTGCTGGGTCTCTTTTGTACCCCAGCAGGGACCCAGCAATGCAGAGTAATCATTACAGCACTACTGTGCTACTGTGGCGAGGGGGGCCCGGTCGCAGTTGTGACCGCTGCGACCCCTATAGCTACGCCACTGGGTAAAAGGGTGGTTTCCAAACGCATATTTTTTAAACCAAGTTATTTTTGTCAAACTCCTGCTACCCTCTGGTTTTTGACGCTACAAGTATTGTTCGGCACGCATCAACCAGCCGAGCCCTTTATACTACAAGCTCCAATAAAAAAAGGACTAGGCGATATGTTCTGACTCCAACACTCGGTGCCCCTTGTAGATGGTGTCCTACGCTACCCGTTGTAGATAGTGCCACACACGCTACCCCCTGTAGATAGTGCCACGCACACTACCGCCTGTAGATAGTGCCACACACTCTACCCCCTGTAGATAGTGCCACACACGCTACCCCCTGTAGCTAAAGCCACACACACTACCCCCTGTAGCTAAAGCCACACACGCTACCCCCTGTAGATAGTGCCACACACGCTACCCCCTGTAGAAACTGCCACACATGCTACCCCTTGTAGATAGTGCCACAAACACTACCCCCTGTAGATAGTGCCACACACGCTACCCCCTGTAGATAGTGGCACACACGCTACCCCATGTAGATAGTGCCACACACGCTAAACCCTGTAGATAGTGCCACACACGCTACCACCTGTAGATAGTGCCACACACACTACCCCTGTAGATAGTGCCACACACGCTACCCCTGTAGATAGTGCCACACACGCTACCCCCTGTAGATAGTGCCACAGACGCTACCTCCTGTAGTTCGTGCCACAGACGCTACCTCCTGTAGATAATGCGACACACGCTACCCCCTGTAGATAATGCCACACACGCTACCCCCTGTAGAAAGTACCACACACACACACCCTGTAGATAGTGCCTCAAACTAACAAACTCAAGACCTGTTTGCACATGGCAATAATTGTTATGATTCGTATAATTTACAGCAATAGTAACGATAATTGCCAAGTTTAAATGCAAAATAAACTATAAAACAAATTTTTGTTTTACCAAAATTGCTTGTTATTACATAAAAAAAACGATTGTTGTTGTCATCAAGCTATGGCATTCTCTAGCTCAGGTTGCAATATTAATCAGCTCTTCCATGGTTGAACTTATGCTATTATTCAAGTATATCAATCTAGATTTGGATATTATATCCAATGGTAATATGATATCCGATTGGGAATGCAAGGATTTATGTTTCCACGGATTCCATATACATAATTTGTCCATGTACATAGTCTTAGCCCTAGGTGGCTGTACGGTAGCACACAGAGTCCCTGCAATTACATACTACAGAGCCATAGGCACTTCATCTATTGCCGATATAGTGCTCAAATAGGCAACATATTCTTCTAGAGTGGAATATAGTAGATCCATGATTTGACATGCGCTGGAGCATGCCACATTTTTTTTCTTCCAGAATCACAGAGTTATACTAATACCCCATAGAGGTCTATGTGTATTATGACTCAGTACAAGTAAGTCCTTATGCTCTGTCCCTAATGGTCAAGAGTTTAGAGAAGTTTTCAGTACTGAATCTAGAGTTACTGAATCTAGAAAATCAATTCTAACCTCTTTATCAAGAGATCTCACATGGAATTTCGCATTAAATGTAATAAAAAACCTTTTCTTGAAACACTTGAAGAAAACGGTTGTGTATGATCCTGAAATAAAAGCTGGGATTCAGAAGGAAAGAAGCGTCATCTTTCTCTGTTCAGTTCCTGTTGTGCCTCAGTGTGCATACATAGTGGAATTGATGGAATGTAGAGCATATTAATGTGTACATATAAAAACATACTTCAAGATGTCAGATTATATGCCTTATCTAACACTAATGGTTGGGTTTTTACAGGTTTACCAGAGTTGGATCAGATATTGACTGTGCTACTAACAACAGAAATGTTTGTTGGAGGATGCATAGCATTTTTCCTGGACAACACCATACCAGGTATTATATAGTAGTAAAAAAGTAGTTTGTTAAATACGGAGTGAAATATTACAATGTACATTAATTGTATGCATCCAAATCTCAAAAAATGTGTGGTGTCGAAATGAAAACATTTAAATGCTGCACATTTGGAAGCATTTGTTTTTCAAATGCACTTTTATTTAAAAAAAAATGTTTTTACTTTTTATGATACAGGATTTTTCTGCACCCTGTATACATAGAAGTTGTATCCAGGGGTGGGATTGGCCGGAGGAGGGGGAGGCATGTGCCCCCTGGGCCAGTCCCCCAGTAGACGTTTAGGGCGTCAGGGGCGGTTTTAGACAAAGTGTGGCCCTGGGCAAAGTTAAAAGTGGGACCCCCAAATGCTGAATTACTGTACCAATAATGCAGTAAATTTAGAACGTGATGTGCAAAGAACTATTTCGTTGGTTTCTAGTGTGTCAAGGAGTGTTGCACGTTCCAAAGCATATGTCCCCCCTTTCACACCAAAAAATTATCTATATACATATATACAGTGAAGGAAATAAGTATTTGATCCCTTGCTGATTTTGTAAGTTTGCCCACTGTCAAAGACATGAACAGTCTAGAATTTTTAGGCTAGGTAAATTTTACCAGTGAGAGATAGATTATATATTTTAAAAAAAAGAAAATCACATTGTCAAAATTATATATATTTATTTGCATTGTGCATGAGAAATAAATATTTGATCCCCTACCAACTATTAAGAGTTCAGCCTCCTCCAGACCAGTTACACGCTCCAAATCAACTTGGTACCTGCATTAAAGACAGCTGTCTTAAATGGTCACCTGTATAAAAGACTCCTGTTCACAGACTCAATTAATCAGTCTGACTCTAACCTCTACAACATGGGCAAGACCAAAGAGCTTTCTAAGGATGTCAGGGACAAGATCATAGACCTGCACAAGGCTGGAATGGGCTACAAAACCATAAGTAAGACGCTGGGTGAGAAGGAGACAACTGTTGGTGCAGTAGTAAGAAAATGGAAGACATAAAAAATGACTGTCAATCGACATCGATCTGGGGCTCCATGCAAAATCTCACCTCGTGGGGTATCCTTGATCCTGAGAAAGGTAAGAGCTCAGCCGAAAACTACACGGGGGGAACTTGTTAATGATCTCAAGGCAGCTGGGACCACAGTCACCAAGAAAACCATTGGTAACACATTACGCCGTAATGGATTAAAATCCTGCAGTGCCCGCAAGGTCCCCCTGCTCAAGAAGGCACATGTACAGGCCCGTCTGAAGTTTGCAAATGAAGATCTGTATGATTCTGAGAGTGATTGGGAGAAGGTGCTGTGGTCAGATGAGACTAAAATTGAGCTCTTTGGCATTAACTCAACTCGCAGTCTTTGGAGGAAGAGAAATGCTGCCTATGACCCAAAGAACACCGTCCCGACTGTCAAGCATGGAGGTGGAAACATTATGTTTTGGGGGTGTTTCTCTGCTAAGGGCACAGGACTACTTCACCGCATCAATGAGAGAATGGATGGAGCCATGTACCGTCAAATCCTGAGTGACAACCTCCTTCCCTCCACCAGGATATTAAAAATGGCTCGTGGCTGGGTCTTCCAGCACGACAATGACCCGAAACATACAGCCAAGGCAACAAAGGAGTGGCTCAAAAAGAAGCACATTAAGGTCATGGAGTGGCCTAGCCAGTCTCCAGACCTTAATCCCATCGAAAACTTATGGAGGGAGCTGAAGATCCGAGTTGCCAAGCGACAGCCTCGAAATCTTAATGATTTACAGATGATCTGCAAAGAGGAGTGGGCCAAAATTCCATCTAACATGTGTGCAAACCTCATCATCAACTGCAAAAAACATCTGACTGCTGTGCTTGCCAACAAGGGTTTTGCCACCAAGTATTAAGTCTTGTTTGCCAAAGGGATCAAATACTTATTTCTCTGTGCACAATGCAAATAAATATATATCATTTTGACAATGTGATTTTCAGTTTTTTTTTAATATATTCTATCTCTCACTGGTAAAATTAACCTAGCCTAAAAATTCTAGGCTGTTCATGTCTTTGACAGTGGGCAAACTTACAAAATCAGCAAGGGATCAAATACTTATTTCCTTCACTGTAGTTTTTAAATCATACCACTATACCAGATGAAATATTACCTGCATACTATTACTGAACACAACGTACTATTATAAGACTAATATTACCAATAATAACACAATATAAGTTCCAAATAGTACCGCCACACCATGACCGCATACTGA
The DNA here is from genome assembly GCF_050947455.1 of Rhinoderma darwinii. NCBI lineage: Eukaryota > Metazoa > Chordata > Amphibia > Anura > Rhinodermatidae > Rhinoderma > Rhinoderma darwinii. Next base: position 58,387,076 of record NC_134689.1, read on the forward strand.
CTGAATAATACCCCTATACTGTTACTGAATAATACCTCCACACCATAACCACATAGTGACTGAATAATACCCCCATACTATTACTATATAAAAACCACTATACAAAGACCAATATTACCACCATATAGTGGCCATATAGTGGTAGATGCACTTATACACAGGAGCTTTGCAGACAATATAAGTGATTACAGCACATTTACATCCAGTGACTCACAGGTGATGTTTTTTGTGATAAGAGTCATTCACTTTGCCTTTTTTTCTCCATCTGGCCCAGACCAATGTGATGACTTATTGCAGCAACGAAACGTGTCTGCAGAATTTGATACAGTCATGTTGGTTTCTTGCTTTTCCTGCATCCTCCCCACCTATACCCCATCCTCTAAACAAACTCGTAATCCACAGTTCCCCAGATGGTAATAATGATCCCCTAGTGCTCGACACAATAAAAGTGCCTCATCAGTAACCATGCCCCTTTTGCCCCATACAGTAATACCCCCTTTATGCCCACTGTAGATTGTGCCACAGTGCCAATGAAGATAGCACCACAGCGTCCCCTGTAGATAGTGCCATACACACAGTCCCCTGTAGATAGTGCCAGACACAGCCCCCTTGTAGATAGTGCCACACACCAACTCTTGTAGATAGTGCCACACAGACCCCCTCTTATAGATAGTGCCATATAGCCCCCTTCTTGTAGACAGTGCCACACAGCCCCCCCCCCCCACTGTAGATAGTGCCACACAGCCTCACAAACTCAAACATTTTTTAGTCATCTAGCCCCGTTCCTGTTCTCGAGACGGCGAGACGGGACCCTTGTATAAGCCGGCGTGATCCAGTGGCACAGGGATTCTGTCCTAGCACCTTATAGGCTGCAGGCCTAATGTGGCCTGTAGCATATAGTATTTTATTGTATCTGTGCCCAGAGGATGCAGATACAATTGAATGTGGCACTTGCTACCATTGGTGGCCCCCCATTACTTGCAACGCCACAGGGCATAAGGGGGTTTGTGCTGCCCATAAATGAGGGCCTTAAGAGGATTGGGGCCCTGGGCAATTGCCCAGTTTGCCCCCCCCCCCCCAACGCCGACCCATAGGGCCATGGCCGCCTGTTGATATAATAGTTTATGAAAAATCTGGGGCATCACAGGGGAATGTTGATGAAAGGAGTGGGAGCTGTCCTATGCAATCAATGTGATTCTCCTGCACAAGCAAAGTATGTGATCCCCAGGTGGCTGCATTACAAATCAGATGTGACGTTATGTAATGCAGCTGTTCAGAGGTCACATACTCTGTGCAGGAGAATCACATGGATTGCGGTGAAGTATTAGGCCACATCTAGTTACCTAGTAGACAGGCAGTAAGGATGGAGGGAGAAAGGGCTGGAGAGGAGCTGTCCTTCCCTTATGCCTGCAACTTGTGTGTGGCAGCTGACAGGATAAGGATTCCTCCATGGAGCTCAGAACTGGTAAGAACAGCTGTTTTTGTGTGTTGTGCAAGTAGCGGGAACTGTAAATATCATGTGTGGGGGGGGGGGGGATTTAATAAATCGTTTGTGTGGGGGATGGGGGACTTGACTATACATTTTATGTGAGGGTATGGAATTCTTCATAAATAGTTTTTGTGGTGGGGGGACGGACTTAACTTTAAAGTCTATGTAAACCTTTAGGTATTTCAGTGTTTAGTGCAACTTTGTAATTTGTTTTTATTTTAAAAAAATGCTTACTTTTTGAGATACAGCTTCTATGTTATCCTTGATACATAGAAGCTGTATGTTGCGCTGAAACTTGAATCCGTCGGGTTAGCGGGACTGACGGCTTTGGTGACAGTGGATGCAGTTGTTATCGATCGCTTCTAAGTTATGACACTCAGGACCTGACATGCAGGAGTCGCTGAAGCCGTCAGTTATGCTGACCTATGGATTCAGGTTTCAGCGCAAAATACAGCTTCTATGTATCCAGGAGATAAAAATAAATGACAAAGTGGCACTAAACACTAAAATACACGGTTTTAGTACAAAACAATGAAAAAAAAATAAAACTCTTCAAAAGGGAAGTGCTGTGAGTGCTATGTGCGGTATACCTCCTAACATTCATTTTTTTCCCTGTTAAGTCACAACTCTAACCCCACCCATACACACCCAGTTCATCCCTTGCACTTATTGTGCCTCCCCACATTATAATGACCCCATAGAGACCACACAACACCGTATAATGCCCCCATAGTGGCCTCCACACAGTATAATACCCTCATAGTGGCCACCACACACTATAATGCACCCAAAGCTGCCCCCACCCAGTATGATGCCCCTATAGTGCCTCACACAGTATAATGCCTCCATAGTGCCCATCAGACCGTAGAATACACCTACACTGCCTCCCATACTCACAGTAAAATGCGCCCATAGTGCCCATCACACAGTATAATGCCCCCATAGTGCCGCCACACAGTATAATAATTCAGACACGAGGACTGTGCTAACATAGTCCAAAGGATGTACTCCCACTAACTGTGTGATTGGTTATGTACAGTATAGTCACACTATAAAACTAAAATTTCGATTATTGAGATACACTAAAAGTTTTTATTAACCCTAATGAGGACGTACAATTGTGGATTAAAAATGAAATCCATTGACTGCCTTTACCAATTATAAATATTATATTCTCAATTTAATGTTAATGGTCAAATCTGTAGAGGGAAAATACATATTCAATATATTCTATTTTAGATAGGAGGACTAATATTCCAACAGATAAAAATTCACACTTTTGTAAGGTTATAGGATAGCGTCACGGACGATTCAATATATATTTGAATTAATTTATTTACAAACTAATGATAGCATCACTGACGATTCAATGTATATTTGAATTCATTTATTCGCAAACTCATGTATTAAAGACGTTGCTATATCCTGCATTTACTGGAGGTATTTACAGCTTATATATTAGAGACATCAATAACTCCTACATTCATAACTCAGAAAATTAAAGATGTCAATGTCTCCTACATTCATTTAACATGTTCTTCCTAACAAATTTATTTTACAGCTAGAAACCAAAAAGCGGGTGACGAATTTTAATTAGATGCATTTGAGGCATTCCTCCTAATTTGCTTCTTACTGTCAGCTCAAACTGAGAAAAAATGGAGGCATTCCTCATATTTAGAAATTGCTCTAGACACTGATCTCTACATGCTAATATCATGCCTCTACTACCACTAAACTACTCATTTGACGATTGTGAGGCAAGTCATACATGGATTGTATATTAAAATAACGAAAAAGTCCCTAAATCAGCGATCCTACATATTTCGACACATAGAATGGCATCATCAGGGAAGAATGGCTGCTTCAATGGCGCCCGTGTACTGCGTCTCTTTAAATAACCCCCCCTTAGTCTAGTCCAATTCAATTGGTTCCCCGGATAAACCAATCAGGTGACCCCTAACAATAGTAAGTAAACTAACACTTCCTGATTAGTCCCTGCATGGGAGCGTAACAGGAAGCTGTAAAATGTCACAGCAAAGCGTCACCTAGAATTAGGACGCATCACTATGTGGGGAATGGGAAGAGACAAGGAAACAGCGGAGCGCACCTACAGAATGGGACGCGTCCCTGTAGCCTTTATAGCCTTTATATATAGGCTAATGAAAAATATTGGCTTATGATTTATGTAAGCTTGTGATATGTATCAGCTTATATTGAAAAATAGACATATGTTACGATTGGACAATGGTTTTGTACACAATAGACTATTACGACTAGGCAATACTTTTTTACTCAGATCCATTGTTAATGGAGACATTTTTTGGACGCAGATACAATTGAATTCTATATAGGGGCCTTCCAGCTTAAACGGACCTATCTGCTATTGCCCAGTCCACTGTATAATTCCCCTATAGTGTCTCACACACACACACACACACACACACACACACACACACACACACACACACACACACACACACTACAATGCCCCCATAGTTCCCATTACAAAGTATAGCGCCCTTATAGTGTCCCACACACATTATAAGGCACCCAATAGTGCACATCACACAGTATTATGCCCCATAGTGCCCATCACACAGTATAGTGACCCCATAGTGCCTCCCACAAACACACAGTATAATGCCCCCATAGTGCCCCACACAATATAATACACCCCATAGTGCCAAACACACAGTATAATGCCCCAAAGTGCCTCCCCACTTACACCGTGTAATGCCCCCATAGTGCTCATCACACCGTATAATACACAGTTGCATTTTTACATAGTACAGTTGAAAAAGTACATACCATATGTCCATCAAGTTCAACCAAGGGATGGGAAAAAAGGGAAGGGATGAAACAAAAATTTTATACATTGACATACGAGCTGATATTTTTTGGTTCTAGGAAATGATCTAAGCTTTTTTATTAAAGCCATCTACTGTAGCTGCGGTGACCAGCTCCTGCAGTAGACTATTCCACAGATTTACAGTAAAGAAGGCTCGTCTCCTCTGGAGAGTGAACCCTTTATTCTCCAGACGGAGGGAGTGCCCCTTGTTTTTTGAGGGGATTTTACATGGAACAGGATTTAACTATATTTATCCACTATAGTGTCACACACACACACACACACACACACACACACACACATACACATACACTATAATGCCCCCATAGTTCCCATTACACAGTATAACGCCCTTATAGTGCCCCCACACAGTATAATGCACTCCATAGTGCCCATCACACAGTATAATGTTCCATAGTGCCTCCCCACACACAGTATAACGCCCTTATAGTTTTCATATATCCTTTAATAAGGGGTTTGGTAGAGTACCTACAAAGACCCTAAACTTCAGAAAGGCCAATTTTCATGGGATGACATTAACCCCTTCCCGCGATTGGGCGTGACTGTACGTCCAAATTCTGAGTGAGTGCCCGCATTTGGGCATACAGTTACGCCCTGGAGATAAAGCGAGCACAGGAGCTGTGCGCGCTTTATCTTCAGCGGCTGTCAGCTGTTATACACAGCTGACATGCCGCTGCAATGGCTGCGATGGCTGTTACAGCCGATCGCAGCCATTTAACCCCTTCAATGCGGCTGTCAATGGCGTCCGCCGCATTGAAGTGGTTGACAGAGGGAGGGAGCTCCCTCTGTAACCCCCGGCCCCCCCCCCCCACGATGGATCGCGGGTGGCGATTGTTGCTATGGCAACCAGGAAGCCGTTACTAGGCTTCCTGGTTGCCCAGGTACGGTAGCCTATTAGGTCCTGCCCGAAGCAGGACCTAATACGCTAACTGTCATATGAAGAATGACAGTTACGATACACTGCATTACATAAGTAGTGCAGTGTATCATACCGGGGATCAGAAGACCAAATCTTCAAGTCCCCAGGTCAGTGTAAAAGAAAAAGTGAAAAAAGTAAAAAAAAATGTGAAAGAAAAATAAATAAATAAAAGTTAATAAATAATAAATAAATAATAAAAACAACACTTGCCCTGTTTCCCTGATCAACTCCTTCATTATTAGAAAAAAAATGAAAATATGAAAAAAAAACTATACATAATATGTATTGCCACGTTCGGAACGGCCTGATTTATAAAAATATCACATTATTTTTACCGCACGGTGAACACCGTAAAATCTTTTAATAAAAAACAATGACAGCATTTTGTTTTTGGTCATCTTGTCTCAAAAAAAATGTAATAAAACGTGATCAAAAAGTTGCAAGTAACGCAAAATGGTACCAATAGAAACTACAGTTCGTCACGCATAAAACAAGCCATCCCGCAGCGATATCAACTAAAAAATAAAAAAGTTATGGCTGTCAGAATATGGTTACACTAAAACATGATTTTTTTTAGAAGAGTATTTTTATTGTGGGAACGTAGTGAAACGTAAAAAAACAATATAAATTTGGTGTCGCTGTAATCGTATCGCAACGCAGAATAAAGTTAACATGTTGTTTATACTGCACGGTGAACACTGTAGAAAAAAAAAAAAAAAGAACTGTGCTGGAATGGCTGTTTTTTGGTTTCCTCATCTCCCAGAAAATGGAATGAACAGTGATAAAAAATTGCATGTACCCCAAAATGGAACCAATAAAAATTACAGCTCGTTCCACAAAAAACGCGCCCTCACACAGCTCCGTCAACGGAAAAATAACACGTTATGATTCTCAAAACGCAATGATGCAAATTGACGGCCCAGACTCATTTTTAGGTCCAGTAGAATTTCACTAAATACCCTACATAGTCATTTGCTGGACCCCACGGGTGGACCCTGTAGATGCAGGGGAAATGAGGAAACTTTAGGGCCTTGTGCGGCCTATAGGGCTAGTGAAGAAGTAAAATATTAGGCAATACTGGAGCGCAGATATTTTGTATAATACCCAATAAACCCGGCCTGTGTATAAAGGATTGGTTCAAAGCGTACCACACCAATCCATGGATTATTCATTCTCCCCATTATTACATCATCCTATTATGACCTGATGCACTCCGCCCAGCTTACATATGCCCGGATGTACTCCGCCCAGCTTACATATACCCTGATGTACTCCTCACAGCTTACATATAGCCTGATGTAGCCGCACATATTACATATACCCTGATGTACTCCTCACATATTACATATACTCTGATGTACTCCTCACAGTTTACATATATCCTGATGTACTCCGCCCCCACATTATAAGCTGAAATACCACTAATACACCAAGCAAAATCTGCGCTTCAAAAGCCAAATGGTAGTCCAACTGAGCCTGGCAGTGTACCCAAATGGCAATTTATGACCACATATGGGGTATTACTGTATTCTGGAGAACCCGCTTAACAATTTATGGGATTTGTGTCTACGGTGGTACAAGCTGGGCACAACACATTGGGCACTGAAATGGCTTATCTGTGGAAATCAGCAATTTTCAATCTGCAACATCTATTGTTTACTCATTTTTGCAAAACACTTGTGCGGTCAAAATGCTCACTACACCCCTAGATCAATTCTTTGAGGGATCTAGTTTCCAAAATGGGGTAATATTTCGGGGGGGGGGGGGGGTACCACTGTACTGGTACTATAGCTCAATGCAGCACAGTGTCAAAAAACAAATCTTGTAAAATCTCCACTCCAAATACTAAATGGCGCTCCTTCCCTTTAGAGCCTTGCTGTGTGTCCAAATAGCAGTTTATGACCACATGTGGGACATTTCCGTACTCCGGAGAAGTTGCTTTACAAATATTATGGTGCTTTTTCTCTTTTATTTGTTGAGAAAATGAAAAATTTTGAACTAATGCTATGTGTTATTGGAAAATAATGTAATTTTTCATTTTCACTGCCCATTTGTAATAAAATCTATAAGACACCTGTGGGGTCAAAATGCTCACTACACCCCTAGATTAATTCCTCAATGGGTGTAGTTTGCCAAATGGAGTCACTTTTGGGTAGTTTCCACTGTACTGGTACCCAAGGGGCTTTGCAAAAGCGAGATGGCGCAGAACAACCAATCCAGCAAAATCTGCTCTCCAAAAGCCAAATGGCGCTCCTTCCCTTCTGAGCCCTGATGTGTATTCATACAGTACTTTATTACCACATATGGGGTATTTCCGTACTCTGGAGAAGTTGCTTTACAAATGTTATGGTGATTTTTCTCCTTTATTTGATGAGAAAATGAAACATTTTTACCTAAAGCTACGTCTTAGTGGAAAAAAAATGAAATTTTTCATGTTTATTGCTCAATTCTAATGAAATCTATGAAACACCTGGGGGGTCAAAATGCTCACTACACCCCTAGTTGAATTCTTCTAGGGGTGAAGTTTCCAAAATTGAATCATTTGTTGGGTATTTCCGTACTCTGGAGAAGTTGCTTTACAAATGTTGGGGTGCTTTTCATCATTTATTTGTTGAAAAAAATAAAAATTTTGAGGTAAAGCTACATCTTATTGGAAAATAATGTAATTTTTCATTTTCACTGCCCAATTCTAATGAGATCTATGAAACACCTGTGGGGTCAAAATGCTCACTACACCACTAGATGAATTCCTCAAGGGGTGTAGTTTCCTAAATGGAGTCACTTTTGGGGGGGTTTCCACTCTACTGGTACCTTAGGAGCTTTACAAATGCGACATGGTGCCGAGAAATCAAACCAGCAAAATCTGTACTTCAAAAGCTAAATGGCGTGCCTACCCTTCCGAGTCCTGCCGCTGCCACAAACAGCCGTTTATGACCACATGTTGGGTATTTCCGTACTCTGGAGAAGTTGCTTTACAAATGTTGGGGTGCTTTTCATCATTTATTTGTTGAAAAAAATAAAAATTTTGAGGTAAAGCTACATCTTATTGGAAAATAATTTAATTTTTCATTTTCACTGCCCAATTCTAATGAGATCTATGAAACACCTGTGGGGTCAAAATGCTCACTACACCACTAGATGAATTCCTCAAGGGGTGTAGTTTCCTAAATGGAGTCACTTTTGGGGGGGGGGGTTTCCACTGTACTGGTACCTTAGGAGCTTTACAAATGCGACATGATTCAGAGAAATGAATCCAGTAAAATCAGCGCTGCAAAAGCTAAATTACGTGCCTTCCCTTCTGAGTCCTGCTGCTTGCCCAAACAGCAGTTTATGACCACATGTTTGGTATTTCCGTACTCTGGAGAAGTTGCTTTACAAATGTTGGGGTGCTTTTCCTCATTTATTTGTTGAAAAAATTTTGAAGTAAAGCTACATCTTATTGGAAAATAATGTAATTTTTCATTTTCACTGCCCAATTCTAATGAAATCTATGAAACACCTGTGGGTTCAAAATGCTCACTACACCCCTAGATGAATTCCTCAAGCGGTGTAGTTTCCAAAATGGGGTCTTTTTTGGGGTGTTTCCTTTATTTTTGCACCACAAAACCTCTTCTAACCTGACATGGTGCCTGAAATATAATTTAAGAAAAGGAAGGCCCGAAAATCCTCTAGGTGCTCCTTTGCTTCTGGGGCTTTTGTTTCAGTCCAGTAGCGCACTAGGGCCACATGTGGGATATTTCTAAAAACTTCAGAATCAGGCCAATAAATATTCAGATGTGTTTCTCTGGTAAAAACCTTCAGTATTACAGGAAAAATTGATTAATATGGAATTTCTGCAAAAAAAAATGAAATTTGCAAATTTACCTTCCACTTTGCTTTAATTCCTGTGAAACGCATAAAGCGTTAAGAAACTTTCTAAATGCTGTTTTGAATACTTTAAGGGGTGCCGTTTTTAAAATGGGGAGATTTGTGGGGGTTCCTAATATATAAGGCCCTCAAAGCCACTTCAGAACTGAACTGGTCCCTAAAAAAATAGGCTTTTGAAATTTTCTTGAAAATTTGAGAAATTGCTGCTAAACTTATAAGCCTTGTAACGTTCTATAAAAATAAAAGGATGTTCAAAAAATTATGCCGATCTAAAGTAGACATATGGGAAATGTTAGCTAGTAACTATTTTGTGTGGTATAATTATCTGTCTTAGAAGCAGATACATTTTAATTTAGAAAATGATAATTTTTTGCAAATTTTCTCTAAATTTTGATGTTTTTCACACAAAAATATTGAATATATCGATCACATTTTTTTCACTAACTTAAAGTACAATATGTCACGAGAAAACAATCTCAGAATCGCTTGGATAGGTAAAAGCATTCCCAAGTTATTACCACATATAGTAACACACGTCAGATTTAAAAAAATGAGGCTGTGTCATTTGGTCCAAAAGTGGCTGCTCCCTGAAGGGGTTAAGGGCATAAACTGGGACAATGTCCTCAAAAATAAAAATACACATTCTCAATCTGACATTTTTAAAAGCCTCTTAAATAGGTTCTGTGCAAAATATATACCTTATGGGAATAAACAAGCTTGAAACAGCATGAACAGCATGAAACTGATGTAGTTAAATAAAGCAGAAAGGTGGGCAATAAATAATAAAAAGAAAGCGTTTAAACTAGTAAGGCACCAGGCACACGACCGTGCCTGTAATAACGACCCGTAATTATGGGCACGTGGGGTAAAAATGCTAACTTTACCGCTAGAAAAATTCCTTGAGGGGTGTAGTTTCCAAAATGGGGTCACTATTGGGGGGGTTTCCACGGTTTTCATCCCTCCAGTGCATTGCAAACGCGACATGGCACTGAAAACGATTCCAGCAAAATCAGAAATCCAAAATCCAAATGGTGCTCCTTCTCTTCTGAGGCCTGCTGTGGGTCCAAACAGGATTTTATTACCACATATGGGGTATTGCTATAATCGGAAGAAATTGCTTTACATATGTTGGGGTGTTTTTTCTACTTTATTCCTTGTAAAAATTCACAAAAAATAAATTGAGCAAAAAAACTGTGGGTTCAAAATGCTAACTATACCCATAGATAAATTCCTTGAGGAATATAGTTTCCAAAATGGGGTCACTTTTGGGGGGTCTTTACTGTTTTGGTACCACAAGACCTATTCAAGCCTGACATGGTGCCTAAAATATATTCTAAAAAAAGGAGGCCCCAAAATCCACTAGGTGCTCCTTTGCTTCTGAGGCCGGTGTTTCAGTCCATTACCGCACTAGGACCACATGTGGGATATTTCTAAAAACTGCAGAATCTGGGCAATAAATATTGAGTGGCATTTCTTGGGTAAAACCTTCTGTGGTACAGAAAAAATTTATTACATATGAATTTTAAAAAAAAAATTTAATTTGTGAATTTCACCTCTACTTTGCTTTAATTCCTGTGAAACGCCTAAACACTTTCTGAATGCTGTTTTGAATACTTTGAAAGGTGTTTTCAAAATGGTGTGATTTATGGGGACTTTCTAATGTATGGGGCCCTCAAAGCCACTTCAGAACTGAACTGGTCCCTGAAAAAATAGGCTTTTGAAATTTTTTTGAAAATATGAGAAATTGTTGCTAAAGTTCTAAGCCTTGTAACGTCCTAGAAAAATAAAAGAATTTTCAAAAAACGATGCAAACATAAAGTAGACATATGGGAAATATAAACTAGTAAGTATTTTGTGTGGTATTACTATCTGTTTTACAAGTAGATACATTTAAATTTAGAAAAATGCTAATTTTTGCAAATTTTCTCAAAATCGTTCTGTTTTTTACAAATAAATATTGAATTTATCGACCACATTTTTTCCCTAACATAAAGTACAATATGTCACGAGAAAACAGTCTCAGAATCACTTGGATAGGTAAAAGCATTCCAGAGTTATTACCACATAAAATGACACATGTCAGATTTGAAAAATCGGCTTCGTCCTGAAGGCCAAAACAGGCTCAGTCCTGAAGGGGTTAATAATGTAAAATGGTGCATATGTATGCCCTGTGGATAGGTTGTAGTTTAATTTTACATTCGTGTGCATGGGGCCTAAAGCAGGAAGGTAATGACGAGGCATTAAATAATTATAAAGAAAAAAAGAAGTTGTGTAAATGACAAATAATAGCAGAAAAGATTGAAATAGAGAGACTCGTTACCAAAAAAAAAAGGAATAACCCAAAAATATTTTTAAAATACATAAATAATCAGAAACTGAAAACGTTGGGCCTCAGAAAAATAATCTCGGCATAATGTATTTACACAGGAAAATCCAATGTAAGGCGACATGATTAGGGATAAAGTAAATTCTCCATTAAATGTCACCTGCTTAATCCAGCAAGAGGTGCCGCGTTGAAAGCACTAAAGTAGACAAATCACCAGGTCTGGATGTTATACACCCCCGCGTTCTGCAAGAATTAAGTATCATGATAGACAGACCCTTACTTCTGATATTTCTATCATGACTGGGTCTGTTCCACAGGACTGGCGCATAGCAAATGTGGTGCGAATATTTAAGAAGTCGTCAAAAAGAGAGCCTGGAAACTATAGACCTGTAAGTTTAACCTCCATTGTGGGTAAAATATTTGAGGGTTTTCTAAGAGATGCTATTCTCGAGTATCTCAATGCAAATGAACTGTTAACGCAGCATCAGCATGAGTTTATGAGGGATCAGTCCAGTCAAACCAATCTGATCAGCTTCTATGAGGAGGCAAGTTCTTGACTGGACATGGGTAAGGCTGTGGATGTGGTGTATCTAGACTTTTCAAAGGCGTTTGATACTGTGCCACATATAAAGTTGATATATAAAATTAAAATGCTGGGACTGGGGGAAAATATGTGTAATTGGGTCAACAACTGGCTCAGTGATGGAAGACAGAGGGTGGTTATTAATGGTACATCCCGAGAGTGGGTCACAGTTGCTAGTAGGGTTTCACAGGGGTGAGTATTTGCCCCTCTTTTTAAAAAAAAAAAATGTTTATTAACCCCTTAAAGGGGTTATCCAGTGACCAAAAAATGGTAAACATTCTTCCTATTATCTGTAAAAATGTCACTTACCAATAAGCTTTTATTATCAAATGAGTGTAAAATCGCCGATCCAAAAGCAGGTCACGGTGTGCCGGCAGGCTGTAGTTTTCTCTTACTTGATGACGCACTGACACAGCCCCACGTGAACGAGTGCTGCATTCTGCTATTGTTCGTGTCAGTGAGTCATCAAGCACGTGACCGCAAGGGTCATGCACTATGACTGCTCCGTTGTGTTACTTCAGTTACGGGGACAAGCGGTGGGTGGGGAATCGTTTGCGGAGAAGACAAAAGGGGATGACGGGACATGTAGTGTCCCTCTTCAGAAGCAGAAGCTGAAGATAGTGTGTGCCGATACATCGAGATTTGGCAAGTAGGTCTTTATTATTTAGAATAAGGTTTTATGGTGAGAAAAACTTTTTAACCTCTTAACGACGAAGGACGGATATATCTGTCCTCGGCAGCTGCTTGTTCTCGCAGGTGGACGGATATATCTGTCCTGCACTTAAACTGTCACAGTGTGTAAACACACGGTGACAAGTCCCTGGCAACAGCTGTCATAGACAGCTGAGTGTCACAGGGAGCCGTCGAGGGACCAATGACAGTGGTCCCCGAACAGCGATTGCGGTGATTGGTCAGTCATATCTGACTGACCAATCGCAGCCTGCAAAGGCTGGGTGGCAGGGCAAACAGCTCCGTTCTCATTCCTGTCAGATCGTTGAGGAGAACGGAGCTGTGTGCTTTGTCTCCTTCAAATAGTGAAAAAAAAACATACTGATCACCCCCAGTACCCCATTCACCCCCTCCCCCCACCTTTGTTTTATGTCAGATTTTAAAATTTATATATGTATATATATATATTATGTAAATATACACACCAGTCCTTCTCAATTAATTAGAATATCATCAAAAAATTAATTCATTTCAGTAATTCAATTCAAAAAGTGGAACTCATATATCAAATAGATTCATTATACACAGAGTGATCTATTTCCAGCATTTTTTTTTTCTTTTACCGTTGATGATTATGGCTAATAGTTAATGAAAACCCAAAATGTAGTGTCTCAGAAAATGTGAATATTATATAAGCCCAATTTCAAAAATTATTTTTAAAACCGAAATGTTGGCCTACTGAAAAGTATGTACAGTATATGCACTCAATACTTGGCTGGGGCTCCTTTTGAATGAATTACTGCATCAATGAGGCTTGGCATGGAGGCGATCAGCCTGTGGCACTGCTGAGGTGTTATGGAAGCTCAGGTTGCTTCAGCTTGTCTACATTGCTGGGTATTTTTTTATTTTTATAGTGTGCTTGGGGAACCTTCACTATTACAAATCTATTACACTCATGAAAATTTATCTAACATTTTATTTTTTACACATTCTATTAGTTCCCCTAGGGTACAATACACCGCAATACATGGATGAGTTACGGAAACCGCTTAAATCGCTGAGCTACGCTGTTCCTGCAACTCCCATAGTAGTGAATGGCAGTTACAGAAGCTTAGCATGCTACGCTGTTTCCATAACTACTATTCAGTTCTATGGGAGTTACGGAAACTGCGTAGCTCAGCGAGTTACGCTGTTTCCGTAACTCGACCATGTAACCAGGAAGTGCCCGGAAGACAGCGGAGCCGGGTAAGATAGAACAGGGTTTAGGGGGCCCCGTTCTAGAGATATATGCGGGTCCCAGAGGTGGTCATAAATGTCCTTCATGGGAAAAAACACTATAAATGCCGCTGTCGCTATTGACCGTGGCATTTAACTCATTAAACGGACAGGAACAGCGCCATTGCTGTTCCTAGCCGTTAGAGCAGCTTGTCGGAGGCTGACACCTGCAGTGTGTGGAGCGGGCTCAGCGTGTGAGCCCGCTCCATACATCCTCCCCTCTCCATGATGTGCCGGCACATCATGGGTTGGCAGGGGGTTAAGCAAGGAGCCATGAGGAAGGACGTGGTGTGCGTCTGAAACGCGTAGGCACCTTTCTATCAATCTCTCAGTATTTGCACTCGGGATTAATCTTGTTTTAAATACTCCTAATAAAATTGGAACTTTGTTCTATTTTAATGTACTGCGCTGGATCCTCCATTCCTTTTGTTTTCCTGCATTCAACACCGTGAGCCGTCACGGAGATCCAGGCGCATATCGCCGAAAACCTGCAGTCAAGGTGAGCTGGAGGATTCCTCCCACAGTTTTGTTTTCATTATCATTACTTAGTGTTAGGCATAAGACATTAAGTAGCGTATGTTAGATGTAGGGCGTTAGTTAGGGGGGCAATTAGTTAGAAATAGTTAGGGCTAGCGTTAAGTTTATAGTAATAAAATGGCTCAGCGACTATATTCGGCAGAAGAAGCCTACGCCATGATCTGCTACAGAAAGTGGAAGTGAGACTGATGAGCAATTTTTAATTTTGTCATCATCCACTAGCACTAGTGATGAGGAGCCACAGCCAAGGTGCCGCAGGCAAGATTGTCTGTCTAGCACTATGACTTTGACCCCGATTGGGTGCCCACTGAGTCATACACCCCGTGTGTTCCAGAATTTAGCTCTGTGACGGGCATCCAAATCAACACCGAGGTTTTTAGGGAGGAGGACTTTTTAAAAATCTTCTTTTCATATTAATTATTATTCCTGATGGTTGAGCAGACCAATTTATATGCTGCTCAATTTATCGCCAGTCACCCCACATCTTATTACGCAAAAAATAGCGTGTGGCGTCCTATTGAACATGGGTTTGGTTAAGAAACCCACGATTAGGTCCTATTGGAAATCTGATGTCCTGTACGACACCCCTATGTACAGAGAGGTAATGACGAGGCAGCGCTTTGAGACTTCATTTTGTTGATAGCACACTTTGCCCACCCCGCAGTGACCCCAGCCATGACCGGGTTTTTAAAATTAGGCCACTTTAAAAAATAAATAAAATGGGAAGTTTGCGGAGACAAATACCTAAGAACAAAATATTGCCGTGGATGAGTCTCTGGTCCTTTTAAAAGGCTGCATACAATTCAGGCAATATTTGCCAAACAAGAGGGCCCGATTTGGGTTAAAAATTTATAAGCTGTGTGAAAGTGACTCGGGTTACACTCACAAATTCAGTGTTTATGAAGGGAAAGTCTCCCAAATTGTCCCTCCAGAATACCCCCCTTCACTTAACAGCAGTGGAAAACTTGTCTGGGACCTTTTGCACCCTCTTTTGGGGTACAAATTGTGTGTGGATAATTTCTACACTAGCGTACCCCTCTTCAGGTGCCTGTCTGCAAAAAAACCTGTGAACTGTGGCACCATACGCCGAAATAAAAAAGGCATGCCAAAGTCCCTGGTCAACCAAAAATTAAAAGCTGGGGAAATCAGGGGACTTTGTAATGAGGATTTGCTGCTTGTCAAATTATTGTGACAATAGGGATGTCCTGATGCTTACATTGATTCACCCAAACAGCAGCAGCCACATTCCTGTACGCGGGAAAAGTAGTACCGTCTGCAAGCCTGTTTGCATACAGGAATACAATAAATTCATGGGTGGGGTGGACCTTGTAGACCAGATGCTGCAGCCCCACAATGCTGTCTGGAAATCCCGATTATGGTGCAAAAAACTGTCCGTTCACCTCATCCAAGTGTCCCTATATAACTCGTTTGTAATTTTTAGAAAGGCAGGGAACCAGGGATCCTATCTTCACTATCAAGAAAGAGTGATTAAAAATCTTATATTTGGAGACCTGACCCGAGTGGCATTATCTTGTCAAGCCAGCAGAATTGTCCCAGGACAACATTTCCCATCCGAAGCGCCCCCTGCTGCCAAAAATAGCTGACCCCAAAATAAATGTTGCGTATGTGCTAGGAACGGAATACTGCGGGAAAGTAGTTACCAATGTGACACCTGTCCAGAGAAATCAGGGCTCTGCATTAGGGAATGTTTCCACGTGTACCATGCATACCTAAATTAATTATTTGATTTTAAATATTTTTTTAGCCCTTTTATTCATTTTCGTTACCATTTTATTATCCAATTCATTTATTTATTTTTCACTTCACATTTTATTATACTATATCACACATATAAATTGGATTGCAAGAAAAGCGAAAAAAAATAAAATAAAAAATTCACTATACCCCTAGATAAATACCATTAGGGAAAGATTCCCACCAAAACAAAAATTATTCTCACTATATCCCTAGATGAATACCATAAGGGGAAAGGTCCCCCACCAAAATGTTTTTATTCTCACTACACCCCTAGATGAATACCATTAGAGAAATATTTCCCACCAAAAAAACATAATTCTAGATAAATACCATTAGGAATAGATCCCTCACCTGAAAAAAATTCTCACTACACCCATAAACACCTTAGGGAATGTAGTTTTCAAAATGGTGTCACTTTTGGGGGTGTTACATCGTTCTGCCAGCTCAAATCCTTTGTAAATAAGGAGTGGGGCCTATAAGTCATTCAAGCTAAAATTATGTCCTGAAAACCATAGAGGGGTTCCTGTCATTTTGTGTCCCACAATGCGGCCAGGCAATGGATTACGTCCTAAGTGGGGGAATTTTTGAAAACAGTAGAAGCAGCACAATAAATGTTGGGCGGCATTTCCTCAGTTTCATGTACTGTGTACAAAAAATATGTCCTATAAGTGCCACATTTGTGAAAAAAATCCAAATTAAATTTTTTACACGGCCTTTGTATTAATTCCTGCAACAAAATGTGGCGTCAAACTACTCACTACACCCCTAGATGAATACTTTAGGGCATGTAGTTTTCAAAATGGGATCACTTTTGCAAGGGCGTAGCTAGGGGGGGCATGCGGGGCATGAGCCCCGGGTGCAACTAGGTGGTAGGGAAGGGGGGTGCCGCAGAGCAGCTGAACGCTGCTGATAGATGCCCTGTATGTCGGACACCTGCAGCAGCAATCAGCTTCAGGAAAAGCCAGGAGTTCATGCAGCGACGTTCTGACTGGGGTCTGTGATGACCAGGGAGTGGACAAGTCCAGTAGCCTGACCTGTCACCTGACCTCACGTCAGTGGCATGAGTTCACATGACTCCCACTCCCGGGCTGTCACCAGGGCCGGCCATAGGGGTGTGCGAGCGCACAGGGCGCTGCACCCTCCCAGCATGTAGGAGGCGCCACTGGGCTCTGCCTCTACTCTGTGCTCTGCTGTTACAAATACGGAGTAAATAACAGCTGAGGATAAGAGGAGGAAGCTCCGCCCACAGCCCGTCCTGCAACAAACCTGTGATCCTGTCAGCAAGGAGACATGGTGAGTGTCTACAGTATGTGTCTCTGTGTTTTTATGTGTATATGTTAGTGTGCGTGTGTGTGTGTGTGTGTGTGTGTGTGTGTGTGTGTGTGTGTGTGTGTCTCTCTGTCCCTATATACCCTTCTGTCCCCTATTTACCCTGCTGCCCCTTATATAGCCTGCTGCCCCTTATATACCCTGCTGGCCCTTATATACCCTGCTGACCCCTATATACCCTGCTGCTCCTTATATACTCTGCTGCCCTTATATATACACTACAGTTCAAAAGTTTAGGGTCACTTAGAAATTTCCTTATTTTTGAAAGAAAAGCACAGTTTTTTCAATGAAGATAACATTAAATTAATCAGAAATACACTCTATACATTGTTAATGTGCTAAATGACTATTCTAGCTGCAAACGTATGGTTTTTAATGCAATATCTACATAGGTGTATAGAGGACCATTTCCAGCAACCATCACTCCAGTGTTCTAATGCTACATTGTGTTTGCTAACTGTGTTAGAAGTCTAATGGATGATTAGAAAACACTTGAAAACCCTTGTGCAATTATGTTAGCACCGCTGTAAACAGTTTTGCTGTTTAGAGGAGCTATAAAACTGACCTTCCTTTGAGCTAGTTGAGAATCTGGATCATTACATTTGTGGGTTCGATTAAACTCTCAAAATGGCTAGAAAAAGAGAGCTTTCATGTGAAACTCGACAGTCTATTCTTGTTCTTAGAAATGAAGGCTATTCCATGCGAGAAATTGCCAAGAAACTGAAGATTTCCTACAACGGTGTGTACTACTCCCTTCAGAGGACAGCACACAGAGGCTCTAACCAGAGTAGAAAGAGAAGTGGGAGGCCCCGCTGCACAACTGAGAAACAAGACAAGTACATTAGAGTCTCTAGTTTGAGAAATAGACGCCTCACAGGTTCTCAACTGGCAGCTTCATTAAATAGTACCCGCAAAACGCCAGTGTCAATGTCTACAGTGAAGAGGCGACTCTGGGATGCTGGCCTTCAGGGCAGAGTGGCAAAGAAAAAGCCATATCTGAGACTGTCTAATAAAAGGAAAAGATTAATATGGGCAAAAGCACACAGACATTGGACAGAGGAAGATTGGAAAAAAGTGTTATGGACAGACGAATCGAAGTTTTAGGTGTTTGGATCACACAGAAGAACATTTGTGAGACGCAGAACAACTGAAAAGATGCTGGAAGAGTGCCTGACGCCATCTGTCAAGCATGGTGGAGGTAATGTGATGGTCTGGGGTTGCTTTTGTGCTGGTAAAGTGGGCGATTTGTACAAGGTAAAAGGGATTTTGAATAAGGAAGGCTATCACTCCATTTTGCAACGCCATGCCATACCCTGTGGACAGCGCTTGATTGGAGCCAATTTCATCCTACAACAGGACAATGACCCAAAAAACACCTCCAAATTATACAATAACTATTTAGGGAAGAAGTAGGCAGCTGGTATTCTATCTGTAATGGAGTGGCCAGCACAGTCACCAGATCTCAACCCCATATTGCTGTTGCGGGAGCAGCTTGACCGTATACAAAAAAAGAACAAATCTGCCAAAGGCACACCGAAAGCCAAATTTCCCAGCCACTAACAGATATATTAAAATGTAACTTTTATTATTTTAACATTAAAGATGTCCATGAGGACATATACAATGAGCACAGACGATTAAAATTTCCAGCCAGTGTTAATTTAGCACACGCTCTGTTTGAACTCTCTCTGCATGCTTGCCAGACAGAGTGTGAGTGAATTGAATTTAAATGTCTCAAGCCAGCAGCTGCAGATATACTGTAGTAAGCGTGCTCTAGTTGCTAATAAGACCTGACTGTTTTAAAAGATTATGTATAGCCCCCCCCCCCCGACATGTTTCGCTGTTAACACAGCGTCCTCAGGGGATCAAAACGGGGCTAGTAAGCGCGCGTGTAGAATGTTACTCTTTTTAAGGACTACAATGAACGTCACACAGGGTTCACCTGTGTGAGAACCAATAGAAACTCTATCAGAAAGCCAAGCCTTCGTGTTGAAAGATTGGCATATGGATTAGCCAATACCGGGAGTGTATGTTGGGCCAATTGAAATGTGCTGCGTGCGCCTGCATACTGCAGCTACGGCTGGACTTAGTAAATTTTATATGGTGGCGATCTAGATGTGTGGATAGCGCATGTGCATGTGATCAAATAGTTATACTTAGCCGATCTCTGACTTTATAGAAGCAAGTGCGCATGTCCAGGCACTTTGAAGATTTCGGTCAGGAAAGTATGTTGGGCGCGCCTGCGCACTGGGGTAACGGCTGGACATAGCCGATTTTCTGTTGTTAATGATCTAAGTGTCTCAGAGGCGCCTGCGTGCTAGGCACACTACTGAACTTAGCCGATTTCGGCATTTATGGATGAAGGTACGCATGTCAGGGCACTTTGAAAATATGGCCGTAGTGGAATTCACCAAAGATAGGTAAGTATTCTTATATGTATGTATATAAATGAGTGTCCGATATAGACTGAAATATAATTGGCAGGTCTAACGAAAGAAGTTATGAGGTTTAAAGGGGATGAAAAAATAGAATATCCTCATATGCATTCTAAAGTGATACAAATGTAATGTGAAGCTATGTATACATTCCTGTAGATTCTACCTGAAAGGGGGATAATAATTAAACAGTGAATACATATTAGTATGAAATATGATCATTTGTTAGAGAAAAGGAGAAACAAAAAGTCTACATGAACATATCTAGTGGTGCTGACTAGATTGTAGATATGTAGATATCATTGATGATAGCAATTCAGTAGTGGTCATAGTAGTTAGTTGACAGTACTGTCAACATATAGTAGGTATGGCAATATGAATCAATAATGGATAAAGGGACTACAGGAAGGCCACAAAAGTGAAGCCTTCATTCAGCCCATGTGGGCTTAGAGATCTGAGTCTATGAATCCATTTAGCTTCTTCTTGCAGCAATTTTTTATCAAGGTTGCCAGCTCTAGGGCCCAACCTGACTTGAGTGATGCCCCAAAATTTAAGGGCATTAGTGTCGCCTTGATGACAGAGTCTGATGTGTTTCGAAAGAGGGGTATCTTCTTTCGTGTTAATGGTACTTATGTGCTTGGAGATCCTTCTGCGAAGTTGTTGGATAGTCTTACTGTAGCGCCCATGGCCGCGGGCCGTCGGGTTTACTCACCTCCCGACGCCCGCAGCCATGGATCTGTGGCCTCCGTCTCCCTCCTAGGAGATGCCAGCGCTCACTTCCGCTCCGTCCGGCTGGGTCCCGTAGGGTGCGCGCGCACGCTCGCGCCCGGCCTTAAAGGGCCAGCGCGTGTAATTAGGAAATCGTCATCACTATCAACTGCCACGATTTACTGGTCTATAAGAAGGCCCCTGGCCTTCTAATCTTTGCATGAGCGTTGTTAGTCTTTCCCAGTCTGTCTCGCAAATGGTCCCTTAGTGTCTCCCGTTCCAGCTGTTACCCGTGCCCTGTTACCGTTCCTGTATTCCGTATTGTTCCTGTGCCTACCCGCGTTCAAGTGTCTTCTGCCACGTCAAGTGTCTTCTGCCACGTCAAGTGCCATCTGCCACGTCAAGTGTCTTCTGCCACGTCAAGTGTCTTCTGCCACGTCAAGTGTCTTCTGCCACGTCAAGTTCCATCTGCCACATCAACTGCTATCTGCCACGTCAAGTGTCATCTGCCACATCAAGTGTCTACAGCTCATCAGATACTGCCCGCCACGTCTGGCGCCACTTGCCGCACCTGCCTCCACCCGTGCTGAAGCCACAGCCACCGCCCGGACTAATTCAGGTACCCAAGCATTACTGTCTGCCATTTTACTTTCGCATAGACTGTGACCTGTCAGCTGCCTCCCCGCTAAGGCAGAGCGGCCTAGTGGGTCCACAAACCCAGTGTCCGTGACAGTATGCTCAGGCCATGGAACCCGCTGGCCAGCCCAAGACCCCAGTACAGAAGATTCAGACAGAGATGCAGGACCTACGCACACGTCAGGATCAACTCCTTGAGGCGGTGAATTCTATTCTGGTCCGCCTGGATCTACTCGCGGTTCCACCCCAGGTTCTTCCTCCTGAACTTGTTGCCGTGCCACTGCCTGTTGCTCCCCCTGTTTGTTCTGGATCCTCAGTTCCTCTGCCTCTTCCTCCTCGCTACGACGGTGACCCCAGAGCATGCAGAGGATTTCTCAATCAATGCACGGTGCATTTTAGGCTACGGCCTCATCTCTTCCCCTCCGAGGAGGCCAAAGTAGCGTTCATTATCTCCCTCCTCGCTGGCAAGGCCCTCGCATGGGCGAACCCAATCTTCGAGCAACAAGGACCTGTATCCTCGGACCTAGCCTTGTTCTTGCAGTCTATTCATGCCGTGTTCGAGGAGCCGGGTCGAACATCCTCTGCCGCAGCCACTCTGCTGACCCTCAAGCAAGAAGGCTCCACAGTAGGGGAGTATGTGATCTCCTTCCGTACCATAGCAGCTGAGCTGGCATGGAACAATGAGGCACTGGTGGCGACCTTCTGGCAGGGACTGTCCTCTCACATCAAGGACGAACTGGCAGCCCGCGACCTTCCTTCTATCTTGGATGCCCTCATCCTGTTAGCCACCCGGGTTGATACGAGAATCCGGGAGCGCTCTCAAGAGGTTCGTCAGGAGAGCCGGCCCCACAGACCAGCACCCTCTGCCCAGAGACCACTATTGTCCACTCCTAGTGTGCTACCTGAGGAACCCATGCAGGTAGACAGAGTCCGGTTATCTGAACAGGAGAAGCAGCGCAGACGCTCCTCTGGACTTTGTATGTATTGCGGCCTCAAGGGTCATTTTGTGCGCCAATGCCCACAGAAACCGGGAAACTCCAGTACCTAGGGTTGGTTGGAGAGGCAACTCTAGGTGGAACGTCTCCAAACGTTAAAACCTCTTCCAAATTATCGATACCTGTGGCCATCGTCACCAGACAGGCATCACATCTTTCCTCCGCCTATCTTGACTCTGGAGCGGCTGCTAATTTTATCCACCAGGATCTAGTGGATCGGTTTCAACTACCCACAGTCCGTCTGGAGAGACCCCTGGCAGTTGCCTCTGTGAATGGTCTACCGTTGCCTGATCCAATCATGCTCATCACTGAGCCGTTGACATTACGGGTCGGAGCTCTTCACTCAGAACAGATCTCCTTCCTGGTACTACCCAAGGCTATCAATCCTATCCTGCTGGGTCTGTCATGGCTCCGTCTACACGCCCCGACACTCGACTGGAGTTCTGGAGAAGTTCTTCAATGAGGTTCCAGATGCCATAGCCATTGCCTGTCACAAGTCCGTCCTGTTGTGCCCCCTCTGCCTCAGTCACTCTCCGATCTACCTTCTCAGTATGCCAGTTTTGCGGATGTCTTCTGCAAACGAGAGGCTGAGACGTTGCCTCCACATCGGAATTATGACTGTCCCATTGAACTGGTTCCCAATGCTTCTCTTCCCCATGGACGAGTATATCCTCTCTCCTTGCCAGAGACTTTATCGATGTCAGCCTATATCAAGGAGAACTTGGAGAGGGGTTTTATTCGAAAATCTTCCTCCCCGGCCGGGGCAGGATTCTTCTTCGTTAAAAAGAGAGATGGATCTCTCCGACCCTGCATTGACTACCGTGGTCTCAATCAGATCACGGTCAAGAACAAATACCCGTTGCCACTCATTTCCGAGCTGTTTGATCGCATACGAGGAGCCAAAAATTTTTCCAAGCTAGATCTGTGGGGGGCCTATAATCTAATCCGGATTCGCCGGGGTGACGAATGAAAGACGGCATTTAACACATACCTAGTGATGCCCTTCGGACTGTGTAACGCTCCCGCAGTATTTCAGGAGTTCGTTAATGACATCTTCCGAGATCTCCTCTATACGTGTGTTGTAGTTTATCTCGATGATATTCTAATTTTCTCCCCAGATCTGATGACCCATCGGAGGCATGTTCGTCAAGTTCTTCTGCGACTAAGAGAGAATCGCTTGTATGCCAAGTTAGAGAAATGCACCTTTGAAAAGAGGTCTTTGCCCTTCCTGGGCTACGTCATCTCGGATCAAGGCCTTAAGATGGACCCTGAGAAGTTAAAGTCTGTCCTGGAATGGCCACGTCCTCAAGGCTTAAGGGCCATACAGCGGTTCCTGGGTTTCGCCAATTTCTACCGCCAGTTTATTCCGAACTTTTCTTCTCTCATGGCCCCCATCTCTACCCTTACCAAGAAGGGTGTGAACGCCAAGGTATGGACTCCAGAGGCAGAGTCCGCATTCATTAGCCTCAAGAAAGCCTTCACTTCAGCTTCAATCCTCCATCACCCTGACGTATCTCAGCAGTACTCACTGGAAGTGGACGCTTCCTCTGTTGGTGCAGGCACACTTCTGTTCCAGACGAGCTCCAAAGGAAAGTCAGTGGTATGTGGCTACTACTCAAGGAGTGGAGACATCTTCTGGAGGGCGCTGCTCACCCCATCCTGATCTTCACCGACCACAAGAATCTCACTTACCTTCAGTCCGCTCAAAGACTGAATCCTCGTCAAGCCAGGTGGTCACTGTTCTTCACCCGTTTCCAATTTCTGCTCCACTACCGTCCCGCTGACAAGAACGTGAGGGCCGATGCCCTGTCCAGATCATTTGAAACGGAAGACACGGTGGAGTTCCTTCAGACGATCATAGACCCATCCTGCATTGTCACTGCCAATCCTCTGCAGCTCAGAAATATCCCTCCGGGGAGAACTTCGGTTGGCAGACAGGAAAATAATTCTCCGCTGGGGACACAGTTCTAAACTAGCTGGGCACGCCGGTGTCCGTAAAACCCAAGACCTGATCACTCGTCACTTCTGGTGGCCCACGCTACCTAAGGATGTTCTTGACTTTGTCTCTGCTTGCACGGTGTGTGCCTCTAACAAAGTGACTCACAGCAAGCCTTTCGGCCTGCTTCAACCCCTGCCTGTACCCAGTGCCCCCTGGCAGCACATCGCTATGGACTTCGTCACGGACCTTCCTCTCTCAGCAGGATGCAACACCATCTGGGTGGTGGTGGACCGGTTCTCTAAGATGGCACATTTTATCCCGCTAACCGGCCTACCCTCTTCTCCTCGTCTGGCAAGTCTCTTCATTCAGCACATCTTCCGCTTGCATGGCTTGCCTCTTCACATTGTGTCTGACCGGGGGGTTTAGTTTACCTCCAAGTTCTGGAGAGCCCTCTGTAAACTCCTGGATGTGAGTTTGAGAGAGAGAGAAAAGACCACGGCGCCACATAGTGCAGTTCAGTAAGGTAGGCTGATGAAGCAATGAAAAAACCATGCTCACCATATAGCCATAGGTATTGCGCAAAAAAAATCCACGGGTGCTGCTGCCAGATCCAGACCGGTTTCCAAGGGTAACCGCTAGTGTATGATAGGTAGATGTGGAAAAAGGGATCTATAGCGGCGCTGCTGCGTGGTCCAAGTCAGTGGAGAAACGAGTAGTCTCTTCTATATTAATTGAGTATTTTATTGTGATAGCAACGCGTTTCGACGCCGAACTGGTGTCTTCATCAGGCATAAAATTGTATTTAAAACAAGCTTGTATATATACACAACACTGGGTAATGATTGGCCCAGTTCAGATGGAGCAGAAATGGCAAAAAAAACGCCAAAACCTGGCGGGTCAAAGTTCATAATAATACCATGTAAAATAACAGCAATAGACAATTTGTAGTGCAATTGGACATTGTAAAAAGAGACATGTAGTTAAGTAAAAAGTTAAAATTCAGAACAAGGGATATTAGGAGATGATACGCTCTGCTCCTCGTCTGGCAAGTCTCTTCATTCAGCACATCTTCCGCTTGCATGGCTTGCCTCTTCACATTGTGTCTGACCGGGGGGTTTAGTTTACCTCCAAGTTCTGGAGAGCCCTCTGTAAACTCCTGGATGTGAGTTTGGACTTTTCCTCTGCCTATCACCCCCAGTCCAATGGGCAAGTTGAGAGGATCAACCAGACCATGGAAAATTATCTCCGCCACTTCATCTCTTCACAGCACAATAACTGTGTACAGCTTCTTCCATGGGCGGAGTTTTCATATAATAACGACACAAGTGAGTCCACCACCTCCACTCTGTTTCACATCGTGTACAGTCAACATCCCAGAGTTCCTCTTCCAGTGTCGACTTCATCTCAGGTACCCGCTGCTGACTCTGCATATGGGGACTTCCTGCAAATCTGGCAACAGACCCGGTCCTCTATTTTGCTGGCGGTAGATCGCATGAAGCGTTAGGCAGATACCAAGAGAAGAGAGCCGCCTCAGTATCTTCCTGGGACTAAAGTCTGGCTCTCCTCTCGGAACATTCGCTTGAGGGTGCCTTCATACAAGTTTGCTCCCAGGTTCCTTGGTCCTTTCGAGATCCTGCAACAAATTAACCCTGTTTCCTATAAGCTGCGGCTGCCCCCTACCCTCAGAATCCCTAACTCCTGAAACCAGTGGTCCTGAACCGCTACAGCAAGACCTCTAGTTCCACAGTTGCTCCCAGCGGTCCTTCTGATGTATTCGAGGTATAGGAGATCCTGGACCACAAGAGGGTAGGAGGAAGGGCTTTCTATTTGGTGGACTGGAGAGGGTTTGGTCCTGAGGAGAGGTCCTGGGAGCCAGAAGAGAACCTCAGCGCCCCTACTCTTATTAAAAAGTTCCTCTCTCACTCTGGCCCAAAGAAGAGGGGGCGTAAGAGGGGGGATACTGTAGCGCTGGCCTCCGTCTCCCTCCTAGGAGATGCCAGCGCTCACTTCCGCTCCGTCCGGCTGGGTCCCGTAGGGTGCGCGCGCACGCTCGCGCCCGGCCTTAAAGGGCCAGCGCGTGCAATTAGGAAATCGTCATCACTATAAACTGCCACGATTTCCTTTTCTATAAGAAGGCCCCTGGCCTTCTAATCCTTGCCTGAGCGTTGTTAGTCTTTCCCAGTCTGTCTCGCAAATGGTCCCTTAGTGTCTCCCGTTCCAGCTGTTACCCGTGCCCTGTTACCGTTCCTGTATTCCGTATTGTTACTGTGCCTACCCGCGTTCAAGTGTTTTCTGCCACGTCAAGTGTCTTCTGCCACGTCAAGTGCCATCTGCCACGTCAAGTCCCATCTGCCACGTCAAGTGCCATCTGCCACGTCAAGTGTCTACCGCTCATCGGATACTGCCCGCCACGTCTGGCGCCACTTGCCGCACCTGCCTCCACCCGTGCTGAAGCCACAGCCACCGCCCGGACTAATTCAGGTACCCAAGCATTACTGTCTGCCATTTTACTTTCGCATAGACTGTGACCTGGTCAGCTGCCTCCCCGCTACGGCGGAGCAGCCTAGTGGGTCCACAAACCCAGTGTCCGTGACACTTACCCACATACAATTTAGGGCAGGGGCATTGTGCAGCATAGACAATGCCACTGCTTTGACAATTGATAAATTGTTTGATGGTAAATATCTTGCCATCAACTGGGTTGGAAAAGGTTTTAGTCGTTGGCATTAGGGGGCAGAAAGAACATCTACCACACGGAAAGGAGCCATGTGTTGGAGGTGGGAGCAAATTTTTTTGTATATTTGAAGGTCTAGCGTAATGGCTATGTGTCAAATATTCCCGAAGGTTCTTACCTCTCCGATAGGTAATGTTGGGGACATTGGAAATTGTATCACTGAGGTCAGAGTCTGTCTGCAGGATAGGCCAGTGTCTTTGTAGGATGGTTTTGATTTGGTGAGAGCAATTGTCAAAATTCCCTATGCATCTAATGAGGAAAGATGATGTACTGTTGCAAGGATTGGATTTGTCTTTCTCCCTTCTACCATGGAGTAGCTCATCCCTTGATGTTGCTCTAGCCCTAGCATAGGCTCTATGCAAGGTCTTCTTCGGGTATCCACGTGCGAGGAATTTTTTGTATAGTGTGTCACATTCCCGTTGGAAAGTGTTTTTTTTCAGAGCAGTTTCTTTTCGCTCTTAAATATTGTCCAATAGGGATGCCTCTTTTCAGAGCTGGTGGGTGGAAACTTCCCCAGTGTAGGAAACTGTTTGTGGCAGTTTCTTTGCGATAGATATTAGTTTGGACAGCCCCACCAGGATCCAAGGAGATTTTTAAATCCCAAAAATTAATTTCTTTGGTGTGTATGGTATAGGTGAATTTCATCCCAATGTGATTGTTATTGATGACATACATAAAGTCAAAGAAGAGAGCTAAGTCTCCATACCAGAAGATAAGTATGTCATCTATGTATCTACCCCAGAACAAAACGTGACAAGTGAAAAAAAGTAAATCATCATTGAAAATTAAAGTGTCTTCCTACCACCCTAAAAATAAATTAGCGTAGGTGGGTGCGCAAACAGTGCCCATCGCCGTTCCTTTGAGTTGGTGATAAAATTTATTGTCAAAAAGGAAATAGTTGTGTGTGAGTAGAAATTTTAATAAAGATAAAGTGAAATTGTTGTGTGCCTGAAACTGAGTGCCCTTGGTGCTCAAAAAGTGTTGAACAGCATTGAGGCCCAGATCATGTTTGATGTTCGTGTACAGTGACTCGACATCAATACTGGCTACTAAAGTGTTGGAGGAAACGTTAATCTCTTGGATCCTGGTGAGGGTGTCTTTGGTGTCTTGTAAGAATGAGGGTAGAGCTGTGACAAAGGGTGACAGCATTTAGTCTACGTACATGCTAATGCCTTGGGTTAGGTTATCATTACCGGAGACAATGGGTCTGCCGGGTATTGGAATAACATTTTTGTGAACTTTAGGCAAGGCGTAAAGAGTTGCCAAGGTAGGGTTAGGATTGTACATAGATTTAAATTCCTCAAGTGTTATTAGGCCATTTGATTTTGCATCATTGAGTAGGATGCGTAATTCAGAGAGATACCGGTCAGTGGGATTCCTATCTAATACTGTGTATGTCGACGTATCGTCCAGAAGTCTATGGACCATGGAGACATA
Organism: Rhinoderma darwinii; assembly: GCF_050947455.1. Classification (NCBI taxonomy): domain Eukaryota; kingdom Metazoa; phylum Chordata; class Amphibia; order Anura; family Rhinodermatidae; genus Rhinoderma; species Rhinoderma darwinii. The sequence goes on from NC_134689.1 coordinate 58,415,581, forward strand.
GTCAGTTCGATTAAGAATGACTATATTGCCCCCTTTGTCAGATGGTTTAAATATGATTTCCTCATTTTTACTAAGTTCATCTAGTGCTGTTTTCTCTGATTTACTGAGATTACTTTGAAATTTTTGTTTATGCAGTTGAAGTTTATTTAAATCAGCGCTAACCATTTTGACAAATATGTCGATATGTGGGTATTGTGAGATAGGTGGTGTTAGGCGTGACTTAGGCCGTAGTGAGGAAAATGGGCCGGTCGCCATATCAACCGTGTATTCATTCTCGTTTGATAAATCTTCTAGTGCGCGTAGGTTGGTAAGTTCAGCGTGACTAAAAGAGGTGGTATCCACGGACTTGTTCTTAAAGTATTTATGTAAAGCAAGACGAAAGACATCAATTTATTTGCAAGAAAACTTGCTTTACATAAATACAGGCTGAACTCTTAATGGTTGGTAGGGGATCAAATACTTATTTCTCTGTGCACAATGCAAATATATATAATTTTGACTGTGTGATTTATTTTTTTTTTTATATATATAATCTATCTCTCACTCGTAAAATTAACCTAGCCTAAAAATTCTAGACTGTTCATGTCTTTGACAGTGGGCAAACTTACAAAATCAGCAAGGGATCAAATACTTATTTCCTTCACTGTATATATATATATATATATATATATATATATATATATGTATATATATATATATATATATATATATATATATATATATATATATATATATATACATATTTCTCATATACAGAATTATTAACGCTCTATACCAGGGGTCTCAAACTCGGCTGGGTAAGTGGGCCACATATAGTAAAAATGTGAAGTTGACAGGCCGCATTACTTTCAAATTTGATACGTTACAAAATTATTGTTAATTAATTCGTTATTTGAACTACTAAAAAAATACTACATTACTACATTATTATAATAATAGTGCTAGGTTTAATCTTACCGGAAATTTGCGAGAGTTTTCCACATGCTTATTTCAACAATACAGTTTTACAGTTTAAGTGTCGCTAAATGCAGTCCGACAGCTCAGTTGGCAGCGTTTGGCAGACACACAAATGTCAAAATTAGGCAGCCACTTTTTAGATCGTGCCATAGAGCCCTCTATAGATACTGCCACAGTGCCCTCTGTAGATACTGCCACAGTGCCCTCTGTAGATAATGCCACAGTGCCCTCTGTAGATAATGCACTCTGTAGATGCTGCCACAGTGCCCTCTGTAGATGCTGCCACAGTGCCCTCTGTAGATGCTGCCACAGTGCCCTCTGTAGATGCTGCCACAGTGCCCTCTGTAGATGCTGCCACAGTGCCCTCTGTAGATGCTGCCACAGTGCCCTCTGTAGATACTGCCACAGTGCCCTCTGTAGATATTGCCACAGTGCCCTCTGTAGATATTGCCACAGTGCCCTCTGTAGATGCTGCCACAGTGCCCTCTGTAGATGCTGCCACAGTGCCCTCTGTAGATGCTGCCACAGTGCCCTCTGTAGATAATGCCACACACACCCCTTGTGGATACTGCCCATTGGGGCTCCCTCTAGGAGTGGAATCCCCCAGCCAGAGCGTTGCCGACTATTTTGCCAGGTATTCCTCTGCTGGAGGAGCCCCTAATGTCACTGTTCATACACAGTGGCGTCAGGGGATCCTCCTGGACCGAAATGTGATGTCAGGGGCAACCCTAGAGCCGGTGTCCCAGAGTGGAGCACTAGTATAGGCTCTGCTCCGGAACTCTGGGGAAGCAACTGACATCAGTGTCCATATATGGACAGAGATCTCAGGGGCAACCCCAGAGCTGGAGCCCTGGGCAGAGCCCTACTAGCGGCTCCTACTGGGACTCCAGCTGTACTCCTGACATCACTGTCCAGCTCTGGGGAAGCCCTAGACATATGTGGACAGCGATGTCTGGGGATTCCACAGTCCCGGAGCAGAGCCTATGCTAGCGCTCTGCCCGAAACTCCGCTCTGGGAAAGACCCTGAGAAAACTGTCCATATATGGATAGCGATGTCAGGGAATTCCACAGAGTCCTGGAGCAGAACATATACTAGCGCTCTGCCCGGGACTCCGCTCTGGGGAAGACTCTGACAAAACTGTCCATTTATTTACAGCGATGTCAGGGATTTCCACAGAGTCCCGGAGCAGAGCCTATGCTAGCGCTCTGCCCGGGACTCAAGCTCTGGGGAAGCCCCAGACATCGTGTGTCCATTCATGGACAGCGATGTCAGGGGATTCCACAGAGTCCCAGAGCAGAGCCAATACTAGCGCTCTGCCCGGGACTCAGGCTCTGGGGAAGCCCCAGACATCGCGTGTCGATTCATGGACAGCGATGTCAGGGGATTGCACAGAGTCCCGGAGCAGTGCCTATGCTAGCGTTCTGCCCGGGACTCCGCTCTGGGGAAGACCCTGACAAAACTGTCCATATATGGACAGCGATGTCAGGGATTTCACAGAGTACCAGAGGAGAGCCGATACTAGCGGCTCTGTGTCCCGCGGGCTGCAGATTACAGCCTCAGAGGCCACGTGCTTAAGACCCCCGCTCTATACTATGGATTTTTCTACTGAATGGTAAATGATTGAACAATTAATAAATTACTGATACCTCTAATCCATCATTGTGCTGGATGGACGTATATAGAGACTTGACTTCGCAGGTTAAGAAGACCATGTCGTTGTTGATATGTAGTCCATCCAATTTTTTAAATACAGCTGTCGTTTCCTTGAAGTATGTATGTAATGTTTCAACAAACGGGTGTAAGCAACAATCAATTAACTTACATAATGTTTCACAGATGATGTTTGACCCATAAACAATGTGTCTTCCCGGAGGATTAGAGAGACTCTTGTCGAGTAGGTAGATGCAAGGGGCTGTGGGATCCAGGATGGTCACTACATCAATTTCTTTCTTAGTTAGAGTCCCCTGTTCAAGCACCCCTCCAATATGTTCGATAATTCCTTTCTAAATTTAGACAAAGGGTTAAACGTCAATCTCTGGTAACCGTCACCAAACAACCGCATTCCCCCTTTAACAGATTCTTTGATAATAAGGTCTTTACAAAGCCATACATTGGGTATAACTCAAGTTATGTCTATCTATAGTATCTGGTATAGGTTTATTCTCATTGGAGACCAATCTCAAACACATTTAAATTTCCAGGAAAAAAATATGGGAGGAAGTTTAGTGGATTTAGTGGGCACTTACCTAATGAGATGTCTTCCTGTTCATACAGAAGATGTATGATGTACAGTCACACATTCCATCTCAGTAGTAAAAAATAGTTTCGGATAATTTCTAGCAAACCGTTTTAAAAAAAAAATAATAATAATTTTTGGGCAAACAATTGTAGATCTTTCACTTTTGGGTGGACCCTTGGCATTGGACACATGGGCAATATGGGCTAATTTGTCTGTTGATACTGCATTTTCAAATTTATGTATGCACCCATCTTATACTTTTAATGTGAATAATTGATCTTGTGTATATGTACATTATATATATTCCCTGTATATCTTCTCTGATTCATTCTACACGTGCGCCTGGCTCTGCGCCGCCCCCTATCCACCATTGGCTAGGACAGCGCCGACAAAATGTACATGGCCAGTGGTGGTTACTATTATTGATCCTGATTGCCCGCACTGCGCCTGGCCTCTGCATCGCTCCTCCCCATCGTTGGCCGAGACGGCGTTGACATCATGCGCAGATCCATTACAACAGAAATGTCTACCTCCATCATGGCACGCCATTAGTAAGTAGCGTGTTTATGTATATCTACAGCTGTGTTTTTATTCCTTACTTGATGATTGGCCCACACCTTTTTAATTAACTGCGGGACCCCAGATGAATAACTTTTGTGAGAAACGAACGTCTATCTTGGTGGACTCCATGGTTCTCGTCCCTCTCTTGGCTCTGACCTGCAGCCTGGAAATTTTTGTCCCTCTCCCTTGGTATGACCTATACCTCAGATGCTACTTACTATTGATGTGCCTATATTGGGGTTTTGATACTTCGCTCTATTTACAATATAGCTGTGACATTTTGATACATGTTTTACAGGTTTCTTGAGCATATATTGTTCTACATGCATGCATTTACTTGACTGGTAGGATTTAAGACTTCGTCCTGTCATCACCACCACCTTTCTAAACTTAAAACTCCTTTAAATCTTCAAAGATACACAGACACATAGCATTTTGTGGTTGAAGAGGCCACGACAGCCCAATTTTATTCTCTTACACTACCTACCATAATGAAAAATATAAATGACACTTTTAATACAAAACATTGCACATAAACTTCACAGTGCATCGAACCTTAACAATCCCAATTCTTACATGAAGAGTCCTTTGGAGCATTCACCAGCTTTTCGGACCATCATTCTCCAATAAAGTTATTGTTTGACCTTTTACACTGAGCCGCTTACGCCTGACCCAAGAGCACCCAACTTAAAGTCATGGCACTGCTTAGCCTCCTGAGGCGCCGAACCACCACCAGGAGTCCCAACTTATAGCTGTACCATCAACAGCTTTAAATCATCCATCATTTACATGATCCTGTGTATTTCCTCCAAACCCTTTACCTGCCACAGATGAAAATATGTGACACCTTACGCATTTTCATCCCTCCACACCCGAACTGCAGTCTCAATACTATTCTACAATACTAAACACCACAAATCTATGCCAATAGCATGGATATGCACCCCATCACTCCTCAACCTCCCCCTCCCAATGCTTATGACGTGCCACAATACCTCCATTCCTCTTCACAAAGCGAGACACTTCCTTATTCACTTTCACTCTTGACCGCTACCCCCTCCAAGCCTTGCGTGCCACTATATCAGACCAGGCAATCAGCATGCCCGGAATATTAGCCCACAAGCGCAACATATCCAGCTTTATGTCCCTTATCAACTCCAGAGATGGGCGCACACCAAAGTCATTGCCCACATGTAGCACCAAAACATCGGAGGTCTATCCAGTGCCGCATGAAACTGCACCTCCTGTAACAGGTGACTACAGCAGACACCACACCCCTATCCACCTTACCAAAGCCACATCTCTACTCATACCCAAGTGGTGGCCGTTTCTCCAAACATCAGCTCTCTGCGCCCCCAGAACACATAAGAATGGCCAACGATCCAAATCAGGCAAGGCTCAAGACCTGTAAAACAGCACACCAATCAGAAAAACACATTCAACCCCACATAACCCAACAGAAGTACACACCCAATCACCTGATCATAACAAGGGAGGAGGAATATACAACCGAAACTGCCGTGATTAATGCGGCCAATACTCTTGATCTTGTCGACGCCCATAACCCAACGAGCTGCTTCAGTCGCAGCCCCAATTCTGAACGAATGAGAACTAAAATCCACACTGGACAAACCCTTCAATACCAAACATATGCGAAAAATCACTTGATATGGAGACAAAAGGGAACCATCCAAATGCACCAATAATGGCCCCTGGCCAATCGGACGTACCTCCAGAAATTCCTGAGCACACCGCAACGGGCTGAACTACAGCACCAGGTATCTCGCCAGACTCAATCCACCCTATTCGTCTTAGACTTACGTAAACAACAACTCACAGAATGAGGGAGCAATTGCACGTCACCCCACAACAAGCCACCCATCCGATATATTTCGATTTAGCCACCAATTCAGATATCCGAAATGCACCAAAAAGTCGCCAAGGAAAAAGCCACCCTGAGGAGCAAAACCTCATACGTTGAAGCACATACACCCGACACACATGTACCCAAATATTCCAACAACTCAAACTATACCGGTCGACAAGTATCCACTTGGAAATGACCTTTCCGATAACATTTGATGCTCTGTTTAACCAAAAAATTCTTGGTGACATCCACCATTCCCCACAATTTAAAACAAAAAGCCACCGCCTCCAGGCGGCCACTCACTCCCGAAACAGACACGCCTTGCTCAGCCATCAAAATACAGCACCACAGTCACTCAATCATCCTCTGTGACACACACACACACCAACAAAAATAACCATTCACACCATACTTTGTTATACGCACACCAAGTACCCTCACTCAATGAATGCCGAATCAATCCAGACGCTGACCCAATGCCACGTTCCAGAGCAGCTTGGGACAAGGAATCCCATATTCCTCCACTTCCGGCGAAATGAGAGAGACAGAGAATCCGCCACAGAATTACAAACACCCGGAATATGCACTGCTACAAATAAGGAATTAAGAGCTAACCCCTGGAGCACCAAGCACCGCAGTAACCGCAGCACTGGAGGGGAACTAGACGAGTGGTTGTTAATAGCCTGCATGACTCCCATATTTTCACAAGAAAAACAAACCCTGCAATTTTTTTAGATGCTCACCCCAGATCACCATAGCCACCGCAATCGGAAACAAATCCAGGAGAGCCAGGTTGGAGACCAACCCTTCCATCCTCCAAGACTCCGACCAAGAGCCTGAACATCATTGTCACTGAAAATAAGCCCCGTACCTCCACACCCCCGATTCATCAGTAAAGAGCTCCAAAGCATCACTGCTCACCACAGGATCAATCCACACAGAACACCCGTTGTAGGAATCCAAAAAGGATTCCCAAACCTCCAAATGCGCCTGAACGTCCCAGGAAATGCAAACAAAATGGTGAGGCCTCACCACGCCCGCTGTAGCCATAGTCAACCGCCTGCAGGACACCTGCCTCATTAGCAGGATTCGACGTGCAAAATTCAACTTGCCCAACAAAGACAGAACCTGACAAAGAGTCACCTACTTTTTTTTCCTCCGACACGGTCTGACTACATGTTGCAAATCCTCCCAATTTATCTGCAGGAAGTCGACATTCCATCCGATCCGTATAAGTAACAATACCCAAAAATGTTATCATGGAGGCAGGGCCCTCAGTCTTATCAGGAGCCAAAGGGACTCCAAAAGGTCTTGCCACAGCCTCCATGTTATGCAACATCGAACATATCAGAGATCGTGGGTGGCGCTTATAGTTCACGCGCGTTTAGTGCATATAGTGTGTAGTGCATATAGAGTGTGTATAGTGCATATAGTGTGTGTGTGTGTGTGTGTATAGTGCATACAGTGTGTGTGTGTGTGTGTGTGTGTGTGTGTGTATAGTGCATATAGAGTGTGCGTGTGTATAGTGCATATAGAGTGTGTGTGTGTGTGTATAGTGCATATAGAGTGTGCGTGTGTGTATAGTGCATATAGAGTGTGTGTGTGTGTGTGTGTGTGTATAGTGCATATAGAGTGTGTGTGTGTGTGTGTATAGTGCATATAGAGTGTGTGTGTGTGTGTGTGTATAGTGCATATTGTGTGTGTGTGTGTGTATAGTGCATATAGTGTGTATGTGTATAGTGCATACACAGTGTGCGTGTGTATAGTGCATATAGAGTGTGTGTGTGTATAGTGCATATAGAGTGTGTGTGTGTGTGTGTGTGTGTGTGTGTGTGTGTGTGTGTGTGTGTGTAGTGCATATAGAGTGTGTGTGTGTGTGTGTGTGGTGCATATAGTGTGTGTGTATAGTGCATATAGGGTGTGTGTGTATAGTGCATATAGAGTCTGTGTATAGTGCATATAGAGTGTGTGTGTGTATAGTGCATAAAGAATGTGTGTGTATATAGTGCATATAGAGAGTGTGTGTATAGTGCATATAGTGTGTGTGTGTGTGTGTGTGTAGTGCATATAGAGAGTGAGTATGTGCATAGTGCATACAGAGAGTGTGTGTGTGTGTGTGTGTACACAGTGCATCTATAGAGTGTGTGTATTGCATATAGAATGTGTGTGTATAGTGCATATAGAGAGTGTGTGTGTGTGTGTGTGTGTGTGTGTGTGTAGTGCATATAGAGTGTGTGTGTGTGTGTGTGTGTGTGTATATAGTGCATATAGAGTGTGTGTGTGTGTGTGTGTGTGTGTGTGTATAGTGCATATAGAGTGTGTGTGTGTGTGTGTGTGTATAGTGCATATAGGGTGTGTGTGTGTGTGTGTGTGTGTGTGTGTAGTGCATACAGAGTCTGTGTGTGTGTGTGTGTATAGTGCATATAGAGTGTGTGTCTGTATAGTGCATATAGTGTGTGTGTATAGTGCATATAGAGTGTGTGTGTGTAGTGCATATAGAGAGTGTGTGCATAGTGCATATAGAGTATGCGTGTGTGTGTATAGTGCATAAGAGATAGTGTGTGTGTGTATAGTGCATATAGAGAGTGTGTGTATATAGTGCATATAGAGTGTGTGTGTGTGTGTATAGTGCATATAGAGTGTGTGTATAGTGCATATAGACAGTGTGTGTGTGTGTGTGTGTAGTGCATAAAGAATGTGTGTGTATATAGTGCATATAGAGAGTGTGTGTATAGTGCATATAGAGTGTGAGTGTGTGTAGTGCATACAGAGTGTGTGTGTGTATAGTGCACATAGAGTGTGTGTGTGTGTGTGTGTGTGTGTGTGTGTGTGGTGCATATAGAGTGTGTGTATAGTGCATATAGAGTGTATGTGTGTGTGTGTGTGTGGTGCATATAGAGTGTGTGTATAGTGCATATAGAGAGAGTGTGTGTGTGTGTAGTGCATATAGTGTGTGTGTGTAGTGCATATAGAGTGTGTGTGTGTAGTGCATATAGAGAGTGTGTATAGTGCATATAGAGTGTATGTGTGTATTGCATATAGAGTGTGTGTATAGTGCACATTGACAGTGTGTGTGTGTGTGTGTGTGTGTGTGTGTGTGTGTGTGTGTATATAGTGCACATAGTGTGAGTGTGTGTAGTGCATACAGAGTGTGTGTGTGTGTGTGTGTGTGTAGTGCACATAGTGTGTGTGTGTGTGTGTGTGTGTGTGTGTGTGTGTGTGTGTGTGTGTGTTGCATATAGAGTATGTGTATAGTGCATATAGAGTGTATGTGTGTGTCTATAGTGCATATAGAGAGAGAGTGTGTGTGTGTGTGTGTAGTGCATATAGTGTGTGTGTGTGTATTGCATATAGAGTGTGTGTATAGTGCATATAGAGAGTGAGTGTGTGTGTATAGTGCATATAGAGTGTGTGTGTATAGTGCATATAGAGTGTGAGTGTGTGTAGTGCATACAGAGTGTGTGTGAATAGTGCATATAGAGTGTGTGTATAATGCATATAGAGTGTGTGAGTGTGTGTAGTGCATATAGAGTGTGTGTGTAATGACGGGGGTAGGGAAACGGACAAGTGAGCCCTAATTTACCCGCCACTCTGTCCCTGCCTACTTGCAACGACCCGCCCTAGGCGACGGGGTACAACTTGGCGGCGGTCCCTACGCTCAGTAAGTGCACGAGACAAACAGACAAGGGAACACAAAGCAAAGGGAAAGGGGCAGTTGCCCACGGCAACACCGTGAGCAACAAGAATGGTGAACGAGCCGAGTCAAAACCAGGAGTGCACGAGGTACCAAACGCAGAGCAGGAGAGTAGTCAGTAAGCCAGGGTCAGTATGGAGCAGGATCAAATAGTCAGAAGCTGTAGCTGGGCCAGGAAACCACACGAGAAGAATCACAAGCAAAGGAGGAACAGGAAAGGCAGGTATAAATAGACAGAGGGCGAGAGCTAGCTCCGTCTGGCCAGGCTGCGTTAGGCTCTCCCACTCCTAAGCCTGCCATCCTGAGTGGTGGAAGATGGAGTCAGTCTCAGAGACACAGACTCAGGTGCAGACTGATTACCTATGGGAGTATACACAGAAGTTGTGCCTGGAAGATCCTTTACAGTGTGAGTTTGTGTGTAGTGCATATAGAGTGTGAGTGTGTGTATAGTGCATACAGAGAGTGTGTGTATTGCATATAGAGTGTGTGTGTGTGTATTGCATATAGAGTGTGTGTGTGTATTGCATATAGAGTGTGTGTGTATTGCATATAGAGTGTGTGTGTATTGCATATAGTGTGTGTGTATAGTGCACATAGAGTGTGTGTGTATAGTGCATATAGAGTGTGTGTGTATAGTGCATATAGAGTGTGTGTATAGTGCATATAGAGTGTGTGTATAGTGCATATAGAGTGTGTGTGTGTATAGTGCATATAGAGTGTGTGTGTATAGTGCATATAGAGTGTGTGTGTGTGTGTGTGTGTGTGTGTGTGTGTGTGTATAGTGCATACAGAGTGTGTGTGTGTGTTTGTGTGTGTATAGTTCATTTTTTAGAGTGTGTGTATAGTGCATATAGAGTGTGTGTAGTGCATACAGAGTGTGTGTGTATAGTTCATTTAGAGAGTGTGTGTATAGTTCATATAGTGTGTGTGTGTGTGTGTGTGTGTGTGTGTGTGTGTAGGAGTGTATACAGAGTGTGTGTGTATAGTTCATTTAGAGTGTGTGTATAGTGCATATAGAGTGTGCGTGTGTATAGTGCATATAGAGTGTGTGTATAGTGTATATAGAGTGTGCGTGTGTAGTTCATATAGTGTGTGTGTGTGTGTGTGTGTGTGTGTATAGTGCATATAGAGTGTATGTGTATAGTGCATATAGAGTGTGTGTGTGTGTATAGCGCATATAGAGTGTGTGTGTGTGTGTGTGTGTGTGTGTGTATAGTGCATATAGAGTGTGTGTATATAGTATGTGTGGTTTAACCCCTTCCCGACATTTGACATATCCATACGTCATAGTCGGGTAGGGGAAGTATGGAACGGGATCACGGAGTGAACCCACTCCATACGATGCGGGTGTCGGCTGTATGTTACAGCCGACATTTCACAGTAACGAGAGGGATCGCGCTCGAGCACTAGTTTAACCCGTTAAATGCCGCGGTCAATAGCGACCCTAGAAAGAGGGGGCAACCCCCTCTAACAGCTCATCGCGCCCCCCACAATGCAATCGCGGGGTAGTGATGGTTGCTATGGCTGCCTGGGAGCCTAATGAAGGCCCCCAGGTCCGCCATCTTTGTGCTCCTACTAAGGTTTATTAGAAGCCTGTCAGAATCACGATATACTGCAATACATTAGTATTGCAGTATATCGTGCAAGCGATCCAACGATCGCTGGTTGAAGTCCCCTAGGGGGCTAATAAAAAAAGTTAAAGTAAAAATTTGTAAAATAACTTTTTTTTTATGTAAAAGTTTCCCATTTTCCCGCTAGAGCATAGTAAAAAAAAAAAAATGGTAAAAAAAACAAAACATGTAAACGCCAGAATCACTATTTTTTGGGTCACCTCATTTCCCACAAAAAATGGAATAAAAAGTAATCAAAACATCGCATGTACCCCAAAATAGTATCATTAAAAACGATCCCGTGAAAAATAAGCCCTCATACCACTTAATCGATGGAAAAATAAAAAAAGTTATGGCTCTCAGAATTTGGCGACACAAAATAAATTTAATTTTTTACACTTAGTTTTTTACTTGTAAAAGTAGTAAAATATAGAAAAAACTATATATATTTGGTATTGCCGTAATTGTATTGACCCGCAAAAGAAAGTTAACATGTTTTAATTGCACAATGAATTCCATAAAAACGACGCACAAAAAACAATGAAGGAATGTTTTTTCCATTTTCTACCCCACAAATAATGTTTTTCCTGTTTCCTAGTACATTATATGGCACAATAAATGGAGCTACGAAAACTTACAACTTGTCCGGCAAATATCAAGCCCTCATAGGACTATTTCGACAGAAAAATAAAAAAGTAATGGCTTTTGGAAGGCGGGGAGGAAAAAGTGAAAATAAAAATCTGAAAAATCGGGAAGGGGTTAAATATATAGTGTGTGTGAGTGTGAATTGTATGTAGTGTGTGATGTACAAAAACAAAAAATAACATCTCAAAAATTCCCTCATAACGCAGTATAATGGGTTTGATGCCTACCGACAGTGGCGTAGCTATAGCAGTCGCAATTGCGAACAGGCGCTGAAGCTAAGGGGACCCGCGGCTCCCCGCACCATGTCTTTTCACAGTTACTATAGTAACTGGGACCTATCTAGTAAACTACACGGACCTCTATTGCTATAGTAATAATATACTTAGCCTCCTTGCTCCTGAAAGCAGCACTGGTCCGGATATTTTCAGGGTCATGATGTCACAACGTTATGTGTGCCGCGCACAACGTCGTGACGCTGAATGGCGTCAGGACCTGCGCTGCACCTAGAGCCAAAAGGGCTGGTATACTGGTGGCTTTCACTTGCTTGTGTCACCCACCATTACTACCTCCTTTATAATCAGGGTCACTAGGGTAATGCCTAGTTCCTCTACCTTTTCCTTATACTAACGTTAATCTACTTGCTTTGCTGCTACTCAAGGGAATAAGACCGTACAATAAATACAATTGTATAGTGAATAAAGGGTAATATTTATTACTAACAATAATCACACTTACATATAAAATACACCAAACACAGAACACAGTATCTGATCACAGTATAGTATCAGTCTACTCTAATAATAATAATAATAATCTTTATTTATATAGCGCCAACATATTACGCAGCACTTTACCATTTAGAGGGAACATGAAACAAACAATATCAGACATCACAGTGACAAAGTTCATTTACAATTCAAACCTGAGGAGTGAGGACCCTGCTCGCAAGAGCTTACAATCTATTAGGAAATAAAGGAGACACAAAGTGTAACAGTGTTTGTTCTGTTCAATAGTCCAGCCATTTTTATAAACATGGGTGGTACACATAAAGCTGCATGAGCCGGTCACCAGCCAGTATCCGTGTATGACTGACATGAAGAGAAGGAGAGTTACGGAATCTTATTCTGATGACTAATCTAAAAGGTGAGCCATGGAAAGGAGTCAGATTAGGGAATATTATAGGCCTGTCTAAATAGATGTGTTTTCAGGGCACGTTTAAAACTGTAGAAATTGGGAATTAGTCTGATTGTCTGGGGTAGCGCATTCCAGAGGACTGGAGCAGCACGAGAAAAATCTTGGAGATGGGAGTGAGATGTTCGGATTATGGAGGATTTTAATCTAAGGTCGTTGGCAGAACGTAGAGCCCGAGTAGGGTGGTGGACAGAGATGAGGGAGGATGTAAGGAGGTGCAGCACTGTGGAGAGCTTTGTGGGTGAGAGTAATAAGTTTGAATTTTATTCTGAAGGGGATGGGCAACCAGTGCAGTGACTGGCACAGATTAGAGGCGTTGGTGTAGCGGTTCGTCATAAATATGAGCCTGGCTGCTGCATTGAGGATAGATTGGAGAGGGGAGAGTTTGGTGAGGGGGAAGACCGATTAGTAATGGGTTACAGTAGTCAAGACGAGAGTGAATCAGAGCAACAATGAGAGTTTTGGCGGTTTCCTCCATAAGAAAAGAGCGGATTCTGGAGATATTGTTGAGGTGAAAATGAGAGGAGCGTGAAAGTGATTGAATGTGAGGAGTAAAGGAAAGATCTGAGTCAAAAATAACCCTGAGAAAGCGGGCATGCTGCTTAGGAGTTATGATAGTGCCACACACAGAGATGGAGACATCAGGTTTAGAGAGCTTAGTAGATGGTGGGAACACAAGGAACTCAGTTTTAGAAAGATTCCGTTTTAGATAGAGAGGGGACATGATGTTAGAGACAGCGGACAGACAATCACTGGTGTTTTGTATTAGAGCAGGGGTGATGTCACGGGAAGAGGCATATCATTGGGTGTCATCAGCGTAGAGATGGTACTGGAAGCCAAATCTGCTGATAGTTTGTCCAATAGGGGCTGTGTAGAGAGAAAAGAGAAGCGGACCTAGGACTGATCCCTGAGGAACCCCGATAGCAAGGGGAAGAGGAGAAGTGGAACCAGCAAATGACACACTGAACGAGTGGTCAGAAAGATAGGAGGAAAACCAAGAGAGAGCATTGTCCTTGAGGCCAATAGAGTGGAGCATCTTAAGTAGGAGTTTGTGGTCTACAGTGTCAAAGGCAGCAGAGAGATCCAGAAGAATCAGTAGAGAGTATTTGCTGTTAAATTTAGCCGCCAAGAGATCATTTGAGACTTTAGTAAGGGCAGTTTCTGTGGAGTGTAGAGTGCGGAAACCAGATTGTAAGGGGTCTAGAATGAAGTTAGCACAGAGATTACGGATAAGGCGAGAGTAGACCAAGCGTTCCAGGAGTTTGGAGATGAAGGGCAGATTAGAGACTGGTCGGTAGTTAGCAGCGCTGGATGAGTCAAGAGTTGGTTTTTTCAGTAATGGGTTTATAATGGCATGTTTAAAAGAGGAGGGAAAGATACCAGAGGAAAGAGAGAGTTTAAATATTTTAGTTAGGTGACCAGTGACAGCTGGGGAGAGGGACTGGAGGAGGTATGAGGGGATAGGATCAATAGGGCAGGTAGTAGGACGAGAAGAAGAGAGGAGCCTGGAGACTTCTTCTGTTATTGGGTCAAATTCTGAGAGTGAAGAAGAGGGAGTACGGGAGGGAAGGGGATTGATGTTACTAGGGGACTGGGAGATAATATCATGGCGGATGTTGTCAATTTTAACTTTAAAATAAATGGCCAGGTCTTCAGCACTGAGATCTGTGATTGACGTCTGCACTTTAGGACTAAGGAGGGAGTGAAAAGTATCAAAGAAGCGTTTTGGATTATTAGATAGTGTGGAGATGAGAGAGGTGAAATAGACTTGTTTGGCTCGATGAAGGGCAAAGTTGCAAGTTCCGAGCATAAATTTGTAATGGAGGAAATCTGCATAATTAGAGTGTGTTCTAGCTTGTTTCGTTTTGCAGCTTACCTGTCACTGTCCAACTGCCATGTATAACTGCCAGGACAGTATGATAGAGATGACTTATGACTTCCCCATATGCTACATCTAAATTCATAGGGGAGTAGATGCTCAGATCTAGGCCTAATTAAGCTCGTTCAGTTATTAATCAAATCAACTAGACACATGAGGTGAAAAGCTATGCAGAGATAAACAAACAGACTAGCTGGTCTGGATGATCATAAAACTTAACGATGATCAAACAATTTGACAAAAGTTAGAGATAACATTAGACCAGGGGTCTCAAGCACGCGGGCCGCATGCGGCCCCTGGGGCTGTCATCTGCGGCCCGCGAGACACAGCCGATAGTATCGGCTCTGCTCCGAGACTCTGGAATTCCCTGACATCGCTGTCCACATATGAACAGCGATGTCTGGGGCTTCCCCAGAGCCAGAGTCCCGGGCAGAGCGCTAGTATAGGCTCTGCTCTGGGGAAGCCTCTGACATCGCTGTCCATACATCGACAACTATGTCAGGGGTTTCCCCAGAGCAGGAGTCCAAGTGATGTCAGGAGCACAGCAGGAGTCCCAGGAAGAGCCTACTAGCGCTCTGCCCGGGACTCCAGCTCTGGGGTTGCCCCTGACATCTCTGTCCATATATGGACAGTGATGTCAGGAGCAGAGCTGGAATCCCAGGCTGCACTCACAACTCTACTATTATATCATGTACTTTACTCCAGCCACATCCAGAACTGCAGTCATAACTCTACTGTAACATCATGTCCTATACTTCAGTCACATCCAGTGCTGCAGTCACAACTGTACTGTAACATCAGGTCCCATACTCCAAACAAATCCAGAGCTGCAGTCACAAATCTACTGTAGTTCGAATGCTAGAAGCGACTCTGCTCCGGGACTCCAGCTCTGGGCAAGACTCTGACATCACTGTGGTAGCATCTATGGAGGGCACTGTGGCCTTATCTAGGGGTGTGTTGCGTTATCTACAGAGGGCACTGTGGCAGCATCTACAGAGGGCACTGTGGCAGCATCCACCGAGGGCACTGCGGCAGCATCCACCGAGGGCACTGTGGCACTATCTAAAAAGGGGCTGCCCATTCTTGACATGTGTGTCTGCCAAACGCTGCTAGCGGTATTATTATAGTAATGTAGTATTGTAGTAATGTAGTATTATTATTATAGTAATATAGTGTTAGGCTGGGTTCACACAACCTATTTTCAGGCGTAAACGAGGCGTATTATGCCTCGATTTACGCCTGAAAATACGCTCCAATACGTCGGCAAACATCTGCCCATTCATTTGAATGGGTTTGCCGACGTACTGTACCGACGACCTGTAATTTACGCGTCGTCGTTTGACAGCTGTCAAACGACGACGCGTAAAATGACTGCCTCGTCAAAGAAGTGCAGGACACTACTTTGGACGTAATTTTAGCCGTTTTTCATTGAATTCAATGAAGAACAGCTCTAAATTACGGCCGTCAATGACGCCTCGCAAAATGCGAGGACGAGCAATTACGTCTGAAATTAAGGAGTTGTTTTTTCCTGAAAACAGCTCCGTAATTTCAGACGTAAATGCAGTTTACGTGTGCACATACCCTTATTGTAGTTCAAATAACTAATTACATAGTTACATAGTTACATAGTTAGTACGGCTGAAAAAAGACACATGTCCATCAAGTTCAACCAAGGGAAGGGAAAAGGGAAGGAAAAATTTCTACACATAGGAGCTAATATTTTTTTTGTTCTAGGAAATTATCTAACCCTTTTTTAAAGCCATCTACTGTCCCTGCTGTGACCAGCTCCTGCGGTAGGCTATTCCATAAATTCACCGTTCTTACTGTAAAGAAGCCTTGTCGCCTCTGCAGCTTGAACCTTTTTTTCTCCAGACGGAGGGAGTGCCCCCTTGTTTTTTGAGGGGGTTTTACAAGGAACAGGATTTCACCATATTTTTTGTATGTGCCATTAATATATTTATATAAGTTAATCATGTCCCCCCTTAGTCGTCTTTTTTCAAGGCTAAATAGGTTTAATTCTTTCAATCTTTCCTCATAACTTAAATTCTCCATGCCCCTTATTAGCTTCGTTGCTCTTCTTTGTATTTTTTCCAACTCCAGGGCATCCTTTCTATGAACTGGAGCCCAGAACTGAACTGCATATTCTAGATGAGGCCTCACTAATGCTTTGTAAAGTGGTAATATTACATCCCTGTCCCGCGAGTCCATGCCTCTTTTAATACACGACAATATCCTGCTGGCCTTTGAAGCAGCTGATTGACACTGCATGCTGTTATTGAGTTTATGATTTACAAGTACACCCAGATCCTTCTCAACAAGTGAATCCGCCAGTGTAGCTCCCCCTAGGACATATGATGCATGCAGGTTGTTGGTACCCAGATGCATAACTTTACATTTATCTACATTAAACTTCATCTGCCAAGTGGTTGCCCAAACACTTAGTTTGTTTAAATCTGCCTGTAATTCATGAACATCTTCCATAGTCTGAACTATATTACATAGCTTGGTGTCATCTGCAAAAATAGAAATCGTGCTATTAATCCCATCCTCTATATCATTAATAAATAAGTTGAATAATAGTGGTCCCAGCACTGAACCCTGGGGTACACCACTTATAACCGGGGACCATTCAGAGTAGGAATCATTGACCACAACTCTCTGTATACGGTCTTTGAGCCAATTCTCAATCCAATTACAAACTATATTTTCTAAACCTATAGTCCTTAATTTACCCATTAGGCGTCTATGGGGGACAGTGTCAAATGCCTTTGCAAAGTCCAAAAACACTAAATCCACAGCGGCCCCTCTGTCTAGACTTCTGCTCACCTCTTCATAAAAACAGATTAGGTTGGTTTGACAACTTCTGTCCTTAGTAAAACCGTGCTGGCTGTCACTTATAATGCTATTTATTGTGACATAATCCTGTATATAGTCCCTCAATAGCCCCTCAAACATTTTCCCCACGATGGATGTTAAGGTTACTGGTCTATAATTACCCGGGGAAGACCTAGAGCCCTTTTTGAAAATAGGCACCACATTTGCCCTGCGCCAGTCCCTTGGCACTATACCAGTCACTAGAGATTCTCTGAATATTATGAAAAGGGGGACAGAAATAACTGAACTAAGCTCTTTAAGAATTCTAGGGTGTAACCCATCTGGTCCCGGGGCCTTGTGCACATTTATTTTATTTAATTTAGCTTGGACCATCTCTACATTCATCCAATTCAGTATATCAACTGATATATTAACAGCACTGGCACCGGCTACATCAGCTGCTCCTTCTTCAGTTGTATATACAGAGCTAAAGAACCCATTTAGTAACTCTGCCTTCTCTTGATCCCCTGTGATCAACTCCCCATTACCATTATCTAGGGGTCCTACATGTTCAGACCTTGGCTTTTTTGCATTTATATGCTTGAAGAATTTTTTGGGATTTGTTTTACTATCCCTGGCCACATGCCTTTCATTTTGTATTTTTGCTAATTTTATTACATTTTTTCAGATTTTATTAAGCTCTTTATATTTTACAAAGGCTACAGCTGTACCCTCAGATTTGTATTTTTTAAATGCCCTTTTTTTGTCATGTATTGCCCCTTTCACAGAAGGTGTAAGCCATGTGGGGTTTAATTTGAGTCGTTTATACTTGTTACCTGTAGGAATAAATTTTGCACTATAATAACTCAAAGTAGATTTGAAAATCTCCCATTTATCATTTGTTCCATTATTTGACATTAGTTCTTCCCAGTCTATATCCTGAATTGCAGCCCTCATCCTAGGGAAATTGGCTTTCTTAAAATTAAATGTTTTTGCCCTCCCAGCCTGCGTTTTTTTTTTTAAAGTATAGGTAAAATGTAACTATATTATGATCACTGTTACCGAGGTTTTCACGAACATTGACATTCCCAACAAGATCTGCATTATTAGAAATGACCAGATCCAACAGAGCTTCACCTCTAGTCGGGTCTTCCACAAATTGGCCCATAAAATTTTCCTGCAACAGGTTGAGGAAATGTCTCCCCTTTGCAGTTGAAGCCGAACCATGACACCAATTAATATCCCGGAAATTAAAATCTCCCATTATCACTACAGTACCCGCCTGTGCAGCCCGCTCCATCTGTTTATATTATTGATTAATAATAATTTTGTATTGTATCAAATTTGAAAGTAATGCGTCCCGTCAACTTCCCATTTTTTCTATATGCGGCCCACTTACCCGGCTGAGTTTGAGACCCCTGCATTAGACTATATAGGAAGACAGGAAAGCAGAGTATCATAAAATAAAAGTTTCAGCTTTTTGAAATGCAGGTACAGCAGAGATGTAGTTCATGCAGGAATGAAATGGATTATATACCTGTATGAAGAGAAGAGAGATGGATGTTAGATCTGTGCCATGTATAACTGCCAGGACACTTTGATAGTATGACACTTCGACAGAGATGACTTATGACTTCTGCATTCATGCCCCCCTGCACGAGTCAATACTCCAATACATGTAACAAGTTAATATATACTGAGTATACTCATACTATATGTAGTACAGTATAAACACGGTATCACAATCCTATGTTATACCAACTCCCACTTACCTAAACATATATATGAATACAGTTACGTTGCAATACAATACACATGCACATGCTCACTGTTTCTGTCCCACTCCTTCGTAGCAATAACTATCCCTGTACACTAAGGGTAAGAGGGTTACCAGGGGATATGCAGGTAAACAAGTGTTACTGACTTAGGGCGCTGCAAGGGTTAACAGGGACTGCAAGGGCTATCAGGGACTGCAAGGGCTAACTGGGGTATGGGTATGTGAATGAGGGGGTAGCAAGAAAGGGTGACTTAGGGAACCGGGGTATGGGAATGTGCAGGTAGGGGTGCAGGTAACTTAGGGAACCAGGGCATGGGAATGTGTAGGTAACTTAGGGAGCCAGGGGTATGGGAATGTGCAGGTAGGGGTACAGGTAATTGGGGGTTGCAGGAAAGGGTTACTGGGGAGGTATTAGCTCGTTGTATAGGGGGAGTAGATACTTAGCGGTTCATGTGGTCCGAGTTGGTGTGTCTTCAGGGAGGCAGGAAACAAGAGAGAGAAGTGTGGGACCGTTTGTCCTTTTAAAACCCTCCCGTGCACATCTGTGTGACATCACATGCTCATGCACGTGCAAGGGGGGGGGGGCATGGGCTTATGGTTTCCTCATGGAATCTCATTACCTGGTGAGGGGGATAGAAGCAGTTGGAACTTCCTGCTTCCTAGATTTGTTCTAATGTCTTCTCCCCCCTCCCCCAGAGGGAAGAGATACACACCTAACTAATATCTGACATAGAAAACACTTCCCTTTACAGCGTCAAAGAGGGTAAGTATAAAAAAAGATTACTGTCTGCTGGCTTAGACACAGGGTCCAACAGACCGTGTGATACACATAGGATCAGACATGACATGTGGTAGGCTTATATACAGGGCCCAGCAGACAGAATCACACATGGTGTCATAATGTCTGCTGGGTCCTGTATCTAAGCCTACCTTGTGGGCCATCACACGGACAATATTTATCTTCATCTGAATAAGCCCCTTAGGATGGGCCGCTACTCATGGGCCAGTGTTGTGTACTTGCCCCCAGCATAAAATTTGCCAGCCAGGACCTATGCCCGGTGGCGGCATTAGCGACACTACATTGAATAGTATCTGCATCCTTAGGACGCATATACTATTGAACACTATGACAGAGCAGGGAGGCATCTCCCTGCTCTGCTATCTACTAGACTACAGGCCAAGTACAGCCTGCAGCCTGTCATGCGCATTGACGGGATCCCTGCACAGGCCGGCACGATGAAGTCACTTGATCACGCCAGCCTACGCAAGGATCCCATGTGCGCTGATACACTATATGGTGCTATCTACATGTGGGGGGGGGGGGGGGGGGTTTTGTACGGCCAGGGACGATTCTAGCTTTTTTTGCGGCCTGAGGTGAAAATTTAAATGGTGGCCTGCCACAGGCTGTTCTACGGCCTCACAAAAAATGTAAATTAAAAAATCATACCACCCATCATCTCACTGCAGATCATACAGTGACTACATTACTGATTAGAGGTAGAAAAAATATTTACATTAAGGCACTCCTCATCTGGTCCAGATCTCTATGATGACTTCTCCCGGCCATGGCTCATTTCAGCAGTTTTCCGCTCAGATTTCTTCAGCTTCTCACTTTTCAAACATTTCTGCACCTATATATGTAGATAAAATTCTTATGGTGCCACACACTACGTCCCTAAATATAATAGCGCCATACACTGCACCTCTAATTATAATAACACTGTGTTCCTGATTATAATAGCACCACAAAGTGTGTCCCATACACACACAGTGCCCACTGTAGATAGTGCCCACGTAGAGCCCCCTGTAGCGAGTGCCCCACATAGAGCCCCCTATAGATAGCCCCTCTGTAGATTATGCTCCTCATATAGCCCCCGCATACAGCCCTACCCCCCCTGTCGATAGTACTGCACATATAGCCCCCACATACAGCCCTACCCCCTCTAGATAGTGCTGCACATACAGCCCCCACATACAGCCCTACACCCCTGTAGATAGTGCTGCACATATAGCCCCCTACATACAGCCCTACCCCACTTTAGATAGTGCTGCACATACAGCCCCCACATTACAGCCCTACGCCCTGTAGATAGTGCTGCACATATAGCCCTTCACACTTTTAGCAAAAAAAAACACAAAAAAACTTTACATACTCACCTAAACCCGCTCCATCTTCTTGCAATGCAGGTCCGCTGGGGCAGAACGAAGCGGCACTGAGTGGCAGGGCAATCATTCTGCCAGGCCAATCACCACCTTTCAACGTTGCGTCGTTGAACAGCACTGATTGGCAGGCTGCCTTGCGCCACTTACATCAGTGAAAGGCACTGAATAGTGGGGCACGGAACATGTCCCAACATTCAGCGCTTATGCATGTAATTGTATCTGTGTCCTATAGATGCAGGTACAATTATGGTGCATGAAGGGGTGCCCCTGCCGCCCCTCAATGAGGCAGCAGGTTGCCGCCTGAGGTGAGATACTCCTCTCGCCTCATGGACGGTGCGGCCCTGTGTATGGCGCTATCTACGGGAAGGGGGCTGTAAGGCGCCATCTACAAGGGGGAGGTGGGGGGTGCTATCTACAAGTAGGGTGAGACACTGCCTAAAGGGGGCGCTGTATAGCACTGTATAAAAGGGGGGGCTGTTTTGCACCTAGGGCAGGGGGGGAGCCAGTAAAAAGTTTGCTATGGGGCCCAGTCTTTCCTAGTTATGCCCCTGAATGTGGCGATGAAAAAAAACATCCCAATGATGGGGAACATGGAAGCGAGGTCGCCCGTATTATACCAGAGCAACACTTTCCCAGCAAAAACAAAGGAGTCCAAAATGTGCTGAGTGTTGCAAAAGGGGATAAGAAAGGATACCGTTTATCAGTGACACTGGTTTGCGCATAACGGATTACTTCACAGCGTACCACACATCTATGGATAGTTTTATTATTTACCCATTATACCCTCTTATAATGGCCGGATCTAATCCGCACAGCTTACATATGCCCCCACATTATAAACTGAAATACCGGTAATAAACAAAAACTACTACCAAGAAAAGTCCACGCTCAAAATGGTGCTTCTTCCCTTCTAAGCCCTGTAGTGCGCCCAAACAGCAGTTTACATCCACATGTAAGGCATTTCCATAACCGGGAGAACCCGCTTAACATTTATGAGGTAAGATTCTCCATTGGCTCAGCATATTGAGCGGTGCAATGGCATATCAGTGGAAACATTTCAATTTGCATTATCCACTGCGTATTAATTTCTGAAAAACACCTTTGGGGTCTAAATGCTCACTGCACCCCTGATAAATGCCTTTAGGGGTGTAGTTTCTAAAATGGGGTCAAATACCTCACCTTTTCTTCTGAAACCTCCCAAATCTCCAAACAGCAGTTTATAACCACATATGGGGTATTACCGTACTCGAGAGACATTGCTTTACAAATGTAGAGGTGCTTTTTCTTCTTTATGTTGATCTAAAACTACATCTTATTGGGAAAAAATATATATTTTTTCATTTTCATGGCTTATTTATAATTAATTCAGCAAAAATTCTTTGGGGTGAAAAGTCTCACTATACCCCTATATGATTCCTCAAGGGGTGTAGTTTCCCAAATGGAGTCAGTGTTGGGGTGTTTCCAATATATTAGTACTACAGGGCTCAGCAAATGCGACATGGCGCCCAGAAACCATTCCAAAACCCAAACGGCGCTCCTTACATTTTAAGCCCTACCATGTGTCCAAACAGCAGTTTATGACTGCATATGGGGAATTGCTGTACTCGGGATAAATTGCTTTACAAACGTTGGGTGCTTTTTCTCCATTAGTTCCTGTGAAAAAAAAAATTAAAAATTTGTTAAAACTACATTTTATTGGAAAAAATATTTTCATTTTCATTTTCATTTTTTACGGCCTACTTCCAATAACCTGCGAAAAACCTGTGGGGTCAAAATACTCACTATAACCTTAGATAATTTCCTTGAGGGGTGTAGTTTTTTTAAATGGGGTTACTTGTGGCGGATTTCCACTGTTTTGGTCATTCAGGAGCTTCGCAAATGTGACATGGCCTCCACAAATCATTCCAGCTAAATTTGAGCTCCAAAAGCCATATGGTGCTCCTTCCCCTCTGAGCCCTGCCGTGTGTCCAAACAGCCATTTATGACCACATATTGGATATTGCTGTACTCGGAAGAAATGGTTTTACAAATGTAGGTGTGCTTTTCCTCTTTTAAGTCCTTGTGGAAATGAAAAAATATTCTATGTTTTATTGGAAAAAATTTAATACATTTTTTTTCACATCCCAATTCTAATAAAATCTATGAAACACCTGTGGTGTCAAAACGCTCACTACACACCTAGATAGATTCCTTGTGGGGTGTAGTTTCCAAAATGGGGTATTTTTTGGGGGTGTTTCCTTTGTTTTGGTACCACAAGACCTCTTCAAACCTGACATGGTGCCTAAAATATAATCTAATAAAGAGAAGGCCCCAAAATCCACTAGGTGCACCTTTGGTTCGAAGGCATGTGCTTCAGTCCATTAGCACACTAGTGCCACATGTGGGTTATGTCTAAAAACTACAGAATCCAGGTAATAGATTTATAGTTTTATTTCTCTGGAAAAGCCTCCTCTGCTACAGAGAAAAATGGATTAAAAATTAATTTCTTTAAAAAAAAATTGAATTTGTAAATTTCACCTCTACTTTGCTTTAATTCCTGTGAAACGCCTAAAGGGTTTTGAATTCTTTAAAGGGGGCAGTTTTTTAAAATGGGGTGATTTATGGGAGTTTGTTAAGTATGGGCCCTTAAAGTCACTTCAGAACTGAAAATGTGAGAAATTTCTGCTAAAGTAATAAGCCTTTCAACGTCCTAGAAAAATAAAAAGCATATTAAAAAAACCGATGCCAATCTAAAGTAGACATATGGGAAATGTAAACTGGTAACTATTTTGCGGGCTATAACTATCTGTCTTACAAGAAGATACATTTAAATTGATAAAATTCTAATTTTTGCAATTATCAAAACATTTTGGTGTTTTTCACAATTAAATATGTCGATCAAATTTTACTACTAACAAAGTCCAACGTGTCATGAGAAAACAATCTCAGAATCGCTTGGATAGGTAAAAGCATTTTAAAGCTATTACCACGTAAAGTGAGACATGTCAGATTTGAAAAATGAGGCTCTGTCAGGAAGGTCAAATCTAGCGGCAGCAGGAAGGGGTTAATGTTTAACCTAAGAAAATATATACATTTTATTGGGTTATTTTTGTGACCGTCCTGGATTTTTTCATATTGGCTTACATTAATATTATGTAATTATTTCTTCCAGGTTCAGAAAAAGAGAGGGGACTGGTGCAATGGAAGAAAGGAGCAAATGCCAATAGTGACACATGCACAGACCTGAAAACTTACGATTTTCCATGTGGGATGAAATTAGTTAAGCGAGTAAAGTGCTTCCGATGGCTACCTATATGTCCAGTTTTTAAAGGATTCAAAGCTTCTGTTCAAAAGGATCCAGTCAGAGATACGATGAATCAGGATAGCAAATCATTCTGTACTAGAGTGTAATACAAAATATAAACCAAAACTTCTATGCCATTGTAGATGAAAAACCAATTGTCAGAAAAGCTTCTTATAGCAACTTTATAAGTCAAGTTTGCAATTTAAAGTGACGTTTTGACCAAAAATAAAGATTTGTTTTCTTTCTTTAAATGGACCCCATTGGATCTATTAACATACCTGGGTGTTCATGTCTTTTAATCTATGCCTTCAAATTCTTGTTTTCAACGTGTCCACAATACTAAATAAGAGCATGAAAAAAAACAAATTAGAGACAATTATGATACCCAAAAGTCATTAGCAAAGTTTATTATACATACAAATATATAAACAAGTATCCAATATGAAACAAAGGACAAAAGGAGAGAACACAGTGGGCAACCCAAAACACTACAAAAAAAAGTGAAGCCTCACAAAATACCAATTCTAATAAAAGGCATTTGGTAAACCAGTTAAGATTGTCACAACAATGTATATGTCATAAAAAATACTGAATGGACAGATACTGTAATGACAAACATTTATAATGTGTGATGGTATCAAACCATTACGAAAATAAAACCAATATAAATACAGCACTCCTTTGGAGAGTAGTGAAAAACAGGCTGATCATTGCAGCAAAAAAGAGAAAATCAAAATAAGACCAGCCACACAATATGTAACATGACTTCCAGGGGTAGATTGGGAGCTTAAAGTGGTCCTGGAAGAAAAATCTAAAAGTGGCTCAACATTGGGGGTGGGGCCAGCACAAATAGGTGGAGTCAGCAAACCGTTAGCTGTAGCCACATAGGTGATAGATCTAATTATGTAGTCTTATTATTATTGTCAGCATTGGGCTGTGTTCACATCTGCATTGGACGCTCTTAGGCGGCTTTCACACCACAGTATTTCTATTAATATAATGTATGTGCTGATAAAGCTCCCAGGACATGCATTAAACGGTTTAAAAAATTGATGTCTCTGCTGTCCGTTCTCCATAGGTGCCCATGTTAAAAAAAAACACATACATATGCATGGAAAAAGTGCAGCCTTTAAAGCTATTCCACGCAGCAAAAAAAAAAGTGTTGAGTGTATGGGAGTCTATGGATCAATTTATCTAAGGCATCAGGAGCTTTCTCACCGCATATAGTAAAATGATAGAAATACCATGGTGTGAAAGAAGCCTTAAATACCAAAATAGTGCAGCATGCTGGGCAGCAAGTGGTAGGGGTACTGTGGGGAACAGAAAGTGGCAGGGGGGTCTCATAGGTTGCAGGGGACACTGAAGAGGATTTTGAACCTTTATTTATGATGGTGGCACAGATGGTGGCACAAGGGGGAGATGGGCATAGGAGGAATAGGTTAAGTGGGGGGCCAGAGGGGAGAGTGTAGGTGAAAGCTGGGCCGTATTTAGTTGATGCTGCCCTAGGCACGTTAATTGCTGATGTCCCCTATAACTCCTGAAGTTACAGAAAGAGCGCTGGACCCAAGAAACGTAAGCATAAGGCCCTGTTCACACGTAGTTTCTTGACACGTTTTTTGACGCCGAAACCACGTCAGAAAACGCGTCAAAAAACGTCCGAAAACGTGTCCCATTGGTTTCAATGGGAGGCATTTTTTTCCCCGCAAGCGGTAAAACCGGCTCGCAGGTAAGAGCAGCGGCATGCCCTATATTTGTGCGTTTACGTCTCTGACCTTCCGTTGACATCAATGGGAGGCAGAGAAAGCATTTTTTTGCTGCGTTTTTGGCTGCTGCGCTCAATGGCCACGGGTGAAAAACGCGGCAAACGGCGTGCAGGCTGATCAAAACCTGCCTCAAAATGCAGATGGAATTTTAAGGAAGAATTTTCTGCCTGCAAAAAACTCAGTGTAAACAGCGCCTAATAATGCTTTTTTATGTGTTACTGATTATTTATTTTTTGGTGTTTTATGACAGGTTGGGTTGTTAAACTACTTCGGATTACAGGACTACTTCGATTACAGACGTTTTTTTTTTAATTCTCAATAAAATGGTTAACAAAGGTGGTGTCTGTTTGTTCTTTCAATAAAATATTTTTTTTAATGTCTGTTTTTTGTTTTTTAACTTTATCACTACTGCCTTAGTAATGGCCGTTTTCTGATCGACAGCATCCATTACTAACGCTGGGGCTTAGCGTTAGCCGGTAAAAGGCTAACACTAACCCCCATTATTACCCCAGTATCCACCACCACCAGGGGCACCGGGAGAGCCAAGTACGATCCAGTGTCCGACCATCTGTAGCGATGGCTGGCCACTGGGGAGGGGGCAGGCTGGTATTATTCATCTGGGAAAGCCCAAAAATCGTGGCCATTCGCACCCTGGTACTGCTAGTCTGCTGCTGCTATGTTGTAACTGGCTAGTTCTGAAAAATGGGGTTAATCCCCATGTTGTTATTTTCTGATTATAAATTATTCTTTTTTTCTTTAAAAATTATGTGGGATCCCCCCTCCCATTTTTTTTTATAACCAGCCAGATACAGTATAGCAACAGCAGGCTAGCATTACCAGGTTGGGAAAGGCCATGGTTTCTGGGCTTTCCCAGTCTAATAATGCCAGCATGCGGCCACCCCATTACACAACCATCACTGCAGATTTTCGGGTACTGGATCATACCATGCTCTTCCTGGTACCCTGGTGTCGGTGGATACCGGGATAATAATGGGGATTAGTGTTAGCCTATTCACCAGCTAAAAGTAACCCCCTCCTTAGTAACGGATGCTGCCAATCACACAGCGACCATTACTAAGGCAGTAGGAATATAGTTAAAAAAACAGACATAATAAAATATTTTATTGAAATAAAATGCACCCACACAACCCTTGTTAACCATTTTATTGAGAATAAAAAAAGCAGTCTTTGAAGTAGTCCTCGAATCCGAAATAGTAGTCCAATAACTCAACCTGTAAAAAATAAATAAATAATCAGTGACACATATAAAAGCAAAGCAATTATTATACTTCCCTTTCCTGGCTCCAGCGCTGGATCTGGAAATTCCTGACGTCACTGCCCATATATGGATAGTGACGTCAGGAGAAACGCTGGAGTTCCTGAGCAGAGTGCTAGTACAGGCTCTGACCAGGGATTACGGTCCAGGGAAAGCTCCTGACGTCACTGTCCATATATGGACAGTGACGTCAGGGGCTTCCCCAGAGTCAGAGTCCCCAGGCAGAACATAATAAGGCCTCTGCCCCGGGATTCCAGTCCTGGGAAAACTCCTTACATCACTGTCCATATATGGACAGTGATGTCAGGAGCAGTGCTGGAGTCCCCGGGCAGAGTGCTAGCTGATGCTCTGCTCACGGACTTTAGGCCGTGTGAATTGCCCCATTGGGGTTAACAGATTTTAATTCAGCCGTGTGACTGCCGTTAAAAAAAAAAACAATCACGCGGCCGTTAAAAATGGTTGTGTGAATAGAGCCTTAAATGGGTTTTCCCATCAGGGACATTTATGACGTATCCAATGTCAGGAGCAGTGCTGGAGTCCCGAGCAAAGCGCTAGTTGATGCTCTGCTCGGGGACTCCAGCAATAGGCAGTGACAGCCCCTTGCGGTCATGCCATTGATAACACACCGACACTAACAGCACAGGAAGCAAGCCCTCAGTCACATGGTGTAGTGTCGGCGCATCATCAATATTAGAAAAGCTACAGGACTTCCGGAAACAATTCACTGGGTTTGAACGGCACCATTTAGTACCGAATTTTTAACTAAAGTACGTTAGTAAGTGACTTCTTTTTACATAAAAATGTTAATGCAATTTTTTGCAATTTGTTCCCCTGGATAACCCCCTTAACTCCTTCAAGACACAGCCTATTTTGGCCTTCAGGACACAGCCAATTTTTTCAAATCTGACATGTTTCACTTTATGTGGTAATAACTTCGGAATGCTTTTACCTATCCAAGCAATTCTGAGATTGTTTTCTCGTGACACATTGGACTTTATGTTACTGGCAAAATTTGCTCGATACACCAAAACACCAAAATTTAGCGAAAAATTGCAAAAATTAGCATTTTTCTACATTTATATGTATCTGCTTGTAAGACAGATAGTAATACCACACAAAATTGCTAATGCTAATTAACATCACCCATATGTCTACTTTAGATTGGCATAGTTTTTTGAACATCCTTTTATTTTTCTATGACATCACAAGGCTTAGAACTTTAGCAGCAATTTCTCACATTTTCAAGAAAATGTCAAAAGGCTATTTTTACAGGGGACGGTTCAGTTGTGAAGTGGATTTTAGGGCCTTATATATTAGAAACCCTCGATAAGTCACCCCATTTTAAAAACTTCACCCCTCAAAGTATTCAACACAGCATTTAGAAAGTTTCTTAACCCTTTAGATCAGGGGTCTCAAACTCGGACGGGTAAGTGGGCCGCATATAGAAAAAATGGGAAGTTGACAGGCCGCATTACTTTCAAATTTGATACAATACAAAATTATTATTAATCAATTAGTTATTTGAACTACAATAACACTATATTACTATAATAATAATACTACATTACTACAATACTATATTACTATAATAATACCGCTAGGTTTAAAATTTGAGATATTTCTCCACGTGCTTATTTCAACAATCCAGCTTTCCAGTTTAAGTGTCGCTAAATGCAGTCCGGAGGCTCAGTTCGCAGCGTATGGCAGACACACATGTCAAAATTGGGCAGCCCCTATTTGGATGCTGCCGCAGTGCCCTCGGTGGATGCTGCCGCAGTGCCCTCGGTGGATGCTGCCGCAGTGCCCTCGGTGGATGCTGCCGCAGAGTCCTCCGTGTATGCTGCCACATTGTCCTCTGTAGATGCTGCCACAGTGCCCTCTGTAGATAATGCAACACACCCCTAGATAAGGCCACAGTGCCCTCCGCAGATGCTACCACAGTGATGTCAGGGTCTTGCCCAGAGCTGGAGTCCCGGAGCAGAGCCGCTTCTAGCACTCGAACTACAGTAGATTTGTGACTGCAGCTCTCGATTTGTTTGGAGTATTGGACCTGATGTTACAGTACAGTTGTGACTGCAGCACTGGATGTGACTGGAGTATAGGACTTGATGTTACAGTAGAGTTATGACTGCAGCTCTGGATGTGGCTGGAGTATAAGACATGATGTTACAGTAGAGTTGTGACTGCAGCTCTGGATGTGACTGGAGTATAGCACATTATATAATAGTAGAGTTGTGACTGGAGCTCTGGGTTTGTTTGGAGTATAAAACAAGATGTTTGCATCTGCATCTACTGATCTTGCAGTAGAGTTGTGAGTGTAGCTGTGGATGTCTCTGGAGTATAGTACATGATGTTACAGTAGAGTTGTGAGTGCAGCTCTGGATGTGACTGGAGTATAACATGTTACAGTAGAGTGGTGACTGCAGCTCTGGATGTGACTGGAGTAAAGTACATGATATAATAGTAGAGTTGTGAGTGTAGCTGTGGATGTCTCTGGAGTATAGTACATGATGTTACAGTAGAGTTGTGAGTGCAGCTCTGGATGTGACTGGAGTATAACATGTTACAGTAGAGTGGTGACTGCAGCTCTGGATGTGACTGGAGTAAAGTACATGATATAATAGTAGAGTTGTGAGTGCAGCCTGGGATTCCAGCTCTGCTCCTGACATCACTGTCCATATATGGACAGAGATGTCAGGGGCAACCCCAGAGCTGGAGTCCCGGGCAGAGCGCTAGTAGGCTCTTCCTGGGACTCCAGCTGTGCTCCTGACATCACTGGGACTCCTGCTCTGGGGAAGCCCCTGACATCATTGTCGATATATGGACAGCGATGTCAGAGGCTTCCCCAGAGCAGAGCCTATACTAGCGCTCTGCCCGGGACTCCGCTCTGGGGAAGACCCTGACACACTGTCCATATATGGGCAGCGATGTCAGGGAATTCCACAGAGTCCCGGAGCAGAGCCGATACTAACGCTCTGCCCGGGACTCCGCTCTGGGGAAGACCCTGACACACTGTCTATATATGGGCAGCGATGTCAGGGAATTCCACAGAGTCCAGGAGCAGAGCCGATACTAGCTCTCTGCCCGGGACTCCTCTCTGGGGAAGCCCTAGACATCGCTGTTCATATGTGGACAGCGATGTCAGGGAATTCCACAGAGTTCCGGAGCAGAGCCGATACTAGCTCTCTGCCCAGGACTCCTCTCTGGGGAAGCCCCAGACATCGCTGTTCATATGTGCACAGCGTTGTCAGGGAATTCCACAGAGTCCCGGAGCAGAGCTGATACTAGCGCTCTGCCCGGGACTGCTCTCTGGGGAAGACCCTGACACACTGTCCATACATGGGCAGCGATGTCAGGGAATTGCACAGGGTCCCGGAGCATAGCCTGTACTAGCGCTCTGCCCGGGACTCCGGCTCTGGGGAAGCCCCAGACATCGCTGTTCATATGTGGACAGCGATGTCAGGGAATTCCAGGGTCTCGGAGCAGAGCCGATACTAGCGACTCTGTGCCCAACGGGCCGCAGATGACAGCCCCAGGGGCCGCAGGCGGCCCGCAGGCCGCGTGCTTGAGACCCCTGCTTTAGATGTTTCACAGGAATTAAGGCAAAGTAGATGTGAAATTTTCAAATTTCTTTTTTTTTTTTGCAGAAATTCATTTTTCATCAATTTTTTTTGTAACACAGAAAGTTTTAGCAGAGAAATGCAACTCAATATCTATTGCCCAGATTCTGCACTTTTTAGAAATACCCCACATGTGGCCCTAGTGCACTTATTGACTGAAGCAACGGCCTCAGAAACAAAGGAACACCTAGAGGATTTTGGGGCCTCCTTTTTATTAGAAAATATTTTGGGCTCCATGTCGGGTCTGAAAGGCTCTTGCAGCACCAAAATAGTGGAAATCCCCCAAAAGTGACCATATTTTGGAAACTATACCCCTTGATGAAATTATCTAGGGGTATAGTGAGCATTTTGAGCCCGCAGGTGTTTTTCAGAAATTATGGGAACTAGGCCCTGAAAATGAAAATCTACATTCTTTCAAAGAAAATGTAGGTTTAGCTAATTTTTACTAATTTCCACAAGGACTTTAGCTCAAAATTTTTCATTTTCTCAACAAATAAAGGAATAAAAGAACCCCAACATTTGTAAAGCAACTTCTCTGGAGTACGGCAATACCCCATTTGTGGTCATAAACTGCTGTTTGGGCATACGGCAAGGATCAGAAGAGAAGGAGCACCATTTGGCTTTTGGAGCACAAATTTTGCTGGATTGGTTTCTTGACATCATGTCACTTTTGCAAAGCTCAGTGGAAACTCCCCAAAAGTGACTCAATTCACGAAACTACACCCCTTGAGGAATTCATCTAGGGGTGTAGTGAGCATTTTGACCCTACAGGTGTTTCATAGATTTTATTAGAATTGGGCAGTGAAAATAAAAAAAAATCCTTTTTCTTCAATAAGACGTAGTTTTAGCTGAAAATGTTTCATATTCTCAACAAATAAATGAAAAAAAGCACCCCAACACTTGTAAAGCAACTTCTCCTGTGTATGGCAATACCACATATGTGGTCATAAACTGCTGTTTGGGTACAGAGTAGGGCTCAGAAGGGAAGGAGCGCCATTTGGCTTTTGGAGTACAGATTTTGCTGGATTGGTTTCTGGTCGCTATGTCGGATTTGCAAAGTCCCTGTGGGACCAAAACAGTGGAAACCCCCCAGAAGTGACCCCATTTTGGAAACTACACCCCTCAAGGTGTAGTGAGCATATTAACCCCACAGGTGAGTGGCAGAAATTGGTGTGCACTCGATGTTGCAGAGTGAAAATGTTTTTTCAATAGATATGCCAATATGTGGCGCCCAGCTTGTGCCACTGGAGACACACACCCCAAAAATTGTTAAAAGGGTTCTCCCGGGTATGGCGATGCCATATATGTGGAAGTAAACTGCTGTTTGGGCACACTGTAGGGCTCAGAAGGGAGGTAGCGCCATTTGGTTTTTGGAGCGTGGATTTTGCTTGTAGTAGTTTTGTTTTGAGTCTTACTGGTGTTTCTGTTTATAATGTGGGGGTACATGTAAGGCGGGCGGAGTATATAAGGGGCATAGTCAGGTGGTATAGTGAAGTAAAAAAAAACAATAAAATAATTCATAGATGTGTGTTATGTTTCTGCACAGGCCGGTGTCGCACTAATAAATGGTCTTTACTTATTCCCCTTTTGGTCCACACTCGGCACCTTTGAAGTTTGGGGAATTTTGCTGGGAAAGTGTTGTCCTGGTATAATACGGGCGCCCTCACTTACAGCAGATATGTTTGGGCCCTCCCCTTCCTGGTTCCCTAATTTTAGGGGCCTTGATAATTCGCTACTTGAAACAGAAGAAACGTTCCCCTCGGGCCGGCACAACTGCATATTTTTATTTCCTGGCTTATTGGTGCCTTGACTAATTTTATTTTTTCATAGACGTATTGGTATGAAGGCTGTTTATTTTTGTGGGACGAGCTGTAGTTTTTATTAGTACCATTTTGGGGTAAATGCGACTTTTTGATCACTTGTTATCCTTTTTTTTTTGGGAGGCAAGGTGACCAAAAAACAGTAATTATGGCATATTTTTTTAGTTCTTTTTATACAGCGTTCACCACACATTATAAATTACATGTTAGCTTTATTCTGCGGGTCAGTCCGATTCCGGTAATACCTAATTTATAGCACTTTTTTATGTTTTACAACTTTTTGCACAATAAAATAACTTTTGTAAAGAGAATGGATTTTTTCTGTCGCCAAGTTGTGAGAGCCATAACGGTTTTTAAATTTTTTGTCGACGGAGCTGTATAAGGGCTTGTTTTTAGCGAGACGAGTTATAGTTTTTATAGGTACCATTTTTAGGTACATGCGACTTTTTGATCACTTTTTATTTCAATTTTTGGAAGACAAAGTGACCAAAAAATAGCGATTATGTCAGTATTTTTTAGTTATTTTTTTTACGGCGTTCACTGTGCGGAATAAATAACATAATATTTTTATAGTTAAGGTCGTTACGGTCGCAGCGATACCAAATATGTATGGCTTTATTATTTTTTTCAATAATAAATGACTAGATAACCGAAAAAGGGCGATTGTGTTTTGTGTTATTATTTGAAACTTTTATTGTATTTTTTACAACTTTTATTTTTACTTTTTTTACACTTTTTTTTTTTACACTTTTCTTTAGTCCCACTAGGGGACTTGAAGGTCCAACTGTTTGTTTGATGTTCTAATACATTGCACTACCTATGTAGTGCAATGTATTAGAACTGTCAGTTGTTCACTGACAGCAAGCCGATCAGGCTCCGCCTCCGGGCGGGGCCTAATCGGCTTACTTAATGGCAGATAGGAAGCCATTGGTAGGGCTCCTGTTGCCATAGTAGCAGTCGCCAGCCTTGCCATCGCATGGCAAGGCTGCCGATTTGCTACAAACCTCTAGGATGCAGCGATCACAATGGATCGCTGCATCGAAGGGGTTAATGCCTGGAATCGGAGCAAGCTCCGGTTCTTGGCGATAGATCGGGGTGTCCGCTGTAACATACAGCGGACACCCACTGCTGATGACGCCGGCTCAGCCTCTGAACCGGAAGCTGAGCCGGCGCCATCTTGCCGATGGTACCGGAAGCCTCCTGGGCCCCGCCGACGACGGGGCATTGGAGGATTCCGTTACTGGCGGACGGGGAGGTAAGAATTAGCCCTCCGATCGCCTTTGCAGCCATCACGTTGCTGGGGTGCCGGTGGCTATAAACTCCTTACATGCTGCGATCTCTATTGAACGCAGCATATGAGGGGTTAATCGGTCGGCTCGGAGGCTAGCTCCGGTCCTGGCCGATACCCCAGGGTGCCAGCTGTAACATACAGCTGTCACCCGGCGATGATGTCGCTGGCTCAGCTCCTGAGCCAGCTCCATCTGTTTCACGTACAGTTACGTGGAGATGCGGAAAAAGACCATCTCCCATCACGTAACTGTACGTGAAATGGCGGGAAGGGGGTTAAATAAAATTGACAAAAAAAAAAACATTTTTTACAAAAACATTCAAATAAGTCTCAATACATGAAATATACATATTCCGTATCGTCACGATTGTAATAACAAATTTATAGCGTAATTGCTGATGTTTACGCTGTTAAAGTAAAATCTGCTTTCTCTTATTAACACGAGGTGTGATGAATTTTAAACCTCCATGTGCCTCACATTAATAGTAATTTACCCCATCATGTACCTCACAAATTAACCCAAAGTTGTCCATTGTGACTCAGGAACATGATGGGGTTAATTACTATTAACGAGAGGCACATGGAGGTTACACGCACACACACACTCGATACAAAAAGTCTGCACACCTGCCACGAACAAATACACAGTAAACAGTGAGGTTAGTTTTCCTCCCAAACCTCTGTCCCTACCTACTTGTACAACCCGACCTAAACGACGGCGCACAACTGGCCGGCGTTCCCTATACTAGTACAAGTGAAACTGACAAACAGATAAGACAGAGACAGTACGAAATAACAAAGGGTCACCTGGGAAGTACACAGAGGGAGAGGCAGGGCAATTGCGCCACGGACAAGTCCGGGCGCAAAAGGCGGAGACAGGCGCGCAGGATCAAAAGTCCTCCGGGAGAGTGCGGAAAAACAAAAGTCAGAAGGCAAAGAAAAGTCAGGAGTCTAGCCGGGGTTATGGGTCCCAAAGGAGTCAAAATGCAAGTCGCTCAGGGGAATCTGAAACAAGGAAAAGCACCAGGCTAGATAACTCTAATTACAGGCAAAGGCCTACTACCCCAGGCTGAACTAAATAAGGAGAGGGCGGGAGCTCAGGAACATCAGCCAGGCTTTGATTGGCCTGACGTTCCTGAGCTCCTATAAGCTGCCGACTGCCTCAGTCTGCCAGGCCGTGCGACATCCTGGAGACCGAGGGAGCCACAGGAAGGGAGTACGTGACAGCCCCCTCCCTTTACGAGGGGCCACTAGACCCTCCACCTCTGAACTTTTTTTCAGAAATTTTTTATGAAAGTTTTTTATAAGGGTCCGATCGTGGATATGGGACCCAAGTCCTCTCCTCTGGACTATATCCTTTCCAATGGACCAGGTACTGGATAGACCCCTGAACCTTTCTACTGTCCAGCAACCTGGCCACCTCGAACTCCTGTCCCTCGGGTGTCAATACTGGGACGGGAGGTTTCCCTATGGGAAGGATGGGGGCAACAAATCTCTTCAGAAGGGAGGAATGAAACACATCATGGATGCGGAAGGAGGGGTGCAATTTTAAGCAGAAGGGGACTGGGTTGATCACCTCCTTGACCTCATAAGGACCAATCTACCTGGGGGCGAACATTCTGGAGGGTACCTCAGGCGGAGGTTCTTGGAAGATAACCAAACCCGATCTCACACCAAGAAATCAGGATTGTCCGAACGCCTTTTATTGGCTTGAAGCCGCTGGCGGTCCTGGGCTGCCCTGAGATTACTCTGGACCTGGTCCCAGATGACCCTCAAGTTCTCAGTGAGAAGCTCCACTTCAGGGTTATCTGAAGAAAACCGAGGATTAAAACCATAATTAGCAATTAATGGAGAAACTCCTGATGATGTGTTGATGTGATTATTGAGGGCAAATTCCGCAAGCACCAAAAACCTGAACCATTTATCCTGAGCGTCGGCCACGAAGACTCTGAGATACTGTTCCAGAGACTGATTGGTCCTCTCAGTCTGGCCATTAGTTTCTGGATGGAAGGCCGATGAAAAGAACAAGTCTAGCCCTAACGGCTTGCAGAACGCCCTCCAAAAGAACGATATAAATTGGACCCCCTTGTCAGAGAAGATGTTAACAGGTACCCCGTGCAAACGTAAAATATGTTTAATAACAAGGTTAACTAGCACTTTAGCATTGGGCAATTTCTTCAGGGGAATGAATTGGGCCATTTTACTAAACCGGTCTACAACTACCCAGATCACCGACCTGCCCTGGGACGAGGGGGGGAGATCGGTGATAAAATCCATGGCTAGATGGGTCCAGGGTCCTTGGGGCATCGACAAAGGTCACAGCAACCCTGCAGGTCGGGATCTCTGACTTTTAGACCGGGCGCAGGTCTCACATGAGACCACGTAGGCTCGGACATCCCGTAGCAGCCCTGGCCACCAGAAACCATGGGTGACAAGGTCCCTGGTACCAGAGATGCCTGGGTGACCTGACAGGACTGAGTCATGACACTCCTGGAGGAGCCTCAGCCGGAGGTGTAAGCGTACAAACAGTTTGCCCTCTGGAAGGGCTTCAGGGGCAGAGTCCTGGCTGGCCGTGACCTCTGTGGTCAGTTCAGAGTCTACTATTGCCACTACCGCACCAGGACAGGAAGCAATACTCCTTCGGGTTTGGTCTCAGGTGGAGGGGTGGCCAGAAAACTACGGGACAAAGCATCCGCTTTAATATTCTTTGAACCAGGCCTGTAGGTAACAACAAAATTGAACCTGGTAAAAAAATAGAGCCCATCTAGCCTGTCTAGGGTTGAGTCTACTGGCTGATTTGAAAAAGACCACATTTTTATGGTCAGTGAGGACCGTGACCCAATGTCTTGCACCTTTGAAAAAATGGCGCTATTCCTCCGAAGCCCATTTGATGGCCAGCAGTTGCCGATTACCCACATCGTTATTTTGCTCAGTGGGAGAGAATTTATGGGAAAAGAAGGCACAGGGTCGGAGGTGAGTGTGAGAAGGGGGACCCTGAGACAATACTGCTCCCACACCCACCTCGGAAGCATCCTGTAAAGGATTTGCCAGACACAGCTTCTATGTCGACGCCCGTGGGCAATCAGTCTACACCTGCACCTATGTCTGTGAGACTGACTCCATCTTCCACCACTCAGGATGGCAGGCTTAGGAGTGGGAGAGCCTATCACAGCCTGGCCAGACGGAGCTAGCTTCCCGCACACTGTCTATTTATACCTGCCTTTCCTGTTCCTCCTTTGCCTGTAATTCTTCTATGCTTGTATCCTAGCTTGCTGCTGCTGCTTGTACTACTCATGATCTGCTTGTTATTGACCTTGGCTTTCTGACCACTCTCCTACTCAGCGTTTTGCACCTCGTTCTCTCCTGGTTTGACTCGGCTCGTTCACTACTCTTGTTGCTCACAGTGTCTCCGTGGGCAGCTGCCCCGTTTTCCCTAGCTTCTGTGTACCCTTGTCTGTTTGTCTGTCTTGCACTTACTGAGCGTAGGGACCGTCGCCCAGTTGTACTCCGTCGCTTAGGACGGGTCGTTGCAAGTAGGCAGGGAAAGAGTGGTGGGTAGATTAGGGCTCACCTGTCTGTCTCCCTACTCTGTCATTACATAATCACAGGCCCATATACCTAGTCTACCCTGGTCCCTGACACATCTATGGACCCCCTTGAGACCCTGGCTCAGCAGATGCAGGGCCTCTCCCTGCAGGTCCATGCCCTGGCTCAGAGGGACAACCTGCGTGATGCTTCCCTGGTAGTGCCCCCCACCTCACCTCTCGAACCCCACCTCAAGTTGCCTGACCGGTTCTCAGGGGACCGGAAGACTTTTTTCTCCTTTCGCGAGAGTTGTAGGCTCTATTTTCGCTTAAAGCCCCACTCCTCAGGTTATGAGAGCCAGCGGGTCGGTATAATAATGTCCAGGCTCCAGGACGGGCCCCAAGAATGGGCCTTCTCCTTGGCTCCTGACGTCCCTGAACTTTCCTCCATTGATCTTTTCTTTTCTGCTCTCTGGCTCATTTATGACGAGACTGACAAGACTGCCTTTGCCGAGAGTCAGTTGGTGACCTTACGTCAGGGTAAGAGACCTGTAGAGGAGTATTGTTCTGACTTTAGGAACATTTTGGTGTGAATGACCCTGCCTTGAGGTGCCAGTTTAGGTTGGGTCTATCGAACGCCCTGAAAGACCTGTTAGTTAGCTAGCCCTCTTCTGACTCCCTAGATCAGGTTATGGCTTTAGCGGTACGACTTGACCGACGTCTCATGGAACGACGACTTGAAAGTTTTTGTGCCCTCTCCTCTGACTCCCCCATGATGCCTCCCGAGGTTCCGTTGCTCCGTTCTTCCACGGAAGACTCGGATGTACCTATGCAACTCGGGGCCTCCGTGTCCCCCCAATAACGTAGAGAGTTCCGCAGGAAGAATGGTCTCTGCTTCTACTGTGGGGATGACAAGTATCAAGTGAACAACTGTCCTAGGCGTAAGAATAAGCAGCCGGAAGAACTTTTGCGCCTAAGTGATCGGGGAGGTCACTTGGGCGCACAGGTATTTCCCGTAAAGATGAAACCTAATAAAATCTTGCTTCCCTTTCAGGTCTCTTTTGGTGGTAGGTCTGCTACCGGCAGTGCCTTCGTGGATTCAGGGTCTTCTGCTAATATTATGTCTGTGGAATTTGCTATGTCTCTATCTATGTCATTGATTGATTTGCCTAAACCTGTCCCGGTAGTGAGTATCGACTCCACTCCTCTTGCTAATGGTTATTTTACACAGCATACCCCTGTTTTTGAACTCCTTGTTGGCTCCATGCATTTGGAGCAGTGCTCTGTACTGGTGATGCAGGGATTATCGTCCGATTTGGTTTTAGGCCTTCCCTGGTTGCAGATACATAATCCCATGTTTAACTGGAATACTGGGGATCTTACCAAATGGGGTAATGAATGCATGACGTCATGTTTTTCTGTTAATTCTATTTCTCTCCCTGAGGAGGTGAACACTTTACCTGAGTTTGTTCAGGACTTTGCTGATGTTTTCTCTAAAGAGGCCTCCGAAGTGTTACCTCCTCATAGAGAATACGATTGCGCAATATAATTTGTCCCGAACATGAAGCCATGAGAGAGTATATCCAGGAATGCCTGGCCAAGGGTTACATTCGCCCCTCTACTTCTCCGGTAGGTTCTGGCTTCTTCTTCGTAGGGAAGAAGGATGGTGGTCTTAGGCCATGCATTGACTACCGAAGCTTGAATAAGGTCACTGTAAGGAACCAGTACTCCCTTCCTTTGATTCCTGATCTCTTTAATCAGGTTCAGGGGGCCCAATGGTTCTCTAAGTTTGAACTTCGGGGGGCTTATAACCTTATCCGCATCAAAGAGGGGGATGAGTGGAAGACTGCGTTTAACACGCCCGAAGGTCATTTTGAATACCTCGTCATGCGCTTTGGGTTGTGTAATACTCCCGCAGTCTTCCAGAATTTCATAAATGAGATTTTAAGAGACTACCTGGGGGTATTTCTTGTAGTGTACCTTGATGACATACTTGTGTTTTCCAAGGACTGGTCCTCCCACATTGAGCATGTCAGGAAGGTGCTCCAGGTCCTTCGGGAAAACAAACTCTTTGCTAAGACCGAAAAATGTGTGTTTGGGGTGCAAGAGATACCATTTTTGGGTCAAATCCTCAGTCCTCATGAATTACGTATGGACCCCGCCAAGGTCCAGGCTGTGGCGGAATGGGTCCAACCTGCCTCCCTGAAGGCGTTACAGTGCTTCCTGGGATTCGCTAATTATTACAGGAGATTTATTGCTAACTTCTCGGTCATCGCTAAGCCTCTTACGGATCTCACTCGCAAAGGTGCTGATCTCCTCCACTGGCCTCCTGAGGCTGTCCAGGCTTTTGAGGTCCTTAAGAAGTGCTTTATCTCGGCTCCAGTGCTGGTTCAGCCCAACCAAATGGAGCCATTCATCGTGGAAGTTGACGCCTCCGAGGTGGGAGTGGGTGCTGTCTTGTCCCAGGGTACCAGGTCCCTCACCCATCTCCATCACTGTGCCTACTTCTCCAGGAAGTTTTCGCCCACTGAGAGTAACTATGATATTGGCAACCGCGAACTCTTAGCCATTAAATGGGCATTTGAAGAGTGGCGCCACTTCCTGGAGGGGGCTAGGCACCAGGTAACGGTCCTTACCGACCACAAGAATCTGGTTTTCTTAGAATCTAAACAAGCTCGATGGGCGTTATTTTTTACCAGATTCAACTTTTTGGTCACCTATAGGGCTGGGTCTAAAAATATTAAGGCTGACGCACTGTTGCGTAGCTTCGTGGCCAGCCCTCCTTCGGAGGAAGATCCTGCTTGTATTTTGCCTCCAGGTATAATCATTTCCTCTATTGATTCTGATTTAGTCTCCAAAATTGCGGCTGATCAAGGTTCAGCTCCCGGGAACCTTCCTGAGAACAAGCTACTTGTTCCCCTGCAACTCCGGCTAAGGGTACTTAGGGAAAATCATGAATTTGGCCATCCAGGCATCCTGGGTACCAAGCACCTCATTGCCAGAAACTACTGGTGGCCTGGGTTGCTTAAAGACGTTAAGGCCTACGTCGCCGCTTGTGAAATTTGTGCTAGGTCCAAGACTCCCAGGTCCTGACCAGCGGGCTTACTATGTTCTTTGCCCATTCCCCAGAGACCTTGGACCCATATCTCCATGGATTTTATCACCGATTTGCCTCCATCTCAAGGCAAGTCGTTGGTGTGGGTTGTAGTAGACCGCTTCAGTAAGATGTGCCACTTTGTGCCCCTCAAGAAACTACCCAATGCTAAGACGTTAGCTACCTTGTTTGTCAAACACATCCTGCGTCTCCATGGGGTTCCTGTCAATATTGTTTCTGACAGAGGGGTACAATTTGTTTCATTGTTTTGGAGAGCCTTCTGTAAAAAGTTGGAGATTGATCTGTCCTTCTCCTCGGCTTTCCATCCTGAAACTAATGGCCAAACGGAGAGGACTAATTAGTCTCTAGAACAATATTTAAGGTGTTTTATCTCTGACTGTCAACATGATTGGGTCTCATTCATTCCCCTTGCCGAATTTTCCCTTAATAACCGGGTCAGTAACTCGTCAGGGGTCTCCCCCTTTTTCTGTAATTTTGGGTTTAATCCACGGTTCTCCTCCGTTTCACCTGGTAGTTCCAACAATCCCGAGGTAGATGTCGTTCATCAGGAACTGTGCACAGTCTAGGCCCAGGTTCAGAAGAACCTAGAGGCGTCCCAGAGCATACAAAAGACTCAGGCAGATAGAAGACGCTCTGCTAACCCCTTGTTTGTGGTCGGGGATCTGGTGTGGCTATCTTCTAAAAATGTGCGCCTTAAAGTCCCGTCCAAGAAGTTTGCTCCCCTGTTTATAGGGCCGTACAAGGTCATTGAAGTCCTTAACCCTGTCTCCTTCCGACTGGAGTTGCCCCCATCTTTTCGAGTGCACGACGTCTTTCATGCCTCCCTCCTTAAACGCTGCTCCCCGTCCTTGGCTCCCTCGAGGAAACCTCCGGTCCCTGTTCTCACCCCTGAGGGGGTAGAATTCGAGGTGGCCAAGATTGTGGACAGGAGGATGGTCCAAGGCTCCCTCCAGTACCTGGTCCATTAGAGGGGATACGGGCCTGAGGAGAGGACTTGGGTACCAGCCCGGGATGTTCACGCTGGGGTATTGCTCAGGAGGTTCCACCTTAGTTTCCCCAATAAACCAGGTCCACCTAGAAAGGGTCCGGTGGCCCCTCATAAAAGGGGGGTCCTGTAAGGGATTTGCCAGACACAGCTTCTGTGTCGACGCCCGTGGGCAATCAGTCTGCACCTGCTCCTATGTCTGTGAGACTGACTCCATCTTCCACCACTCAGGATGGCAGGCTTAGGAGTGGGAGAGCCTATCACAGCCTGGCCAGACGGAGCTAGCTTCCGCCCACTGTCTATTTATACCTGCCTTTCCTGTTCCTCCTTTGCCTGTGATTCTTCTATACTTGTTTCCTGGCTTGCTGCTGCTGCTTGTACTACTCATCATCTGCTTGTTATTGACCTTGGCTTTCTGACCACTCTCCTGCTCAGCATTTTGCACCTCGTTCTCTCCTGGTTTGACTCGGCTCGTTCACTACTCTTGTTGCTCACGGTGTCTCCGTGGGCAGCTGCCCCGTTTTCCCTAGCTTCTGTGTACCCTTGTCTGTTTGTCTGTCTTGCACTTACTGAGCATAGGGAGCATCGCCCAATTGTACCCTGTCGCTTAGGACGGGTCGTTGCAAGTAGGCAGGGACTGAGTGGCGGGTAGATTAGGGCTCACCTGTCTGTCTCCCTACCCTGTCATTACACATCCACTTCCACAATAAAGGGTTGAGTTAGATCAGGTTGGATTAGTACGGGGGCAGAGGAAAAGCACCCCTTAAGAATCTCTAAGGCTCGGACCACCTCCAGAGACCAGCGGCGGCGATTACTGAAAAATTTGGGATAAAACGTCTGTAGTAATTTGCGAACCCTAAAAACCTTTGGAGGGCCTTCAGGGAATCAGGCCGGACCCATTCAGATACCGCCTGGACCTTGGCAGGATCCATGCAGAAATCCTCAGGGGTAAGGATGTGTCCCAGGAAAGGCATCTCTTGAGTACCAAAAATACATTTTTCAAATTTAGCGAACAAATTATTCTCCCTGAAAATGTGGAGGACAGTCCTGAAATGTTTGACGTGCGATTCCCAGTGTTTGGGAACACAAAAATGTCATCCAAGTATACCACCAAGAAGAGCCCCAGATAGTCTCCAAAAATATAATTTACGAAAGTCTGGAAAACAGCTGGCGCATTACATAGACCGAAGGGCATCACCAGGTACTTAAAGTGCCTTTCGGCGGTGTTAAAGGCAGTCTTCCACTCATCCCCTTTACGAACTCTAATCAGGTTATAGGCCCCCCGCAGGTCAAACTTAGAGAACCATTGAGCCCCCTGAACCTGATTAAAGACATTGGGGATGAGCGGAAGTGGGTGTTGGTTCTTTATGGTAATATTGTTAAGCTGACGGTAGTCGATACAGGGTCGGAGCCCCCTGTCTTTCTTCCCTACAAAGAAGAAACCAGCACCTACAGGTGATGAGGAGTGATATACTCCATTGTGAAGGATGGAGTGGACAGAAGTTAATGTTTATAATAATTTTCTTTCTTTAATAAAATATAGACTATAGAGTTGTGTACATAATTGTGATGAAGCAATAGTAGGATTAGATAAGTATACGTGGCAAGATGGCCCCTGAACAGGGACTACGCACTAATAAAATAACAAGTCACTTCCTGGTATGAACGAACTATGAAGACATATCTAAAGGACCAGATAAGGG
Organism: Rhinoderma darwinii; assembly: GCF_050947455.1. Taxonomy (NCBI): domain Eukaryota; kingdom Metazoa; phylum Chordata; class Amphibia; order Anura; family Rhinodermatidae; genus Rhinoderma; species Rhinoderma darwinii. The sequence continues at coordinate 58,459,356 of NC_134689.1, forward strand.
TGAACCTATCCAAGGATGACACAAGTAACAAGAGGCTTACAGTGATACGTGCTTTTATAAAAGTGTGATAACATGTACCCACCCCCAGGAGAAAGGAGATATAGAACAAATGTGTGTAATAAAGGAGTGACGCCTCTCCTGATGCTGAGTGAGGAGCTTTGTACCAGACTTTGTGTGGTGTGATTCCTTTCGTACGAACTCAGCGTATTATCCCTGCCGGTTGAGACTGATTAGTACCCGAACATTTTGGCGCCCAACGTGGGGCCACACTCGAGGGATAAGCCGTGTCCGTGATCGACGACCCCCAGACGCCTCAACATCGAATCGCCAGCCACGCTCCCAGGAAGTCTGATCAGCTTCAAATAAAACACGGTAAGGTTAAGTTCATGTTTATGAATATTGGCTCTTATCCGTGTGGGAGAGTGAGCAGGTGATAAGATACCGAGGTATTTGGAGTCGATCCCGGCCACACTCTCAGCGACAGAGAGTTAACCCGCTGTGTGGCTCCAAGAATCATAGTATAGATAGTCGCGTCTCGCCGGCATAGGTGATAACTATAAGTGTAATAATTCAATTAGTCGCAGGGTATAGTTTGATACCATTAAGACGACAGGTATAAGTGTAATAATTTAATTAGTCGCAGGGTATAGTTTGATACCATTAAGACGACAGGTATAAGCGTAATAATTTAATTAGTCGCAGGGTATAGTTTGATACCATTAAGACGACAGAGACAGACAGTCAGTTATAATTGTGTTTTGTGTTCAGAAACATCGAGAATAAGGTTTCATTCTCAGGACGGTGTTAAATATAGAACAGTATGTTTAATGTGTTTAAAAAAAAAAGAGACAGGCAAAGGAATGTGGTTCATTAACCGCAAAAGAGATAGTAGAAAAAAGAGAAGGCAAGAAGAATGTAGAAAATAGTAAGAAAGTTATGCACATATGTGGCATATTTATAGATGGAAGGTTACAACCAGGAGAATGGGCTGCAGCTCTTAGGGAAAACAAGGGAAGATTAAGTGACGAAGGAAAGTTAGATGAAGCATTAGCTTGGCAAAGAACAGCCATAGCCATAACTAATGACAAGTTTACTGAGCAAGAAATACGAGACAGAAAGGGTAAAATCATCAAATATGTGTATTACAAAGAACGTGTCCAGCCACCGCCCTATAATGGCGACGGTGGAATTCTAACTGCGTGGGAGTGTCCCAGTTGTGGTCAACAGAACCCGCCCCAAGTTGAATATTGTGTATCATGTCACTTTCCACGCCCCGATCCTCCCATATATGCCACGCCTTCGGCACCACTCCCCGCCCCAGGAGGCCATCTTGGTACACCTAAACCTGTTGTTCCGTTATATCCGGTACTCACACAAGAAGGTGGATTTTTTAAGCCCCCTCCGGAGGATGTGGCCACGCCCGGCCCAACCAAATCAGTATGAAATAATCACCTTGTTAATTTTGTCATTTGTAGTGTTTTTTCTATTTACAGAAGTTCCAGTCTAGTTCACTGATGAAACAACACGCAATCATAATATAGAGATGGTGGCCGTCAGATTGTACTGTTAAACATTAACGTAGATAATTCCTGTACAATGGTGTGATAAATGATTGCAGATACGTATGTTGTTTTGCCGGCATTGAAAGTGTTAAGATTGTGAGAAGTTGTGAGAAATGAGTGTGTGACCTCCCTCCCTCCCTCCTAAAGTGTGCTGTGTTTGGGAGGAGGAGGAGGGGGGCTGACTGGGTGCAGTCTGCAGGGCTGATGAGACAAAGGGATTTCAATATGCACTGCTGATATATATATATATCAGTAATGTCTACAAACCTAAATACATTTCTTCTCTTTTGCGCATGCGCTGTTGGTTATAAAAGTTACGATATTTATGTGTTATGATGTGATCAGATTTCATGTGTTTTGATGTTAAAGGAACAGTGTCATCACAAATTATTTTTTTATATGTTAAAGATGTTAGTGCTTTATTAAAAACGTTTATATTCATTTGTGTGTTTGTGTTTTACTTTTTCTTATTTTTACACTTTTTCTTCCCTATGGGGGCTGCCATTTTTTGTTCCATTTCTGTGTGTGTCGATTAACGACACATACAGACATGGAATACGGCAGCCACAGTCCCATAGGGACTGCGAACGGCTCCCGTCCCATTGACTGCAGTGTACGGCGTCTGTGTGGGAACTGCGCATGCGCCGCTCCCACACAGTCCTATTCGAAATTGGCGCCGTCCGGCGCCATTTTCCTGTGGACCGGAAGTCGCGGCCGGACAGTAATATTACTACTTCCGGTCGCGGCTTCCGGATTTGTGCACTTGCACCAGCGGCAGCAAACGGAGCGGACGGGCCGGAGGGATCCGCGGCGGCAGGAGCAGGTAAGAGATTTCAATGTATGTTCGTGTTTGTGTGTGTTTACTACTGTATGTAAACCTACTACACTGTGGGTTAGCTCAAAAAATGGCGACACACAGTGTAGGAGGTTACATCGTTCAAACCCCTCGTTTATCCCGGCACTAGCCAGGATAAAGGAGGGGGGGATGCTGAGAGCTCACTAGAGCGAGGGCTTTTAACCCAATGTTGCAATGCTGCAATTTTGGGAACAGCTCCATCTAGTGACCAAAAATGGGTAGTATTATAAATTAGAAATAATTTATAATATTACCTGGACTCGTGCAAAAAAATAAAAAAAATTTGAACAGTGTTTAATCACCCACACACTAAATGTTTAATTTTTTAAAAAAAAACATGTTTTTCTGGCAACACATTCCCTTTAATTCAGATGTATTAAACTACAGATACTGTGAGACACGGGGGTTTGAAAATGTATGTGCCCCCACCGTTCCCTATTTTTATATACTGTTTATTGGTTTGCAGTAATTAATGTGATCAGAGATAATATTTTCTGTTTTATTGAATAACTAACTACAATTGTTCTATTTTTGATTTCATATAGAAATTATGTCATTGTTAAGATCAAATGTATTTTGTCAGGAAAAAGTCATTTTTGTTTCAGGCTATTGTACATTACAGGGGGTTAAATTAGTGTTATGTTGAGATGTAGTTTTGAACTCTGCTACATCACTCTCGCAGAGTCCACAAAGGGGGGAAGGGTGAAGGAACTGATCAGGTACAATTTTGGTTTATGTGTAAGAGACCATCCCCCTCCAGCAAAGTTACACAGGAGGCGAGGTGACATCACTCACACGAGTCTTTATGGATTTAGATGAGGGAGAAGGCAAAACAAAACTTGTCTGGACATTGTTAATTTGATGTAAAGTTTTTAGGGATGTTTTATTTTTATTTGTTTTTGTATTAATCAAGTATTTGCAGAACCTGATAAAAGTGAGATTCTCAAAGTATTCTGGATTATCAGCTGAATGAGGAGGAGTTGTGTTGGGTAGCGGCTTGTGACACCAATCCATGGAGTACCTCTACGCAAGCATATACTTTGTACTGTACTGAACAAAATGGACATGCCACTGCAGTTCTCACACAAAGTCATGGACCACAGCAGCGCCCGGTAGCATATTATTCAGCTAGACTAGACCCTGTGGCCCGAGGTTCCCCATCATGTGTGAGAGCTATCATTGCTGTAAATTCAATGTTAAACAAGGCCTCAGATTTGGTCCTGGCATTTCCAGTCCAAGTTTTTGCACCACATGATATTACTGCTATTCTTACTCAAGTACAGCTAAAGCACTTGTCAACAGCAAGATATTTGAGATTAATTTGTGCACTTCTTTTTTCTGAGCAGGTTACTTTACACCGCTGTACTACATTGAACCCAGCTACCTTACTGCCTTTGGAGCAAGGGGGAGAAGACGTAGGTAAAGTATGGTCACAATTTTTGTCTGAAACTGATGAACATGATTGTATGGCCCTTATGGCCCAGGAAACAGTGGGGTTCGCACATGTAAAAGATACCCCACTCCAAAACCCAGACCTAAATACTCTTTGTGGATGGTTCAAGGTATTTTGTAGAAGGATCTTTTCTTACAGGATATGCAGTAACCACCGAAGATGTAGTCCTAGAAGCAGCCTCCTTACCAGCGTCCCGCTCAGCACAAGAAGCGGAGCTTAAGGCCCTGGCAGCAGCATGCCAACATGCAGAAGGAAAGACAGCAAATATATACACTGACTCTCGAAGTAGCAGTAGTAAACATTAAAAGCTCACACCAAGGTGAGTTAACCAGAGACAAAAGGAAATGCTTTGGCAGACCAAGCCGCAAAAGCAAGCAGCACAGAAGCTACCCGTGTTAGCAGCCGTATGTCAGATAAAAGATCCAGAGGAAACAAGACCAGCTGTAAGCCCGGAACTACGGCAAAAACTTCAAGGACAAGCAACAAAAGAAGAAAAAGACAAGTGGACGGCCCAAGGAGCAACGCTACGAAAAGATGGCCTCTGGCAATGCCAGAATAAACTGTGCCTGCCTAAGACAATGTTCCCAATGATGGCCCAAATAACACATGGAGCGACTCACCAATCAAAAACGGCAATGATGGACTTGGTAAACAAGGTGTGGTATGCCCCAGGGTTTAGTGTGATGGCCAGCAGTTTTACACAAGGATGCATGATCTGTGCAACACATAATATTGGAAGAACTGTAAAAGTACCACAGAAGCACACACCCAGACCTATATATCCGTTCCAGAGACTGCAGATAGACTATATTCAACTACCCAAAGTCGGTACCTATGAGTATGTGCTTGTTTGTATTGATCTCTTTTCAGGATGGCCAGAAGCTTTTCCAGTAACCAAAGCTACAGCCGTAGCCACAGCAAAGAAACTGATCAACGAGGTGGTGTGCAGATATGGAGTTCCAGAGATGATCGAGAGCGACAGAGGAACTCATTTTACGGGTGAAATCATGAACCATGTGTTGTCAGCTCTAGGCATAAGTAAAGCCCTACATACACCATACCATCCACAAAGCAGTGGGAAGGTTGAGAGACTAAATGGGACTCTCAAATTGAAAATCCAAAAAGCAATGGTAGAAACCGGGAAACCATGGACCGAGTGTCTACCATTTGCCTTGTTCTCAGTAAGATACACGCCCACAAAAAGAACAGGTCTCAGTCCATATGAGATCTTATTTGGGTCGGCTCCCAGATTAGGATGTTATTTTCCACAGGTGCTCCAAATGCAGTATGGTAGACTAACAGATTATGTATCAACACTGAACAAACAATTGACCAAGGTGCATGCACAAGTCTTTGCTTCCATTCCAGGTCCTGATTCAGTTGAAGGGACGTATAAGCTAGAACCAGGAGATTGGGTCATTGTCAAAAGACACGTGAGGAAGAGCCTTGAGCCACGGTTTGATGGTCCTTTTCAAGTTTTGCTCGTTACAAGCACCTCAGTGAAGCTCGAAGGAAAGGCAAGCTGGATTCACGCCAGTCATTGTAAAAAGGTTCTTCAGACAGAAGAATGAAGATCTTTGCGGTTGTTGCGGCGGTTGTTGCGTGTGCTCTTATACAAAAAGGCAGAACTGCTACTCCTGTACACGTAATCAGTACAGAATCACTGGAACAGTTCAGGACAGGGTGGGCGAATGCCACAGTGGATAGAAAGCAGGGTAACTACACCTGTAAGGCCAATGCCCCGTGTTATACTACAAATTTGACTACAACCGAAGGGACTTGGAAAAAAGGACCACATGGAGGGACTGTGTACCTTCACATAGACAAAACAGCCAACATTAGCATACAAGAAGAGACGCCGGGGCTGTTGCTTTGTTATTATGAACCAGATTTACAGTATCTACAGAAATATACAACCAGTAAAAATAGAAACGAAATGATAAATAAGACTTATGAAAGATGCAACAAGGAGAGGCTCAACTCTACGATTGTAATAAAAGAAACTGATGGGATGATATTATGTATGAATAATAGCCAAATAACAAATAGAAGATATTTTGTATTCTTGATAACAATTTTAAGAGATAGTTTTAAGCCACATATAACAGTACAAAGTCTGGAAAGAATCCCACACACTTGTAAGAGCGCTGTAACCCAACAGCAGAAAAAGAATGTACACTTCAATATTTCCTTCCCTGAATCCCCCAGCTGTCATAGACAAAAAAGAGAATGGTATGACCCGCTATTAGGAGGGGTAGGAACGGGATTAGGAGTATTGAATGGTATACAGTTAGAAACAGTTATGAACAAATTAAACTCAGTGGAGATGACACATGTACTGCATTAAGGATAGGTGCCTCATGGTTACCTACTACCTTTCACTTACAGCAAAAAGGGTTAGCTATAGATGAACTGTTTCTAAATGTTTTTAATGAAAGTATGCTAACCGAATATAGAACATTACAGAATGTATCAACTTTTGTAAAATGGACAGTATTGGCTGTCGTCTTATACAGGGAATCTCGGCTATGTGGGACCTGAGGGTCCATTTAGAATTATGGATATGGTAAATTCCACAGAATGGGAAAAATTGATTATTGAACAGCCAAACCCCGTTGCCCCTAGGATCCGAACCATCTCACAAATAGTTGCAACCCAGGATTCGAAGACACTATGGCTATGGAAACTGGATTTGGGGATACAAATCTATGGTTGGAATGGATGAAATATTCCGCCACTAAAGTAAACAAAAAATTGAAGGACTTTTACCAACTCCATCCATGAAAACAACCACCCTTTATCGAGACTATTGTTCTGAAGATGAATAGATAGTGTAGGGTGTGCACCGACTCTTTAAGTCCAGCTACAAAGGGGGGTCTCCTAATAGGGGAGGCTCGTCTCAAACTGGTGAAAAAATCCTTTTACTCCCCTTTCCCAGAGCACGGACACACTTAGGTTAAGAAATGAAGAAAATAATGATAAAAGGGGGGACTGTGAAGGATGGAGTGGACAGAAGTTAATGTTTATAATAATTTTCTTTCTTTAATAAAATATAGACTATAGAGTTGTGTACATAATTGTGATGAAGCAATAGTAGGATTAGATAAGTATACGTGGCAAGATGGCCCCTGAACAGGGACTACGCACTAATAAAATAACAAGTCACTTCCTGGTATGAACGAACTATGAAGACATATCTAAAGGACCAGATAAGGGTGAACCTATCCAAGGATGACACAAGTAACAAGAGGCTTACAGTGATACGTGCTTTTATAAAAGTGTGATAACATGTACCCACCCCCAGGAGAAAGGAGATATAGAACAAATGTGTGTAATAAAGGAGTGACGCCTCTCCTGATGCTGAGTGAGGAGCTTTGTACCAGACTTTGTGTGGTGTGATTCCTTTCGTACGAACTCAGCGTATTATCCCTGCCGGTTGAGACTGATTAGTACCCGAACACCATCATCGCTTCACGCTCAGGGCAAGATAGATTAAAGATTCTACCTTTGAGGAGCTTGGCTCCAGGTACCAGGTCGATTGCGCAATCGTGTACTCGATGAGGAGGTAACTCTTCAGAGGCTTTTTTTTAGAAAAGACGTCACTGAAGTCCTGAATAAATTCAGGAAGCGTGTTCCCCTCCTCAACGAGACTGACCCTTAAGGTGGAAAAATGGACAAGGAGGCAGCACTTCCAAAATGTAGAAAAACCTTTATTCACCCATGCAACGTTTCAATCCCTCAGGATCTTTCTCAAGCATAATAAAACACATAAAAACACAGAGTATTTAAGGACTCAGAGTCATTAAGCAATAAAGCGGTGATCAAGTAAAAAATGTTACTCAAATAAATATTTGTAGATAAAGCAATCATAAAATACAGACATGAATAGGGGTGATAATTACATGTGTGCATACAATTTAATAGGGGACTGGTACAGACAAAGAACAGTCCAAGTGTAAACAGTCAACAAGTGATTAACCCCTTTAGGACACAGCCTGTTTTGGCCTTGTGGACACAGATGATTTTTTCAAATCTGACGAGTCACTTTATGTGGTAATAACTCCGGAATGCTTTTACCTATCCAAGCGATTCTGAGATTGTTTTCTCGTGACATATTGTACTTTATGTTAGTGAAAAAATTTGGTCGATAAATTCAATATTTATTTGTGAAAAACTTAGTATAAAATTAGCATTTTTCTAAATTTAAATGTATTTGCTTGTAAAACAGATAGTAATACCACACAAAATAGTTACTAGTTAACATCCCCCATATGTCTACTTTATGTTTGCATCATTTTTTTTAACGTACTTTTATTTTTCTAGGACATTACGAGGCTTAGAACTTTAGCAGCAATTTCTCATATTTTCAACAAAATTTCAATAGGCCATTTTTTCACGGACCAGTTCAGTTCTGAAGTGGCTTTGAGGGCCTTATATATTAGAAAGTCCCCATAAATCACCCCATTTTGAAAACTGCACCCTCAAGGTATTAAAAACCACATTCAGAAAGCATTTTAACCCTTTAGGCGTTTCACAGGAATTAAGGCAAAGTAGAGGTGAATTTACAAATTAAATTTTTTTGCCAAAATTCATTTGTAATAAAAAAAAATCTGTAACACAGAAGGTTTTACCAGAGAAACGCAACTCAATATTTATTGCCCAGATTCTGCAGATTTTAGAAATATCCAACATGTGGCCCTAATGTCCTAATGAACTGAAACACAGGACGCAGAAGCAAAGGAGCACCTAGTGGATTTTGGGGTACCTAAACAGTCGAAACCCCCAAAAAGTGACCCCATTTTGGAAACTACACCCCTCAAGGCATTTTTCTAGGGGTATATTTAGCATTTTGACCCCACAGTTTTTTTGCAGAATTTAGTGGAATTAGTGTGACGTTGAAAATCACCTATTTTTCTGTGGAAACATAGAATTTTTTCATTTATTACTAGGAATAAAGGAGGAAAAGCCGGCCAACATTTGTAAAGCAATTTCTCCCAATTACGGCAAAACACCATATGTGATGTTTGGACCCACAGCACGGCTCAGGAGGGAAGGAGAGCCTTTTGGATTTTGGAGCGCAGATTTTGCTGGATTGGTTTTCAGTGCCATGTCGGGTTTGCAACGCCCCGGAGGGACCAAAACAGTGGAAACCCCCCAAAAGTGACCCTATTTTGGAATCTACACCCCTAAAAGAGTTTTTCTAGGGGTATAGTGAGCATTTTGGCCCCTCAGGATCTTTTTTAGAGCTAAGGTGACCAAAAAACAGCGATTTTGGTGCTTTCAATTCTTTATTTATTACAGCGTTCACCGTGCGCAATAAATTATGTTTTCATTTATTCTGCCGGTCGGTACGATTACGCCGATACCATATGTGTAAAATTACGTTTCTATAAAATAATTTATTTTCTGAGACACGCTATTCCGAGCCGTAACTTTTTAATTTTTTCGTCAAAAAAGCTGTGGGAGGTCTTGTTTTTTGCGGGACGGGTTGTAGTTTTTATTGGTAGCATTTTGGGGTAAATGCGACTCTTTGATCACTTTTTATTCTATATCTTGAGAGGGGTGGTGACCAAAAAATAGCGATGCTGACAGTTTCCCGTTTATTTTGTTTGCGGCGTTCACCGTGCAGAAAAATGAACATTATAGTTTCATAGTTTGGGTCGTTACGAACACGGTGATACCAAATATGTGTACTTTTTTTTAACGTTTTCATTTTTTCCCTATAATAAATGACTTATTATAGGAAAACAAAACCTTTTATTTTGACACTTTTATAAAACATTATTAACTTTTTTTTCTTTTTACACTTTATATTTTTGTTTATTAACTTTTTTTTTACTTTTTACACTTAATTTTTTTGACCTGCAGCTCTAATCGCTGCTAGAATACATTACACTACCTAGGTAGTGTAACGTATTCCAACTGTCAGTGTGACGTCACAGTCACTCTGACAGTTGGTCTACAAGGATCAGCAGAGGCTGATCCTCATAGGCTTCCATACATGGCAGACCCGGAGGCCGTTGCCTGGCCTCCAGATGCCATTACAAGCATTAGAAGTCCCCACGATTGCATGGGGGCTGCTGATGGGGTACAAATCCCTGTACATGCGGATATCGCAATCGAGCCCCGCATGTAACGAGTTAATCGCCGAAATCAGCGGCGATGAGCCGCTGATCGGCAACACTGGAGTGTCAGCTGTCGGGGACAGCTGATCTCCAAGATCCCGATGCACACCTTGTCGCCGACAGTGTGCATCGGGAACGACACAGTGACTTCCTGTCACTCTGACAGGAAGCCTATCAGGACCAGCCGAAGGTTGGTCCTGATGGGCTTCCGTCCTTGGCAGAGCCGGAAGCCATTGTTTTGCTTCCGTTTGCCATACTAACTATCGGCAGACACCGCGATTTTGGACCGGGGTCTGCCGATATGCTAGAAACCCCTAAAATTCGGCGATTGCAACTGATCGCCGAACTTAAGGGGTTAATTCGCCGAAATCAGCGGCAAAGGACCACTGGCCGGCAGGAGGGGAGTGTCAGCTGTCAGCGACAGCTGACCTCCCGGTTCCCGGTGCACACTGTCGCCGACAGTGTGCACCGGGAAAAACTCAGTAACTGTACGTCCTCGTGCGGGAAGTAACCTCCCGCAACGACGGACAGTTACGTCCTCGTGCGGATAGGGGTTAATACATCACCCAGGTGTACATGTTAAAAAGCAAATTACATACTGTCATTATGCATATATCGGAGGAACCTGCTCCTGATGTGATTACGGCATCCCTGTAAAGCAGCTGGGTATATCCCACGTGTAAATACGGAAGTGAATCTAATCTAACAGTAAGAGCCGAAATCCCGCGAGACTATGCAATCCAAATCTCGCACATGTGCAGTAGCTCAAAAACTTGTGCGGCGGCCATCTTGAAAGCTGGAAAATCACTAGAATTGATGCCAGCAACCTCATAAACCGAGATAGACTATAGAACTACATCAGGGCAGGGAACTACAACAACAATGCATGCCATACAAAGACAGGATGATGGCATATCTATGGGGACAGAGCGGGGCAACAGTGGTATACCCCAAAGGTCCTATATACTGTATCAAAACCGGTATAGAGATACCAGGTATTGGCACGAATTCAGTATATGCAAAATAGATACCATCAAAATATGTACAAATGTATATATCCACAAGTAAAAACGGGGATAGAATAATCGTTGACATTGAAGCAGTATATGCCAATATATGTTAAGCCCGAGAAAAATAGCCATACAAAATGAGCAGAATAAATGTGTTCGGCAAGAGTACATTATGTTTGGGTTTCCGAAACCAAAGGAGATGGTCCAATCCGCAAGATATATCTGCAAATGATATTGAAAAAGATAAAAAATAGAATTAATAAATATTGCGAATCAATATAATTTCGCAACACAACATATATTCAAAATGTATTCAGCTGATACACACAAAGAACAATGACACTTCAAGATCACGCAAGGTATCATGAGATGAACGAATAGTAGTCAAAAAGGTATTATAAACACCTCATGGCCGCGCCAACTTTAAAATCGATATTCAAACCCTGTGGAGCTAGGGAGTGTAACATGAAAATCCATTCAAGCTCCCTATGTTTAAGTCTCAAGACTCGATCTCCACCCCTCCGATGTATAGGTATGTGGTCAACAATCCAAAACTTTAGATCACTCACCACATGCCCCGCTGAAACAAAATGTGACGACACTGGTAAATCCAATCTTTTAGTTCTAATGGTAGATTTCTGTTTGTTTAAACGAACTCGGCACACCTGAGTAGTCTCTCCAACATAAATTAATTTCCAGGTACATTGAAGTACATATATGACGTGGGATGAAGCACAGGTCAAAAAATGTTTAAGGTGAAAAACCTTACCACTTATAGGGTGACAAAAAGTACTACCCTTGACCATATTATTACAATTTGTGCAATTCAGACAAGGGAAACATCCCAATTTTTTAGGAGCCAGGGTTAACTGGCGATTAGTACAAAGGGGTCCCACGTCAGCATGTACTAGTTGGTCCCGCAAATTTTTTGGACGTCTAAAGGCCATAATTGGAAGCCTACCAAATTGAGGAACTGTGTCAGTTAGATTTGCAAGAATACCCCATTCATGGCGTATAATGTTGGAGACTCTGTTACTGATGTCCAAATATGTAGAAACATATCCTGAGGGATTTCAATCCTGAGGGATTGAAACGTTGCATGGGTGAATAAAGGTTTTTCTACATTTTGGAAGTGCTGCCTCCTTGTCCATTTTTCTGCCTGATATTGAGGACCTTGGACCAGGTTCTGACGAGGCGTGCACCCTCCTGGCGGTTCGGTGCTGTGGTAACTCTCTACTTTTTGACCCTTAAGGTGGACATACAAGATGACAAACATTTCTTACCCCAAATAACAAGTTCCCCCGTCACCCAATCTAAGATGGGGTTATGCTTGCGCAACCAGGGGAGACCTAATAAAATCTCGGTGGGTAGCCCCTTAAAGGGAATGTCTCGCAAATGAAACCTTTTTTTTTAAGTGTCGTTACTTATTTCTATTATATTTTTTACGTTTTTTGCTGTATTTTTATTTTTTTTCCGTATGGTGGAAAGTATTAAAAATTAAATAATAATTTGACATGTTTTCCAATGTTGGCCACCAGGGGGAGCACTTCCCAGAATTACAGCAAGGTGAATAAGGCAAAGCAACCTGACTCACAGCTGCTGTAAATGTGGGAGGGAACCTCACCCCCCCTCACAAGCCAGGTAAAGGTGTCTTCAAATTGCTAAGCAGTGTCTGGCAGCCATATTGGGTGTGATTCTGCAGCTGGAAGAAGTTCTAGGACACACCAAAAGGCTAAGTGTATGTTCACACGCTTACTAAACAAAGGGAAAACCGATCCTGATTTTCAGCCATTTTTTAATCAAAATCGCGTTTTTTAACGGCCGTTTTTGGAGCTGTTTTTCTATAAAGTCAATGAAAAACGGCTCCAAAAACGTCCCAAGAAGTGATGTGTACTTCATTTTGGTCGGGCGTCTTTTTACGTGCCGTTTATGGAAAACTACCACGTAAAAAACGCCCTGTCGGAACAGAACGCCGTATTTCCCATTGAAACCAATGGGCAGATGCTTGTAGGCGTTCTGCTTCCGATTTTTCAGCTGAAAACATTGTGTGTGAACATAACCCTAGGGTATGTGCACACACTAACTGCATTTACGTCTGAAATGACGGAGCTGTTTTCAGGAGAAAACAGCTCCGTCATTTCAGACGTAATTGCTCGTACTCGCGTTTTGCGAGGCGTCAATTACGGCCGTAATTTGGAGCGGTTCTTCATTGAATTCAATGAAAAACGGCTCAAATTACGTCCCAAGAAGTGTCCTGCACTTCTTTGCCGAGGCTGTTATTTTACGCGCCGTCTTTTGACAGCGACGCGTAAAATTACAGGTCGTCGGCACAGTACGTCGGCAAAACCATTCAAATGAATGGGCAGATGTTTGCCGACGTATTGGAGCCGTCTTTTCAGGCGTAAATCGAGGCGTAAAACACCTCGTTTACGCATGAAAATAGGTTGTGTGAACCCAGCCTTAGAATGATGAAAGTGAAGTGAATGACTTTTCAGTTGACCGGTTCACACGCCGTGTATTTGACATGTTTTTTTTTTTTGCACATTTTACGTGCAAAAAAAACACATAAAAAGCGCTTGATTACACTTGATTTTGCCTGTTTGTGGGATGTGTGTGTGTGTGTGTTCTCGCCGCTGATTCTTCAAAACAGCTGATAAGCGGCTATGAAGTATCAGTGGCGCCCGTGCACACTCCGCTCTGCCACACACACACACGGGAAAAGTCTTAAAGGGGTCGTCCAGGAAAACATGGCGCCGCACCTGTCCTCAGGTCGTGTGTGGTATTACAGCTCTGTCCTATTCACTTCAATGGAGGTGAACTGCAATATCAGACAAAACCTGAGGACAGGTGCGACGCTGTGTCTCCAATCCGGACACCCCTTCTGTCCTGAGATGACCCGACGGGGGAGGCGGGTGTCAGAGCCACCCACCGCCATCACCGCAGACAGAACCACAACTACGGCATGAGGGCAGGGCTTGTCCTGAGTGCACTGTCTCTTGTTATGGACAGAGTTATAGTCACATGAACCCCGTCTGATGAACCGGTAACCTAGGTCCGATCACATGACAGAGGGTGTCACCAAAAACCATGTGCACCCTCAGCCCGTCCATCCAGCCCTTTCCTGGTTATATCTGCGTCTGGGAAAGCTGGGTGACCACCATTACCCCTCCTACTGCAGTGTTTAGGGATGTGACTAATGAACCTCTCACACTCCAGTAGGAGGGGTAATGGTGGTCACCCAGCTTTCCCAGACCCCTGAACGGTAAATTTCTCTAGTTGTCCTGAGACTGTTTGGGGATGTGACTAATGAACCTCCCAGTCTCAGCACAATTAGAGAGATTTATCATTCAGGGGTCTGGGAAAGCTGGGTGACCACCATTACTCCTACTGGAGTGTGTTTGGGGATGTGACTAATGAACCTCTCACACTCCAGTAGGAGGGGTAATGGTGGTCACCCAGCTTTCCCAGACCCCTGAACGATAAATCTCTCTAGTTGTGCTGAGACTGAGAGGTTCATTAGTCAAATTCCCAAACAGTCTCAGCACAACTAGAGAGATTTATCGTTCAGGGCTTTCCCAGTACAATTTCATCGTGTGTCTTTCACACAAGGGAGGGAGGGAGGGGAGGGGGGCCGTCAGGGGAGGGGGGGCCATCGGGGGGGCCGTCGGGGGAGGGGGGGCCGTTTGGGGGGGGGGCGTCGGGTGGGGGGGCCCGTCGGGGGTCACGAGAGCGGGGGTCTGTGAGGTAGAGAGTGGGACATGCAGAGACACACATCTTACCTGCAGTGCAGCTGGTCTTCAAGATGGCGCCTGCTCTCTCCCTGCAAACAGCTGCTCTGCTTTGTGTAACTCTGACCTGCATCTGCGCAGGACAGAGCCATAGTGCAAAGTCAATGGGACGGGTCCCGTTCATTGACTCCTATGGACTGTAACTGCCGTATTCCATCTCAGTATGTGTCGTTAATCGACACATACAGAGATGAAAAACAAAATGGCAGCCCCCATAGTGAAGTAAAAGTTAGAAAAAAGAAAAAAGTAAAAAACAAACACACACATAAATAAAAGATTTTATAATAAAACACTAAATGCAAATTGATATCCAAAAATTTTTTTTTGTGACACCTTTCCTTTAAGGACAAACATAGTACATTCCACAAGGTGAATTGAACCAATCTTTAAACAAAACACAGGGGTAGACTGGAAAACGTGCCCGCAAGCTAACGGGGAGGAGTCTACCCTACCAGGGGAATAGGAACAGACAAATCAATAAGGGGTAAACCAATCGACAAAGCAAAACTGTGGGAAATAAAATTGGCAACGGACCGTGAGTCCACAAACGCAGAACCTATCCCAGTCTTGTCCAAAAATGACACCTGGGCTGGCAACAGGACCTTATTAAAACGAACGGGAAATACCTGTGCGCCCAAGTGATCTCCCTGATGACCACTTAGGTGCGGAAGTTTTCCAGAGTCTTCTTTTTGCATTTGGGACAGGCACTGAGTAGATGGTCCGCATCTCCACAGTAGAAGCATAAGGTATATTTGCGGCGGAACTCCTTGTGAACTTTCAAATCTCCTGTGATCCCTATCTCCATCTGTTCCTCCTGGCAGTCAGCTGAAGAAGATGGCACTGGGACAGCTCGAGACCTAGGAGGAGCGACTGGAGTAGCAGGACTGGACCGTTCCTGCCGACGCTCCCGGATGCGTCGGTCGAGAAGGACAGCAAGATTCATGAGCTGATCTAGGGAGTTGCTGATCTAGCCAGATGTTACATTAAAGGCTATGTAAACCTTTGCTGAGCAAGTTTTTTTAATTTTTTTATTTAAAAAAAAGGTGTATTTGTTATAACTTTGTAAATACTCTTTATAAAAAATGATTTACTTATTTTTAGATACAGCTGCTCTGTATACTCTATACAGAGCAGATATATCTAGCACAATTCACTGAATCTGTCAGTGTCGCGGACCTGACTGGTTCAATGACAGCGGGTCCTGCGTGTCTGTGACATGCAGGATCCACCTGTAATCTATCACCAAGCTTTAGGATAAAATCACACGTAACGGTAGAGGTGTGGTTGAAAACCGCATTTGAAAAAACATGCGGTTTTACGGCAGTTTTCCGATACATTAAATGGTCGCCAATTTTTTTTTCCGGGTGAGGCATTTATTTCATATGTTTTACCTATTAAAACTGCGGCCAATTACTGCATCACAAAAACACTAATCATTTTAAAACCGTGTGCATTATTTTTAACTGCACCTCATCCACTACGTGTTAATATACCCTAAGGGAACAAAGCAGTCACGCCTCCGTTCCCCACAAAAAATCTAGAAAGAAAAAACTCACACACATAACATTTACAGAAAAGTCCCCTTACCCCTAAGAATGTACTATAAGGGCCTCTGCTTACGCCACACACTACGTTTTTCCCAGCAGTTTTTTGGCAATTGCTTTATAACTATGTAATTGGCCACAGGTTTGTGAAAATCGCTGCAAAAAGATATGATATGACCGTAAACCTGTGATTAGATGCTAAATAAGTCCCCCCACACATAGTGTTCACCCCATCCCCACAAAATTTTTTATTAAGAAGTCCCCCTCCCCAACACATAGCATTTACAGTAAAATCCTCCCTCCCCACAAAAATACAGAATCCCCTCACATAATATTTAATTAAGTCCCCCCTCCCCCACAAAAAGATTTATAAAAGAATCCCCTCCCCCACATAATATTTACAGTCAATCCCCCACAACAAAACCGATTATACAAAATCCCACATAACACTTACAGTTCCCCTACTTGCTCAGAACACACACAGCTGTACTTATAGTCCTCAGCTCTGGGGGGGTTGTTGCAGGCAGGAGGAGAGCTTTGTGTATGACTGCTCCTCCCCAGCCCTCTCTTCCTCCATCCTTCCCACCTGTCTTCTATGTAAATAGCTGGGGCCGAACACGGTGTTCTCCTGTACAGGCAGAGTGTGGCCGGCTGCATTATATGACGTCACACGTGATGCATAATTCAGCCGCCTGGAGCACATTTACTCTGCCTGTGCAGAAGAACATTGTGCATTACACACACTGCTCCCACTCCTTTCCCCTTTGCTGCCCCAACTTTTTAATACATTTTACAGGATTCACTGCCCCCTGGCCCAGCCCTCTCCTAGTTCAGTACCTACATACTGTACAGGAGAGCAGCCCCTGCTTAGTGGAACAGCCAGCCCACCGGGAAAATTCCCGTCAAAGTACATGACAAATTCACCCCTGATGACTTCTTACCCTTAGACATAATGTAGAAGTATTAAGGGAGCAAACCACTTTAGTCCTCGACGTGTGTTTCGTTGCTATACCATCTTCATCATGAGGCAGGGAATAAACTAATTCATTGTCAGAGTTGCACTCACCGATAGATCAATTCAATATATGGACAGAGAATATTCAGACACACTGTGCCAAGAGTATCGTACATATTCTGCAAAGCCAGGTGCTACAATTTTTATTTATTGCCTCATGCTTTCAGCTAAAACACATCAACCAATCAGATAATGACAACTGTAGGATACATACGTCACTTCTACATATAGTAAGGCTTTACTTCTGCTACAGATATTTCCAGAATATCTCATGATGTTATCTAGATCCTGTACCTACATATGGTAACGATTATTTCTCAGATAAAATACATCCGGAATACTTCTTTCAAACAGCTCATGAGACTTATCTTTAAAGAATGGGGGCCGTATTTTAAATGATGAAATACAATTATTTTGATAATACACACACACACACACACACACACACACACACACATATATATATGTATATATATATATATATATATATATATATATATCTCAATAAAGAGAAAGAGCGAAGCAGCACTCGTGGTTTATTCATCCAACATCCACTACAACGTTTCACCCTCTCTATAAAGGCATTTTCAAGTCAAGTGTGTTTAAACATACAGGTGTATAAATAGGGAGCAAAGCCCAGACAACCAGTGTCACAAATCAACACATAATAATAGAGTTGGAGTGTACCAAGGGTTCCACCTGCCAAAATAAAGAATCTAAGATCCTTGTCTACTTTCGAGTAAATGTGAGGGGTAACCAAACAGGGGAGTTATGAAAGAGCTATAAGAATCTAGGGAGAGATTTAATTTGAAACAGATTGATACGACCTGTTACGACCTGTTACCGAGAGGGGCAGGTGTCTCCATTTGTCGAAATCCACCTTAAGTCTTTGTAATAGTGGAGATATGTTATCGGGTATAAAAGTGCACGTGTCAGGACTAATTACTATGCCAAGGTACGCGATTTTATCCGCCCATTGTAGGGGGGTGGGGAGTTGTAGGGAGAGAAGGTAGAGTGGTCCCCTTGGCTTCCTCATCCACCGCCATTATCAATGACTTGGACCAATTAACCTGCAGGTCAGAAAATAGTGTAAATTCGTCAAATACTGTTAGTAAGGCCTGCAATGATAGAGGCCCTGTCACCAGTTTATTAATGATCTATCTCCTAACAAATCGAATAGGCGCTATGATGCTGATAACTACAGTGTGATTTGTTTTGTTAAAAAAGGTTCTTATTTGCAAAGTTATGTGCATTTTTGTAAATATGCTAATTTGGCTCTAATAGCCAAATTGGAGGTGACTCTGGGCGGTTTTATGTTTTCTGTATGATGCTGCCCAATCCTCATACAGCTTCTCCCCCTTCCCTGTCCAGCAACATCTTATAGTATACAGCTTCCATTCCTGATTGTGTATAACTGGCAATATCTCCGGTTGTGTCACAGCTAGAACTGTGATGATTAGAATCTCCTCTTTCATATACCACCAGAACCGCTGTTCTAAGTGGTCCACAGTCCAAGATATGGTTGTTTGAAGAGATCCCCCTTCCCTCCAGCCTTACGCTCTCATACTGTGTGAATAAGATTCATACTGATAGGACAGCATCAGAGGCTGTGAGGAGGCTCCACCTCAGGAGAATTGTTGGTGTTGACACCCACTTGTCTAATAAAGGCTCATTTACATATTTAGAAAAAAGCTCGTAACTTTTAAAATAATAAATGTTTTGGGACCCAATTTTCTTTCTTTCAAAAATCTTATTATTAATTTTCATAACAATAAACAATGTACATCATACAAAGCATGTAGTGCAAACAACAGAGCAAAAACTTCTCTATATAAATGACAATCCAAGGAAAGAGGGCATAAATCTATGAGAGTGTCCTGATATTATATGCATTTACCATTATATTCAATAGATTAAAGCTTTAAACCAAGACCACATCGCCATAAGCAATGTAATTACACTACACTGACCATACAACACCTTCGAACAAAAAGCAAATAGAAAAACTTACTTAGCTGTTTCTATAGTAAGATTATATAATTGTTGTGTATTTTCTTGCCAACTTTTCCATATCTGAATAAAAGAGTCATGCGTTCTAAATTCCCAATGTGAAAGTTCTTCCAATCTCGCTATCTGATCTACTTTTTGTAACCAGTGCCTAACTGTTGGAGTTTCTGTTGATTTCCACTTGGTTGGTATAAGTAGACGTGCTGCTGCTATTAAGATAAGCAGTAATTTAAGTGATTTCTTTGGAATGTTAGTGGGTACTAATGCTAGGAGGGCCACCTTGGGAGAAGCTGGTATGCTCGTCTGGCATATTTTATTGATATGTTGAAAAAAAATCTGATGCCAAAGAGGCAAAAGTTTCGGCCATTCCCACCAAATATGCAAGAAAGATCCAACCTCTTTACTACACCTCCAGCAAACCTTTGAAGAAGTGCTATACATTTGTTTTAACCTAACCGGTGTTAGATACCATCTAGAGATTATCTTGTACGCATTTTCCTGAATTTTGATACATCTAGATGTAAATATAGGAGTCCTAAATATCTTCACAATATCTGCTGAAGAGAATTTGGTATTTAGATCTCTTTCCCACTCTCTTATGAAATATGGCACAACCCAGCTATACGTTTACTAAGGTGTGATAATAATTTTGTAGGTGTTCTGGATTGCGACCAAAGTTCTTCGAACCACGATAGTGGTCTATATATTCCAGTAGCCAGAAGGCAGGGACGCACCAATTTGCAAATAAGACTATATTGGCAAGCATTTAGTATCTGACAAGACAATTTCTCCCTAACCTGCTCCAATTACAGTAAATTTACCATCCAAGTCCAATAATTCCCACGGGAAAAGAGTGTTATGTCTAATAGGTAGAGGTAGAGTGTGGTAACTTGGGTGAGAAGTTGCGATACAGTCTCATAACTGAGTGAGTGGGGAGGGAGCATAATAATCTAATCTGTGAATCCTGCCATATTGACATTGTTGTCTGTGGCAAACCTCTATAGCCCAAAGTCGAGGATCGGTGCACACCATTCTTTAATAACAATTGTCATAATGGTCTCTGCATTAAGTGTTCTTCTATATCAACCCAAGATTTATGTGGTGGGTTGCGAAACCAATCCACTATTCTCCCAAGATGTACTGCTTTATAATATTTGGATAAAGAGGGAAATCCAATTCCTCCCTTTTCGACTGGTAATTGCAATATCTTGTATGAGATTCTTGGTCTGGAACCATCCCAAATACAGTGAAGGAAATAAGTATTTGATCCCTTGCTGATTTTGTAAGTTTGCCCACTGTCAAAGACATGAACAGTCTAGAATTTTTAGGCTAGGTTCATTTTACCAGTGAGAAATAGATTATATATATAAAAAAAAAGAAAAGAAAATCACATAGTCAAAATTATATATATATATTTGCATTGTGCACAGAGAAATAAGTATTTGATCCCCTACCAACCATTAAGAGTTCAGCCTCTTCCAGACCAGTTACACGCTCCAAATCAACTTGGTGCC
The DNA here is from genome assembly GCF_050947455.1 of Rhinoderma darwinii. NCBI lineage: Eukaryota > Metazoa > Chordata > Amphibia > Anura > Rhinodermatidae > Rhinoderma > Rhinoderma darwinii. Next base: position 58,480,230 of record NC_134689.1, read on the forward strand.
TGCATTAAAGACAGCTGTCTTACATGGTCACCTGTATAAAAGACTCCTGTCCACAGACTCAATGAATCAGTCTGACTCTAACCTCTACAACATGGGCAAGACCAAAGAGCTTTCTAAGGATGTCAGGGACAAGATCATAGACCTGCACAAGGCTGGAATGGGCTACAAAACCATAAGTAAGACGCTGGGTGAGAAGGAGACAACTGTTGGTGCAATAGTAAGAAAATGGAAGACATACAAAATGACTGTCAATCGACATCGATCTGGGGCTCCATGCACAATCTCACCTCGTGGGGTATCCTTGATCCTGAGGAAGGTGAGAGCTCAGCCGAAAACTACACGGGGGGAACTTGTTAATGATCTCAAGGCAGCTGGGACCACAGTGACCAAGAAAACCATTGGTAACACATTACGCCGTAATGGATTAAAATCCTGCAGTGCCCGCAAGGTCCCCCTGCTCAAGAAGGCACATGTACAGGCCCGTCTGAAGTTTGCAAATGAACATCTGGATGATTCTGAGAGTGATTGGGAGAAGGTGCTGTGGTCAGATGAGACTAAAATTGAGCTCTTTGGCATTAACTCAACTCGCAGTCTTTGGAGGAAGAGAAATGCTGCCTATGACCCAAAGAACACCGTCCCCACTGTCAAGCATGGAGGTGGAAACATTATGTTTTGGGGGTGTTTCTCTGCTAAGGGCACAGGACTACTTCACTGCATCAATGGGGGAATGGATGGAGCCATGTACCGTCAAATCCTGAGTGACAACCTCCTTCCCACCACCAGGATATTAAAAATGGCTCGTGGCTGGGTCTTCCAGCACGACAATGACCCGAAACATACAGCCAAGGCAACAAAGGAGTGGCTCAAAAAGAAGCACATTAAGGTCATGGAGTGGCCTAGCCAGTCTCCAGACCTTAATCCCATCGAAAACTTATGGAGGGAGCTGAAGATCCGAGTTACCAAGCGACAGCCTCGAAATCGTAATTATTTACAGATGATCTGCAAAGAGGAGTGGGCCAAAATTCCATCTAACATGTGTGCAAACCTCATCATCAACTACAAAAAACGTCTGACTGCTGTGCTTACCAACAAGGGTTTTGCCACCAAGTATTAAGTCTTGTTTGCCAAAGGGATCAAATACTTATTTCTCTGTGCACAATGCAAATAAATATAAATAATTTTGACAATTTAATTTTCTTTTTTTTTTTTTTATATAATCTATTTCTCACTGGTAAAATTAACCTAGCCTAAAAATTCTAGACTGTTCGTGTCTTTGACAGTGGGCAAACTTACAAAATCAGCAAGGGATCAAATACTTATTTCCTTCACTGTATAGTCTGAGCATATTCTACAATAGTGATTAAAAAAGCTCTTTGGTAAAGAAATGGGTAGTGCATGTAACAAATAGGTGACTTTTGGTGATATCAAAGAGTTCAACATATTTGTTCTGCCTATCCAAGAAAGAAATGCTGGAGACCAGGAATTTAAGATTGAGGGAATAGTAGACAATAGTTTCTTATCATTTAAAGTATATAGTTGTTTCAAGTTAGGGGAAATGTTCACACCCAGAAAATTCATGTATTACGAAGGCCAAGAAAAAGGACAGTTCTTCACCATGGATTTTATCGGTGTTGCAGGGAGTGTTATATTTAGAGCTTGTTACTTTGACATATTTATTTTAAAGTTAGAAATATGTCCGAACATATTTAAGACTTTCTGTATGACTGGAAAGGCAATTTTGGGGTTTGAGAGCAATATCAGTATATCGTCCGCATATGCCGCTATTCTATGTTCTAATTTCCCACAAATTAAGCCCTTTATCACATTGTTTTGTCTGACAGTTTGCAACAATGCCTCTATTGCTAGTATGAATAACAACGGAGAAAGCGGACATCCCTGTCTTGTGCCATTGTTAATCTCTACTGGTTTAGATAAGATATCATTAACCTTAAAGAGGCTCTGTCACCAGATTCTCAAACCCCTATCTCCTATTGCATGGGATCGGCGCTGCAATGTAGATAGATAGAGATAGGCCGATAATTTGCACAATTAGACGGGTCTTTACCAGGTTTGTGTATCAGCGCTATGTGTGCTTTTAGAGTTTGAGACGTAAAGGGGGATCCCTCCAACGCTGAATTAAAGGAATGTAACATATGTGGTGCTAAAACCTCTATAAAGCTGGAATAATAATAAAGAGTTAGGCCGTCTGGACCTGGGGCTTTTCCTTTCGGTGTAGATTTTAGAGCTATTTTCAGTTCTTCAAGTGTGATGGGAGCGCATAATTGGGAGGCGTAAGCCTGTGATATAGCTGGAAGCTCAATGGCGGCTAAGAAAGAATCTGTAGCCAATGACATTTCCATTTTAGTATCCACACTGTCATTCGAGTTGATATTATACAATTCCAAATAATATGTCCGGAACAACTCTGCAATCTGTTCTGGCTCTGTGGCATCTACATCAGCATCTGATTTAATAGATAATATCCTATTTTTTAGCATTCTTTGTTTAATTTTGGCTACCATAAATTTAGTTGGTTTATTACCATGTGCAAAAAATGTTTGTTTGGTTGATAGGTACGCTTTCGCTGAATAAGAGTTAAGGAGGTTTCTGAGTTCTTCTCTTAATATCGTCAGATTTGCTAATTGGACATCACAAAGGTTTTTTTTATGCAAAGTTTCTAATTGTCTAATTTTTTCTGTTAATTCTTTTGTTTTTGTGTGTCTAATTCTATTTGCATAGGAGGCAGAGGCAATAAATTCACCTCTAATTACCGCTTTATGAGATTCCCATAGTATGTGTGGAGAGATATCTGGGGACATGTTGAGTTTGAAAAATTCAGTTAGTTTATTTTTAATTCTCTTTTTGATATTGGGAGTGTCAAACAACGTCTCGTTCAATTGCCAAATGAACACTTTACGTATAGGTAACGGAGTGCCAAAAGTGAGAAAGACCGGAGTGTGGTCTAAATGTATCATTGATCCTATAGAGGCTTCCGTACAGTTCTTTAAATGCTGAGATGTAATCAATATATATTCTAATCGATGATATGAGCCGTATGGTGCAGAATAATGCGTATAGTCTTTATCGTTCGGGTGAAAAAAGCGCCACGTATCTGATAAGGACAGTTTATATAGGGATTTTTTTACCTCCGCCAATTTTCTGTATGACACTGCAGTTCGACCAGTAGAGGAGTCCAAAGCCGGTTTGAGTGATATATTGAAATCTCCAGACACAACCACCAATCCCTCACTAAAGTCATTGAATCTATCAAGGGTTTTTATCAGCCAATCTGTTTGTGCAGTGTTAGGTGCATAAAGGTTATCAAAGGAATATATTTGGTTGTCAATTTTACCCTTTAAGAACACATATTTGCTGTCTGGATCTGATTCTGAGTCAATTATAGAAATATTTAGGTGTTTATGTATCCCTATAATAACAACCATACTAGCAGCAGAAGGGGATGAACTATGCACCCACGTGGTATAGTGTGAATGCGTTAAATTCGGCATATGGTCATGTTTGAAATGGGTTTCTTGTAAGAAACAGATCTGTACTTTTTCTTTGTGAAAGCGATATAGAACTTGGACCCTCTTAGCAGGAGATCTAAAGCCTCTCACATTATAAGTCACATTAAACGTATTGAAGACATGGTAAGTTATTAGTATGAGTTATCTGGAAATGCACAATGGCGTGTCCTGACCTGAGCAATAAATTAGTACATAAAACACTTGTGTAGTGTATTGAGAAAATCGATCCTTGAGTAACAGGAGTATAAAAGGATGTGGGAGGAGGGAAAAACATGGATAAAGTAAACAACAAGGGGCAGGTATATGTCCCTTGAGGTAAATTTCCACAAGAGTACCGAAGTCCCCATATACTAATGACTGCACGGTGACACATGTCCCGTAAATCACCGAATAGGTGAGTATTCAAAATGACAGAACAGTCAGTGGAATAAAAAGCAAAAAATATATATCATGTGAGATGAATATCTGAAGATAAAACAGTACAAATTTATAGAAAAATAGCTATTGGACAGAGATGTCAAAACACATGACACAGACCGCGTGACAAAGGACCGACAACTCAGGTAAAACCCCTGAGTGTTGGAAAAAATTATCTGTTAAACACAATACTGATTACAACATTTACCAGCATACCTTAATTTGAACCTTTGAACCTTATGGTCAGATCTTATTAACCAGTAATGCAGGTTTGGGTAAGGTAATCTGGTGACAAGCCACTCAATTCAATAAGAACAAATAGTATGTTATAGTAGAACATATGAGGTATGACGACCTTGTTGTTAAATAATACATTAACAATGCAGAACCATGGGGCCCAACTCTCCTTTTGCTTCAAAAAGAAACATTTTCAAGTTAAACCACTTGTCAGAGAAAAACCATATCCCATAGATGTGATAACTAGAGCAAGACCCTTGAGTTTTAGAAACAATTATATGTCTAGGTAAACCACAAACTTTCTATAACATTCAACAACAGACAATAGTTTAACCCCTTGAGTACCCAGCTCATTTTGGCCTTGAGGACCAGACCCATTTTTTCAAATCTGACATGTATCACTTTATGTGGTAATAACTCCGGAATGCTTTTACCTATCCAATTGATTCTGAGATTGTTTTCTCGTGACATATTGTACTTTAGTTTAGTGCAAAAATTTGGTCGATAAATTCATTGCTTATTTGTGAAAAACACCAACATTTAGCGAAAATATGAAGAAATTATGATTTTTCCAATTTTAAATGTATCTGCTTGTAAAACAGATGGTAATACCACACAAAATAGTTACCAATTAACATCTCCCATATGTCTACTTTATGTTTGCATCGTTTTTTGAACATCCTTTTATTTTTCTATGACCTCACAAGGCATAGAACTTTAGCAGCAATTTCTCATATTTTTAAGAAAATTTCAAAAAGCGATTTTTTCAGAGACGAGTTCAGTTCTGAAGTGGTTTTGAGTGGCCTATATATTAGAAACCCCCATAAAACACCCCATTTTGAAAACTGCACCCCTCAAAGTATCCAAAACAGCATTCAGAAAGTGTTTCAACCCTTTAGGCGTTTTACAGGAATTGAAGGAAAGTAGAGCTGAAATTTTCAAATTTCATTTTTTTTTTACAAAATTCATATGTAATACATTTTCTTCTGTACCACAGAAGGTTTTACCTGAGAAATGCCACTCAATAATTTATTGCCCAGATTCTGCAGTTTTTAGAAATATCCCACATGTGGGCCTAGTGCGCTAATGGACTGAAACACAGGCCTCAGAAGCAAAGGAGCACCTCTTGGATTTTGGGGCCTCCTATTTTCAGAATATATTTTAGGCACCATGTCAGGTTTGAAGAGGTCTTGTGGTGCCAAAACAGTGGAAACCCCCAAAAGTGACCCCCATTTTTTAAACTACACCCCTCAGGGAATTTATCTAGGGGTATAGTTAGCATTTTGACCCCACAGGTATTTTGCTATATTTTCTGGAGTTAGTCTGTGAAAATGAAAATCTACTTTTTTTCTGGAAAAACGTAAAAATTTCTAATTTTTGCAAGAAATAAAGGAGAGAAAGCACCCCAACATTTGTAAAGCAATTTCTCGCGATTACGGAAATACCCCATATGTGGTAATAAACTGCTGTTTGGACCCACAGCAGGGCTCAGAAGGGAAGGACCCCCATTTGGATTTTGGAGCTCTGATTTTACTGGAATGGTTTTCAGTGCCGTGTCACGTTTGCAACGCCCTGGAGGGACCTAAACAGTGGAATCCCCCCAAAAGTGACCCCATTTTGGAAACTTTACCCCTCAAGGAATTTTTCTAGTGGTATAGTTAGCATTTTGACCCCACAGGTTTTTTGCTGAATTTATTGGAATTAGTCTGTGAAGATGAAAAGAGACCTTTTTTTGGAAAAAACACAGAATTTTCTAATTTTTATAAGGAATAAAGGAGAAAAAGCACCTCAACATTTGTAAAGCAATTTCTCCTGATTACGGAAATACCCCATTATGTGGTAATAAACTGCTGTTTGGACCCACGGCAGGGCTCAGAAGGGACGGAGCACCATTTGAATTTTGCAGCTCAGATTTTGCTGAATTGGTTTCTAGGGGCCATGTCGCATTTGCAGAGTCCCTGAAGTACCAGTACAGTAGAAATTCCCCAGATGTGATCCCAATTTGGAGACTATACCCCTGAAAGAATTAAATTAGAGGTGTAGTGAGCATTTTGAGCCCTCAGTTGTTTTATAGATTTTATTAGAATTGGTCCGTTAAAATGAAAACATTTTTTTTTTCCAATAACCTGTAGCTTTAGCTCAGAATTTTTCATTTCCACAAGGAATACAGGAGAAAAGACACCCAAAAATGTATTACACAATTTCTCCTGATTACGGAAATACCCCATATATTTGTTGTAAACGGCTATTTGGACATACGGCAAGGGTCTAAACGGAAAAAGTGCAATTTCGTTTTTAGAGTCGAGATTTTACAAAATTTGTTTTTGACGCCAGTACAGTACAGTGAAAACTCCCGAGAAGTGACCCCATTTAGGAAACTACACCCCTCAAGGAATTCATCTAGAAGTGTAGTGAGCATTTTGACCCCCAAAGGTTTTGAAGAAATTAGTGCACAGTGGATGTTGCAGATTGAAAATTGACATTTTCCACATATATGCTATTTCAGTGCCCAATGCGTTGGGCCCAGCTTGTACCACTGGAGACATACGCCCCATAAATTGTTAAGCGGTTCTCCAGAGTACGGTAATACCCCATATGTGGTCATAAACCGCTGTTTGGGCACACTGCCAGGTCCAGAAGGAGCGCCATTTGGCTTTTGGAGCGCAGATTTTGCTTGGTAGCAGTTTTGTTTAGTGTTTTACTGGTGTTTCAGTTTATAATGTGGGGGCATATGTAATCTGTGCGGAGTACATCAGGGTATATGTAAGTTGGGCAGAGTACATCAGGGTATATGTAAGCTGGGCGGAGTGTATCAGGGTATATGTAAGCTGTGCGGAGTACATCAGGGTATATGTAAGCTGGGCGGAGTACATCAGGGTATATGTAAGATGCGCGGAGTACATCAGGGCATATGTAAGCTGGGCGGAGTACATCAGGACATATGTAAGCTGGGCGGAGTGCAACAGGTCATAATAGGATGATGTAATAATGGGGAGAATGAATAATAAAATTAATTATCCCTGGATAGTGACGTACGCTTTCAACCAATCCTTCATGCACAGGCCGGATTATTGGTTGCAGGAGTCTAAAGGGTGTCTGTGGTGTTGTACAAAATATCCGCACTCCAGTATTGCCTAATCTTTGACTTCTTCACTAGCCCTATATGTAGCACAGACCCCAAAACGTCATCGTTTTCGCTGGATTTACAGGGTCTACCAATGGGGGCTGCAAATGATGACGTGGGGTTTTAGGTGAAGAACTGCTGCACACATAAATTAGTCTGGGCCGTCGTTTTGCATTATTGCGTTCCAAGAGTCATAACATTTTATTTTTCCGTACACGAGCTGTGTGAGTGCTTGATTTTCATGGGACGAGCTGTCGTTTTTATTAGTATCATGGGGTACATGCGATAATTTGATCAGTTTTTATTCCATTTTTTGTGAGGTGAGGAGACCAAATACCAGAAATTCTTTCACTATTTTTTTTATAATTTTTTACCGCCGTTCTCTGTGCAGTATAAACAACATGTTTACTTTATTCTACGGTTTGATACGATTATGGCAATACCAAATTTATATAGTTTTTATATGTTTTACTACTTTTACAAAAAAAAAAACTTTTTTCTAAATAAAATGTTTTAGTGTCACCATGTCCTGAGAGCCATAACTTTTTTATTTTTTTGTCGACGGAGCTTTGTGAGGGCTTGTTTTTTGCGTGACACACTGTAGTTTTTATTGGTACCATGTTTGGCTACGCGCGACTTTTTGATCACTTTTTATTCCATTTTTTTGGAAACAACGTGACCAAAAAAGGAAATTCTGCCATTGTTTATTATTGTATTTTTTTTACGGTGTTCACCGTGCGGGATAAATAATATGATATTTTTTTAGGTCAGGCCAATACGAACGCGGCGATACCTATTATGTCTAGTTTTTGTCTTTTTTTTCATTTTTTTTCTAATTATAAAGGGCTTGATCAGGGAAACAAGGTGATTATTGTTTTTATTACGTAAAACTTGTATGTATTTATTTATCTAAAACTTTTTTTTCACTTTTTATTTTACACATACTAGGGGACTGGAAGATCTGATCTTCTGATCCACTGCACAATACACTGCACTACTTCTGTATGTACTGATGTAGTGCAGTGTATTTTAACTGTCACTTTACAACTGACAGTTGAGCCTATTACGTCCTGCATTGGGCAGGATCTAATAGGCTCCCGTACCTGGCAACCATCAGAACCCCGCGATTTTTCACGGGGGGGCAATGGGGTGCAGAGGGAGCCCCCTCCCTCTGTATCAATCACTTAAATGCCGCTGTCGCTATTGACAGCGGCATTTAAGGGGTTAAACTACAGCGATCGGAGAGGACAGTGATCGCTGTAGTTGCAGTGGGATGTCGGCTGTATATTACAGCCGACATCCGATGAAGATGGAGCGAGCACAGCTCCTGTGCCCGCTTCATCCTCAGGGCGTTACTATACGCCCATTTTCGGGAAGGGGTTAATAAAAAGTTTTGTTTTTTTTTACACCGCTTTCTCTGATCTCCTCACGTATCTCACAGAAGTTTGGAGATTAGAGAAAGTGACAGGAGCTTTCTCCTGCAGACGACGTCACAGACGGCTGTGATTGGTCAGTCTTCAGAGACTGACCAATCACAGCAATCGCCGGCATTGGGGACTGCTAATTGGTCCCCAGGCCGGTAGCAGAGACGGTTAGCTGTCAATGACAGCTGCCACCGCTGTTCTGTCACTATGTGATTTCACATAGTGACAGTTTATTCCTGCGCCGTAATAGTACGTCGAAGGTACGCTGGAATAAGCGGCCAGCGACGTACTATTACGGCGAAGGTACGCAAGGGGTTAAAGAGGCTCTGTCACCAGATTTTCAAACCCCTATCTCGTATTGCAGCAGATCGGCGCTGCAATGTAGATAACAGTAACGTGTTTTTTTTTTCAAAAACGAGCATTTTTGGCCAAGTTATGAGCATTTTTATATTTATGCAAATGAGCCTTTCTTAAGTACAACTGGGCGTGTTTAAAGTTAAGTCCAAGTGGGCGTGTATTGTGTGTGTACATCTGGGCGTTTTTACTTATTTTACTAGCTGGGCGTTGTAAATAGAAGTGTATGATGCTGACGAATCAGCATCATCCACTTCTCTTCGTTAACACCCAGCTTCTGGCAGTGCACAGACACACAGCGTGTTCTCGAGAGATCACGCTGTGATGTCACTTCCTGCCCCAGGTCCTGCATCGTGTCGGACGAGCGAGGGCACATCGGCACCAGGCGACAGAGGCTACATCGACTTACCTGCAAACGCCGATGCTTCTGCAGGAATCAACTGTAGCCTCTGTCGCCTGGTGCCGATGTGTCGACCTTGTACAAATCTCCCACTTTACCAACACCAAAGCAACCCCAGACCGTCACATTACCTCCACCATGCTTGACAGATGGCGTCAGGCACTCTTCCAGCATCTTTTCAGTTGTTCTGCGTCTCACAAATGTTCTTCTGTGTGATCCAAACACCTCAAACTTCGATTCGTCTGTCCATAACACTTTTTTTTCCAATCTTCCTCTGTCCAATGTCTGTGTGCTTTTGCCCATATTAATCTTTTCCTTTTATTAGCCAGTCTCAGATATGGCTTTTTCTTTGCCACTCTGCCCTGAAGGCCAGCATCCCGGAGTCGCCTCTTCACTGTAGACATTAACACTGGCGTTTTGCAGGTACTATTTAATGAAGCTGCCATTTGAGGACCTGTGAGGTGTCTATTTCTCAAACTAGAGACTCTAATGTACTTGTCTTGTTGCTCAGTTGTTCAGCGGGGCCTCCCACTTCTCTTTCTACTCTGGTTAGAGCCTGTTTGTGCTGTCCTCTGAAGGGAGTAGTACACACCGTTGTAGGAAATCTTCAGTTTCTTGGCAATTTCTCGCATGGAATAGCCTTAATTTCTAAGAACAAGAATAGACTGTCGAGTTTCACATGAAAGCTCTCTTTTTCTAGCCATTTTGAGAGTTTAATCGAAACCAAAAATGTAATGCTCCAGATTCTCAACTAGCTCAAAGGAAGGTCAGTTTTATAGCTCCTCTAAACAGCAAAACTGTTTACAGCGGTGCTAACATAATTGCACAAGGGTTTTCAAGTGTTTTCTAATCATCCATTAGCCTTCTAACACAGTTAGCAAACACAATGTACCATTAGAACACTGGAGTGATGGTTGCTGGAAATGGGCCTCTATACACCTATGTAGATATTGCATTAAAAACCAGACGTTTGCAGCTAGAATAGTCATTTAGCACATTAACAATGTATAGAGTGTATTTCTGATTAATTTAATGTTATCTTCATTGAAAAAAAACTGTGCTTTTCTTTCAAAAATAAGGAAATTTCTAAGTGACCCTAAACTTTTGAATGGTAGTGTATATATAATGTAACCTGAAATAGTCAGACTTAAATTCTTTCGCTACGGTAAAACAAAACATTCAGGTTATGTAGAGTACTAATGGCAATTGTGAGCCTGTTAGAAATGTGAATAGGTTCAGGGAACTATAACCAGTTTAAGTGTGAGCAAAAGTCGACATTTCTAACCTTAGTCTTCATGAAGAAAGACTCAACACATTAAATCACGTCAAGAAAGTTCATATTCAATCTTCAATCTTCAGAGAGTAGTCTTCTCGGAGTCATCTTGCCAGGTTTTGCTTCTGAACGTGGTGCTGTCCACCGACTGTCTGTTTAAAATTACATAGGAAAAGTTACTCCATTATACACATAATGGACTAGTGCAGTATCTTCCAGGCACACAATATGTATTGTAATTTGGACCTGTGTACTATCTGTCACAGCACAATGTCACTGTGAAGTGCTCTATCCTTCTAAGTAATTTAGCGGGTTACAGTCTATAATATTCCAACTGTCAGCTGGAGACTCAGTCCGACTGCTGGGTAAGTCAGGAAAATCGAGCCCCTGGTTTTAAGTGCATATCAGGCCTCAGTTGTGTACTATCTTGTCATCGTCTCAAAAGGCCACAAGAGCCTGACTGTGGAGCAGCAGAGCTGCAGCCTCACCTCCTGTCCCGTCTCTCCTGGCTGAAACAGTACCAAAATCCAGGTCCCGGTTTCACCTATCAAAGGCCTTATGTCCTAGATCTCCCCGGTTTCAGGCCTGTCAGGGACATAGATAGCTTTGATTAATTATTGTGTGTTGCGTACCTGGATCCAGGTGTGATATGAGGGCTGGTGATGTGAGCTGCTGGCCAGCAACCAAGGTCCAAAATGGCGGCCGTCACTAAGGGCACTCTTTTTGCGCCTGTATGAGGAGCTGACTGCGGGTTGGTGAGTAGCTGGGGGCCAATTTATGACAGGCTAGGGCTGTGGATGATAAGCCCACTGTTCCGGAACTCCCAGGAACACAGTGCGCGAACCGCGCTAGCAGCGGTCTCAAATCTAGGCTCTGGCTTCAGGCCGGATGTTAGGCCGCGATTTAAAAAAATGACACTAGAGAGCCAATATATGTCTTAAAATTCTCATCTGTTGATGGAGATACCGGGTGTGAGCTCCAAATCCCCCGGAGAGTGATACGTAGGTAAGGATGGCTCTAGATTGTATATGGCGTGTCAGAGCTTGCTGAAAGTGCGACCGTCCGACTCCGTCGCTAACCACGCCCCCCAGGGACACAATTTTCACTAGCATTATCAGTGTGACAGCGTCTATCAGATTAGCTAGGAGATAGGGCATTACTAAACTAGTGGCAGAGCCTCTTTAAGGAAAGCAAGATTATCATCAACGTACAATAAAACCCTTTTCTCCCTTCCTCCTAAAGCATATCCTATATGTGCGGGGAGTTCCTTATGACCAGAGCAAGGCATTCAATCCCTAATTCAAATAGAGAAGGTGACAAAGGGCATCCTTGTCCAGTTACTCTGGCTAGGGAAAGGAGGGGGGAGATATGACAGTTAGATTTGACATTTACTATGGGTTGTGAATATAGAAGACGTATCCACTGGATAAATCACTCTCCAAACCCAAATCTTCGTAATGCTGACCAGAAATATGAGCATTCTACCGAATCGAATGCCTTCTCCAGGTCCAGGGAGGCCACAATCAGGGAGCCAAGAGGTTTTAGAGGTAGATGAGAGATTAGTGAAGAATCTCTGCAGATTTATGTCAGTGGGTTTACCTGGCATAAAGCCAGATTGGTCTGCTTGAACAACATGAGATATCACTTTCTGCAACTAGGATTTTGACATTGCAGTTGAGAAGGGAGATGGATCTATATGATCCACAGTTCCTTGGATCTTTACAGGACTTAGGGATCAACACTATAAGGGTTTCTCTCATAGAGGGAGGGTTGCCTCCCCACACAAAAACTTGAAGAGGATAAGTAGTTGTGGAGCAATCAACTCCACATGTAATTTATACCATTCAATGGGAAGCTGATCCAAACGTGGGGTATTCCTATTCAGGAAAGAGTTAATGGGTGTTGTGACCTCTTCTACAGGTAGGTCAGCCTCTAAAAAGTGAATATCTTTCCCATCCAAAACAGGAAATTCTATGGTATTTAGGTATTATTCTAGGTTAGTCATAGAATACGCCACTTTGCAGAAGTAAAGCTCCAAATAGAATTGGGTAAATATCTGTTTAATGGCCAAAGGATCTTTTACCAATATACCTGCTGGGCATAGGACCTTTATGATAGGATTTGCTATTGTGTCATCTGTAGCCAGATATGCTAGTAAGAGCCCATTTGCTCAAAGCACCTTTGTTAGGAATATAGGGTTTTCTTTCTAGTTAGTTCTGTCAAGAGTAAATTATATTCACATTGTTTCGAGGAGAATGCAAGGAAGTCTGAGGTGTTCCTAGATGTGAGATACGTTTTTTCTGCCCCCGTCAGACCAATCTCAAGGTCAACTCGCTGAGCCGCTATACCCTTTCTATGAGAGGAGACCACTCCTCTTGTATATGCTGTAAAATCATACCATACTAAACCGCACTCTACAGTGTCAGCATTTGTAATCCAAAAGCTTGGCAATTCTAAAAGTGACCAACAGAGGAGAGTGATCCGCTATACCTCTTGGAAGATATTCAGCATTTACTACAAACACAAGAGTGGTCATATTTCCAAATGTGAGATCAATCCTTGAAAAAGATCTATAGGCCGGGGTGACAGGAGTAAGCCCGAGATAGTGGATGGCCCATGCGCCATATCTCTGTTATGTAAAATGTATCAGCCCATGCAGTCAAGGGAGAAACAGCATTCACCATTCCTCCCAATCTATCCAACTCCGGACAACGAAGGAGATTGAAATCACCAAGGAGTAGGAGCGGTGTGGGGCCGAGGCCCATCACCACCTTTTTATGTAGGAGTTGGACAGTAGCTGGGGGAGGATAATACATATTCACAATAATGAATGAGGTAAAATATAGCTGACAAAATAAAATAATTAATCTACCCCTAGGATCAGTTTTCACAGAGGTACTCACACATTGCAGAGATTTGTGGACCAGTAAAGAGACCCCACATGAATAGCTGGAAAAGGAGGCATGATATTCATGTTTAATCCAGGGTTTATGCATAGCCTTCAATTTAGAGCCCAACAGCTGGGTTTCCTGGAGGAGTATCATATGTGGATTATAAGTGAAGACAAACTTAAAGACCAGAGACCTCTTATCATTAAGGCCCCTGACATTCCAGGAGATAATTTTAAGGTACTGTAATGTCCCTATCAGTACAATATAAAAAATGGGACATAATTAGGTTACAATTCGAGGGATTGGGAAGGTGTGATTCCCACAAGTGACTATAACTCTCCGCTGACTGGAAGGTCAAATCACTAATCCACACATAGTTGTACATTACATTCACTTGGTTAAAAAGACATGGAAAGCCAAAACAAACTAAACCCAACCCACTCTACCCATCCCTCCAAAAATTAGATAGGCTTCATTCCCGAATGCAGTAACGTTGCTGCTTAAAGGCAAAGTGTCATGATTTTTTTTTTATTATATTGCTTTTAATAAAATATAAACAAAAATTGTATTTATTAGTGTTGTCACGTTCTCATTTTTACTGTGTTCAAACTTTTACTTCAACATGGGGGATGCCATTTTTTTTTTCATCTCTGTATGTGTCGATTAACGACACATACTGAGATGGAATATGGCACATACAACTCCATAGAGAATGCGAACGGGATCCGTTCCATTCTCAGAAGCGTACGCCGTCTGTGTGGGAACGGCGCATGCTCCCACACAGACCAAAACGAAGCTCGTTTGCAGAGCGAAATCCTGTGCAATTTTCATGTGGGCTGGAAGCCGCTGTCGGACAGTATGATGGCGACTTCCGGCCGCGGCTTCCGGCCATATGTTCAGGCGCAAGTAATAGTAGCGTAGACCAGCGGAGGCGGCAGCGGTGGCAGGAGCAGGTAATTTATGTTCGTGTACGTGTTGTGTGTATTATTTTCGTGTATGTTCGTGTTAGGCTTGGTTCACACAACCTATTTTCAGGCGTAAACGAGGCGTATTATGCCTAGTTTTACGCCTAAAAATACAGCTCCAATACATCGGCAAACATCTGCCCATTCATTTGAATGGGTTTGCCGACGTACTGTGCAGATGACCTGTAATTTACGCGTCGTCGTTTGACAGCTGTCAAACGACGACGCATAAATTGACTGCCTCGGCAAAGAAGTGCAGGGCACTTCTTTGCAACGTAATTTGAGCCGTTCTTCATTGAACTCAATGAAGAGCAACTCAAGATTTACGAGCGTCACAGACAAACGTATATTACGAGGAGCATTTACGTGTGAAACGAGGCAGCTGTTTTCTCTTGAAAACAGTCTGTCTTTTCACACGTAAATGCCTGCTATCGTGTGCACATACCCTGATACTGTCTGCTGAGGCCTGTATCTAATCCCCCTACACAGTGCAGTCGCTCAGAAAATGGTGGCACACAGTGTTTGAAGATTCAAACCCCTCCTTCTCCTGGCATTAGCCAGAAGAAGGGAGGAGGGATTGTGTGAGGACACTAGACTGTCCACCCCAAATTTGCAGCATAAATCAATGAGGTTGCTTTACCACGGTAACCATGCTGCAATTTTGGGAACTGCTCCCTCTAGTGCCCAGCACATAGAAATGTTATAAATTAGAATCTAATTTATAATATTTCCTGACTTGTGAAAAAAATTAAAACAATGTGTAATCACTCAAATAATAATTGTTTAACTGAAAAAAAATAATAATAATTTCTAGCGACACATTCCCTTTAAGGTAAAGGCAAAAGTGGAATTCGAAAATACGGTTTAAATGGTTAGATGAAAGTGGGGGCAATCCCCTCCCCTGAGATGAATCAGAAATATAACAAATACAGGAAATAGACATAATAGAACACAGAATGTAGTAGCATTTGGAGGAGAAGAAGACTGTAGGAGACAGTTGGGATCCTCTGTGCTTCGTAAGACTGGAGAGAAAAGTTAATCCTCAACCCACCCAGCAATAAGTAGTAGAGGAACAAGGAACTTCTGGAAAGAGCTTCTTTGGTGTGGAGCGAAGTCCATATCCATAGTGAGCTTTAGCACAGGAAGATGCAGTTTGTCAGGAACTAACAAATTATATCCCACACCGTTCAACCCACGTACTGAAATCCTTTTCCAAAAATATTGTAGAGTCATTGTGCACCAGCCTGAGGCCACGAAGTATGGGATTTGCTTCTCCCGCAAGGACTTCTTGGCCTCTGTAAAAAACTGCCTTTGCTTTTGTACCTCCAGAGAGTAGTCACTGAAAACTCATACATCTTGGTTATCCTGTGTCATGGCTATGGGGTATGTGGATGGACCCACTAGACCACTCCGCCGGAGCGGAGAAGCAGCTGGCAAAACAATAGTCAGTAACAGTCTCTCGGGCAAGAGTATCTGGGGGGATTTACAGGCAGATTGTAATGACGGGGGTAGGGAAACGGACAAGTGAGCCCTAATGTACCCGCCACTCTGTCCCTGCCTACTTGCAACGACCCGCGCTAGGCGACGGGGTACAACTTGGCGGCGGTCCCTACGCTCAGTAAGTGCATGAGACGAACAGACAAGGGAACAAAAAGCAAAGGGAAAGGGGCAGTTGCCCACGACAACACCGTGAGCAACAAGAATGGTGAACGAGCTGAGTCAAAACCAGGAGTGCACGAGGTACCAAACGCAGAGCAGGAGAGTAGTCAGTAAGCCAGGGTCAGCATGGAGCAGGACCAAATAGTCAGAAGCTGTAGCTGGGCCAGGAAACCACACGAGAAGAATCACAAGCAAAGGAGGAACAGGAAAGGCAGGTATAAATAGACAGAGGGCAGGAGCTAGCTCCGTCTGGCCAGGCTGCGATAGGCTCTCCCACTCCTAAGCCTGCCATCCTGAGTGGTGGAAGATGGAGTCAGTCTCAGAGAAACAGACTCAGGTGCAGACTGATTACTTATGGGAGTATACACAGAAGTTGTGCCTGGCAGATCCTTTACAGTACCCCCCCTTTTATGAGGGGCCACCGGACCCTTTCTAAGTGGACCTGATTTATTGGGGAAACGAAGGTGGAGCTTCCTGACCAATACCCCAGCGTGAACATCCCGGGCGGGTACCCAAGTCCTCCCTTCAGGCCCGTATCCTCTCCAATGGACCAGGTACTGAAGGGAGCCTTGGACCATCCTGCTGTCCACAATCTTGGCCACCTCGAATTACACCCCCTAAGGGGTGAGAACGGGAACAGGAGGTTTCCTCGAGGGAGCCAAGGACGGGGAGCAGCGTTTAAGGAGGGAGGCATGAAACACGTCGTGTATTCGAAAAGATGGGGGCAACTCCAGTCGGAAGGAGACAGGATTGAGGACTTCAATGACCTTATACGGCCCAATAAACTGGGGAGCAAACTTCTTGGACGGGACCTTAAGGCGCATATTCCTAGACGATAACCACACCAGATCCCGACCATAAACAAGGGGTTAGCAGAACGTCTTCTATCAGCCTGAGTTTTTTGTACGCTCTGGGACGCCTCTAGGTTCTTCTGAACCTGGGCCCAGACTGTGCACAGTTCCCGATGAACGACCTCTACCTCAGGATTGTTGGAACTACCAGGTGAAACGGAGGAGAACCGTGGATTAAACCCAAAATTACAGAAAAAGGGGGAGACCCCTGACGAGTTACTGACCCGGTTATTAAGGGAAAATTCGGCGAGGGGAATGAATGAGACCCAATCATATTGACAGTCAGAGATGAAACACCTTAAATATTGTTTTAGAGATTGATTAGTCCTCTCCGTTTGGCCATTAGTTTCAGGATGGAAGGCAGAGGAGAAGGACAGATCAATCTCCAACTTTTTACAGAAGGCTCTCCAAAACAATGAAACAAATTGTACCCCTCTGTCCGAAACAATATTGACAGGGACCCCATGGAGACGCAGGATGTGTTTGACAAACAATGGTAGCTAACGTCTTGGCGTTGGGTAGTTTCTTGAGGAGCACAAAGTGGCACATCTTACTGAAGCGGTCTACTACCACCCACACCACCGACTTGCCTTGAGATGGAGGCAAATCGGTGATAAAATCCATGGAGATATGGGTCCAAGGTCTCTGGGGAATGGGCAAAGAACGTAGTAAGCTCGCTGGTCGGGACCAGGGAGTCTTGGACCTAGCACAAATCTTACAAGCGGCCACGTAGGCCTTAACGTCTTTAGGCAACCCAGGCCACCAATAGTTTCTGCCAATGAGGTGTTTGGTACCCAGGATGCCTGGATGAACAGATAGTGCGGAGTCATGATTTTCCCTAAGTACCCTTAGTCGGTATTGCAGGGGAACAAACAGCTTGTCCTCAGGAAGGTTCCCGGGAGCTGAACCTTGATCAGCTGCAATATCAGAGACTAAATCAGAATCAATGGAAGAAATGATTATACCAGGAGGCAAAATACAAGCAGGATCTTCCTCCGAAGGAGGGCTGGCCATGTAGCTACGCGACAGTGCATCGGCCTTAATATTTTTAGACCCAGCCCTATAGGTAACCAAAAAGTTGAATCTGGTAAAAAATAGCGCCCATCGGGCTTGTCTCGGGTTTAGCCTCCGGGCAGATTCTAGGAAAACCAGATTCTTGTGGTCGGTAAGGACCATTACCTGGTGCCTAGCCCCCTCCAGGAAGTGGCGCCACTCTTCAAATGCCCATTTAATGACTAAGAGTTTGCGGTTGCCAATATCATAGTTACTCTCAGTGGGCGAAAACTTCCTGGAGAAGTAAGCACAGGGGCGGAGATGGGTGAGGGAACTGGTACCCTGGGACAAGACAGCCCCCACTCCCACCTCGGATGCGTCAACTTCCACGATAAATGGCTCCATTTGGTTGGGCTGAACCAGCACCGGGGCCGAGATAAAGCACTTCTTAAGGACCTCAAAAGCCTGGACAGCCTCAGGAGGCCAGTGGAGGAGATCAGCACCTTTGCGAGTGAGGTCCGTAAGAGGCTTAGCGATGACCGAGAAGTTAGCAATAAATCTCCTGTAATAATTAGCGAACCCCAAAAAACACTGTAACGCCTTCAGGGAGGCAGGTTGGACCCATTCCGCCACAGCCTGGACCTTGGCGGGGTCCATGCGTAATTCATGAGGAGTGAGGATTTGACCCAAAAATGGTATCTCGTGTACCCCAAACACACATTTTTCGGTTTTCGCAAACAGTTTGTTTTCCCGAAGGACCTGGAGCACCTTCCTGACATGCTCAATGTGGGAGGATCAGTCCTTGGAAAACACCAGTATGTCATCAAGGTACACTACAAGAAATACCCCCAGGTAATCTCTCAAAGTCTCATTTATGAAATTCTGGAAGACCGCAGGAGCATTACACAACCCAAAGGGCATGACGAGGTATTCGAAATGACCTTCGGGTGTGTTAAACGCAGTCTTCCACTCATCCCCCTCTTTGATGCGGATAAGGTTATACGCCCCCCGTAGATCAAACTTAGAGAACCATTGGGCCCCCTGAACCTGATTAAAGAGATCAGGAATCAAAGGAAGGGGATACTGGTTCCTTACAGTGACCTTATTCAAGTTTCGGTAGTCAATGCATGGCCTAAGACCACCATCCTTCTTCCCTACGAAGAAGAAGCCAGCACCTACCGGAGAAGTAGAGGGGCGAATGTAACCCTTGGCCAGGCATTCCTGGATATACTCTCTCATGGCTTCACGTTCGGGACAAGAAAGATTAAATATCCTACCCTTAGGGAGCTTAGCTCCTGGTACCAATTCAATTGCGAAATCGTATTCTCTATGAGGAGGTAACACTTCGGAGGCCTCCTTAGAGAAAACATCAGCGAAGTCCTGAACAAACTCAGGTAGCGTGTTCACCTCCTCAGGGGGAGAAATAGAATTAACAGAAAAACATGACGTCAAGCATTCATTACCCCATTTTGTAAGCTCCCCAGTATTCCAGTCAAACGTGGGATTATGCAACTGCAACCAGGGAAGGCCTAAAACCAAATCGGAAGATAATCCCTGCATCAACAGTACAGAGCACTGCTCCAAATGCATGGAGCCAACAAGGAGTTCGAAAACAGGGGTATGCTGTGTAAAATAACCATTAGCAAGAGGAGTGGAGTCGATAACCACTACCGGGACAGGATTAGGCAAATCAATCAAAGGCATAGCTAGAGACATAGCAAATTCGACAGACATGATATTAGCAGAAGACCCTGAATCCACGAAGGCACTGCCGGTAGCAGACCTACCACCAAAAGAGACCTGAAAGGGAAGCAAAATTTTATTACGTTTCATATTTACGGGAAATACCTGTGCGCCCAAGTGACCTCCCCGATGATCACTTAGGCGCGGAAGTTTTCCGGCTGCTTATTCTTACGCGTAGGACAGGTGTACACTTGATGCTTGTCATCCCCACAATAGAAGCAGAGATCATTCTTCCTGCGGAACTCTCTACGTTGTCGGGGGGACACGGAGGCCCCGAGTTGCATAGGTACCTCCGAGTCTTCCGTGGAAGAGTGAAGTAACGGGACCTCGGGAGGCATCATGGGGGAGTCGGAGGGGAAAACACAAAAACGTTCAAGCTGTCGTTCCCTGAGACGTCGGTCAAGTCGTACCGCTAAAGCCATAACCTGGTCTAGGGAGTCAGAAGAAGGATAGCTAACTAGCAGGTCTTTCAGGGCGTTCGACAGACCCAACCTAAACTGGCACCTTAAGGCAGGGTCATTCCACCGAGAAGCTACGCACCACTTCCTAAAGTCAGAACAATACTCCTCAACAGGTCTCTTACCCTGACGTAAGGTCACCAGCTGACTCTCGGCAAAGGCAGTCCTGTCAGTCTCGTCATAAATGAGTCCAAGAGCAGAAAAGAAACGATCAACGGAGGAAAGTTCAGGGGCGTCAGGAGCCAAGGAGAAGGCCCACTCTTGGGGCCCTTCCTGGAGCCGGGACATAATTATACCCACCCGCTAGCTCTCAGAACCTGAGGAATGAGGCTGTGCACGAGGTACCAAATGCAGAGCAGGAGAGTAGTCAGTAAGCCAGGGTCAGTATGGAGCAGGATCAAATAGTCAGAAGCTGTAGCTGGGCCAGGAAACCACACGAGAAGAATCACAAGCAAAGGAGGAACAGGAAAGACAGGTATAAATAGACAGAGGGCGGGAGCTAGCTCCGTCTGGCCAGGCTGCGATAGGCTCTCCCACTCCTAAGCCTGCCATCCTGAGTGGTGGAAGATGGAGTCAGTCTCAGAGACACAGACTCAGGTGCAGACTGATTACTTATGGGAGTATACACAGAAGTTGTGCCTGGCAGATCCTTTACACAGATGCTCGGAGTAGCAGACACATGGCACTGGTGATGCTTAGCTTGGCAGATAACACAGGATGTGGCAGATGGCACCTGATGTGGCAGATGATACCAGACAAGGCAGATGACACCAGACAAGGCAGATGACACCAGACATGGCAGATGACACCAGATGTGGCAGATGAGGCACACACGACTCCAACAATAGGCTTAGGAACAGGAACGAAACACAGAAACAGGATACAGGATACGGGAAGCAGGAACCGGAAACACTGGGAGCAGGATACAACTAAGGGACCATTTGCATAGATGAACACAGGAATACTAACAACGCTCAGGCAAAGAGAGGAAGGGCAGAGCCCTTTTTAAAGTCCAGGGTGTTACTGAGTGGATTGGAAAACTTTAGACATGGACACAGGAGTGCACTGCAGGCGTGTGTCGACGTCTCTGAGGAGGGAGACGCCGACATGAAGATACAGTCCTACAGTTGCGGCTGCAGGTAAGTGGGATGTGCCGGCGGTTAGCGACCTCAGCCGTAACATCCTGTTTAAGAGGACCTGGTGTTCTGGTGAGCTCCAGGAGCTTATCTCTGTCCTTGAAGTTGAGAAACTTGAAAATAAATGTACGTGGAGGTGCTCCAGGTGGGGGAGCTCTGGTCGGGATACGGTGTCCTCGTTCCACGCAAAACATAGGAGAAAATGCAGTTTGTCTGAAGGACAATTTAAGCCATGTTTCCAAGAAGGCAGCAGGATCCGGCTTTTCAACCCCTCCAGCAGACCACAAAAACGGATATTACACCGCCTTAAACGGTTCTCCATGTCATCCATTTTGGCTTTCCAATTAGATTGTTAGGATTCTAGAGTATCAACTCGAGCTCTAAGAGGGGTCATTGCATCCTTTAGGTTCTCGGACTCGGTGTCTCTTTCACATAATGTGTGTACATCAGCTCTAAGGAGGACGAAGTCCATCTGGAGAGCATCTGTCTTTTCCGTTAATACTGTACGAGATTCCGTGATAGCTAGAACATCCAGCATAGACAGTTACGCGGGAGAATCAGTTAGGGTGGAAGGAGAGGTAACAGCCTCTGAAGGCCGTGATGTACGTAGCCCATTGTTCCCGCCAATTTTTCCATTTGGCAGTAATTTTGGACTGGAGAGCGCTATTACCGTTAGATCTCAAACCATATATATGCGTAGGAACAGTTAGTCTAGTCAGGCTAGTTCACTAGGAGTATACTTCACAGTAGTATTTGCATAGGGAAGGGGGAGAGTCAAACTAGTGCACTAGGAGTATACTTCATAGTAGTATTTGCATAGGGAAGGGGGAAGAGTCCTCCAGATGCTACGTCACAGTCACATACTTAGAGATAAGATAGTGCGAGGGGGTCCCAAGCAAAATAGGTAGTACCTCCAGGGAATTGATTAAGCCAAGGAACAAGGCCAATCACCATCCCACAGAGAACTTGCAGCGGGAAATCCAAGATGGTGGCCGCGCTTGCTGTCTCTTGTAGGGGAGTTCTTGTAGCGGTCCAGACAGAACCCATGTTGAGGGGACAAGTGAGGAAGGGGAGGACATCCAGGTACACTGTCTCTAGAGTGAACCGCTCCATTCAAGCAGTGTCAGCTGGCCTCACTGGGTGTAAAGGATCTGCCAGGCACAGCTTCGGGGTTAACGCCCATAGATAATCAGTCTGCACCTGCTTATATGTCTGTGAGACGGACTCCATCTTCCACCACTCAGGGTGGCAGGCTTAGGAGTGGGAGAACCTATCACAGCCTGGCTCCCACCCTCTGTCTATTTATACCTGCCTTTCCTGTTCCTCCTTTGCTTGTGATTCTTCTCGTTTGGTTTCCTGGCCCTGCTGCAGCTTCTTGTACCATTTGTCCTTGCTTCATATTGACCCCGGCTTGCTGACTACTCTCATGCTCTGCGTTTGGTACCTCGTACACTCCTGGTTTGACTCGGCTTGTTTACTTCTCTTGTTGCTCACGGTGTTGCCGTGGGCAACTGGCCCTTTCTCCCCCTAGCTCTGTGTACCCTTGTCTGTTTGTCTGTCGTGCACTTAAGGTGTTTTATCTCTGACTGTCAATATGATTGGGTCTCATTCATTCCCCTCGCCGAATTTTCCCTTAATAACCGGGTCAGTAACTCGTCAGGGGTCTCCCCCTTTTTCTGTAATTTTGGGTTTAATCCACGGTTCTCTTCCGTTTCACCTGGTAGTTCCAACAATCTCGAGGTAGAGGTCGTTCATCGAGAACTGTGCACAGTCTGGGCTCAGGTTCAGAAGAACCTATAGGTGTCCCAGAGCATACAAAAAACTCAGGCAGATAGAAAACGTTCTGATAACCCCTTGTTTATGGTCGGGGATCTGGTGTGGCTATCGTCTAAAAATTTGCGCCTTAACCCCTTCCCGCTCCTTGACGTACTATTACGTCATGGCAGCTGTATCGTTCGCGCTCCATGCCGTAATAGTACGTCTCGGGAGTAACGGCCGTTTCGGCCGTCCTCCCGACACATACAGGAGCTGTGACACTGCTGTCTTGTTCAGCAGCTGTCACAGCTCCTACAGCGGGGACCGATCGCTGTGTCCCCGCTGATTAACCCCTTAAAAGCCGCGTTCTATAGAGATCGCGGCTTTTTAGGGGTTAAGCTGCCATCGCCGGCCTGCTACGCGATAGCGGCCGGCGATGGTGACTATGGCAACCGGACACCAAACAATGGCGTCCGGCTATGCCATAGACGGAAGCCTAGTGGGTCCTGACAACGTCAGGACCCACTATGCTTGCTGTCAGTGAGTAGCTGACAGTTCTAATACACTGCACTACGCATGTAGTGCAGTGTATTAGAATAGCGATCAGGGCCTCCTGCCCTCATGTCCCCTAGTGGGACAAAGTAATAAAGTAAAAAAAAAGTTAAAAAAAGATGTGTAAAAATAAGAAAATAAAAGTTTTAAAAGTAATAAAAGTAAAAGTCCCACTTTTTCCCTTATCAGGCCTTTATTATTAATAAAAATATATAAACAAACAAATAAACTATACATAATTGGTATCGCCGCGTCCGTAACGGCCTGAACTACAAAATTATTTTGTTATTTATCCCTCACGGTGAACGCCGTAAAAAAAAATATTAATAAACCGTACCACAATCACAATTGTTTGGTCACTTCACCTCCCAAAAAATGGAATAAAAAGAGATCAAAAAGTCGCATGTACCTAAAAATGGTACTGATGGAAAATACAGTTCGTTACGCAAAAAATAAGTCCTCGCACGGCTTTATTGATTGAAAAATAAAAACGTTATGGCTCTTAGAATAAGGTAACACAAAAAGTGAATGATTGTTTACAAAACGTATTTTATTGTGCAAACGCCATAAGACATAAAAAAAAACTATAAACATCTGGTATCGCCGTGATCGTATCGCCCCGCAGAATAAAGTTAATATATCATTTATAGCGCACGGTGAACGCTGTAAAAAAAAAAGTATACAAAAACAATAGTACAATTGCTGTTTATTAGTCACCACGCCACCTAAAAATGGAATAAAAACTGATCAAAAAGCCGCATGCACCCCATGAAAACTACAATGGATTCCTCAAGGGGTCTAGTTTCCAAATTGGGGTCACTTTTGGGGGGTTTCCAATGTTTTGGCACCACAAGACCTCTTCAAACCGGACATGGTGCCTAATAAAAAAGAGGGCTCAAAATCCGCTAGGTGCTCCTTTGCTTCGGAGGCCGGTGCTTCAGTCCATTACCGCCCGAGGGCCACATGTGGGATATTTCTCTAAACTGCAGAATCTGGGCAATAAGTATTGAGTTGCGTTTCTCTGATAAATCCTTTTGTGTTATAAAAAAAATGGTATAAAAAGAGTAAATGTCACCTCTACTTTGCTCTAAATTTCTGTGAAACACCTAAAGGGTTCATAAACTTTCTAAATGCTGTTGTGAATACTTTGAGGGGTCTAGTTTCTAAAATGGGGTGTTTGATAGGGGTTTCTAATATATGGGCCCCTCAAAGCAACTTCAGAAATGAACTGGAACCTAAAAAAATAAATAAATGAGGCAATACTTCGCTTCTTACATTATACTGATAATGAGCCGTGCCCACTCCGAGATGACACCAGTTTTGACCGTTTGTATAAACGGAGACCCCTATTAGACCGTTCCAGTGCCCGGTTTTCCCAAGCATACACCCCCGAGAAGTGTTTTTCTATTGATGAGTCCCTGGTACATTTTAAAGGGAGGGTTCAATTCCGCCAGTACCTGCCAGGTAAGAGGGCAAGGTATGGCGTGAAGATGTATAAGCTGCGAGAGTGCATCAGGGTATACCTACAGGTTTAGGATATATGAAGGAAAGGCCACCCCCAAACCAGACTGCATCCTGGACTACAATAGGTACATGGGAGGGATGGACTTGTCAAATCAAGTCCTGAAGCCCTACAGCGCCATGCGGTGAGGTATAAGAAGCTGGCCGGGCACATCATACAGATGGCTTTGTACAATGCGTATGTGCTACGTCGATGTGCAGGCCAGAGGGGAACTTTCCTGGAATTTCAAGATCTAATCTTTAGGGACCAGGAAGGGGGGGCGCATCGTACCAGGGCAACACTTTCCAGGAGAAGGTCCCCAAACCGGTGGAAAGGGAAAGAGTCAAAAGAGGTGCAGAGTCTGCTATAAGAGGGGGATAAGGAAGAACACAATATACCAATGTGACACGTGTCCCGAAAAACCAGGGCTCTGTATAAAAGATTGTTTTAAAATGTATCATACATCCCTTGATTTTCAATTTACCCTGATGCACTCCGCACAGCTTACCCCCCTCATCTTTCCCTTCTGAGCCCTGCCGTATGCCCAGGCAGCTGATAACAGCCACATGTAGGGTATTGTCGTACCCAGGAGAACCCACATTACAATTTAAGGGGTGTATATCTCCGGTGGCGCATGCTGGGCACACTATATTGGACACTGAAATGGCATATACATATATAAAATTGCAAATCTCACACTGCACCATCTGCTGCGCATTATCTTTTACACAGTACCTGTGGGGTCAAAATGCTCACTACACCTCTAGATGAATGTCTTAAGGGGTGTAGTTTTTAAAATGGGGTCACTTCTCGGGGGTTTCAACTGTACTGGTACCTCAGGGGCTTCTGCACACATGACTTAGCACCAGAAAAGCTCCAGTAGGCCAAATGGTGGTCCTTTCCTTCTGAGCCCTCCCATGGGCCCAAAGGGCAGTTTATCACCACAAATGGGGTATTGCCGCACTAAGGACAAATTGGGCAACAAAATGGGGTATGTTGTTCCTTGTGAAAATAAGAAATTTTGATCAAAAATGACATCTTATTGGAAAAAATATCATTTTTTTCATTTCACAGCCCAATTCAAATAGGTGCTGTGAAAAAACTGTGGGGTCTAAATGATAACAAAAACCATAAATGAATTCCTTGAGGGGTGTAGTTTCCAAAATGGGGTCACTTCTGGTGGGTTTCCATTGCTTTGATACCTCTGGGGCTCTGCAAATGCAACATGGCACCCGAAAACCAATCCAGCAAAATCTGGACTCCAACAAACACATAGCGCTCCTTTCCGTCTGAGCCCTCCCATGGGCCCAAACGGCAGTTTATCACCACAAATGGGGTATTGCCGCACTAAGGACAAATTGGGCAACAAAATGGGGTATGTTGTTCCCTGTGAAAATAAGAAATTTTGATCAAAAATGACATCTTATTGGAAAAAATATAATTTTTTTCATTTCACAGCCCAATTCAAATAGGTGCTGTGAAAAACCTGTGCGGTCAAAATGATAACAAAAACCATAAATTAATTCCTTGAGGGGTGTAGTTTCCAAAATGGGGTCACTTCTGGTGGGTTTCCATTGCTTTGATACCTCTGGGGCTCTGCAAATGCGACATGGCACCCGAAAACCAATCCAGCAAAATCTGGACTCCAACAAACACATAGCGCTCCTTTCCTTCTGAGCCCTCCCATGGGCCCAAACGGCAGTTTATCACCACAAATGGGGTATTGCCGCACTAAGGACAAATTGGGCAACAAAATGGGGTATGTTGTTCCCTGTGAAAATAAGAAAATTTGATCAAAAATGACATTTTATTGGAAAAAATATCATTTTTTTCATTTCACAGCCCAATTCAAATAGGTGCTGTGAAAAAACTGTGCGGTCAAAATGATAACAAAAACCATAAATGAATTCCTTGAGGGGTGTAATTTCCAAAATGGGGTCACTTCTGGTGGATTTCCATTATTTTGATACCTCAACGCCTCTTCAAACCTGGCATGCTGCCTAAAATATATTCTAATAAAAAAGAGGCCTCAAAATGCACTAGGTGCTTCTTTGCTTCTAGGGCTTGTGTTTTAGTCCACGAGCGCAGTAGGGCCACATGTGGGACATTTCTAAAAACTGCAGAATCTGGACAATACATATTTAGTAGTGTTTCTCTGGTAAAACCTTCTCTGTTACTAAAAAAAAATTTAATAAAATTGAAATTCAGCAGAAAAAATGAAATTTGCAAATTTAATTTCCACTTTGCTTTAATTCCTGTGAAATGCCTGAAGGGTTAAAAAACTTTCTATATGCTGTTTTGAATACTTTGAGGGGTCTAGTTTTTAAAATGGGGTGTTTTATGGGGGTTTCTAACACATAGTCCCCTCAAATCCACTTCAGAACTGAACTGGCACCTTCAAAAAAAGGCTTTTGAAATTTTCTTAAGAATATGAGAAATTGCTGTTTATGTTCTAAGCCTTGTAACGTCCAAGAAAAATAAAAGAATGTTCAAAAAACGATGCCAATCAAAAGTAGACATATGGGAAATGTGAACTAGTAACTATTTTGGGTGGTATAACCGTCTGTTTTTCAAGCAGATGCATTTAAATTCTGAAAAATGCTATTTTTTGTAAATTTTCTCTAAATTTTGCAATTTTTCACAAATAAAGACTGAATATATCGACCAAATTTTACCACGAACATGAAGCCCAAAGTGTCACGAGAAAACAATCTCAGAATCGCTTGGATAGGTTTAAGCATTCCGACGTTATTACCACATAAAGTGAAATATGTCAGATTTGAAAAATGGGCTCTGAGCCTTAAGGCCCAAACTAGGCTGCGTCCTTAAGGGGTTAAGGTCCCGTCCAAGAAGTTTGCTTCCCGGTTTATAGGGCCGTACAAGGTCATTGAAGTCCTCAATCCTGTCTCCTTCCGACTGGAGTTGCCCCCATCTTTTCGAGTACACGACGTGTTCCATGCCTCCCTCCTTAAACACTGCTCCCCGTCCTTGGCTCCCTCGAGGAAACCTCCGGTCCCTTTTCTCACCCCTGAGGGGGCAGAATTCGAGGTGGCCAAGATTGTGGACAGCAGGATGGTCCAAGGCTCCCTCCAGTACCTGGTCCATTGCAGAGGATACGGGCCTGAGGAGAGGACTTGGGTGCCCGCTCGGGATGTTCACGCTGGGATATTGGTCAGGAGGTTTCACCTTCGTTTCCCCAGTAAACCAGGTCCACTTAGAAAGGGTCCGGTGGCCCCTCATAAAAGGGGGGGTACTGTAAAGGATCTGCCAGGCACAGCTTCGGGGTTAACGCCCATAGATAATCAGTCTGCACCTGCTTCTATGTCTGTGAGACTGACTCCATCTTCCACCACTCAGGGTGGCAGGCTTAGGAGTGGGAGAACCTATCACAGCCTGGCCAGACGGAGGTAGCTCCCGCCCTCTGTCTATTTATACCTGCCTTTCCTGTTCCTCCTTTGCTTGTGATTCTTCTCGTTTGGTTTCCTGGCCCTGCTGCAGCTTCTTGTACCATTTGTCCTTGCTTCATATTGACCCCGGCTTGCTGACTACTCTCCTGCTCTGCGTTTGGTACCTCGTACACTCCTGGTTTGACTCGGCTTGTTTACTTCTCTTGTTGCTCACGGTGTTTCCGTGGGCAACTGCCCCTTTCTCCCCCTAGCTCTGTGTACCCTTGTCTGTTTGTCTGTCGTGCACTTATTGAGCGTAGGGACCGTCGCCCAGTTGTACCCCGTCGCCAAGGGCGGGTCGTTGCAAGTAGGCAGGGACTGAGTGGTGGGTAGATTAGGGCTCACTTGTCTGTCTCCCCACCCCCGTCACTACACCGGGCCTTTATGCGCCCATGCACTTCCGGTTACAATTTTAGGCCGGGGATCTGGTCCATACACTAAGCCCCGTCACTATACCGCCACCGAATGGAGCAATGAAGCCCTCAGTGTGCAGCATTTGTTTGTGTAGTTTATTAATTGTATAAAGTTATAAGAATGGGAATAGTTCACAGTTTATACACTCCAACATCAAGAAGGAAACGTTTTGGAATTGTGGAAATTTACAGAATCTATAAAAATGTTAATGATATGCAAATTATAAAAAAATGTTAACAAAATATTCCAAGCATCTTGATTTATTCAATATCGAGTATGAGCGCCACACACAGAAATACACGCACTTATACACCTTTGGTATGCTAACAATGAAGTTATTAATGGTTGTCGGAGGAATGCCACGCTGAATGCACTTAGGCACAGAAATCACCTAGATTGGCTGCTGGCAGCAGTGGTGGATTAGGTAGACCATAGGCCCTGGGCTGTTGCGCAAGCTTGGGCCCATCTCTCCACCACCGCCGCTCTGCGGTGTCTATAGTGAACACCACCTTTTTGTGCAAGCATTGACAAATGAGTGTTACGATTGCCCTTGTCAAAGGCTGTGTCCCTACATACTGACAGTCTCCAACCATTGCTGACTGTATCACACTGTGTAGGGACAGATCCTCTTGACAATGGGGATGTTAACACGCATTTTTCTATTAGTCCTCCGTACACACAGACTTTTTATAGAATACAAGAGTTTCCTCTAACAGACATGTCAGGGGAGGGGACAGATCTATAAATCCAATGACTCACAAGTGATTTCTTCTCTGATGGGAGTCGTTCTCTTTTCTTCTCTTCTCCTTCTGACACAGACCATTATGTCGACTTCTTCTGATGACTGCAGAGTTTCCTGATGAGAAATCTTTGTCCCTGGATTCTGCAACCAATTTTCAGATTCTATAGCAACACAAAAATTCAGAAACTAAACACCCTAAATTGTTTTACACCGGAGACCAAACTCCTAAGCAAATTAAGACCCCAGGCCCATACATTAACTCAGACCAATAAATTCAGTCCCCAAGGGGTAACGAAATGTTAAAAAATGTTTGGGCGTGTCATAGTGATATGTCCGAGCATTGAGACCCTCACCGATCAATAAAACAAAGCGGCAGAAGTGCTCGAGTGAGCACCTTTCCACTTAATTTCTGATCGTCTTTCTTCAGAGTAGTGTACGGACTCAAAGGCTTTCTATTGAGCCCGTACACCGCTTGCTCGGCTATCAGAGGAAAGACTATCAGAAACAAAGTGGCTCATCACTCACCTGAGCGCTTCTGCCACTTTGTTTTAGCGATTGGTGGAGTCTCAGTGCCAGGACCCCCACCGATCAGAACTTTTGACATGTAAAAAAGTTTAGTTACACTTTAAGCAGTCAGACACCCTTCCAGTAAAATAACTCCTGAGGGATATATGGGGAGATTATACTGCAAGGGTTGGGGGTCAGTGCATCTGAGTCTTATGGCTCTGGGAGGGAAGAAGTTATCCCCCCATAGAGAGTGTATATAGTGTGTGTGGTTTGAATATATAGTGTGTGGTGTTAGTGTGAATTGTATATAGGGTGTTTAGTTTCTAAATTTTTGTGTGTGAAATTATTTCCCACCCAGACTTACATTATACACACAGCACACACTATATGGACTTATATTATACACACAACACACACTGTATAGACTCACATTATACACACACATCACACACTATATAGACTTACATTGTACACACAGCACACTGTATAGACTTACATTATACACACATCACACACTATATAGACTTACATTATACACACAGCACACACTGTACAGACTTACATTATACGCACAGCACACACTATATGGACTTACATTATACACAAAGCACACACTGTATAGCCTTACATTATACACACAGCACACACTGTACAGACTTACATTATACACACAGCACACACTATATGGACTTATATTATACACACAGCACACACTGTACAGACTTACCTTATATACACAGCACACACTATATGGACTTACATTATACACACACATCACACACTATATAGACTTACTGTTAAGGATCTGCCAGGCACAGCTTCTGTATCCACGCCCATAGGTAATCAGTCTGCACCTGCTTCTATGTCTGGGAGACTGACTCCATCTTCCACCACTCAGGATGGCAGGCTTAGGAGTGGGAGAGCCTATCATAGCCTGGCCAGACGGAGCTAGCTCCCGCCCTCTGTCTATTTATACCTGCCTTTCCTGTTCCTCCTTGCTTGTGCTTCTTCTCATTTGGTTTCCTGGCCCTGCTGCAGCTTCTTGATCTATTTGACCCTGCTTCATATTGACCCTGGCTTACTGACTATTCTCCTGCTCTGCGTTTGGTACCTCGTACACTCCTGGTTTGACTCGGCTTGTTCACTACTCTCCTGCTCTGCGTTTGGTACCTCGTACACTCCTGGTTTGACTCGGCTTGTTCACTACTCTCCTGCTCTGCGTTTGGTACCTCGTACACTCCTGGTTTGACTCGGCTCGTTCACCACTCTTGTTGCTCTCGGGGTTGCCGTGGGCAACTGCCCCTTTTCCCTTGCTTCTGTGTACCCTTGTCTGTTTGTCTGTCGTGCACATATTGAGCGTAGGGACTGTTGCCCAGTTGTACCCCGTCGCCTAGGGCGGGTCGTTGCAAGTAGGCAGGGACTGAGTGGCAGGTAGATTAGGGCTCACTTGTCTGTTTCCTTACCCCCGTCATTACACTTACATTATACACACAGCACACACTGTTCAGACTTACATTATACATGCAGCACACACTATATGGACTTACATTATACACACAGCACACTATATAGACTTACATTATACACGCAGCACACACTATATGGACTTACATTATACACACAGCACACACTGTACAGACTTACATTATACACACAGCACACACTGTGCAGTCTTACATTATACACGCAGCACACACTATATGGACTTACATTATACACACAGCACACTATATAGACTTACATTATACACGCAGCACACACTATATGGACTTACATTATACACACAGCACACACTGTACAGACTTACATTATACACACAGCACACACTGTGCGGACTTACATTATACACACAACACACACTATATGGACTTACATTATACACACAGCACACACTGTACAGACTTACATTATACACACTATATAGACACACACTATATAGACTTACACTATGTTCCCTTTATACACATACCACACTTACCAGAGCCTCTTCCTCTGCAGTGCTTGTGCTTGTGTACAGCCTCCAGGACCTTAATCATGTGACTGTGATGTCACCAATGGTCCTTCACCCCCTAGTTGCAGTCTTGCCATTATCAAGCAACTGCTGGAGGTTTAGACAGGCGGAACAGTGCACAGCAGCACAGAGGAGCTGACTGTCAGCGAGAGAGACTCAAGAACCTGCCCATCACTCTCTCTGACAGTCTGCTCTCAATAGCTAATTTGCTGTGCCGCCCGCTCCCTGTTCCCTGGCCGCAATGGACTCCCCGTGCACATGCCCCCTTCATCAGCAGGTGGGACCGATGACCAAAAGAATGCGGCAGCCAGCTGCTGGATAGTTTTTTTTTAAACAAATGTGTGGTTTGGGCGACCATGAGGATCCACCACTGGCTGGCAGCACCCTTTGCAATTGCCGAACAATGACGTCCCAGATGTGCTTGATCGGAGACAAGTCTGGAGACGCCGCAGGCCATGGTACCACATTTAGGCCATGCAGGCTGCTCACAGTCGAAGGAGCAACATGCGGGTTGGCGTTGTCCTGTTGAAAACGGCTTCTAGGACACTTTGGAGAAATGGGCATACCATACTGGGCATACCATACTGGTTCCATGACCAAATCAATGTAACGCCGAGCTGTTAGTGTACCTGAACTGAAGACTAGAAGGGTCTGGCTACTGTGCATTATGCCGCCCCACACCATAATGTCGGGAGTAGGACAGTTGTGACATTCCCTTGTAAAGGCCTCTTCATGGCGTTGCCCATGTGGTCTCCAGACTAATCCCCGACTATCATTGCGCCCAAGAAAAAAGCGGGACTCCTCGCTGGAGTGAACCTCCATTCCCGCCTACAATTCCGTCTTGCTTTGCACCATGATAGTCTTTGGGAAAGGTGGCGTGTGGTCAATGGAACACCTGACGTGTGGTCAATGGAACACCTATAGATGGACGTCTGGCTCATAGTCCAATCTCGCGTCTTCTGATGATTTGTGTCGACACTGGTTGCCGCCCAAGGATTGGGATCCGTCATCCAATTTCACTTGCAGTACAGAATGGATCACTACGCACAATTCTTCGAATCAGACTATCCGTTCGTGCAGAGGTTCGCCTCCTCACACCTCTTGCTTTCATTCCTGTTCGTTGTTGTTCTCCCGGCCCCCTGCACACGCAACATTGAACAGTGCTGACATTTCGGCCTAGGCACATAGTGTCCTGCTGGAGTGATAAACCAAGGTCTCTCAGTTCAAGGATTCTGTCCCTCTCAGTTTGCGACAAAAAGCGATAACTGACACGTCGATGAACAGGAGGCATCACACAATCATCCCAGACCACTTGATCCGATTTTTGAAGTTCGATGTAGCTAAAAAACTTTGCTTTCAATCTGGCTTTTATGCCGCTCCCACATGCCACAGAGTAGAGCTAGATGCTTGAAAATTTGATCACTTGCAGATCTTAGCTTCACCTGCTACTTCCTTGATTTGCATAATATTTTGACCGGCCGTTCTTGGTGTTGCAATTTCAATGTTGAGGAGTGTAAATGTATATATATATATATATATATATATATATATATATATACACACACACACATAATAAATATATATATATATATATACATACAGATATATATATAGATATATATTAGTATATATATATATATATATATCCAAGAAAAAGAGACTGGAAGCAGCACTCAGCAAAAAAATGTGGCTTGAAAATGCTTCCATGGAGGAAGTGAAACGTTGCTGTGTTGGGTGAATAAATTCACATTTTTTTGCTGAGTGCTGCTTCCAGTCTCTTTTTCTTGGATATATGCATGAGGAGCTCGTCACTCCTTGATATTTTGAAGCTAGCACCAACCGTTTCTGGCTATTGACACAGTGCTGCTCCTATGTTTGGATCTTCTATATATATATATATATATATATATGTATATATATTGAATCCAAAAATCAGGCACCACTCCAAGGTATAAGCAAAGTAGAAAAAGGTGCTTTATTGGTCCATATACACATGACGTTTCAGCTCAACACAGGAGCCGTTCAAAAGTTTAGGGTCACTTAGAAATTTCCTTATTTTTGAAAGAAAAGCACAGTTTTTTTTCAATGAAGATAACAGAAATACACTCTATACATTGTTAATGTGCTAAATGACTATTCTAGCTACAAACGTCTGTTTTTTAATGGCCCATTTCCAGCAACCATGACTCCAGTGTTCTAATGGTACATTGTGTTTGCTAACTGTGTTAGAAGGCTAATGGATGATTAGAAAACACTTGAAAACCCTTGTGCAATTATGTTAGCACCGCTGTAAACAGTTTTGCTGTTTAGAGGAGCTATTAAACTAACCTTCCTTTGAGCTAGTTGAGAATCTGGAGCATTACATTTGTGGGTTCGATTAAACTCTCAAAATGGCTAGAAAAAGAGAGCTTTCATGTGAAACTCGACAGTCTATTCTGAAGGCTATTCCATGCGAGAAATTGCCAAGAAACTGAAAATTTCCTACAACGGTGTGTACTACTCCCTTCAGAGGACAGCACAAACAGGCTCTAACCAGAGTAGAAAGAGAAGTGGGAGACCCCGCTGCACAACTGAGCAACAAGACAAGTACATTAGAGTCTCTAGTTTGAGAAATAGACGCCTCACAGGTCCTCAACTGGCAGCTTCATTAAATAGTACCCGCAAAACGCCAGTGTCAACATCTACAGTGAAGAGGCGACTCCGGGATGCTGGCCTTCAGGGCAGAGTGGCAAAGAAAAAGCCATATCTGAGACTGGCTAATAAAAGGAAAAGATTAATATGGGCAAAAGCACACAAACATTGGACAGAGGAAGATTGGAAAAAAGTCTTATGGACAGACGAATCAAAGTTTGAGGTGTTTGGATCCACAGAAGAACATTTGTGAGACGCAGAACAACTGAAAAGATGCTGGAAGAGTGCCTGACGCCATCTGTCAAGCATGGTAGAGGTAATGTGATGGTCTGGGGTTGCTTTGGTGCTGGTAAAGTGGGAGATTTGTACAAGGTAAAAGGGATTTTGAATAAGGACGGCTATCACTCCATTTTGCAACGCCATGCCATACCCTGTGGACAGCGCTTGATTGGAGCCAATTTCATCCTACAACAGGACAATGACCCAAAGCACACCTCCAAATTGTGCAAGAACTATTTAGGGAAGAAGCAGGCAGCTGGTATTCTATCTGTAATGGAGTGGCCAGCTCAGTCACCAGATCTCAACCCCATAGAGCTGTTGTGGGAGCAGCTTGATCGTATGGTACGCAAGAAGTGCCCATCAAACCAATCCAACTTGTGGGAGGGGCTTCTGGAAGCATGGGGTGAAATTTCTCCCGATTACCTCAGCAAATTAACAACTAGAATGCCAAAGGTCGGCAATGCTGTAATTGCTGCAAATGGAGCATTCTTTGACGAAAGCAAAGTTTGAAAGAGAAAATTATTTATTTCAAATAAAAATCACTATTTCTAACCTTGTCAATGTCTTGACTATATTTTCTAGCCATTTTGCAACTCATTTGATAAATGTAAGTGTGAGTTTTCATGGAAAACACAAAATTGTCTGGGTGACCCCAAACTTTTGAACGGTAGTGTATATATATATATATATATGTATATATATATATATATACATATATATATATATATATGTATATATATATATATATATATATATATATATATATATATATATATATATATATATATATATATATATATAATATGTAGAGAAAAAGCAGCACTTGAAATACAAAGATCGAGTTCTCTGTGAACTTGACCTTAATCCAGGGTACACAAGATAAATAGAACAAAAAAAAATTGCTGCATTCCAGCATTAGTTCAACGTGAAAAAAGTGGTTTAGTCATCCATGTCAATTCAACGTTTCAGCCCTATCAGAGGGCCTTTTAAGAAGTGTTTTGGGGAGGGGCAAAACACTTGTCTTGGGGCACCCTGGCTGCTAGTGCTGCATCGATGAGTCACTTAGGAGACCCAGCAATGTAGCTGAAAACTGTGGGCCATCGGTCATAAAGAAAGTTAGGGCCAAGAAGTACTTTTGCACCAGGGCCAATGAGTCTTTAGCTACACCCCTGTACAGTAGTATTACCCCCCTTTGTGCCCCCATACAGCAGTAATGCCCCCTTTGAACCCCCATGCAGTAGTAGTACTGTTTTGTGTAGTTAGGTCTTTTGTCTAAACTCCCCATTAATAGTGCTCCTTTTGGCCAACGGGAATAAAAAAAATCAGAAACACACCTGCCTCTCCTCGTTCCCACGATAAGCTCTTCCTGTCGTGGGAACGAGGATAGCGCCCACAGCCCAGCGTAGGTGGCGCTATGCAATTACATCATCCTGTGCGAGGCCGCTGACCTCCTCTGCGTTCTTCCAACCTCTCTTAGGCAGCAGGCCTAAAGCAGCTTGTGGTTTAAAAGGGCAAGTGGAGGAGCAGGGAGCCAATGGCTCTCTGCTCCACCAATATGTACAACTGGATCAACCTAAGGACAAGTATACAATTTAAAGTGGCACTCGCCGTCTCCCGATTACCGGCCCATATGGCATATGCCAGAAAGGCATTCTGACCCTGCTAGGGGGCCTCACAACTCAACGACAGGGGGTTACTTCAGGGCTCAAGCACTCAGGTGGTCTTAACCTCCCAACAAGTTTGCGTGCAGGGGCAGGTAACAGAGGCCCAAAACGGTCCCTAATTGTTGCTGGAGCCATTCAGACCCATGGCCAATAACAGCAGTTCGAACCTAATCCAGCAAACGCTACTGCTGAATCCCAGGACTGAAAGACCCTCCTCTTCCTGCTATTATGTGAATCCAGTTCTGTGGATCGAGCTCCACCAACCAACCATTGTAAGGAGCCCCCCTTACATCATTAACCCTATACTGCCTACACTATCCTCAGTCATGCTTTCTTTCGCTTAGGCTCCGCCATGATACACCTAATATCGATCACATCTAAGTTCATAACTTAGATGTGATCGATAAAAGGTGGATCCTGTTTGTCAGAAACACACATTACCCGTTCTCAGTTGAGTCGTGAGAACAACAAGTGGTGGAGTAAGGAGCCAATGGCTCTCTGTTCCGCTGCCATATACAACTGGATCCGCGACCTAAGGACGAGTAAACAATTAAAAGTGTCGCTTGCCCACTGCCGACACCGGCCCTAGCATGTCTGCCTGCAGGGGCAGGTAACGGAGCCCCAAAATGGTTCCTAATTGTTGCAGGAGCCAATCTGGCCCATGGACCATAAAAGCAGTTCGAACCTGATGCAGCAAATCGTCCACAGAATTCATCTTTCACATTTTTTTCCACAGGTACCAGGAAGCACCAAGAAGCTGCTGCTACTGCTGAATCCCAGGACTGAAAGACTCACCTCTTCCTACTATCACATGAATCCAGTCGACTGGAACCAGCTCCACCAAGCAACCATTGTATGTAGCCCCCTTACAGAATTAACCCTATATTGCCTAGACTTACACTAGCCCCAGTCATGCTACCAATGTTCCCTATAAGGTACGCCGCTGCGCGGCCGTGCACCTTTCACGGCCCCTGGCTCACTGAACTTTAAAGCCCATGCACTGTCAGTGCGGCGGGCGGACGTTTCTCAATCTCGTCCCTCACTGACCCCCACGGAGCAGCCACCCCATGAGAATTCCCGGAAGGTGAGAGAGTTAGGAGATAGCCCAGAGTATCAGAGATGGCATACAGGCCGTCCGCTGACAAGTGAAAATCTGCAGGCTGGCCGCTGACAAGTGAAGTCTTTGCCGGGAGAGGACCAATCCAGTCACCTGACATGATGTAAAGGATCTGCCAGACACAGCTTCTGTGTCGACGCCTGTGGTTAATCAGTCTGCATCTGCTGCTAGGTCTGATAGACTGACTCGATCTGCTATCTCTCAGGCTGGTAAGCTGAGGAGTGGGAGAACCTATCACAGCCTGGCCAGACGGAGCTAGCTCCCGCCCTCGGTCTATTTATACCTTCATTTCCTGCTCTCCTTTGCCTGTGATTCTGTCTTGTTTCCTGGCTCTGCTGTTCCTGCTAGTACTATTGACCTCTGCTTCGTATTGACCCTGCCTTCACTGACTATTCTCCTGCTCTGCATTTGGTACCTTGTACACTCCTGTTTTGACTCGACTCGTTCACTACTCTTGCTGCTCGCGGTGTTGCCGTGGGCAACTGCCCCATTTCCCTTAGCTTCTGTGTACCCTTTTCTGTTTGTCTGTCGTGCACTTATTGAGCGTAGGGACCGTCGCCCAGTTGTACGCCGTCGCCTAGGACGGGCCGTGCAAGTAGGCAGAGACTGAGTGGCGGATAGATTAGGGCTCACCTGTCTGTCTCCCTACCCCGACATTACATAATCACAGGCCCATATACCTTTTCTACCCTGGTTCCTACACAACTATGGCCCCCTTTGAGACCCTAGCTCAGCAAATGCAGGGTCTCTCCCTACAGGTCCAAGCCCTGGCTCAGAGGTGCAACCAGCGTGATGCTAACCAGGTAGTGCCCTCCACCTCACCTTTTGAGCCCCACCTCAAGTTGCCTGACCGGTTCTCAGGGGACCGGAAGGCTTTTTTCTCCTTTCGGCAGAGTTGTAGGCTCTATTTACGATTAATACCCCACTCCTCAGGTTCTGGGAGCCAGCGAGTGGGTATAATTATGTCCCGGCTCCAAGAATGGACCTTCTCCTTGGCTCCTGACACCCCTGAACTTTCCTCTGTTTACCTTTTTTTTCTGCTCTAGGGGTCATCTATGACTAGACTAACAAGACTGCCTTTGCCGAGAGTCAGCTGGTGACCTTACGTCAGGGTAAGAGACCCGTTGAGGAGTACTGTTTTGACTTTAGAAATTGGTGCGTAGCTTCTCGGTGGAATGACCCTGCCTTGAGGTGCCAGTTTAGATTGGGTCTATCGAACGCCCTGAAAGACATAATAGTTAGATATCCCTCTTCTGACTCTCTAGATCAGGTTATGGCTTTAGCGGTACGTCTTGACCGACGTCTCAGGGAACGACGACTTGAAAGTTTTTGTGCCTTCTCCTCCTACTCCCCCATGATGGCTCCCGAGGTTCCGTTGCTTCGTTCTTCCACGGGAATCTCGGATGAACCAATGCAACTCGGGGCCTCCGTGTCTCCCCAACAACGTAGAGAGCTCTGCAGGAAGAATGGTCTCTGCTTCTACTGTGGGGATGACAAGCATCAAGTGATCAACTGTCCTAGGCATAAGAATAAGCAGCCGGAAAACTTCCGCGCCTCAGTGACCATCGGGGAGGTCGCTTGGGCGCACAGGTATTTCCCGTAAATATGAAACCTAATAAGATATTGCTTACCTTTCAGGTCTCTTTTGAGGGTAGGTCTGCCACCGGCAGTGCCTTCGTGGATTCAGGGTCTTCTGCTAATATTATGTCTGTGGAATTTGCTATGTCTCTAGCTATGCCATTGATTGATTTTCCTAAATCTGTCCTGGTAATGGGTATCGACTCCACTCCACTTGCTAATGGTTATTTTACGCAGCATACCCCTGTATTTGAACTCATTGTTGGCTCCATTCATTTGGAGCAGTGCTCTGTACTGGTGATGCAGGGATTATCGTCCGATTTGGTTTTTGGCCTTCCCTGGTTGCAGATGCATAATTCCACGTTTAACTGGAATACTGGGGATCTTACCAAATGGGGTAAAAAATGCATGACGTCCTGTTTTTCTGTTAATTTTATTTCTCTCCCTGAGGAGGTGAACACTCTACCTGAGTTTATTCAGGACTTCGCTGATGTTTTTTCTAAAAAGGCCTCCGAAGTGTTTCCTCCTCATAGGGAATACGATTGCGCAATCAATTTGGTACCAGGAGCTAAGCTCCCTAAGGGTAGGATTTTTAATCTTTCTTGTCCCGAACGTGAGGCCATGAGAGAATATATCCAGGAAAGCCTGGCCAAGGGTTACATTCGCCCCTCTACTTCTCCGGTAGGTGCTGGCTTCTTCTTCGTGGGGAAGAAGGATGGTGGTCTTAGGCCGTGCATCGATTACCGAAACTTGAATAAGGTCACTGTAAGGAACCAGTATCCCCTTCCTTTGATTCCTGATCTCTTCAAACAGGTTCAGGGGGCCCAATGGTTCTCTAAGTTTGATCTTCGGGGGGGGCTTATAACCTTATCCGAATCAGAGAAGGGGGTGAGTGGAAGACTGCGTTTAACACGCCCGAAGGTCATTTCGAATACTTCGTCATGCCCTTTGTGTTGTGTAATGCTCCCGCGGTCTTCCAGAATTTCACAAATGAGATTTTAAGAGACTACCTGGGGGTATTTCTTGTAGTGTACCTTGATGACATACTTGTGTTTTCCAAGGACTGGTCCTCCCACATTGAGCATGTCAGGAAGGTGCTCCAGGCCCTTCGGGAAAACAAACTCTTTGCTAAATCCGAAAAATGTGTGTTTGGGGTGCAGGAGATACTATTTTTGGGTCAAATCCTCACTCCTAATGAATTCCGCATGGGCCCTGCCAAGGTTCAGGCTGTGGCTGAATGGGTCCAACCTGCCTCCCTGAAGGCGTTACAGTGCTTCCTGGGGTTTGCTAATTATTACAGGAGATTTATTGCTAACTTCTCGGTTATCGCTAAGCCTCTTACGGATCTTACTCGCAAAGGTGCTGATCTCCTCCACTGGCCTCCGGAGGTGGTCCTGGCTTTTGAGATCCTTAAGAAGTGCTTTATATCTGCCCCAGTGCTGATTCAGCCTAACCAAATGGAGCCATTCATTGTGGAGGTTGACGCCTTCGAGGTGGGAGTGGGTGCTGTCTTGTCCCAGGGTACCAGGTCCCTCACCCATCTCCGTCCCTGTGCCTACTTCTCCAGAAAGTTCTCGCCCACTGAGAGTAACTATGATGTGGGCAACCGCGAACTCTTAGCCATTAAATGGGCATTTAAAGAGTGGCGCCACTTCTTGGAGGGGGCTAGGCAACAGGTAACGGTCCTTACCGACCAAAAGATTCTGGTTTTCCTAGAATCTGCCCGGAGGCTACACCCGAGACAAGCTCGATGGGCATTGTTTTTTACTAGATTCAACTTTGTGGTCACATATAGGGCTGGGTCTAAAAATATTAAAGCTGATGCACTGTCGCATAGCTTCATGGCCAGCCCTCCTTCGGAGGAAGATCCTGCTTGTGTTTTTCCCCCAGGTGTAATCATATCCTCTGTTGATTCTGACTTAGTCTCCGAAATTGCGGTTGATCAAGGTTCAGCTCCCGGGATCCTTCCTGAGAACAAGCGGTTTGTTCCCCTGTAATTCCGGATAAGGGTATTCAGGGAAAATCATGACTTTGCACTATCTGGCCATCCAGGCATCCTGGGTACCAAGCACCTCATTGCTAGAAACTATTGGTGGCCTGGGTTGCCTAAAGACGTTAAGGCCTACGTTGCCACTTGTTAAATTTGTGCTAGGTCCAAGACTCCCGGGTCACGACCAGCGGGCTTACTATGTTCTTTGCCCATTCACCAGAGACCTTGGACCCATATCTCCATGGATTTTATCACCAATCTGCCTCCATCTCAAGGCATGTCGGTGGTGTTGGTTGTAGTAGACCGCTTCAGTAAGTTGTGCCACTTTGTGCCCCTCAAGAAACTACCCAATGCCAAGACGTTAGCTACCTTGTTTGTCAAACACATCCTGCGTCTCCATGGGGTTCCTGTCAATATTGTTTCTGACAGAGGGGTACAATTTGTTTCATTGTTTTGGAGAGCTTTCTGTAAAAAGTTGGAGATTGATCTGTCCTTCTCCTCGGCATTCCATCCTGAAACTAATTTCCAAACTGAGAGGGCTAATCAGTCTCTAGAACAATATTTAAGGTGTTTTATCTCCGACTGTCAATATGATTGGGTCTCCATCATTTCCCTCGCCGAATTTTGCCTTAATAACTGGGTCAGTAACTCGTCAGGGGTCTCCCACTTTTTCTGTAATTTTGGGTTTAATCCGCGGTTCTCCTCCGTTTCACCTGGTGGTTCCAACAATCCCGAGGTAGATGTAGTTAATCGGGAACTGTGCACAATCTCGGCCCAGGTTCAGAAGAACCTAGAGGCATCCCAGAGCATACAAAAGACTCAGGCAGATAGAAGACTTTCTGCTAACCCCTTGTTTGTGATCGGGGATCTGGTGTGGCTGTCTTCAAAAAATTTGCATCTTAAAGTGCCGTCCAAAAAATTTGCTCCCCGGTATATAGGGCCGTACAAGGTCATTGAGGTCCTTAACCCTGTCTCCTTCTGGCTGGAGTTACTCCCGTCTTTTCGAATACACAACGTTTTTCATGCCTCCCTCCTGAAACGCTGCTCCCCGTCCTTGGCTACCTCGAGGAAACCTCCGGTCCCTGTTCTCACCCCTGAAGGTGTAGAATTCGAGGTGGCCAATATTGTGGACAACAGGATGGTCCAAGGCTCCCTCCAGTACCTGGTCCATTGGAGAGGATACGGGCCTGAGGAGAAGACTTGGGTACCCGCCCGGGATGTTCACGCTGGGGTATTGCTCAGGAGGTTCCATCTTCGGTTCCCCAATAAGCCAGGTCCACCTAGGAAGGGTCCAGTTGCCCCTCATAAAATGGGGGGTACTTTAAAAGATCTGCCAGACACAGCTTCTGTGTCGACGCCCGTGGTTAATCAGTCTGCATCTGCTCCTATGTCTGATAGAGTGATTCGATCTGCTACCACTCAGGCTGGTAAGCTGAGGAGTGGGAGAACCTATCACAGCCTGGCCGACGGAGCTAGCTCCCGCCCTCGGTCTATTTATACCTTCATTTCCTGCTCTCCTTTGCCTGTGATTCTGTCTTGTTTCCTGGCTCTGCTGTTCCTGCTAGTACTATTGACCTCTGCTTCGTATTGACCCTGGCTTCACTGACTACGCTCCTGCTCTGCGTTTGGTACCTCGTACACTCCTGGTTTGACTCGGCTCGTTCACTACTCTTGTTGCTCATGGTGTTGCTGTGGGCAACTGCCCCATTTCCCTTAGCTTCTGTGTACCCTTGTCTGTTTGTCTGTCGTGCACTTATTGAGCGTAGGGACCGTCGCCCAGTTGTACGCCGTCGCCTAGGACGGGCCATTCAAGTAGGTAGGCAGGGACTGAGTGGCGGGTAGATTAGGGTCACCTGTCTGTCTCCCTACCCCGACATTACACATGAGGTCAGGTGACTGAAATGGTCCAGTCCTGTGTCGTCACTGACCATGGGCTGTGTGTGGCTGTCTACAAGGGGGCTGTGTGTAGATATCTACAAGGGGGGCCTGTGTGTAGCTATCTACTGTTTGTCTGTCGTGCACTTATTGAGCGTAGGGACCTTCGCCCAGTTGTACGCCGTCGCCTAGGACGGGCCATTCAAGTAGGTAGGCAGGGATTGAGTGGCGGGTAGATTAGGGTCACCTGTCTGTCTCCCTACCCCGACATTACACATGAGGTCAGGTGACTGAAATGGTCCAGTCCTGTGCCGTCACCGACCATGGGCTGTGTATGGCTGTCTACAAGGGGGCTGTGTGTAGATATCTACAAGGGGGGCCTGTGTGTAGCTATCTACAAGCAGGATCTGTGTGTGGCTA
Organism: Rhinoderma darwinii; assembly: GCF_050947455.1. NCBI lineage: Eukaryota > Metazoa > Chordata > Amphibia > Anura > Rhinodermatidae > Rhinoderma > Rhinoderma darwinii. The sequence continues at coordinate 58,524,164 of NC_134689.1, forward strand.
TCTACAAGGGGGACTGTGTGTAGCTATCTACAGTGGGGGCTGTGTGTAACTGTCTACAAGGGGGGCTGTGTGTAGCTATTTACAAGGGGGGAGCTGTGTGTGGCTATCTACAAGGGGGGGCTGTGTGTAGCTATCTACAAGGGTGGGGCTGTGTGTGTCTATCTACAAGGGGGGCTGTGTATAGCTATCTACAAGGGTAAACTGTGTGTGGTTATCTACAAGGGGGGCTGTGTGGCTATCTGCAAGGGGGGCTGTATGTGGCTATCTACAAGGGGGGCTGAGTAGCTATCTACAAGTGGGATGTGTAGCTATCTACAAGAGGGAGCTGTGTGGCTATCTACAAGTGGGAGCTGTGTGTGTCTATCTACAAGGGGGAGCTGTGTGTGTCTATCTACAAGGGGGAGCTGTGTGGCTATCTACAAGGGGTAGCTGTGTGGCTATCCACAAGGTGGAGCTGTGTATGGCTATCTACAAGGGGGAGCTGTGTGGCTATCTACAAGGGGGAGCTGTGTGGCTATCTACAAGGGGGGCTGTGTGGCTATCTGCAAGGGGGGCTGTATGTGGCTATCTACAAGGGGGGCTGAGTAGCTATCTACAAGTGGGATGTGTAGCTATCTACAAGAGGGAGCTGTGTGGCTATCTTCAAGGGGGAGCTGTGTGGCTATCTTCAAGGTGGAGCTGTGTATGGCTATCTACAAGGGGGAGCTGTGTGGCTATCTACAAGGGGGAGCTGTGTGGCTATCTACAAGGGGGGCTGTGTGGCTATCTACAGGGGGGGCTGTGTGGCTATCTACAAGGGGTAGCTGTGTGGCTATCCACAAGGTGGAGCTGTGTATGGCTATCTACAAGGGGGAGCTGTGTGGCTATCTACAAGGGGGAGCTGTGTGGCTATCTACAAGGGGGGCTGTGTGGCTATCTGCAAGGGGGGCTGTATGTGGCTATCTACAAGGGGGGCTGAGTAGCTATCTACAAGTGGGATGTGTAGCTATCTACAAGAGGGAGCTGTGTGGCTATCTTCAAGGGGGAGCTGTGTGGCTATCTTCAAGGTGGAGCTGTGTATGGCTATCTACAAGGGGGAGCTGTGTGGCTATCTACAAGGGGGAGCTGTGTGGCTATCTACAAGGGGGGCTGTGTGGCTATCTACAGGGGGGGGCTGTGTGGCTATCTACAAGGGGGGCTGTGTGTGGTGTTATCTGCATGTGGCTCGGTTAGTGATGGGGCACTTTTATTGTGTCGAGCACTGTGGGATAATTATTACCATCTGGATCACTGGATTATGAGTTTGTTTAGAGGATTGGTTATAGATGGGGAGGATGCTGGAAAAGCGAGAAACCAACATGTCTGTGTGTCAAATTCTGCAGAGACAATTCGTAGCTGGAATAAGTCACCTAAGTTAGTGCGGGAAAGCTACAGGTGAGGCTGTGATTGGTTAGTTACTACTAGCACAGTGCACAGTCAATGATTTTGTAATGTGTCCGTAAAAATTTTGGTCTGTCCATGAATTTTAGCTCAGTTGTCCAGAAATTACTGAAGTGGAGGTTGTCAACCCTCCTTACAGCACGTCTCAATGCCTGCTGTATGTATGCAAGCTGTCTCCTCCCGATGTGGCCGTCATTACGTTCCGCAGTACTGGCACAGCATCTGCCAGCACTGCCTTCGTTAGTTTTCTATTGGCTGGCAGCTTATCATGTCATAAGCTGCCAGCCAATAGCAGACAGGCAGGGAAGGGCTGGAGGTGGGGGGCGGGTGGTTCATTGAATAAGTTAATTTTGGATTGGTGGGCAGTGTTAGGGGCAGGCTTATCCTATGTCTATTTAAGGGATCTAGTAGCAAGGGTCAGACCTTATTGCCATTTTGCAAGCTGAGCTGCATTCTGTGTGTGCAGAAGTGCTGAAAATGGTGGATAATAGATTGTATGTTTATTTTTTTATTTTTTTTGAACCACACAACCTTCCCTGGTGTACCCTAATGCCTTGCTGAAATTGTTTAATTGTATTTTTTTTTTCTCTGAACTACCCATGCCGTCCGTCATTGTGCTTTGCTGGCAGTGTTGGCCCTGCCTGGTTGGCAATTAGGCAGCAACAGAGCCAGCAAGGCACAAAGCGATGGTGTAAAGGATCTGCCAGGCACAGCTTCAGGGTTAACTCCCTTAATTAATCAGTCAGCACCTGAATCTACATCCCTGAGACTGACTCCAGCTTCCACCACTCAGGCTGGCAGGCTTAGGAGTGGGAGAGCCTATCGCAGCCTGGCCAGACTCAGCTAGCTCCCGCCCTCTGTCTATTTATACCTGCATTTCCTGTTCCTCCTTGCTTGTTATTCTTTTTCGTGTGGTTTCCTGGCCCAGCTACAGCTCCTTCTATTTTGTTCCTGCTCCATACAGACCCTGGCTTACTGACTACTCTTCTGCTCTTCGTTTGGTACCTCGCACACTCCTGGCTTGACTCGGCTCGTTCACCTCTCTGGTTGCTCACGGTGTTGCCGTGGGCAACTGCCCCTTTCCCTTGCTTGTATTCCCTTGTATGTTTGTTGTGCACTTACTGAGTGCAGGGACCGCCGCCCAGTTGTACCCTGTCGCCTAGGGCGGGTCGTTGCAAGTAGGCAGGGACAGAGTGGCGGGTAGATTAGGGCTCACTTGTCCGTTTCCCTACCCCCCGGTCATTACATAATAACAAGCCCATACCTAGTCTACCCTGGTCCCTGACACCACAATGGACCCCCGTGAGACCCTGGCTCAGCAAATGCAGGGTCTCTCCCTACAGGTCCAGGCCCTGGCTCAGAGGGTCAACCAGCCTGATGCTACCTTGGTAGTTCCCCTCACCTCACCTCTTGAACCCCACCTCAAGTTGCCCGACCGGTTCTCAGGGGACCGGAGGGCTTTTCTCTCCTTTCGGGAGAGTTGTAGGCTTTACTTTCGTTTAAAGCCTCACTCCTCAGGTTCTGAGAGCCAGCGGGTGGGTATAATTATGTCCCGGCTCCAGGAAGGGCCCCAAGAGTGGGCCTTCTCCTTGGCTCCTGACGCCCCTGAACTTTCCTCCGTTGATTGTTTCTTTTCTGCTCTTGGACTCATATATGACGAGACTGACAGGACTGCCTTTGCCGAGAGTCAGCTGGTGACCTTACGTCAGGGTAAGAGACCTGTTGAGGAGTATTGCTCTGACTTTAGGAAGTGGTGCGTAGCTTCTCGGTGGAATGACCCTGCCTTAAGGTGCCAGTTTAGGTTGGGTCTGTCGAATGCCCTGAAAGACCTGCTCGTTAGCTATCCCTCTTCTGACTCCCTAGACCAGGCTATGGCTTTAGCGGTACGACTTGACCGACGTCTCAGGGAACGACAACATGAACGTTTATGTGTTTTCTCCTCCGACTCCCCCATGATGCCTCCCGAAGTTCCGTTGCTTCGTTCCTCCAGGAAAGACTCAGAGATACCCATGCAACTCGGGGCCTCCGTGTCCCCACAACAACGTAGAGAATTCCGCAGGAAGAATGGTCTCTGCTTCTACTGTGGGGATGACAAGCATCAAGTGAACAACTGTCCTAAGCGTAAGAATGCAGCCAGAGAACTTCCGCGCCTAAGTGATCATCGGGGAGGTCACTTGGGCGCACAAGTATTTCCAGTAAATAGGAAACGTACTAAGATCTTGCTTCCCTTTCAGGTCTCTTTTGGTGGTAGGTCTGCTACCGGCAGTGCCTTCGTGGATTCAGGGCCCTCTACTAATATTATGTCTGTGGAATTTGCTATGTCTCTTGCTATGCCTCTAATTGATTTGCCTAAACTTGTCCCGGTTGTGGGTATCGACTCCACTCCTCTTGCTAATGGTTATTTTACACAGCATACCCCTGTTTTTGAACTCCTTGTTGGCTCCATGCATTTGGAGCATTGCTCTGTACTGTTGATGCAGGGATTATCGTACGATTTGGTTCTAGGCCTTCCCTGGTTGCAGTTGCATAATCCCACATTTGACTGGAATACTGGGGAGCTAACCAAATGGGGTAATGAATGTTGTACGTCATGTTTTTCTGTTAATTCTATTTCTCCCCCTGAGGAGGCGAATACGCTACCCGAGTTTGTTCAGGACTTCGCTGATGTTTTCTCTAGGGAGGCCTCCGAAGTGTTACCTCCTCATAGAGAATATGATTGCGCTATCGAATTGGTACCAGGAGCTAAGCTTCCTAAGGGTAGGATATTTAATCTTTCTTGTCCCGAACGTGAAGCCATGAGAGAGTATATCCAGGAATCCCTGGCCAAGGGTTACATTCATCCCTCTTCTTCTCCGGTAGGTGCTGGCTTCTTCTTCGTGGGGAAGAAGGATGGTGGTCTTAGGCCATGCATTGACTACCGTAGCCTGAATAAGGTCACGGTAAGGAACCAGTATCCCCTTCCTTTGATTCCTGATCTCTTTAATCAGGTTCAGGGGGCCCAATGGTTCTCTAAATTGGATCTACGGGGGGCGTATAACCTTATTCGCATCAAAGAGGGGGATGAGTGGAAGACTGCGTTTAACACGCCCGAAGGCCATTTCGAATACCTCGTCATGCCCTTTGGGTTGTGTAATGCCCCTGCGGTCTTCCAGAATTTCATAAATGAGATTTTGAGAAATTACCTGGGGATATTTCTGGTAGTGTACCTTGATGACATACTGGTGTTTTCCAAGGACTGGTCCTCCCACATTGAGCATGTCAGGAAGGTGCTCCAGGTCCTTCGGGAAAACAAACTCTTTGCGAAAACCGAAAAATGTGTGTTTGGGGTACAGGAGATACCATTTTTGGGTCAAATCCTCACTCCTCATGAATTCCGCATGGACCCCGCCAAGGTTCAGGCTGTGGCGGAATGGGTCCAACCTGCCTCCCTGAAGGCGTTACAGTGTTTTTTGGGGTTCGCTAATTATTACAGGAGATTTATTGCTAACTTCTCGGTCATCGCTAAGCCTCTTACGGACCTCACTCGCAAAGGTGCTGATCTCCTCCACTGGCCTCCTGAGGCTGTCCAGGCTTTTGAGGTCCTTAAGAGGTGCTTTATCTCGGACCCGGTGCTGGTTCAGCCCAACCAAATGGAGCCATTTATCGTGGAAGTTGACGCATCTGAGGTGGGAGTGGGGGCTGTCTTGTCCCAGGGTACCAGGTCCCTCACCCATCTCCGCCCCTGTGCCTACTTCTCCAGGAAGTTTTCGCCAACTGAGAGTAACTATGATATTGGCAACCGCGAACTCTTAGCCATTAAATCGGCATTTGAAGAGTGGCGCCACTTCCTGGAGGGGGCTAGACACCAGGTAACGGTCCTTACCGACCACAAGAATCTGGTTTTCCTAGAATCTGCCCAGAGGCTAAACCCGAGACAAGCTCGATGGGCGTTATTTTTTACCAGATTCAATTTTTTGGTTACCTATAGGGCTGGGTCTAAAAATATTAAGGCTGATGCACTGTCGCGTAGCTTCATGGCCAGCCCTCCTTCGGAGGAAGATCCTGCTTGTATTTTGCCTCCAGGTATAATCATTTCCTCGATCGATTCTGATTTAGTCTCTGAAATTGCTGCTGATCAAGGTTCAGCTCCCGGGAACCTTCCTGAGAACAAGCTGTTTGTTCCCCTGCAATTCCGGCTAAGGGTACTTAGGGAAAATCATGACTCCGCACTATCTGGTCATCCAGGCATCCTGGGTACCAAACACCTCATTACCAGAAATTATTGGTGGCCTGGGTTGCCTAAAGACGTTAAGGCCTACGTCGCCGCTTGTGAGGTTTGTGCTAGGTCCAAGACTCCCAGGTCCCGACCAGCGGGCTTACTGCGTTCGTTGCCCATTCCCCAGAGACCTTGGACACATATCTCCATGGATTTTATCACCGATTTGCCTCCATCCCAAGGCAAGTCGGTGGTGTGGGTGGTGGTAGACCGCTTCAGTAAGACGTGCCACTTTGTGCCCCTCAAGAAACTACCCAACGCCAAGACGTTGGCTACCTTGTTTGTAAAACACATCCTGCATCTCCATGGGGTCCCTGTCAATATTGTTTCGGACAGAGGGGTACAATTTGTTTCATTGTTTTGGAGAGCCTTCTGTATGAAGTTGGGGATTGATCTGTCCTTCTCCTCTGCCTTCCACCCTGAAACCAATGGTCAAACGGAGAGGACTAATCAATCTCTAGAACAATACTTAAGGTGTTTTATCTCTGACTGTCAATATGATTGGGTCTCATTCATTCCCCTCGCCGAATTTTCCCTTAATAACCGGGTCAGTAACTCGTCAGGGGTCTCTCCCTTTTTCTGTAATTTTGGGTTTAATCCACGGTTCTCCTCCGTTTCACCTGGTAGTTCCAACAATCCCGAGGTAGAGGTCGTTCATCGGGAACTGTGCACAGTCTGGGCCGAGGTTCAGAAGAACCTAGAGGCGTCCCAGAGCGTACAAAAAATTCAGGCTGATAGAAAACGTTCTGCTAACCCCCTGTTTATGGTCGGGGATCTGGTGTGGTTGTCGTCTAGGAACTTGCGTCTCAAGGTTCCGTCCAAGAAGTTTGCTCCCCGGTTTATTGGGCCGTATAAGGTCATTGAGGTCCTCAATCCTGTCTCCTTCCGGCTGGAGTTACCCCCGTCTTTTCGTATACACGACGTGTTTCATGCCTCCCTCCTTAAACGCTGCTCCCTGTCCTTGGCTCCCTCGAGGAGACCTCCTGTTCCCGTCCTCACCCCTGAGGGGGTGGAATTCGAGGTGGCCAGGATTGTGGACAGCAAGATGGTCCAAGGCTCCCTCCAGTACCTGGTCCATTGGAGAGGTTACGGGCCCGAGGAGAGGACTTGGGTACCCGCCCGGGATGTTCACGCTGGGGTATTGGTCAGGAGGTTCCACCTGCGTTTCCCTTAGTAAGCCAGGTCCACTTAGAAAGGGTCCAGTGGCCCCTCATAAAAGGGGGGGTACTGTAAAGGATCTGCCAGGCACAGCTTCAGGGTTAACTCCCTTAATTAATCAGTCAGCACCTGAATCTACATCCCTGAGACTGACTCCAGCTTCCACCACTCAGGCTGGCAGGCTTAGGAGTGGGAGAGCCTATCGCAGCCTGGCCAGACTCAGCTAGCTCCCGCCCTCTGTCTATTTATACCTGCATTTCCTGTTCCTCCTTGCTTGTTATTCTTTTTCGTGTGGTTTCCTGGCCCAGCTACAGCTCCTTCTATTTTGTTCCTGCTCCATACAGACCCTGGCTTACTGACTACTCTTCTGCTCTTCGTTTGGTACCTCGCACACTCCTGGCTTGACTCGGCTCGTTCACCTCTCTGGTTGCTCACGGTGCCCCTTTCCCTTGCTTGTATTCCCTTGTATGTTTGTCGTGCACTTACTGAGTGCAGGGACCGCCGCCCAGTTGTACCCCGTCGCCTAGGGCGGGTCGTTGCAAGTAGGCAGGGACAGAGTGGCGGGTAGATTAGGGCTCACTTGTCCGTTTCCCTACCCCCCGGTCATTACAGATGGGCAGTATAAAAAAAACTGTCATTAACCTGGCAGTAATTACACCACCTTCAGCGCCCCTGATGTGCCTTGTGAGCGAGGAGGTGACCTTTAACCTGCTATGAACCTCCTCCCTGACGGGCCTGACCTTCCGTATTAATGAGACACCTCACTTGCCATGAATGTACCTTGCTCGCTGCCGTTGATGGAGCAGCACATCCACCCAGCAAACACCTTGCTTATCCCTGCTTACCGTTTATTTTTCCACAGACGTTTTTTGCAAGCAGAAAAATTTTCCTCAAAATTCCTGAAGATTTTCATCTGCCTGCACTTTCGTACCATGGTTTTTGTGGCGTTTTTAGCAGCAAAAAATTTTGAAAAATGCTTTTCTGCCTCCCATTGATTTCAATGGGAGGTCAGAGATGGATCTGCAGCAAGAAAGACCATGACACTTTTTTTTTTAACACGAGCGGCTAAAAACCTCTCCGGGAAAAAACTTTTTGGTACTGATTATGAAGTGTTTTCCACGTCCAAATCAGCGCCACAAATCTGTGAACTGGGCCTAAGGGTATATGCATACAGTGTTTTTTGCAAGCATAAAAATATCTTCTTCAAGATTACTTATGTTTATTTGAGGCAGACATGCAAGAGTTTTTTTTAAATAGTATTTAAATAGTATATAAAAGAGTAATTAAAACTAATTTAACATACGTTTTCTTATTCTCTTATTTAGTACGCTATATTAGGATTATTGGGGGTATTACTTTTAGTCATCAGATCGCCTACCATTGATGGAGATTTGCCCTGCTCCCTAACTGCCCCGCTTAGGAGCTGCCAAGACTTAGGGGGAACATTGCATGCTACACCAATTATTGATCACATCTAAGTTTATAACTTAGATGTGATCGATAATAGGTGAATCCTGTTTGTCAGTATACATAGAACTGTATTGTTAGGGTATGTTCACACGCAAACTCAAAAAGTCTGAAAATATGGAGCTGTTTTCAAGGGAAAACAGCTCCTGATATTCAGAAGTTTTTTAAGCCACTCGCGTTTTTCACTGCGTTTTTTTACGGCCGTTTTTGGAGTTGTTTTCTATAGAAAACGGTTCCAAAAACGGCTGAAGAAGTGACAGGCACTTCCTTTTCGCGGCCGATTTTTTACTCGGCCGTTTTTCAAAACGGCCGCTTAAAAAAACAGCCCGTCGGAGCAGAACACAGTTTTTCCCATTGAAATCAATGGGCAGATGTTTGGAGGTGTTCTGCTTCCGATTTTTCGGCCATTTTTCGTTCGTTTACGGCCCGAAAAACGTCCGAAAATAGGTTGTGTGAACATACCCTTAAAAGTAAAAAAGAATTAATAAAAGGCAGTTAGAAAATTGCTTAAAAACAAAAAACATTAATTTCATTAAAAAATGTTTACATTTCCCTTTAAGAGAAATGGAAATATAATTTAAGTATTTGGATGTCATACTAAACATGACCACCAGATAGCACTCCAAGATAAGATATGAATAAACTCACATTACAAAATCCCCACTAAAGAACACTGGCTTGATTAATGAAACAGATAATTTTGTATCAGAAATGTATCAGTTTGTAATCGTTACATGATTACATATTTGATAAGGTTGAAAAAAGACACAGGTCCACCAAGTCCAGCCTATAATTCTACCATGTTGATCCATAATGCAGAAACAAAACGGTTGTCTAGTTTTAGGCCCCATGCACACGAACGTGCTTATGCGGCCGCAATTCCCCCAAAAAAGTGAGAATTGCGTCCCCATTAATTCCTATGGGGCCATGCACACGACCGTGGTTTCCACGGTCCGTGCATGACCCCGAAGCCCGGACCGCAGAAAGAACGGGCATGCCTTATTACAGCCATGTTCTGCGGTCCGGGCTCATTGAAAATAATGGCCGCGGCCATGGTGCGGGTGGCTCGCGGCTGACACTGTTGCCGGCCGACCCGAAAATCATGGCCGTGCACATGGCTACGGTTGTGTGCATGAGGCCTTATATAACCTAAGATTAGAGGGGTTATCCCAGGATAGGGAAAGGTGATAAATGTCTGATTACTGGGGGCCCCATCGTAAATTTTTGAGGGCCCCTTAGTGTTTAAGATAAGGGAACATGACTGCCTGCAGGGTTTACTCAAAAGTCATTAGGAAAAAGTGCCTTTTTTTCAGGTTGATAGGGTAAAAGAGCGGGTACCAAGTTTTTTCCGGGCTATGTCAGGATAGGGGAAGGGTTCTGGTTATATAAGACAAGCTAGAGGGGGCTAATCAGTCAGCAAAATTTCCAGCTTACCTTTGGCTGTGCTACTGCTGACTCCCATCATGGTCTCCAGTGATCATTTATTGGCTGAGCTGCAGTCTAGGCTTACTTCCCAAGGTACTGACTGGCTCCAGGGGGCCTTCTGGCGGGTGATCGTGTTGCCACTCTTAAATGCCTATCAGCCGCACCCCCTGTATTCACTGCTCTTTTTCAGTTTGGAAGGAATGGCCAGTTCGTTTTTCCATTCATTGATGCCACGGCAAGCGGCCTGTGCAAATGCGCCACCTGTTGTTTTGTGTGGGAAACCCCCTGTACAAACCTCTGCTGCTGTGCCTGATAGCAGAGATGGTGAGCTACTTTTTTTATGATGCCACTCTGCTCTTTAGACTTCAGTGCATCCTGTAGTTGTCATGCCACCTCCCCCTCACCGTGGTTGGTTCCCCCTGTCTGCAAGTGCCTGACATCCCGAGTTTGCAAGCCGCAATACTGGCTGGCACAGGCAGCGCGGTAGGGCCATAGAGTATTGCAGCTCTGGAGGCAGTTCCATCCACCGGTACACGCGGCACCGTGGACAGCATACTTAACACCCTATCTCCTCTAGGTCCTCTGTGAAGCATAGTCTGAGTGCTCCCATTTGGTCTTCATGTTCTCGCAGTTCCTCCTGCAGACGGCACAGGCAATATCGTTGCAAGGTTGCAGACAAGAACAAGGGCTCTAGGAGTTCCTCTGTGACCTACACAGCTCCCTCCACTACTCCCGCTTTCACCTTCCGCCCCTGGGAGTTCCCAAAGCAGGCATGGGTTTCTACTCCTTGGCCAGGACTTTATTCCTCTCACATCCCGGAAGACATCCATGAAAAAACCCTTAAAAACTAATATGGGGATGTTTGGTTCCACTTGTCTTCAGACTTGGGGGTGGTAGACAGGGAATGTAATTTCGAAAAAGGAGTTGAAAAAAAAAGCTAAGGGTAGCTAAAACCTTTTGCTACGGGCCTTTTCAGTTTTAGCTTGCATAATTTCTCAAACATTCCCTGAAAGATCTCTTCAGCTTTTTATGTATTTAGGCACCATTTTTACCACCTATCGAATTCACAGAGGTACCGGTACGATCAATAATTCAGACGGAATTTAGTCCTGCGGCCTTAGATTGGTTGGGACACTAAAGCTGTAGATGTTTGGATCTGTCTAATGATGTGGTAGCCCCAGCTCTGTCAATCTACGCCATCTGGCTCTTTTTCCTGTCCCACCATGAGGGCTATATCCGATCAACCCGTGGGCGCCTGCTGACTCTTCAACAAGAGCCATTGTTGATTTTACGCAACATGCAAGTTTAGGCATGATCACTCCTCCTGAGGGGATGCCCACTCTGCCCCTTTGTTGCCAACGATCCGCCGGAGGACTGTCTCACCCTTAAAGAGACTCTGTCACCACATTATAAGTGCCCTATCTCCTAAATAAGGAGATGGGCGCTGTAATGTAGGTGACAGTAAGGTGACAGAAGTGTCAGAATCCTGACACTTCTGACTCTTTTCTGTGAGATTCCGGCAAGTGAAACCAAATCTCGCGAGATCATGGAGCTAAACAAGACTTGGTTTCACTTGCCGGAATTTTACAAAAAAAGAATCAGAAGTATCAGGATTCTGAGTACACATGACGTCCAGGCTGGATGGTCATGTGTATTCATTATCAGGACACTGTAGTAATGTTAGGGCTTGTGTATGAGGCTGCACATAGTGATATATCTATATCGCTAGTGCAGTGTAAATGAATGGAGAGGAGTGCATGATGCCGATTGGTCAGCGTCATGCACTCCTCTGTACAACGCCCACTTGGTCGAAAGTAAAAGTACGCCCACTTGGGCATTAAGAAAGCTCATTAGCATAAACCAAAATCGCTCCTAACGTTGTGAAAAAAGATCGTTTTTTTAAATAAAAAGCATTACTGTCACCTACATTACAGCACCGATCTCCTTATGTAGGAGATAGGGCACTTATAATGTGGTGACAGAGTCTCTTTAATGCAGTGGTCGGCCAGAAGACTCCAGCAGGAGTCCTAGAGATGCTTCTGTGGTTAGTCCAGTACCACAAGAAAGGGGAAGCAGCCCTACTTAGAACTGATTTTTAATTTGGATTTTTTTTATACCCCTTGTATTCTCACCTTTTCCGTTTTTGTTTTAGAAATCTTGAGTCTGTACATGATTGTCCTGAACTAGCACAAGTCAAGGTTGGTAAGGAGGTAGATCTCAACAGCTTGTCTGGTCCATTTCTTTCATTGTCCTTCTATAACATGTGGGTGTCCTCACTGGTTGTGGTACTGAAAAAAAAGCCTGTCAAATTCTAGTAGATTCTTCGTTTATCCCACCCTAAGGGGTCACCTGTCAATGATGGAATTGCAAGAGACTTTTGCTTAAGTTTTCTTCAATAACGTGACTGCCTTGGCACAACAGACTCGTAAGGGTGCTTTTTTTTCCGGCATTGAGTCAGCCTTTAGGGTTCTACCAGTTCATTCTGACTTCTTCACCCTACTTGGTTGTCAACTTGACGGTGAGTTTTACTATAATATGTGCCTGCCGACTGAGTGGTGCGGTTCTAGTTCCCTCCTGGACGACTTTTTTTTGTAGAACCTCCAGGGTTTCTTTGCAGCTACCTGTTGCGGTTATTTCAGCACATTATAGCCCATTTTGGCGTTCCTCTGCCCAGTGAGAAGACAAAGGGCCCATGTATGGTTTTATCATCCCTGGGTACAGTGGTGTAACTAGCGCTGTAGCAGCTGTAACGGCTTCTACGGGGCCCGCGGCATCAGGGGCTCTGTTTCGCCCGCCGACATGGCCCCCCCATGCCCAGTGGCGCCGCAAGCAGCCGTTATGGCTGCTACAGCGGTAGCGACGCCACTAGGGGGCACGGGCCCTCTCATGGCCGGTGGCGGCCCCGGTGCTAGCAACAGCCACCCCCTCTTGCAGTAATTGTACCTGCGTCTATAGCACGCAGGTACAAATACATCCATTAGAACTGAATGGCACCCGACCATTCAGCGCCTTACAATGACGCTAGTGGCGCGATGACGCCATCGCGCTGCTTTCGTTGTTGATAGGCGCTGGTTGACGGGGCAAGTCAGTCTGCCCTGCCAATCAGCGCCTTTCATTGACGCCAGCGGCACGATGACATCATCGCGTCACTTGCGTTGTTCAGCCTCAGAAGAGAGCAGGACTGCATTGCCACCGAACAGCGCAGTAATGGGATCATGTGAGTATGTACATTTTTTTTTTATATAATAAATCTGTGAGTGGCATTATCTACAGGGGGTCTACATGTGGGGATGTGGAGCACTATATACAGGGGGAGCTATATCAGGGACACTATATACAATGGAGCACTATCTATAGGGGGTATATTTGTAGTGCACCATCTACAGGGGTCGGCTATATGTGGGATACTATCTATAAGGGAAGCTATATGTAGGGCAGCATGGTGGCTCAGTGGTTAGCACTATTGCCTTGCCACTCTGGAGTCCATATGTGAGCACTATCTACAGGGGGCTGTTTGTGGGGTACTATCTACAGGGGCTTCTATGTAGGGCACTATCTAAAGAGGGCTGCATGTGGGTCACTATCTACAGGGGCTTCTATGTAGGGCACTATCTACAGAGGCTCTATGGGGATCACTATCTACAGGGGGGTAATGGGGGTCACTATCTACAGGGGGCATGGTGTGGGTGTGGGACACAGTGTATGGTACTATTATAATCAGGGACACAGTGTATGGTGCTATTATATTTAGAATTTTATCTTCGTTTATAGGTGCATTATGTTTAGAATTTTATCTTCCTCTATAGGTGCAGAAATGTGAAAAGTGAAAAGCTGTAGACATCTGAGCGGAAAACTGCAGAAATGGGTCGTGGCTGGGAGATGTCATCATAAAGGTCTGGACCGGATGAAGAAGAAAATAAAAAAAGAACTAGAATCTGAGATGTCACCGGTGAGTCATTTAATGTAAATGTTTATTCTGCCTCTAATCAGTAATGTAGTCACTGTATGATCTGCAGCGAGATGATGGGTGATATGATTTTGATATGATTTTTTGGCACTATATACAAAGGGGGAGCAGGGTGGCACTATATACAAAGGGGAGCAGGCTGGCACTATATACAAGGGGAGAGCAGGGTGGCACCATATACAAGGGGGAGCAGGGTGGCACTATATACAAGGAGGGCTGTGTGGCACTATATACAGGGGGGCTGTGTGGCACTATATACAGGGGGCTGTGTGGCACTATACACAAGGTCTGGACCGGATGGAGAAGAAAAAAAAACTAGAATCTGAGATGTCACCGGTGAGTCATTTAATGTAAATGTTTATTCTGCCTCTAATCAGTAATGTAGTCACTGTATGATCTGCAGCGAAATGATGGGTGATATGATATTGATATGATTTTTTGGCACTATAAACAAAGGGGGAGCAGGGTGGCACTATATACAAAGGGGGAGCAGGGTGGCACTATATACAAGGAGGAGCAGGGTAGCACTATATACAAGGGGAGAGCAGGGTGGCACTATATTCAAGGCGGAGCAGAGTGGCACTATATACAAGAAGGGCTGTGTGGCACTATATACAGGGGGGACTGTGTGGCACTATATACAGGGGGGCTGTGTGGCACTATAAACAAGGGGGAGCTGTGTGGCACTATATACAAGGTGCTGCGTGGCACTACTGAGGGGGTGCTGTGAGGCACTACTAAGAGGGTGCTGTGTGACACTATCTACTAGGGGTACTGTATGGCACTATTTACAAGGGGGAGTGCTGTGGTGCAATCTACAGGGGGCTTTGTGTGGTGCAATATACAGGGGTCTGTGTGTGGCACTATCTACTAAGGGGGGCTGTGTGGCACTGTATACAAAGGAGGGGGGCTGTGTGGCGCTATATACAGGGGAGCTGTATGGAACCATCTACAAAAGGGAGGTGGGTGCGCTATCTACAAGTGGGTGTGACACTGTCTACAGGGGGGGCTGTATAACACTGTCTACAGAGGGGTTATATGACACTATCTATAAGGGGGGCTGCGTGTGGCACCTGGGGGATTCCCAGTCAAAAGTTTTCTATAGGGCCCAGTGTTTCCTAGTTACGCCCCTGCCTGGGTATTAAAATTGACTCAGTGGCCATGGTCTTTAGGCTTCCTGTGGAAGTGTAGAGGTGTCGAAATACCTTAAAGGGGTTTTCCCACAACCAATATTTATCACCTATTTAAAGGATCAGGGGAACGGGCTAACTTTGCCATTCCTGGGAGCCTCATAGGAATGGAGCGGTAGTGCGCATGCTAGATCACCAGTCCATTCATTTCTATGGGGCTGCCGAGCACTATCTTTGGCAGCCCTAGGAAATGAATGGAGCGGTGCCCGAGCATGCGCACTACCGCTCCATTCCTATGGGACTTCCAGGAACAGCAAAGTAAGCCCATTCTTGTGATCGGTAGGGGTCCCAGTGGTTAGACCCCCACCGATCAGATATTACCTATCCTGTGGATAGGTGATAAATATTAATTATGGGAACACCCCCTTTCAGTGAGTTCTTGTCAGTTTGGAAGGTTCCTCTTCAACATGTTCAATCCTTGTTGGGGCCCTTGGTTTTTGCCACACGGGTGATGTCCATGGGCAGAGTTTTTTTCCCCAACTTCTGTCTTTAACGAGCACTGGTGTAAAACAACCTCAGTATTTTATCAGGCTCATCCAGGACATCAAGGATGATTTATTGGTATAGAGTGAGTTTTTAGAGGTCTACATTTGTCATACTTGCAGAACGGCCATGACTGATAATTATTCTAAATAATTATTTACGTATGCCTTTGGTTCACAGCATTTCAGTGCAATACTTGGTTCCTCTAGTTGGCCCGGTGCGCGGGTTGACAGAGGCTGGTGTTGGTACCTGAAAAATTGGGTAAGGGAAAAGAGGGAAAAGGTGGGCAAGACTGTTATTATATTTATGTTGAGGTCGCCTTCAATTATTATTGTTGATACCGACAATTGAGTAGGGAAAGGAAATCCAATGCAATGTCCCCTTTAATTGCTATGGAAAGTTACCTATATCTTTTATGTTCGGATATTGTTTATTGAGTAAATTTTATTTCTTTTTATTGTACTCTTAATATTTATACAAGAATAGTTGTTGTAAATGTCTTTATATATTGTATTTTCAATTACTAGTGACAGGCTGTGTAACAGGCTGTGTTTATATCACCAGGACTAGAGAGGGAGTACTCAATAGAATTTAAATGATATTTTTTATATTTATAATTTTTGTTTTTTTATTTATTCGTTTTTGTTTTTATTATTGACAAAAAACCACATCAAATTGCTGAGGTCCATATCAGGTTGCCTGGCTTAAACTGTTCTGAGTGGATCGTAAGATTGTATCATATTGACAAAAAACCACATCAGATTGCTGAGGTCCACATCAAGTTGCCTGACTTTACTTGTTCTGAGTGGATCATAAGATTGTATCAACAGGCTTGTGTGCTGTAGCTGCAAATTAACATCCAGGAACCGAGATCAGTGCTCCGACCTGGAAGCAAATAAAGCACTGGAGCGATGTCTCCCCCGGAAGAAGCTGACTCTATGTCAGCGAAACGTACGTCGGGATTATACCGACTCTAGAAATAAGGAAAGCTATTTGAGGGAGAGCAATAGAATAGCAATTCAACTTACCTGCTGAATGCTGTAGCTGCAACAATACGAGTGCCAGGAAGCTGTAATACAGGAAGCACTCATGTCTCTGCTTCTGCCGTCAGGAGGAGAGCCTCTGCATAATACTATACTGCAGCTGCAGCCCACTATTAGGGTATGTTCACACGCACTAATTACGGACGTATTTCTGGAGATTTTGCCCCGAATTATGTCCGAAAATAGCGCTTCAATAGCGCTGACAAACATCTGCGCATTGAAAGCAATGGGCAGACGTTTGTCTGTTCACACGAGGCGTAATTTACGTGCCGCTGTCAAATGACGGCGCGTAAATAGACGCCCGCGTCAAAGAAGTGACCTGTCACTTCTTTGGCCGTAATTGGAGCCGTTATTCATTGACTCCAATGAATAGCAGCGCCAATTACGTCCGTAATGTACGCGGCGTTCAAGCGCCTACACATGCGGCTGAAATTACGGGGATGTTTTCAGGCAGAAACATCCCCGTAATTTCAGCCGTTACGGACGCCCTTGTGTGAACATACCCTTAGGGTAACCTGGGAGACCGAGACGCTGGTAACCTGAAACCCAGGACATACTCGTGTCTCTGCTGCTGCTGTCAGGAGGAGAGCCTCTGCATAGTGTCGCAGTGAGAACTCACTGCTGACACTTAGTTATAACAGTATTGTGCTGCAGCTCTGGCCCACTATCAATCCGTGGCTTTGCTCCTGCTGTCAGGAGGAGAGTCTCGGCACAGTGTTGCAGTGAGAATTCACTGCTGACACCCAGTTTATACAACACTGTGCTGCAGCTCTGGTTCACTTGACCTGCCTAGGTAGAGTCGTGTGTTAACCTTAAACCATACTATCCCCCACCCCCATTTAGTAACGACACATGACACCGAGGTTGGATGTGAAATGGCCACAGCAGCCGTTTATTAATTTCACAGTTTTATAAAAACAATTTAAATCCGAAACATTCGGATAACTAGTTAGGAATCCACCAGAGAATTCCTCCTAATAATTCACATGACCCAACATGGGTCAGAATCATAAATACCAATTAAACGTTAACATTAACCCGAGCAGAGGAAGTCCTTGAAGCCCCTTCAGATGTTCCTTTCAAGAACACACCGAATTAGCCATCTGCAAACCACTAATTACCTCCAGCCGTAAACCAGCTCGGAAGCACCGTTCACCTCTGCAGATGGCTCCAACCACTAGAAGTCCACTTCAAGGGGATAACACCCGTTGAAGCCCTCAAGTGATATACCGACCACTAGAAGTCCACTTCAAAGGGATAACACCCGATGAAGCCTTCAAGTGACATACCTTCTACCAGAAGACCACTTCAAAGGGATAACACCCGATGAAGTCTTCAACCATGTACCTTTTTTGGGGGACGCATACCCCCGATGCGACCCCCCCACCATTTTGTACTGACTGGCCTCAAGGACTCCCCCCGCCAGCTGCCATGACAACAGAACCTACTCCGGAAAAAAGAAAAACATGTTAAATAAACACACAAAATAAAACACAACGCTCATATACGGACGTACAGAAGACCTAAGGAGTAACAAAACAAGGGTGGGAGGGTGGGAGCTTTGCTTCTTGTGTATTACTCCTCCCGCTGCTTCCGGCTCAATGCCGAGAAACAGCGGGAAGCGCAGTAACGGCCCCCCCGTCCCCCCTAGCTCCTCCCCGTCCCTCCTTCAGCTCCTTCACCTTTCCCTCACCTCTTAACATTAACCCTTTCCCTACCAGGACGGTCATGTCGGCTTCCCTCAAGCCTGCAGCTGCGTCCAGCCTCTTCTTGACCTGCCTAGGTAGAGTCGTGTGTTAACCTTAAACCATACTATCCCCCACCCCCATTTAGTAACGACACATGACACCGAGGTTGGATGTGAAATGGCCACAGCAGCCGTTTATTAATTTCACAGTTTTATAAAAACAATTTAAATCCGAAACATTCGGATAACTAGTTAGGAATCCACCAGAGAATTCCTCCTAATAATTCACATGACCCAACATGGGTCAGAATCATAAATACCAATTAAACGTTAACATTAACCCGAGCAGAGGAAGTCCTTGAAGCCCCTTCAGATGTTCCTTTCAAGAACACACCGAATTAGCCATCTGCAAACCACTAATTACCTCCAGCCGTAAACCAGCTCGGAAGCACCGTTCACCTCTGCAGATGGCTCCAACCACTAGAAGTCCACTTCAAGGGGATAACACCCGTTGAAGCCCTCAAGTGATATACCGACCACTAGAAGTCCACTTCAAAGGGATAACACCCGATGAAGCCTTCAAGTGACATACCTTCTACCAGAAGACCACTTCAAAGGGATAACACCCGATGAAGTCTTCAACCATGTACCTTTTTTGGGGGACGCATACCCCCGATGCGACCCCCCCACCATTTTGTACTGACTGGCCTCAAGGACTCCCCCCGCCACCGCGAAACAGGCCTTGACCACCTTAAGCCTGTGAGTTCCTCCACACCACCACCGCCCTTTCTATGCCTTCTGCTATAGCCAAGCTCCAAATATCAATGCCAACCTCGGTCAGATGAACCCCGTCACTCCTCCAGAAATTCCCCAATCCTGACTCCAAATCCCTATGCCTCACGCAAATGCCCCCGTTCTTTGCCACAAAACGGGACACCGCCCGGTTAACTTTTATCCGAGCCTTATTGACTCTCTCCACCGATCTAGCTAACCGCCAATGCTTCCTTGGGACTATGTCCGACCACACTACCACCAACTTGGGATAAGATACCCACAAACACAACAAATCATGTTTGATATCCCGCACCAACTCACGAAAAGGGCGGACTCCTAAGTCATTCCCACCCACGTGCAACACTAAAACCTCCGGAACCCTATCAAGCCGCACATATGTCTGGAATTCCGCCAACACCCTGTTCCACGACATACCTCTAAACCCCAGCCAATGCACAACCGCATCCTGTCGCGGAATGCGCAACTGGCGACCATCCGGGCGGACGTCCGCCCTCAAAGCCCCCCAGTGCACGTACGAATGACCCATCAACCACACCAGACAAGGAGGCGAATCTGAAACGGAAAACACAGTTAGGCACCACCATATAACATTTGCAAGCATAAACAACAAAATTACAACATATGGGGGCGGACATAGGACTTAAACCTTTTTGACTCCCAACGACCAATACGCCTCACCCCCTCATCATCCAACCCCCAGCGCCCTGCTTCCGTTGCTGCGCCAATCCGGAAGGAATGAGATGAATATGAGCCTGCCGCAACCCCAACCGCCGTCAAACATTTTTTAAAAACAGCTCCAAACTGAAACCTGGACAAGAACGACCCGTCCACATGACGTAACAAAGGCAAATCTGGAGACCCCCTGTTTTTTGTAAAACCCCGCATGCACTCTACTGGGCACATGACCGACCCCGGGAGAGCGAACAAAACTATCAGTTTTCCCTTCCCTAATTGGTCAGTTTTTGATCTACGCAACCATACCTCCAACCGATCTGCAAAAAGGCTCACCTCCCCAGATCTCAGCCCCCCTGCCTGTTTAGTACTTGGCGACACCAACTCACCTATTCTAAATGCTCCGAAGAACGCCAACGAGAAAGCCAACCGAAACAAATCCATTTCATCTGAAGAACGACATACCGATGCCAATGAACCGCCCAACAAGCCCAGCAAAGCAAACGACACCGGCCTTCTACTATCCGCCTCCACCCTACCTCTGCGCAACCCCTTCAAAGCCTGCGATACCAGAAATTCCTTCGATACATCCCGCAAGCCCCGCAACTTAAGCCCAAACGCCACCGCGGATATAAACCGGTTCACCTTCGCTACTGAAAACCCCCCCTCCCAGGCATCCCCTAACCAATACAAAAGTGCCACCAACCTGTCTTTATCCGTATTAACATCACCCAACTCTCTTACCCACTCCTCCCACTGCCTCCAACAAGCAGCATAAGCCCTCCACGTCGTGCGCGCCAAAGACCTTTGTAACAGCTGCTCTACGGGACCGATACCAGATCCCATAGATGATCCGGACACGCCAAACCGAGACGTTCCGCTCCCGGGGCCAATTGCCGAAACCGGTCCCACTGCGAGCGAGAAAGAGCATCAGCAACACAATTCCGTACACCCGGGACATGCACCGCCACCACCCACGCGTTCAGCGACAAACACACCAACACTAAATGTCGCAACAATTGAACTACCGGAGGAGAGGACGCCGTGATGTTATTAATGGCAAGCACCACCCCCATGTTGTCGCAGTAAAAACGGACCTTCTTATCCCTGAGCCTGTCCCCCCAAATGGTAGCCGCCACCACGATGGGAAACAGCTCGAGCAGGGCCAGATTCCGCGTCAATCCACTGGACACCCAGCTAGCCGGCCATTGACCTGCGCACCACGGACCTCCCCCGTAAGCTCCAAAGCCACCCGCCCCAGCCGCATCCGTGAAAATATTCAGATCACTCGTATCCTGCGCTGGGGCCATCCATAGCGAGCGACCATTGTACTGGCCCAAGAAGTCATCCCAAACCTGAAGATCAGCTCGGTGCTCCTCCTTGAGCCTCACAAAATGATGCGGCGCCCGCACTCCCGCCGTTGCCGCCGCCAACCTTCTACCAAACACCCTCCCCATCGGCATAATCCGGCAGGCGAAATTCAACTTCCCCAGCAGCGACTGAAGCTCCCTCAGCGACATTTTCTTCCTTCTACAAGCCCGTCGCACCTCCAGCCTCAAAGCACCCAGCTTATCCGCCGGGAGCCGACACTCCATTGCCACCGAGTCAATTTCGATTCCCAAGAAACAAATCGTCGCTACCGGGCCCTCCGTTTTTTCCGGCGCCAAAGGGATCCCAAAATCCCTCGCCACCTTCTGCAGGGCATGAAGCAAGTTACCGCAAACCGGCGAACCCCCCGGGCCAACGCACAAAAAATCATCTAAGTAATGGATCAACGAATCGACCCCGGATACTCCCCTCGTTACCCACTCCACGAAGCTACTAAACGCCTCGAAGTATGCACAAGAAAGAGAACACCCCATCGGAAGGCACCGATCCACGTAAAAGGCCCCATTCCAAAAACAACCCAACAGCCGTTGGCTTTCTGGATGCACCGGCAACAACCTGAACGCCGCCTCGATGTCGGTTTTTGCTAGCAGCGCCCCCGGACCCGCAGCCCGCACTAACCCCACCGCCTTATCGAATGAGGTATAAACTACGGAACACAACTCGTGATCAATCCCGTCATTTACCGACGAACCTTTGGGATACGATAAATGTTGAATCAAACGAAACTTTCCGGGCTCGCGTTTAGGGACAATACCCAAAGGGGACACAACTAAATCTTTCACCGGCGACTCCACAAATGGCCCCGACATGCGCCCCAACGAAACTTCTTTTAACAACTTTTCCGACACGACTTCCGCATGCAAGTAAGCCGATTTTAAATTTCTCCGCGTCACCGGAACCTCATAAGGAGGCGGAGGAATAACAAAACCAACACTAAACCCTTCATAAAGCAACTTAGCTACCGCCCTATCCGGATACTCATTTAGATAAGGGGCCATCCTTTCCACCCTCACCGGCGACACCCCCTTGACCAGCCCCGTGCTGGTTCCCGGACCTCTTTTTCCGCAGACATTTTGCCGCCCCGTGTGATGCCCCATTACACTCGGAGCACACGTGCTTGAACTTGCACGTGGCCCCGAACTTGCACTGGCCTTCATTGAATTGCCAGCAAAACCCCGCCTTTCCCCCGCCGCTTGGTCCACTCTGACTAGTCTGGCCTCCCTGGCCACCGCTCCCGGGAAAGGGCTGCCTAACCGGAGCCGTAACCCGTAACCAGAGAGCAATATCCTTCTGGTCCCACCGAATCGCCGGCCGAACCGCCTTCCGCTGACGGAATTGCTCATCATATCGCAGCCACGCCTGACCCCCATACGCCCTATGAGCCTCCCCAATAGCATCAAAATAACAAAATAACGCCGAACAATTTTCCGGCGCCTTTTCCCCTATCACACTAGCCAATATGGCGAACGCCTGCGACCAATTAACGAACGTCTGCGGGATAAGCCTATACCGCCGCCGTTCCTCCTCGTCCTTTTTACTCTCATCCCGCTTGCTCTTATCCAAATTGAATTTAGCCAGCGGCAAGAGAGAAAAAATTTCAACATATTCATCTTTCCAGATCCGATCACGCACCTCCTGCTTTAAATGCGCCCCCAACGGACCCTCAAAACAAACATACACCTCCCCCCGAGCACGATCGTCCATGCGCACTCGATCGCCGTCCTTCTGTGCCTCAGTCTGCACCGACACCGCGACCGCCTCTCTAACCGCCACCACAGGACGCGCCTGCAACGATCCCACTTCCCTGGGGCCTTCCCAAACTACCGCAGGGGACACTTCCGTTACTACCGGCGCCGCGGCCCTATCCAGGCGCCCCACCAGCTCCCGTAAGCAACCCACTAAATCTGCCAAACCCGCTCCGTCGCGTCCGCCCGCGCCACTACCGGCCCCCGATGCTATGCTAGCAGCCCCCCCGCCGACACCCGACATAAAAATCGCTGGATAAGACAATAATGGAGTTATACACTCACCGGGCTGCACAGGCGCTGTGTTCCCGTCAGCCGGACCATCCTGACCTCGACGATAGACGTCCAGTTCACCTTCCTCCAGTTCTTCTCTCGCCGACGACTGTCCCTCCCAACGACCTCTTCGGAAAGGGGATGAAGACGCGCTGACCGATGGGCCGGCAACCTGCCGCCCGACCGCCGGGACCCAAACTTCCGACCGGTCCTGTTGCCTCGACGTCGCTGCAGATCTAGTCGTCCGTCTAGACGATCCTGACGAAGCCTGCCCCCTGGCCGGAACATCACCATGCGGGGCGGCCGTACCTTGCTCTCGACATCTTCCATCTGATGGGGGAGGGGTGACAGGGAGCCCGGCCTGCGACTCCCTGCTTACCGCCGGACCCCGTCGCGGCCTGGGATTCCTGCCAGGACGCAGGGCCTGGGAAGGGGCGGTCCTCCCAGCTGCCTGGCCTGCAGCGTCCGGGATCGGGCTCCCTCTGCGACGCCGTGTCCGCGGGACTACCTCCGGACTCAGGCGCTCTGGAGGTCGGGACCGCCGAGAGGGACGGGTCGACACAGCCTGCATCGCCGTCACCCCTGCTACCGCTCTCTGCCTGCCCAGCGCAGGAGCGGTTGTTGCCGACTCCCCCCCCGCCGCCATAGCCATGCTCGTAGGGGGGCCGGGGGAGGGGAGCCTGTCCCTTACAACAGACCCCGAACGCCGTGCCCGACGTGGCGAAACGGCGTCCGGGATCCGCGTTAATGCAGCCACGGTCTCCTCCAGCCATCCGGGACCGTGGTGCACAGCAGCGGCACGCAGCCGCTCTAAAATCAGGGCCTCTGCCATACTAAAAAGCCGGGCAACGGGGAGCTTTGCTTCTTGTGTATTACTCCTCCCGCTGCTTCCGGCTCAATGCCGAGAAACAGCGGGAAGCGCAGTAACGGCCCCCCCGTCCCCCCTAGCTCCTCCCCGTCCCTCCTTCAGCTCCTTCACCTTTCCCTCACCTCTTAACATTAACCCTTTCCCTACCAGGACGGTCATGTCGGCTTCCCTCAAGCCTGCAGCTGCGTCCAGCCTCTTCTATCAATCTGTGGCTTTGCTCCTGCTGTCAGGAGGAGAGTCTCGGCACAGTGTTGCAGTGAAAATTCACTGCTGACACCCAGTTTAAACAACACTGTGCTGCAGCTCTGGTTCACTATCAGGGTAACTGTGAACCTGAGCAGCACAGTTAGTGAGACATCGCTCCAGTGCTTTATTTGCTTCCAGGTCCGAGCACTGATCTCGGTTCCTGGATGTTAATTTGCAGCTACAGCACACAAGCCTGTTGATACAATCTTATGATCCACTCAGAACAAGTAAAGTCAGGCAACTTGATGTGGACCTCAGCAATCTGATGTGGTTTTTTGTCAATATGATACAATCTTACGATCCACTCCAGTGGCGTAGCTATAGGGGTCGCAGCGGTCGCACTTGCGATCGGGCCCCTAAGCCTGGGGGGCCCACGGGCCCCCGTTGCCATACTGTATGCTTCCAAAAAAAATGCTTCCAAAAAAAATCTTCTGTGCCGTAAAGCCGGCACTTCCTGGTTACGGTCACATGGTACACTTAGTGTACCATGTGACCGTGTTGTCACGTGACACGTCTTCCGGACAGTGGAGTGTAAGAGTCGGTGCCGAGGACTCCAGGTGAGCTGCAGTCTGTGTTGTGTTGTAATGTATTGTGATGTAATGTGTTGTGTTGTGATGCCTTGTGTTGTATTGTGCTGTTTGCGGTGGAGAGAGGGGGAGCCGTTAAATCACAGCCCCCCCTCCTCTCTCCACCGCAAACTTCACAATACAGTATAGTACACATGACTATGAGAGCGGGGCTGCGGCCGTGTAATACAGCCATTGCCCCGCTCCTGAGTCCTGACATGTGCGCGCCGTCAGCATGATGTGATGCGGCCGGCGCTGCACTAATGATCTGCGGCACTGAAGACAGAACATGGCACCCCCATGTTCTGTCTTCAATGCCTGACCGCCGCTCATTAGTGCAGCGCCGGCCGCATCTCCTCATGCTGACCGCGCGCGCACTTACTGTCAGGGCGGAGATCAGAGGAACCTCTCATCTCCGCCGCTATTCTCCTGAATGCTGCAATCGAAGCCGACTGCAGCATTCAGGGGAAAATGAGGGGATGCCCCTGGATCGTGTCACAGAGAATTCCTGTGACGCGATCGACGGCCATACCATATATGGGCAGACAGCCCTGGGGTCTATTGAAGGACCCCAGGGCTGTCTTACCATATTTCCTGTTAGGGCATACTGAGGTATGTCCTAACAACTGCCTGTGTGCTATCTGTCCACAGGCTAATGTACTGACATCATCGCGCCTGTCTGTGCTGAGTCACTCATAGCACAGACCGGAGGAGGCGAAGGATCCTGCACCCGGCGTGGGAACGGGGATAGGTAAGTAATTATGCTATTTTTTTTATTATGCACATATGGGGGCATTATACTGTATGGGGGGCTGATATTGCGTGGGGGGCATTATACTGCATGGGGGGCAGATATGGCATGGGGGCTGATAAGATGGGGGCATTATACTGTATGGGGGGCTGATATTGTGTGGAGGGCATTATACTGCATGGGGGGCAGATATGGCATGGGGCTGATAAGATGGGGGCATTATACTGAATGGGGGCTGATATGGGGGAATTATACTGTATGGGGGCTGTTATGGGGGGGCATTATACTGTGTGGGGGCAGCTATGGGAGCATTATACTGTGTGGGGGCATTATACTATGGGGGCTGTTGGGCAAAGCGTCTGGGCATAGGCACGCACAGGGGTCTGATGATAATGATGATGGTGGTGTTGGGGAGTGGTAGGGGGCCCAAGCTGAATTCTTGCACCCGGGCCCATGAGCCTTTAGCTACGCCCCTGATCCACTCAGAACAGTTTAAGCCAGGCAACCTGATGTGGACCTCAGCAATTTGATGTGGTTTTTTGTCAATAATAAAAACAAAAACTAATAAATAAAAAAACAAAAATTATAAATATAAAAAATATCATTTAAATTCTATTGAGTACTCCCTCTCTAGTCCTGGTGATATAGACACAGCCTGTTACACAGAAGGGTGTCTAGAATCACTAGGAATTGAAAATACAATATATAAAGACATTTACAACAACTATTCTTGTATAAATATTAAGAGTACAATAAAAAGAAATAAAAATTACTCAATAAACAATATCCGAACATAAAAGATATAGGTAACTTTCCATAGCAATTAAAGGGGACATTGCATTGGATTTCCTTTCCCTACTCAATTGCCGGTATCAACAATAATAATTGAAGGCGACCTCAACATAAATATAATAACAGTCTTGCCCCCCTTTTCCCTCTTTTCCCTTACCCAATTTTTCGTGTTTTACATTGGTGGTATACACCTGGGCAAGAACTGATATTCCAAAAACTAACAATGGAAGGGTCTCTCCTTTCTCTTTTTTCTGGTGTTGGAACCTGACTCTCCTCGTATTATTTACGATGGTAGCAGCAGTGGAGATCTGGGGTTTGGACAGGGGCGTAACTAAAGGCTCATGGGCCCCGATGCAAAAGTTCTTATTGGGCCCCCCCGCAAACTCCTCATGGCCGATGGTCCGCAGCTTTCAGCTGCATCGCTGGGTCTCCTAAGTGACCCAACAATGCAGCACTAGCAGCCGGGGCGTCACTAAGGCTGGGTTCACACACCCTATATACGGACGTAATTCAGGCGTTTTAGCATTGAATTATGTCCGAAAATGCGGCTCAAAAGCGTTGGCAAACATCTGCCCATTCATTTGAATGGGTTTTACGATGTTCTGTGCCGACGGTCATTTTTTTTACGCGCCGCTGTCAAAAGGCGGCGCGTAAAAAAGACGACCGCGTCAAAGAAGTGCCTGTCACTTCTTCAGACATAAATGGAGCCGTTTTCCATGGAAAAACAGCTCCAATTACGTTCGTAATGGACGCAGCGAAAAACGCCTGCACATGCCTTTACGTCTGAAATTCCGGAGCTGTTTTCTCCTGAAAACAGCACCGTAATTTCAGCCGTAATGGATGCTGCCGTGTGAACATACCCTCAGGGCTTAACATGTCAGGGGAAATATCCCAATACATATGTGTCCGCCCCAAAAAAATGTGTGTATAGGAGACAGCATAGCATATCTATAGCACTACGACCCTATAAACTATGGATAGGATTAGATACATTGGCAGAGCAGACAGTATCACACATGATAGGATTAGATACATTGGCTATGCAGACAGTATCACACATGATAGGATTAGATACAATGACTCAGCAGACAGTATCACACATGATAGGATTAGATATAATGGCTCAGCAGTCAGTATTACACATGATAGGATTAGGTACACTGGCTCAGCAGACAATATCACACATGATAGGATTAGATACAGTGGCTCAGCAGACAGTATCACACATGATAGGATTAGATACAATGACTCAGCAGACAGTATCACACATGATAGGATTAGATACAATGGCTCAGCAGTCAGTATTACACATGATAGGATTAGATACATTGGCTCAGCAGACAGTATCACACATGATAGGATTAGATACAGTGGCTCAGCAGACAGTATCACACATGATAGGATTAGATACAATGGCTCAGCAGACAGTATCACACATGATAGGATTAGATACAATGGCTCAGTAGTCAGTATTACACATGATAGGATTAGATACATTGGCTCAGCAGACAGTATCACACATGATAGGATTAGATACAGTGGCTCAGCAGACAGTATCACACATGATAGGATTAGATACAATGACTCAGCAGACAGTATCACACATGATAGGATTAGATACAATGGCTCAGCAGTCAGTATTACACATGATAGGATTAGATACACTGGCTCAGCAGACAGTATCACACATGATAGGATTAGATACAGTGGCTCAGCAGACAGTATCACACATGATAGGATTAGATACAGTGGCTCAGAAGGCAGTATCACACATGATAGGATTAGATACAGTGGCTCAGCAGACAGTATCACACATGTTAGGATTAGATACAGTGGCTGAGCAGACAGTATCACACATGATCGGATTAGATACAGTGGCTCGGAAGGCAGTATCACACATGATAGGATTAGATACAGCGGCTCAGCAGACAGTATCACACATGATAGGATTAGAGATAGGGCCCAGCAGACAGTATCACACATGATTGTATTAGATATAGGGCCCAGCAGACAGTATCACACATGATAGGATTAGATACAGTGGCTCAGCAGACAGTATCACACATGATTGGATTAGATATAGGGCCCAGCAGACAGTATCACACATGATAGGATTAGATACAGTGGCTCAGCAGACAGTATCACACATGATAGGATTAGATATAGGGCCCAGCAGACAGTATCACACATGATACGATTAGATACAGGGCCCAGCAGACAGTATCACACATGATTGGATTAGATACAGGGCCCAGCAGACAGTATCACACATGATTGGATTAGATACAGGGCTCAGCTCGCTGACATTGTGGCTCCAGCGCTGGACCCAGGAAAGGTAAGAATAATAATTTTGCTTCTTTATGTGTTACTGTTTATTTTTGTGTGTTTGTGTTTTTTTACAGGTTCGGTAGTTGGACTTCGGATACGAGGACTTCAATGACGGCGTTTTTTTTATTCTCAATAAAATGGTTAATGAGGGTTGTGTTTTTTTATTTCAATAAAATATTTTTTCTATTTGCTTGTATCTTTTTAAACTTTATTATCACCGCCTTAGTAATGGCCGCTGGCTGATTGACAACCTCCATTACTAAGGCGGGGCTTAATGTTAGCAGGTGCAGAGGCCAACACTAACCCCCATTATTACCCGCTACCCACCGCCACCAGGGATGCTGGGAAGAGCCGGGTACGAACCAGTACCCGTCCATCTGTAGTGACGGGCAGGCACCGGGGTGGCCGCAGGCTGGTAGTATTAGGCTGGGGAAGGCCAAAAACAGTGGCCCCTACCACCCTGGTAATGCTGCCTGCTGCTGCTGTGTTGTATCTGGCTGGTTATGAAAATTGGGGGGGACCCGACATCGTTCTTTCCAATTATTTTTTATTTTTTATTTTTTTAAATGACGTGGGGTCCCCCCATTTTTCATAACCAGCCAGCTACAATAAAGCAGCAGCAGCCTAGCATTACCAGGGTGGGAAGGGCCACTGTATCTGGCTTTTCCACACTGATAATACCAGCCTGCGGCCGCCCCATTGGCCGACCATCACTACAGATGGTCAGGTACTGGATTGTACCCGGCTCTTCCCAGCACCCCTGGTGGCGGTGGGTACCGGGGTAATAATGGGGGTTAGTGTTAGCCTCTGCACTGGCTAACACTAAGCCCCGCCTTAGCAATGGATGCTGCCAATCAGCCGGCGGCCATTACTAAGGCGGTAGTAATATAGTTTAAAAAAAACCACAAAGACATAGAAAAAATATTTTATTGAAATAAAAAAAAAAACACACAACATTCATTAACCATTTTATTGATAATAAAAAAAAAAGCCGTCATTGTAGTAGTCCTGGAATCCGCCGTAGTCCAACGACCGAACCTGTAAGAAAACACACAAGAAAAACGATTAGTAACACATGTGTTAGGCTTAGATACAGGGCCCATGTGTGATACTTTCTGTGGGACCCTGTATCTAAGCCTACCACTACGTAGGCTTAGATACAGGGTCCAGCAGACAGTAATCTTATACAGTATAAGATTACTGTGTGCTGGGGCCCTGTATCTAAACCTACAGTGTGGTAGGCTTATATACAGGGCCAATCAGATAGGATCACACATGGGCCCTGTATCTAAGCCTACCATGTGATTGGCTTAGATACAGGGCCCATCAGACAGGATCACACAATCTGTGATCCTGTCTCATGGGCCCCCTAAGCCTGCTACATCGTAGGCTTAGGGGTTGTGCAGTCCCTAAACATTGATGGCCTATCCTCAGGATAGGCCATCAATAGCTGATGTGCCTCCCGGGACCCGCAAATCAGCTGTTTTGAAGGGGCCGCAGCACTCGTACATTTCACTACTCGCTCACACTGTGAATCGCCGACACCGATTCACAGTGTGACCGGAATGAAGGGGAGCAGCTCTCGTACGAGTGCTGCGGCCCCTTCAAAACAGCTGATTGGCGGGTCCCGGGAGTCGGACCTTGCCAGTCAGGGCTAATCTTACCTTCCTCTTCAGCCGCGGCGGTAGTTCTGTCGTCTCGATGTTGTGCGCGGTGCATAGCGCTGTGACGTCAGGACCTCCGCTGCGATCCGGAACCAGGAAGGTAAGTAAAGTCTGTTACTATAGTAACAGGGGCCCGCGGCCCGAGTTACTATAGTTACTTTTTATTGATGTGGTGCGGGGGGCTGTGGGCAATTGCGACCGCTGCGACCCCTATAGCTACGCCAGTGGGTTGGGACAAATCGTCGAGGGAGACTGGATATCTACCAATACAGACATCTGATGGTGTTCGTTTACAGGTTACTTTCGCTTACTTGCAAGCTCTGCAGGCGCAAGTGGTCTCTGGTAATATGGCACAGTGCAGGCTCTGTGTCGTGGCTTTTTTTTTTGTTTCCTTGGTAGGCTTAGGGTATGTTCACACAAGGGCGTCCCTAACGGCTGAAATTACGGGGATGTTTCAGCCTGAAAACATCCCTGTAATTTCAGCCATAACGGCATATGCAGGCGCTTGAACGCCACGTTCATTACGGACGTAATTGGCGCTGCTATTCATTGGAGTCAATGAATAACGGCTCCAATTACAGCCAAAGAAGTGACAGGTCACTTCTTTGACGCGGGCGTCTATTTACGCGCCGTCATTTGACAGCGGCGCGTAAATATACGCCTCGTGTGAATAGACAAACGTCTGCCCATTGCTTTCAATGGGCAGATGTTTGTCAGCGCTATTGAGGCGCTATTTTCGGACCTAATTCGGGGCAAAAACACCCGAATTACATCCGTGATTAGTGCATGTGAACATACCCTTAAAGAGAACCTTTCACCTGCCTATACATGTGCAGCTGAGTGCACCATGTAATAGGCAGGGCTTCACAAACACTGTCTCACCTTACATTTTTTTTCATATCTTCCTCCTTTATTTACATATTGGTGCCGTTATATTTGGCGCCCGATATGTAAATAAGCTCCAGAACTGTCAATGGGGCGTTTCTATCTAACTAAATGGCAAGCGGGCGTGATCTCTTCGCTCTGACAATGTCCAATCAGCTACGGACAGTATCAAGGCAGCTTGCTCTGTGTTCCCTCCTGCTAGAACACACACTGACTGAGAGAGCGCTCTCTGGAGAACCACCAGTCTGTGTGTGTTCTCACGGGAGGGAACACAGCGCAAGTGCCCTGACACTGTCCGTAGCTGATTGGACAGTGTCAGAGCGAAGAGATCACACCCCCTTGCCATTTAGTTAGATAGAAACGCCCCATTGATAATTCAGGGGCTTATTTACATATCGGGTGCCAAATATAATGGCATCGATATGTAAATAACGGAGGAAGATAGGAAAAAAATGTAAAGTTTTTGTGAAGCCCTGCCCATTACATGCTGCACTCAGCTGCACATGTATGGGCAGGTGAAAGGTTCTCTTTAACGTTCCCAAGCTTTTTTTTCGTGTGCGGAGTCATTGAGGGTTGGAAGAAGGAATCTATCAACTAGGACACGCGCCTACCAGTGTCCCTTCCCCTTTTAGAGTGACTATTTGAAGCCCTTACACCGGTCTGTAGTTTAGATTTTGAAGTCACTTTTTTTTGTGTAACTTTTGCGCTTGTGTTTTATGCAGCTCTTCGAATTTCTGAGTTGTTGTTCACTAGCGTGCTTCAGCCGAGTAGTTTACTACAGGAAGATGTAATTTTATCTTCGGCCGGCTTTAGGCTGCGAATATGTCCCACGAAAACTGTGTTTCCAGTTAGTTAGTCTTTCGGCGTGCCCTGGTTCATTTGGGGCTACTGCCAACGGAGTTTTGGAAGCACTCTTTCATACCAGTGCTGCCACGACGGCGAGCTAATTTGGCATGTCAGTTGAACAGGTTCAGTGGATTGGCCATTGGCGCTCCTCTTGCTTTGTGTTATGTCCATCCTGATCTGTTGATTAACCTCTTTATGACTGCCATATGGCTATGTACATTTCAACTGCCGATGACCCATGCAGTTGTCACGTAAATAAATGTTGGCAGCCTGGAATGGGGTTTAATGAGTGCAGTGCTGCTTCAGTATGAGCAGCGCTGCACTCTCATGTCTGACAGGACTTTAAGAGCCCCGGAATACACACCCCACTGCGCCATACACGTCCCCCTGTAGATAACGCAAAACTCCCTGTAGATATCACCACCTAAGCTCCCTCTTACATAGTTACATAGTTACATAGTTTGTACGGTTGAAAAAAAACACATGTCCTACACATAGGAGGTAATATTTTTTTGTTCTAGGAAATTATCTAAGCCTTTTTTAAAGCCATCTACTGTCCCTGCTGTGACCAGCTCCTGCGGTAGTCTATTCCATAAATTCACTGTTCTCACAGTAAAGAAGGCTTGTTGCCTCCGCAGGTTGAACCTTTTTTTTTTCCAGACGGAGGGAGTGCCCCCTTGTTTTTTGAGGGGGTTTTACAAGGAACAGGATTTCACCATATTTTTTGTATGTACCATTAATATATTTATATAAATTAATCATGTCCCCCGTTAGTCGTCTTTTTTCAAGGCTAAATAGGTTTAATTCTTTTAATCTTTCCTCATAACTTAGATTCTCCATGCCCCTTATTAGCTTCGTTGCTCTTCTTTGTATTTTTTTCCAACTCCAAGGCATCCTTTCTATGAACTGGAGCCCAGAACTGGACTGCATATTCTAGCTGAGGCCTCATTAATGCTTTGTAAAGTGGTAATATTACATCCCTGTCCCGCGAGTCCATGCCTCTTTTAATACACGACAATATCCTGCTGGCCTTTGAAGCAGCTGATTGACACTGCATGCTGTTATTTAGTTTATGATTTACAAGTACACCCAGATCCTTCTCAACAAGTGAATCCCCCAGTGTAGCTCCCGCTAGGACATATGATGCATGCAGGTTGTTTGTACCCAGGTGCATAACTTTACATTTATCTACATTAGACTTCATTTGCCAAGTGGACGCCCAAATACTCAGTTTTTTTAAATCCGCTTGCAATTCACAAACATCTTCCATAGTCTGAACTACAGGGTGGGCCATTTATATGGATACACCTAAATAAAATGGGAATGGTTGGTGATATTAACTTCCTGTTTGTGGCACATTAGTATATGGGAGGGGGGGAAACTTTTCAAGCTGGGTGTTGACCATGGCGGCCATTTTGAAGTCGGCCATTTTGTATCCAACTTTCGTTTTTTTCAATGGGAAGAGGGTCATGTGACACATCAAACTTATCGAGAATTTCACAAGAAAAACAATGGTGTGCTTGGTTTTAACGTTACTTTATTCTTTCATGAGTTATTTACAAGTTATGGGTGACATTATGGGTGTCAGGTCCGAGCATTCCTAGATGAACAGTTTCCTGGAAAGTGGATTGGTCGTCGTGGGCCAGTTGAATGGCCCCCTAGGTCTCCCGATCTGACCCCCTTAGACTTTTATCTTTGGGGTCATCTGAAGGCAATTGTCTATGCTGTGAAGATACGAGATGTGCAGCAACTGAAACTACGGATACTGGAAGCCTGTGCTAGCATTTCTTCTGCGGTGTTGCTATCAGTGTGTGAAGAGTGGGAGAAGAGGGTTGCATTGATAATCCAACACAATGGGCAGCACTTTGAACACATTTTATAAGTGGTCAGAAACTTGTAAATAACTCATGAAAGAATAAAGTAACGTTAAAACCAAGCACACCATTGTTTTTCTTGTGAAATTCTCGATAAGTTTGATGTGTCACATGACCCTATTCCCATTGAAAAAACTAAAGTTGGATACAAAATGGCCGACTTCAAAATGGCCGCCATAGTCAACACCCAGCTTGAAAAGTTTCCCCCTCCCATATACTAATGTGCCACAAACAGGAAGTTAATATCACCAACCATTCCCATTTTATTTAGGTGTATCCATATAAATGGCCCACTGTAAAGGATCTGCCAGGCACAACTTCTGTGTATACGCCCATAGGTAATCAGTCTGCACCTGAGTCTATGTCTCTGAGACTGACTCCATCTTCCACCACTCAGGATGGCAGGCTTAGGAGTGGGAGAACCTATCGCAGCCTGGCCAGACGGAGCTAGCTCCCGCCCTCTGCCTATTTATACCTGCCTTTCCTGTTCCTCCTTTGCTTGTGATTCTTCTCGTGTGGTTTCCTGGCCCAGCTACAGCTTCTAATTATTTGATCCTGCTCCATACTGACCCTGGCTTACTGACTACTCTCCTGCTCTGCGTTTGGTACCTCGTGCACTCCTGGTTTGACTCGGCTCGTTCACCACTCTTGTTGCTCACGTTGTTGCCGTGGGTAACTGCCCCTTTCCCTTTGCTTTGTGTTCCCTTATCTGTTTGTCTCGTGCACTTACTGAGCATAGGGACCGCCGCCCAGTTGTACCCCGTCGCCTAGGGCGGGTCGTTGCAAGTAGGCAGGGACAGAGTGGCGGGTAGATTAGGGCTCACTTGTCCATTTCCCTACCCCCATCATTACATAATCACAAGCCCATATGCCTAGTCTACCCTGCTCCCTGACACTACTATGGACCCCCTTGAGACCCTGGCCCAGCAAATGCAGGGTCTCTCCCTACAGGTCCAGGTCCTGGCTCAGAGGGTCAAACAGCCTGACGCTACCATTGTAGTGCCCCTCACCTCACCTCTTGAACCCCACCTCAAGTTGCCTGACCGGTTCTCAGGGGACCGGAGGACTGTTCTCTCCTTTCGGGAGAGTTGTAGGCTCTACTTTTGCTTAAAGCCTCATTCCTCAGTTTCTGAGAGCCAGCGGGTGGGTATAATTCTGTCCCGGCTCCAGGAAGGGCCCCAAGAGTGGGCCTTCTCCTTGGCTCCTGACGCCCCTGAACTTTCCTCCGTTGATAGTTTCTTTTCTGCTCTCGGACTCATTTATGACGAGACTGACAGGACTGCCTTTGCCGAGAGTCAGCTGGTGACCTTACGTCAGGGTAAGAGACCTGTTGAAGAGTATTGTTCTGACTTTAGGAAGTGGTGCGTAGCTTCTCGGTGGAATGACCCTGCCTTAAGGTGCCAGTTTAGGTTGGGTCTGTCGAACGCCCTGAAAGACCTGCTAGTTAGCTATCCCTCTTCTGACTCCCTAGACCAGGTTATGACTTTAGCGGTACGACTTGACCGACATCTCAGGGAACGACAGCTTGAACGTTTTTGTGTTTTCCCCTCTGACTCCCCCATGATGCCTCCCGAGGTCCCGTTGCTTCCCTCTTCCACGGAAGACTCGGAGGTACCTATGCAACTCGGGGCCTCCGTGTCCCCCCGACAACGTAGAGAGTTCCACAGGAAGAATGGTCTCTGCTTCTATTGTGGGGATGACAAGCATCAAGTGAACACCTGTCCTAGGCGTAAGAATAAGCAGCCGGAAAACTTCCGCGCCTAAGTGATCATCGGGGAGGTCACTTGGGCGCACAGGTATTTCCCGTAAATATAGTTACATAGTTACATAGTTAGTACGGCTGAAAAAAGACACATGTCCATCAAGTTCAACCAAGGGAAGGGAAAAGGGAAGGAAAAATTTCTACACATAGGAGCTAATATTTTTTTGTTCTAGGAAATTATCTAACCCCTTTTTTAAAGCCATCTACTGTCCCTGCTGTGACCTGCTCCTGCGGTAGGCTATTCCATAGATTCACAGTTCTCACTGTAAAGAAGGCTTGTCGCCCCTGAAGCTTGAACCTTTTTTTCTCCAGACGGAGGGAGTGCCCCCTTGTTTTTTGAGGGGGTTTTACAAGGAACAGGATTTCACCATATTTTTTGTATGTACCATTAATATATTTATATAAGTTAATCATGTCCCCCCTTAGTCGTCTTTTTTCAAGGCTAAATAGGTTTAATTCTTTCAATCTTTCCTCATAACTTAAATTCTCCATGCCCCTAATTAGCTTCGTTGCTCTTCTTTGTATTTTTTCCAACTCCAGGGCATCCTTTCTATGAACTGGAGCCCAGAACTGAACTGCATATTCTAGATGAGGCCTCACTAATGCTTTGTAAAGTGGTAATATTACATCCCTGTCCCGCGAGTCCATGCCTCTTTTAATACACGACAATATCCTGCTGGCCTTTGAAGCAGCTGATTGACACTGCATGCTGTTATTGAGTTTATGATTTACAAGTACACCCAGATCCTTGTCAACAAGTGAATCCGCCAGTGTAGCTCCCCCTAGGACATATGATGCATGCAGGTTGTTGGTACCCAGATGCATAACTTTACATTTATCTACATTAAACTTCATCTGCCAAGTGGACGCCCAAACACTTAGTTTGTTTAAATCTGCCTGCAATTCATGAACATCTTCCATAGACTGAACTATATTACATAGCTTGGTGTCATCTGCAAAAATAGAAATAGTGCTATTAATCCCATCCTCTATATCATTAATAAATAAGTTGAATAATAGTGGTCCCAGCACTGAACCCTGGGGTACACCACTTATAACTGGGGACCATTCAGAGAAGGAATCATTGACCACAACCCTCTGGATACGGTCCTTGAGCCAATTCTCAATCCAATTACAAACTATATTTTCGAAACCTATAGTCCTTCATTTACCCATTAGGCGTCTATGGGGGACAGTGTCAAATGCCTTTGCAAAGTCCAAAAACACTAAATCCACAGCGGCCCCTCTGTCTAGACTTCTGCTCACCTCTTCATAAAAACAGATTAGGTTAGTTTGACAACTTCTGTCCTTAGTAAAACCGTGCTGGCTGTCACTTATAATGCTATTTATTGTCACATAATCCTGTATATAGTCCCTCAATAGCCCCTCAAACATTTTCCCCACGATGGATGTTAAGCTTACTGGTCTATAATTACCCGGGGAAGACCTAGAGCCCTTTTTGAAAATAGGCACCACATTTGCGCTGCGCCAGTCCCTTGGCACTATACCAGTCACTAGAGATTCTCTGAATATTATGAAAAGGGGGACAGAATCAACTGAACTAAGCTCTTTAAGAATTCTAGGGTGTAACCCATCTGGTCCCGGGGCCTTGTGCACATTTATTTTATTTAATTTAGCTTGGACCATCTCTACATTCATCCAATTCAGTATATCAACTGATATATTAACAGCACTGGCACTGGCTACATCAGCTGCTCTTTCTTCTGTTGTATATACAGAGCTAAAGAACCCATTTAGTAACTCTGCCTTCTCTTGATCCCCTGTGATCAACTCCCCATTACCATTATCTAGGGGTCCTACATGTTCAGACCTTGGCTTTTTAGCATTTATATACTTGAATAATTTTTTGGGATTTGTTTTACTATCCTTGGCCACCTGCCTTTCATTTTGTATTTTTGCTAATTTTATTACATTTTTACAGATTTTATTAAGCTCTTTATATTTTACAAAGGCTACAGCTGTACCCTCAGATTTGTATTTTTTAAATGCCCTTTTTTTTGTCATGTTTTGCCCCTTTCACAGAAGGTATAAGCCATGTGGGGTTTAATTTGAGTCGTTTATACTTGTTACCTATAGGAATAAATTTTGCACTATAATAACTCAAAGTAGATTTGAAAATCTCCCATTTATCATTTGTTCCATTATTTGACATTAGTTCTTCCCAGTCTATATCCTGAATTGCAGCCCTCATCCTGGGGAAATTGGCTTTCTTAAAATTAAATGTTTTTGCCCTCCCAGCCTGCGTTTGTTTTTTACAGTATAGGTAAAATGTAACTATATGATGATCACTGTTACCGAGGTTTTCACGAACATTGACATTCCCAACAAGATCTGCATTATTAGAAATGACCAGATCCAACAGAGCTTCACCTCTAGTCGGGTCTTCCACAAACTGGCCCATAAAATTTTCCTGCAACAGGTTGAGGAAATGTCTCCCCTTTGCAGTTGAAGCTGAACCATGACACCAATTAATATCCCGGAAATTAAAATCTCCCATTATCACTACAGTACCCGCCTGTGCAGCCCGCTCCATCTGTTTATCTAGCTGACCCTCCATCTCCTCAGTTATATTGGGGGGTCTATAGATTACACCAAAAGTAATTTTTTGAGTGTTTACCTCCCTTTCTAGTTCCACCCACAAGGTTTCAACCTCCTCACAGTATTCACCCACTATTGTCTCTTTCACACTCGCCTTCATATCACTTTTCACATACAGACATACACCACCGCCTTTCCTATTTGTCCTGTCTTTCCGAAAAAGTGTAAAACCCTGTAGATTTACAGCCCAGTCATGTGAAGAGTCCAGCCATGTTTCAGCAACACCAACTATATCTATATTTTCTTCCAGTATCAAGGCCTCCAGCTCCCCCATTTTGCTTGCTAGACTTCTGGCATTTGTGAACATACACTTTAACTTGCCTGTCAGTTTTTCACTTTTATTATCAGAAATGTGATTTGACATTAATCGGGCTTTTTTATTTACACTGATGTTTTGTAACGAAAGGATCTCCTTATCTTGTTGTCTAGTCCTCTCCCCACATTCTGTTTCTCCCCCCACCAATATAGTCTGACCCCTCTCTAACCTGGCTACCCCTTTTTTTTCTACATCTTGTAGCCTAGTTTTTTAAAATTATTCTTAAGGCTCCTCCACCTACCATTTATTCTGTAGTTGGTACCGACATGGACCACGACAGCTTGATCAGCACCAGCCCCTCGCAGCAATTTGTCCACCCTTTCCACCACATGCCGAACCCTGGCACCAGGGAGACAGCAAACCATTCGGTTGAGGTGGTCTTGGCGACAAATTATTCTATCCGTCTTCCTGATTATAGAATCCCCTACGACTATCAATTGTCTTGGCTTACCTGCATTACCATCCCGCCGACTACTAGCTGGGCTGTTCTCCCGGCTGTTAGGGAGATCAGTATCCACTAGGGCTGCCATTTCTGAGACTGACACCCTCGCATCATCACCCAACTTGGCAATTTTGCCTGGAATGTCAGAAACCGGATCGGCCTTCCTTTTCTTTGACCCCTTTCTACAGCCCCTAACTACATTAACCCAGCTACTTACCTGATCCTGCTCACCCATGTCTTCACCCTCCAGTTGTAACCCACTAACTGCATGCTCCGTGAGCAGCAAGCTCAGCTCAAGATTGTCTATCCTCCTCAGTGTTGCATTCTGCTCCTCCAGATCTCTAATACGAGCTTCCAGGTGAACAACATGCTCACATCTGCCACAGAGATATTCACCCTGGAACTCCTGCTCCAGTCGTGCATACATATGGCAAACTGTGCACTGAAGAAAACCTCCAATCTTGCTATCCATTATCCAAGTTACAAAAAAAACAGCGAACAGGTGTTAATCAAAAAGAAAAAGAAGTAGAAGAGCACTTACTGGGGCTTTAACTCCTCTTTTGAACTCCGGTTTTTGGAACTCCACTTGATCTACAAACCACTTGTTTTTTCAAGCCACAGAAACGTAATAAAATCTTGCTTCCCTTTCAGGTCTCTTTTGGTGGTAGGTCTGCTACTGGCAGTGCCTTCGTGGATTCAGGGTCTTCTGCTAATATCATGTCTGTGGAATTTGCTATGTCTCTAGCTATGCCTTTGATTGATTTGCCTAAACCTGTCCCGGTAGTGGGTATCGACTCCACTCCTCTTGCTAATGGTTATTTTACACAGCATACCACTGTTTTCGAACTCCTTGTTGGCTCCATGCATTTGGAGCAGTGCTCCGTACTGTTGATGCAGGGATTATCGTCCGATTTGGTTTTAGGCCTTCCCTGGTTGCAGTTGCATAATCCCACGTTTGACTGGAATTCTGGGGAGCTTACCAAATGGGGTAATGAATGCTTGACGTCATGTTTTTCCGTTAATTCT
The DNA here is from genome assembly GCF_050947455.1 of Rhinoderma darwinii. Classification (NCBI taxonomy): domain Eukaryota; kingdom Metazoa; phylum Chordata; class Amphibia; order Anura; family Rhinodermatidae; genus Rhinoderma; species Rhinoderma darwinii. The sequence continues at coordinate 58,564,117 of NC_134689.1, forward strand.
ATTTCTCCCCCTGAGGAGGTGAACACGCTACCTGAGTTTGTTCAGGACTTCACTGATGTTTTCTCTAAGGAGGCCTCCGAAGTGTTACCTCCTCATAGAGAATACGATTGCGCTATCGAATTGGTACCAGGAGCTAAGCTTCCTAAGGGTAGGATATTTAATCTTTCTTGTCCCGAACGTGAAGCCATGAGAGAGTATATCCAGGAATGCCTGGCCAAGGGTTACATTCGCCCCTCTACTTCTCCGGTAGGTGCTGGCTTCTTCTTCGTAGGGAAGAAGGATGGTGGTCTTAGGCCATGCATTGACTACCGTAACTTGAATAAGGTCACTGTAAGGAACCAGTATCCCCTTCCTTTGATTCCTGATCTCTTTAATCAGGTTCAGGGGGCCCAATGGTTCTCTAAGTTTGATCTACGTGGGGCGTATAACCTTATCCGCATCAAAGAGGGGGATGAGTGGAAGACTGCGTTTAACACGCCCGAAGGTCATTTCGAATACCTCGTCATGCCCTTTGGGTTGTGTAATGCTCCTGCGGTCTTCCAGAATTTCATAAATGAGATTTTGAGAGATTACCTGGGGGTATTTCTTGTAGTGTACCTTGATGACATACTTGTGTTTTCCAAGGACTGGTCCTCCCACATTGAGCATGTCAGGAAGGTGCTCCAGGTCCTTCGGGAAAACAAACTGTTTGCGAAAACCGAAAAATATGTGTTTGGGGTACAGGAGATACCATTTTTGGGTCAAATCCTCACTCCTCATGAATTCCGCATGGACCCCGCCAAGGTCCAGGCTGTGGCGGAATGGGTCCAACCTGCCTCCCTGAAGGCGTTACAGTGTTTTTTGGGGTAAGCTAATTATTACAGGAGATTTATTGCTAACTTCTCGGTCATCGCTAAGCCTCTTACGGACCTCACTCGCAAAGGTGCTGATCTCCTCCACTGGCCTCCTGAGGCTGTCCAGGCTTTTGAGGTCCTTAAGAAGTGCTTTATCTCGGCCTCGGTGCTGGTTCAGCCCAACCAAATGGAGCCATTTATCGTGGAAGTTGACGCATCCGAGGTGGGAGTTGGGGCTGTCTTGTCCCAGGGTACCAGGTCCCTCACCCATCTCCGTCCCTGTGCCTACATCTCCAGGAAGTTTTCGCCCACTGAGAGTAACTATGATATTGGCAACCGCGAACTCTTAGCCATTAAATGGGCATTTGAAGAGTGGCGCCACTTCATGGAGGGGGCTAGGCACCAGGTAACGGTCCTTACCGACCACAAGAATCTGGTTTTCCTAGAATCTGCCCGGAGGCTAAACCCGAGACAAGCTCGATGGGCGCTATTTTTTACCAGATTCAACTTTTTGGTTACCTATAGGGCTGGGTCTAAAAATATTAAGGCTGATGCACTGTCGCGTAGCTTCATGGCCAGTCCTCCTTCGGAGGAAGATCCTGCTTGTATTTTGCCTCCTGGTATAATCATTTCTTCTATTGATTCTGATTTAGTCTCTGAAATTGCGGCTGATCAAGGTTCAGCTCCCGGGAACCTTCCTGAGGACAAGCTGTTTGTTCCCCTGCAATACCGGCTAAGGGTACTTAGGGAAAATCATGACTCCGCACTATCTGGTCATCCAGGCATCCTGGGTACGAAACACCTCATTGCCAGAAACTATTGGTGGCCTGGGTTGCTTAAAGAGGTTAAGGCCTACGTCGCCGCTTGTGAAATTTGTGCTAAGTCCAAGCATCCCAGGTCCCGACCAGCGTGCTTACTATGTTCTTTGCCCATTCCCCAGAGACCTTGGACCCATATCTCCATGGATTTTATCACCGATCTGCCTCCATCCCAAGGCAAGTCGGTGGTGTGGTTTGTAGTAGACCGCTTCAGTAAGATGTGCCACTTTGTGCCCCTCAAGAAACTACCCAATGCTAAGACGTTAGCTACCTTGTTTGTCAAACACATCCTGCATCTCCATGGGGTTCCTGTCAATATTGTTTCTGACAGAGGGGTACAATTTGTTTCACTGTTTTGGAGAGCCTTCTGTAAAAAGTTGGAGATTGATCTGTCCTTCTCCTCGGCCTTCCATCCTGAAACTAATGGCCAAACCGGGAGGACTAATCAGTCTCTAGAACAATATTTAAGGTGTTTTATCTCTGACTGTCAATATGATTGGGTCTCCTTCAAGTCCCTCGCTGAATTTTCCCTTAATAACCGGGTCAGTAACTCGTCAGGGGTCTCCCCCTAATTTTGGGTTTAATCCACGGTACTCCTCCGTTTCACCTGGAGGTTCCAACAATCCTGAGGTAGATGTCTTTCATCGGGAACTGTGCACAGTCTGGGCCCAGGTTCAGAAGAACCTAGAGGCATTCCAGAGCATACAAAAGACTCAGGCAGATAGAAGACATTCTGCTAACCCCTTGTTTGTGGTCGGGGATCTGGTGTGGCTGTCTTCTAAAAATTTGCGCCTTAAAGTCCCGTCCAAAAAGTTTGCTCCCCGGTATGTAGGGCCGTACAAGGTCATTGAAGTCCTTAACCCTGTCTCCTTCCGACTGGAGTTACCCCCGTCTTTTCGAATACACAACGTGTTTCATGCCTCCCTCCTGAAACGCTGTTTCCCGTCCTTGGCTCCCTCGAGGAAACCTCCGGTCCCTGTTTTCCCCCCTGAAGGGGTAGAATTCGAGGTGGCCAAGATTGTGGACAGCAGGATGGTTCAAGGCTCTCTCCAGTACCTGGTCCATTGGAGAGGATACGGGCCTGAGGAGAGGACTTGGGTACCCGCCCGGGATGTTCACGCTGCAGTATTGCTCAGGAGGTTCCATCTTCGGTTCCCCAATAAGCCAGGTCCACCTAGAAAGGGTCCAGTGGCCCCTCATAAAAGGGGGGGTACTGTAAAGGATCTGCCAGACACAGCTTCTGTGTCGACGCCCGTGGTTAGTCAGTCTGCACCTGCTCCTAGGTCTGATCGAGTGACCCCTCCTTCTACCAATCAGGCTGGGAGGCTGAGGAGTGGGAGAGCCTATCACAGCCTGGCCAGACGGAGCTATCTCCCGCCCTCTGTCTATTTATACCTTCACTTCTTGCTCCTCCTTTGCCTGTGATTCTGTATGTTTCCTGGCTCTGCTGCTGCTGCTGCTTGTACTTTTGTCCTCTGCTCCATATAGACCCTGGCTTGCTGACTACTCTCCTGCTCTGCGTTTGGTACCTCGTACACTCCTGGTTTGACTCGGCTCATTCACTACTCTCCTGCTCTGCGTTTGGTACCTCGTACACTCCTGGTTTGACTCGGCTCGTTCATTACTCTCCTGTTCTGCGTTTGGTACCTCGTACACTCCTGGTTTGACTTGGCTCGTTCACTACTCTTGTTGCTCACGGTGTTGCCGTGGGCAACTGCCCCGTTCTCCTTGCTTCTGTGTACCCTTGTCTGTTTGTCTGTCGTGCACATAGTGAGCATAGGGACCGTCGCCCAGTTGTACGCCGTCGCGTAGGACGGGCTGTTGCAAGTAGGCAGGGACTGAGTGGCGGGTAGATTAGGGCTCACACATTACAGATGGGGTCTATATTTCCCCAAGATTTCTGTCTTCTGCTATCTGAAAACAACCAGGGAATAAATTCAGCAGAGAATGTGGTTCTCCCTCTGCAATAGGTTTATCTAAAACCTGGAAAAGGGCCTGGTTGTTGGAGTGGGGAGAGATGGGTGGGTCACCACTCCATCCACACAGTCCTGGTCTTGGGCTGTCTAGCTATTAATCAGGGATCAGGTGTGATAGCCCTTTAAAAAGGCTGCATTTCAGTCACACTCTCTCTCAGCCTTGGGAGAGGAGCTTGTGAGAGCAAACCGACTGCGTTCATAACAGGTTGTATGGTCTGCATGGTTTATGGTGCCAGGCATTAGGCCTGCACTGTGTTAGTTAAGATACCTACTGTATAGTTAGTGCCGGACAGGCATAGAGTTTTCTTTTATTTGTTTTCTTTTAAATTTCATGTACAACCTGTAAATAAAACTGGCTGAGGCCAGTAGTACCACATCTTTGCTGTGCGGACTGAAATTTACTGGCGTGTTTGATACCGAGTGCCCGTCTACCCCAGGAGACGACTGTCCCGCTACCTAATTCCCTTACAATTGGTGGAGGAAGCTTTAGGCACTGTGGGAAAAAAAACAAAACCAAAAAAAAAACACCTTAAAGGGCCAGAGTCCCTTATATATTGCATTTTTCCAAAGACTGATTCTCTGCACCTTAGAAGATGGAGGAGATGCTTTAAAGCGATACTGCATTATGTGGCAACACAACAGGAAGCTACCAGAGCACAACAGGAGGCTACCAAGGTGCAGCAGATGGCTCTCGATGAAACAAACCGCAGACTGATTGCCCAATTGGAGGCTACACAAGGCAAACAAAGAAAAGACTGGGATGCTTTAAAGGTGTTGTGCAGCAACTAACCAGTGTGGTTGAAATGGTACCAGGTGCAGCAGGTGCCAGTTCTACAGCAATAAGAGCTAGCCATTTTTTGCAAATGATGACGGCAGCAGATGACGTGGAAGCCAACCTTTGAAAGAATCGCTGAACGAGAGGGTTGGCTAAAGGAACAGTGGGCAGGACTTGTGGCACCGTTCCTTTCAGGGGAACTGCAGAAGGCATACTTTGACTTGGATAACCAGGTTGCCATAAACTATGACAAGCTGAAAAAGGAAATTTTAACCAGACTGGGAGTTACAGTTTTCGTCCGTGCACAGCGTGTGCACAACTGGGCCTACCAAATGGACAAACCTCCACGCTCTCAAATGCATGACCTCATCCACCTTACCAAGAAGTGGTTGCAGCCGGAGATCCTGCCTGTTGTCTTACGCAAGTGGGTAAGCCATGGGGATCCCAAAAATGCTGACCAGCTAGTAGAGATGGTGGAGAGGTACACAGCAGCCGAGGAGCTGATTAATCTACCACAGCGCACCCTAGCCCCACAGCGGAGAACTACAGGATTACCTGGTAAGACTGTACTAAGGGAAAAGGGGGCTGGCAGATTTGATAGAATTGTGCCTACTTCTGGAGAGACTGAAGGGTCTAGAGACTGGCAAACTGTGCCAGGGAGGTCTGTGGCTTATAAGCGACTCAGTAAAGACTTAATAAGATGCTTTAGATGTCATATGCCAGGTCATGTGATTGCTAATTGCCCAATGACTGATGAACCTATGCAATGTGATGCTGAATATAGAAACCGTCGTTTATCTTTGTATGCTCGGCCAGCATGTACTGCATTGCCTAATGTATCTGGTGAGAAACAAATGTGCACTATTTCTGTGGAAGGTAAAGATGTAAATGCATTATTAGATTCAGGCAGTTTGGTAACTTTAGTAAAATCTGATTTAGTAAACCCCAGAAAATGGCAGGATAAGACCATCGATGTAATTTGCATACATGGGGATGCCCGTGATTATCACACTGCTATGGTGGACATAAACACCCAGTTTGGTGCAGTAAAGTTCACGGTGGATTTAGTACCATTGTTTATGCATGATGTCATTGTGGGGTGAGATTTCCCACATTTCTGGAAGTTGTGGGAAAATATTATTACTATTGCACTGCCTGTATATGAGGACAAAAATGTTAGGGGTAACTCTAGTACAGAAGTATATGCATACTGTGGCTGTGGCTGCGGTAGACACACAAACGTTTCCATTTTCTGACATGGCTGGAGACTCTGAGGACGCTGACCATAGTGATACTGTCCCTACAGAGAGTCAGAGCAATCCAGAGAGAGAAGACCCCCTGACTGACAATATGCCTGATCTGGAAGTGAGAAAAGATCTGTTTGGTGCTGAGCAGTTAAAAGATCCTACCCTAATGAGAGCCAGGGAAAATGTGAAGGTTATTGATGAGGAACTGGTGGAGCCAGATACTAGACTTTCTTTTCCCGACATGGCTATAAAAAGTGACCTGTTGTATCAGGTGGTAAAAAAGGGAGAAGATCTTTTGGAACAATTAGCGGTCCCTAAAGCATTTAGAACAACGGTGCTAGATCTTGCTCATGGCCACATTATGGGGGGACATTTGGGAGTTGAAAAAACCACTGAGAGAATCCTACAAAGATTTTTATTGGCCTGGGGTTCACAAAGATGTGAAAAATTATTGTGATTCCTGCCCGGAGAGTCAGATTTCGGCTCCCAGACCACACTATCGTAGTACCTTGGGGCCTCTACCAATTATTGAGGTGCCATTTGAGTGAATAGCAATGGACCTGGTAGGGCCTATTATAAAATCGTCACGAGGCCACCAGCATATTTTAGTTATTATGGATTATGCTACTCGTTATCCTGAAGCTATACCATTGCGTAATACGTCATCCAAGACCATAGCTAAAGAGTTGGTGCAGGTGTTCAGTCGAGTGGGAATACCAAAGGAGATCCTTACAGACCAGGGTACCCCTTTTATGTCACGAGTAATGAAGGAGTTGTGTAAATTGTTTAAGGTCACACAACTGCGTACATCGGTCTACCACCCACAGACTGATGGATTAGTAGACAGATTTAATAAAACGCTAAAGGCGATGTTCATGAAAGTTGTGGATAAAGATGGGAAAAACTGGGATTTTCTTCTTCCTTATCTCATGTTTGCAGTACGTGTGGTCCCTCAGTCATCCACAGGGTATTCTCCATTTGAATTGCTATATGGTCGTCATCCCAGGGGCCTTTTAGATATAGCAAAAGAATCCTGGGAAGGAGAAGCTACACCCTATAGAAGTGTCATTGAACATATTTCAGAAATGCAAGATCGAATCTCAGCAGTAATGGCCATTGTTAAAGAACATATGGCCCAGGCTCAGGTGGCACAACAAAGGGTGTATAACCGCAGTGCCAGAGTACGTTCTTTTGCACCAGATGACAGGGTACTTGTTCTTATACCAACCATTGAAAGTAAATTTCTGGCTAAGTGGCAAGGCCCCTTTGAGGTAATGGAAAAATTAAACGAGGTGAATTACAAAATTCGTCAGCCAGGGAAAAGGAAGCCTGAGCAAGTGTACCATATAAATTTAATAAAACCATGGAAAGACAGACACTCTCTTGCTGCAGGAACTTTGTCTCAACCTGAGCATATAGGCTCGAAGAAGCCATTGCTGCCAGAGGTAACCATACCGGACACCCTGGCAAATACCCAAAAGGTAGAGGTGGAAAGTTTCCTAATTAGAAATAAGGATTTTTTTTCTGAGATCCCAGGTCGCACCAGTCTAATTAAACATGACATCATTACTGAACCAGGTAAAAAGGTTAAGTTGAGACCTTACAGAATACCAGAGGCAAGGAGAGTGGTTATTACAGAGGAGGTAAGGAAAATGTTGGACCTTGGTAATTGAGGAATCCCATAGTCAATGGTCTAGCCCAATAGTCCTCATTCCAAAACCAGATGGCAGTTGGAGGTTTTGCAATGATTTCCGTAAACTCAATTCTATTTCTAAATTTGATGCTTACCCGATGCCGCGGGTTGACGAACTCATTGATAGACTAGGAAGTGCACGATATATAACAATCCTAGACTTAACTAAAGGGTACTGGCAAATACCTCTTTCTGAAGACGCTAAAGAAAAAACAGCTTTTGCCACGCCTGATGGGTTGTTTCATTATGTTGTCCTGCCCTTTGGTTTACATGGGGCACCAGCAACTTTTCAGAGAATTATGGATACAATTTTAAGACCCCCACATGGGGTATGCAGCAGCATACCTTGATGACATCATCATCCAAAGTCCAGATTGGGAATCCCATTTACCTAGAGTACAGGCAGTTGTTGATTCCCTTGCCGAGGCGGGATTTACTGCCAATCCCAAAAAATTTACAATTGGATTGGAGGAAGCCAAGTATCTGGGGTATACAATTGGCCGTGGTTTGGTGAAGCCCCAAGTAAATAAAATTGAAGCCATCCAAGGTTGGCCTCACCCTGTAAACAAAAAGCAAGTTCGTGCTTTCCTGGGGATCACAGGCTACTATAGAAGATTTATACCAAACTTTGCTTCACTGGCAGCCCCTTTGACAGACCTGACTAAAGGGAAAGACTCTAAGTGTCAAGTGGACACCAGAGGCTGAACAATCATTTCAGGCTCTTAAAAACATTTTTTGTGCTCAGCCGGTATTGATTATCCCAGATTTTAAAAGAGAATTTATTCTACAAACGGATGCATCTGATGTGGGTCTGGGGGCTGTACTGTCACGGGTACGAAATGGGGAAGAACATCCCATACTATATCTGAGTAGGAAGCTGAACGACCATGAGAAAAAATATGCTATAGTTGAGAAAGAGTGCCTTGCTATTAAATGGGCACTGGAGGCACTCCGCTATTACCTTCTTGGTCGTCACTTTGAATTAATCACAGATCATGCCCCCCTTAAGTGGATGTGTGAAAACAAAGAGAAAAATAGGAGGGTCACAAGATGGTGCTTGGCCTTACAGGAATATAGATTTACTGTAAAACACAGGCCAGGGACTCAAATGGGAAATGCAGATGCATTGTCCCGAGTTCATTGCTGTGTGACCAGATGTGTTGCAGCCACTAGTCTGAAACAGGGGGGGAGGAAACGTGACAGACCATGTGGAGAGGTTGTGGATGGGGTCTATATTTCCCCAAGATTTCTGTCTTCTGCTATCTGAAAACAACCAGGGAATAAATTCAGCAGAGAATGTGGTTCTCCCTCTGCAATAGGTTTATCTAAAACCTGGAAAAGAGCCTGGTTGTTGGAGTGGGGAGAGATGGGTGGGTCCCCACTCCATCCACCCAGTCCTGGTCTTGGGCTGTCTAGCTATTAATCAGGGATCAGGTGTGATAGCCCTTTAAAAAGGCTGCAGTTCAGTCACACTTTCTCTCAGCCTTGGGAGAGGAGCTTGTGAGAGCAAACCGACTGCGTTCATAACAGGTTGTATGGTCTGCATGGTTTATGGTGCCAGGCATTAGGCCTGCACTGTGTTAGTTAGGATACTTACTGTATAGTTAGTGCCGGACAGGCATAGAGTTTTCTTTTATTTGTTTTCTTTTAAATTTCATGTACAACCTGTAAATAAAACTGACTGAGGACAGTAGTACCACATCTTTGCTGTGCGGACTGAAATTTACTGGCGTGTTTGATACCGAGTGCCCGCCTACCCCAGGAGATGACTGTCCCGCTACCTAATTCCCTTACAATAGATATATATATATATATATATATATATAAAAAATTGTGTTTTTTCACATTTTTAGCGGTCTGCTCATAATAAAAATTAAAACATGGAATTAATTAAAGTAATCTAAGAAAAAAAATGAAAACCTCACAAGTCTTGTAAAAATAAAAACTAAAAATAGTTGTGATATTCAAAGCGGTACCAAAGATATTATCGTTTAAAGAAGTGCATATCAGAAATGGAAAATTTGACCTGGACACAGGGGCATCAATGACACTTGGTCATGAAAGGGTTAATTGATTTTCTTTTTTCTTCCTAAGATCCAGGTCAACAACTTGGTTAATTGACCATTTCTATATGTTTTGGGCAGAGAGAAGGGCTTCAATTAGTCCGAGTGCCACATCCAAAGGCGTATCATCATTGGGGAAGTTCGGGTTCAAGGTTCCCAGGGGGTCCATGCAGGAGTAAGATCCAACCGGGCCACCCCAGTCCTCCCCAACCGGTTGTTAAAATGACAGCCAGTTTGGAGAACTAGGGAAAAGCATGCACCACTACTCACGTGTTAAATAACATTATAGTAGAATAGTTTGTACTTTTACGTAATTCGGTGATACCAGTAATGTTACTTTTTAGTTTGTTTACATTACTTTAGAGGAAAAATGGGAAACGTTTTTTTTTTTTTGTTCAATAAAAAAAAGCTTTATTTAACTCCTTCCCGACATTTGACGTATGGATACGTCATGGAAAATCAGTGCTTTCCACAATTTGTTGTATCCATATGACAAATAGTGGACACTGGCTCCGGTGCCACCATCCCCGGGTGTCAGCTGTATGTTACAGCTGACATCCTGCTGTAATGGCTCGGTCCGAAGTTAGCTCCGATCCCCGCCATTAACCCCTTAAATGCAGCAGTCAAAAGCGATTGCTGCATTTAAGTGTTTGCAGCTCATTGCCACTCCAGAAACTAAATTGCTGGGGTACCGGAGACTTCAATGGCCTAATACTGGCCTCCCGATCTGCCTAGTATGAAAGCCTTCCCAGCCTTGCCCGTAAAAGGCTTCCTGTATGTTACAGCTTACACCCTCCTGCAATGGCAGGAACCAGAGCTAGCTCCGATCCCTGCCATTAACCCCTTGGATGCAGTGATCAAAAGCGATCGCTGCATCTTAGTGGTTTGCCCCTGCGATGCAATCGAAGGGGTGCCTTCGCCTGCTATGGCAACAGGAGGCCGAACAATGGCCTCCTGCTCCGCCACTATGGAAGCTGAGAGGCGAAGCCTAATCGGCTTGCTGTCAGTGAATGACTGACAGATCGAATACATTGCGCTACATAAGTAGTGCAATGTATTAGAAAGTAAATCAGACAGTCGGACCTTAATGTACCCTAGTGGGACTAAAACAAAGTGTCAAAAAAAGTGTCAAAAAAAAAAAAAGTTGTAAAAAATATAAAAAAAAGTTTCAAGTAATAAATAAAACACAATCACCCTTTTCCCCCTATCAAGTCCTTTATTATTGAAAAAAATAATAAACCATACATATTTGGTATCACCGCGACCGTGACGGCCTGAACGATAAAAATATTATGTCATTTATTCCACACAGTGAACGTCGTAAAGAAAACCCAGTAAAAAACAATGCCAGAATTTCAGTTTTTTTGGTCACTTTGCTCTACAAAAATTTGAATAAAAATTGATCAAGAAGTTGCATGTTTTCAAAAATGGTGCCTATAAGAACTATAGCTTGTCTCGCAAAAAACGAGCGTTCAAACAGCTCCATTGACTAAAAAATTGTAAATTATGGTTCTCACAACATGGCGACAGAAAAAATACATTCTTTTTCCCAAAATATGCCACGTCATAGATGCTAGGAGTCAGGACTTCCCCCTCCCTTATAGTAAACAATGTCATTCTCCCGAGGATGAGAGGCTCCTTATCACATAAAAATGTGTAAATATTTATCTGTATTCTCCATACCAAGAAAGACTAAAGAAAAACATAGAATTATTTCAGACAATGCTGATATAGATATATTAGCTTTAAAGCAACATGACTTATTACTCTCAAAATGGCTCCTTCAGGTCTCAAGATAGATTCCAGATATCCAAGATTGAGTCTACACAAAATTAAATAATTTAAACATATTCTAATCCCTTTCACACCGCACATTATAATTGAAAACACCAGCAATACTCAAACAAAACTACTAACAAACAAAATCTACGCTCCAAAAGCCAAATGGCGCTCCCTCCCTTCTGAGCAGTACAGTGTGCCCAAACAGCTGTTCACTTCCACATATATGGCATCGCCATACATGTGAAAACCCTTTTAACAATTTTTGGGGTGTGTGTGTCTCTAGTGACAAGCTGGGCACTACATATTTGCCACTGAAATGGCATATCTTTGGAAAAATTTTCATTTTTACTTTGCACTATCCGCAGCACATTCATTTATCGAAAAGACCTGTGTAGTGAAAATGCTGACTACACCCCGTAATAAATGCCTTGAGGGGCGTAGTTTCCAAATTGGGGTCACTTCTCAGGGGTTTCAATTTTTATTTCACATCAGAGCCTCTGCAATTGTGAACCAATACTTTGTAAGTCTCCAAATTAGGCCTCAACTTCGCATGCTACTCTTTCACTCCTGAGCCCTGTCAAATTTCCATGTAAAAGATTAGGGCCACATTTAGGGGCACCAAAATATTGGCCTATCTATGGAAAAATTCTCATTTTCACTCTGCAACATCGAGTGCACACTATTTTCTGAAAAACACCTGCAGGGTTAACATGATTACTACACCCCTAGGTAGTTTCCAAAATGGGGGTCACTTCTGGGGCGTTTCCACTGTTTTGGTCCCACGGAGGCTTTGCAAATGCAACATAGCAACCAGAAACCAATCCAGCAAAATCTGCACTCCATATGGCGCTCCTTCCATTCTGAGCCCTACTGTGTGCCCAAACAGCAGTTTATGACCACACATGGGTATTGCTGTACTAAGGAGAAATTGCTTTACAAATGTTGGGGTGCTTCTTCACCGCTAGGTGTTGAGAAAATGAAAAATTTTGAGCTAAAGCTACGTCTTATTGGAAAAAACATTTTTTTTTATTTTCACTGTCCGATTCTATTAAAATCTATGAAGCACAGCTCACTACACCACTAATTGAATTCCTCAAAGGGTGTAGTTTCGTAAATGGAGTCACTTTTGGGTAGTTTCCACTGTACTGGTCCCTCAGGGTATTTGCAAAGGTTGACATGGTGCCAAAAACCAATCCAACAAAATCTGTGCCTCAAAAGCCAAATGGCGCTCCTTCTCTTCTGAGCCCTGCCGTGTGCTGTATTTCCATATTCCAGAGAAGTTGCTTTACAAATATTAGGGGGCTTTTTTTTCTTTATTCCTAGTGGACATTGTTTTTTTTTGTTTTTTAGCTAAAACTACATTTTATTGGAAAAAAATTAACATTTTTCATTTTCACGCCCAAAATCAAATAAAATCTATGAAACTCCTGTGGTGTCAAAATGCTCACTACACCCCTAGATTAATGCCTTGTGGGGTGTAGTTTCCAAAATGGGGTATTTTTGGGGGTATTTCCCTAGTTTTGGCATCACAAGACCTCTTCAAACCTGACATGTTGCCTAAAATACATTCTAATAAAAATAAGGCCCCAAAATCTTCTAGGTGCTCTTTTGATTCTGGGGCCTGTGTTTCAGTCCAGTAGCACACTAGGGCCATATTGTGGGATATTTCTAAAAACTGCAGAATCTGAGCAATAAATATTGAGTTGCGTTTCTCTGGTAAAACCTTATGAATTTCTGCAAAAAAAATTAAAATGAGTCAATTTCACCTTTTACTTTGCTTTAATTCTTGTGAAACCTAAAGGTCTCCTCCCATTCAATCCAGGCAGCCTCTCCACTAGGACCCTACTCTAAAGGGTTACCTATTGTTACCTATTCCAATGGCTATTTCAGTAGTTCAGACTTTTTTAGGACTACAATCTCTACGCCACGTTTTCAGGCGTACCAAGCAACCAGTCCTTACTGCAGTGTTCTCACAGGCCACTCCAGGAATTTCTCTATTCCCCACTAGACCCAACTACAGTCTTCCCCAGGGTTTGAGCGCAGTACCGCTCATTCACCCACTGGTGCCCACGATACAGGCTGATTATCTTCACAGCCTAAACAGACTTTCCAACCACTCCGGCTGACAAATACCCTGCCACTGGCACTGTTTTAGTGATGGCCCACTTAGCACCCTAATAGGCCACCTTCCTCTGTGGCCTGCCTTTATCTGTTGCAGCCTATTCCAGCCTTTATTAGCTCACCATTTTTCTCCTTGACTCCTGCCTCTTGTTTCATGCAAAACCACAGCAGTCTCTTGCTTCAATTGCGCTTAGGCTTGTGTCACACTCTGGTACCCAACCCCAGCCTTTAGTCTTTCTTAAGACAAGCCCGCTCGTAACCCAGGGTCTCTCTGCCACTTCACAACTCTAGCAGCCCTTCCCACACCTCACGCAGTTTACCCACTCCCTCTCCCTAAAAGTACCAAAAAAAAACTCCCTTCTGTAGACTCCTCTTGGTCCCTCCTCAGATTGCGCTGTACATCAGCATCATCACGCTTCGCTACTTGCCAACATGGCCGCCCTTCGGTACATACGACCAGTACGGTCGCACTGGACGCCACCCGCCGCACTGTAAGGGGACGCCACTAGGTGTGCATGTCCCACACCGTGGCCACTATTCGGGGCACCAGCAGGTCAGGTGCCACTCACTTACTGCACCGACCTCAATATTCACTGTCCCGCGCCCTGGCCACCGCTAAATACCCGCAAGTATTTATTTAGAAAGTTGCACAAAACACACTGACTGATTATTTGAAAACAAAACAATTTTTTTTTTATTTCAAAGGTAGCCTTTAACCCCTTAATGACCGGGCCTGTTTGGGCATTAATGACCAAGCCAGATTTGTTAAATCTGGTATGTGTGACTTTATCAGAGAATAACTCAGCGAAAGTTTTGAATATTCAAGTAATTCTGACATTGTTTTTTCGTCACATGTTGTACTTTATTTTAGTGGTAAAAGTAGACTGATACGATTTGCGGAAATTAATTAAAAAATAGAAAAATTGAAGAAATTTTGTAAAAATTATCATTTTTCCCTATTTTTAACGGCAATATGTCACATATGTACATACATACAGTACAATTTTTTTTATTAAATATATATTTCCATCTCTTTACTCTATTTTGGCAGCACTTTTGACTTTTTTTTATTTTTTTTTAGCAATTTAGAAGACTTACAAGTTTAGTAATAATTGTATACATTTTGAAGTACATTTGGTTTTCCTGCACCAAGCCAGGTTTTCAGAGGCTCATAGGTGTCAGAATGGTGGAAACCCCCACAAGTGACCCAATTTTGCAAACTACACCCCTTAAGGTATTTATTAAGGGGTGTTGTAAGTATTTTTACCCCACAGTTTTTTTGTAAGAATTCACGCAAAGCAGGCGTAAAAAAATATAATCTCACTTTTTTCATAAAAGTATCACTTTGAAGACCGATTTCTTTGTAAAGTGACCATGAGAATGAAGAAACACACCCCAAAATCTATCACCCTGTTTCTCCTGTTTTCAAAAATGCCCACATTGTGACCCTAATGCATTGCCTGGACACACGGCAGGGCCCCAAAGGAAGGAAACACCCGGAGACTTTCAGGTCTCATATTTTGCTTGAAAATGTTTTAGGCCCCACTGTATATTTGGAGAGGTTTTGACTACCAGAACGATAGAAACTCCCCATAAACGACCCCATTTAGAAAACTAGACCCCTTAAGGTATTTATCTAGGGGTGTACTGAGTATTTTGACCCCACAGTGTTTTGCTAAATTTAATGCATAGCAGGTGAAAAAAAATAAAAAATCACTTTTTCCATAAAAGTATCACATTGAAGACCGATTTCTGTGTAAAGCGACCATGAGAATGAAGAAACACACCCCAAAATCTATCACCCTGTTTCTCCTGTTTTCAAAAATGCCCCCATTGTTACTCTAATGCATTGCCTGGACACACAGCAGGGCTTGAAAGGAAGGGAGCACCCGGAGGCTTTCAGGACTCCTATTTTGCTTGAAAATGTTTTAGGCCCCACAGTATATTTGGAGAGGTTTTGACTACCAGAACGATAGAAACTACCCATAAACGACCCCATTTAGAAAACTAGACCCCTTAAGGTATTTATCTAGGGGTGTAGTGAGTATTTTGACCCCAAAATTTTTTGCTAAATTTTATGCATAGCAGGTGAAAAAAAATTTAACTTCACTTTTTTCATAAAAGTATCAGTTTGAAGACCGACTTCTTTGTAAAGCGAACATGAAAATGAGGAAAAAAACAAACAAAATCAATCACCCGGTTTCTCCTGTTTTCTAAAATACTCTCATTGTTGCCCCAATCTGCTTATTAGACGTGTGGCTGGGCCAAAAACAGAGGGAGCACCCTTTGGCTTTCAGGGCACAATTGAATAAATTCTCGGCCCCATATCATGCATTTAGAGGCATTGAGCTGCCTGAACAAAAAAAAAAAACCACGCAGAAATGACCCCATTTTAAAAACGAAACCCCTAAAGGTATTCATCTAGTGGTGTAGTGGGCATGCGGACCAAACATTTTTTAAAGGAGGAAATAATGGGTATCATTTCAGACACTATGGGTATATAATGTTTTCTTCAAACTCTTATTACGTTTCCACATGAAATAGAGGAGACGTGGTAGAAGGTTATTTTGTTAGAAATATGCCACATTAATAAATTTGTGCGGCATACAGAAGAGAAGTGAAGCCGTGTATTCATAACGGATACATGTCGCTATAGACGTATTTGCCTGTACTTATGACTATGTCTTGCTGAAGAAGCAGTTGGTGCCATTATGATGTAATTGTGGACAGAATTCTGTCCTAATATAAAATCAGTCAGAGAGGAAAAAATAAACTGTACTGGAGTGACGGGCAATATCTTCAAACAAATGGAGGAAAATGTATCCAACTATGTTGCAAACTCGAGTCTGTTCACTAGATAGAAGAACACCTGTAGGGCTGTCAAGACAAGCTTTTTTTTTTTCAGTGACTGGTTGTACAACGTCTCTTTAGCTCCATCAATCCTTATATGAGGGACGAACGTGCCAAGTGACGCGGTACACCATAACAGGCCTCTGCCCGGCAAGGTAGGAACCGCTATGTGCACAAAACAACCAATCACCTACAGAATATACAGAGGGGCAATGTCCAAAACCATCTATAGGAACAGTAAAGGATCACTAATCCCCAAAATGATGTCAGTATTTCCATAAGAACTGTAACAAAGCCCATGGTGTATTGATAAGGAACAGCTCAATTATTAGAGATCCTCCAAAAAAATATATATCATGCCCGTATCACGGTACAGAATTAGGAATGTAACAGCTGTATGTGGCAGGACATAGTCATAAGAAAAAGGAAATACATCCCCAATTTATTCTTGTAACCATTGCTAAAATGCACGACTTCCACTAATTCAGGGGCGGCACGGGCCGCAGGTGTTGGATTTATCTACTAATAAATGCAATGCCCACATTTATTTTTTATTTCAAGAACACTTGTGGGGTCCATGTTCTGAATAGACAGATGTGGGCTCCTGCACAATAAACAGTATTCATTTGTGAGTGATCAAGTCCAGGATTTAATTGTCCAAGAATTGTATAAAAAAATCATAAAGGGGAAATTTAGTTTTACAGTCTGAAATAAATACTTTACTACCTCCCCGTGAGAATCCCTCCCTCCCTTGGAAAGCCCAGAAACGAAACCAAAAAATATGCATAAATGAAATTGACTCCCTAAAAAGAATCCCCCCTCCCCACCCTTTTTGGTTTTCCCTAAATTATAGATAAAATTAATAATTAGAAACGGTGTGGTAGGTCTCAAAACAGGGGTAATTGCACAGGCCTGGATTTGAAGGGCACATGGGGCAGTAAAACCGGGAATCGCTCCTCCTTCCGTGTTTACTGCACACCCGGCATCTCTTTTGGGGGTATCTTTGGTTCACAGAGGCAGGGACGGGGTGAAGGAAGTGGCGCTCAGTGAGCCTTTTGACATCCTCTGACTCGAAGGAGTCTCTTGGTGCGGGGGAGTCAAACAGGAGGTGCTCTATCATTTTCTCCTGATACTGGAGGAAACTGAGCGTTCCCTGGGTCTTGTAGAGCACATAGCTGTTGTAAGTGGCCATTTGGATAAGGTAGATCGCTACCTTTTTATACCAGGCCCTAGTTTTGCACTTGACCAGGTACGGTTGTAGGACCTGGTCAGATAGATCGACTCCCCCCATGAACTTGTTATAGTCCACCACGCAGACCGGTTTCCTCTTATCAGAGGTAGCGCCCCTCTCTCTTACTGCCACTGTGGTGTCCTCGTGCACGGTGGAGAGCATGTACACGTCCTTTTTGTCACTCCATTTGACAGCGAGCAACTGGTCACTTGCAAATGAGAGTGACGCACCCCTTACTAGTCGCCTGGACACCAGTCGTTGAGGGAAGCCGACTCTATTTTTTCGTACCGTACCACAGGCCCCTGTATTCGCAGCATGGAGGGACTTATACAGGGGGACACTGGTGTAGTAATTGTCGGTGTACACATGGTACCCTTTTTGTAGGAATGGCACCATGAGTTCCCAGACAATTTTCCCACCAATGCCAATATCCTCTGGGCATCCTGGGGGATTAAGGTGGCGGTCCCTGCCCTCATAAATGAAAAAGCCACAGGTGTAGCCCGTTGTGCTCTCGCACACCTTATAGAGTTTCACTCCGTATCGGGCTCTTTTGGAGGGGATGTATTGGCGAAACGATAGACGGCCCTTGAAGGACATAAGGGACTCATCTACCGCTAGTTTTTGGCCTGGGGTGTATAAATTGAAAAATGAGTCACTTAGGAGGGAGATTAGGGGTCTCAGTTTGTTGAGGCGATCATAGGCTGGGTCACTTCTTGGGGGGATTTGTGTATTGTCAGAAAAATGCATGAAACGCATTAGAGTCTCATAGCGCGTTCGGGCCATAACGGCTGCAAATACAGGCGTGCTATGGATAGCGCTGGTAGCCCAATAGGAAATTTTTTATTTCAGAAACTGTTGTGGGAATCCATCCTCTGGCATAGCAAGACCTGGGATTTTGGGTGCCAAATTGCCTGGCGTATAAATTAGTCTGCTGGACGATTAGTTCCAGGACCTGATCGCCTATAAACAAATGAAAAAAAATTATAGGGACTAAAATTTGAGACATCTGCGTTGATGCCT
Organism: Rhinoderma darwinii; assembly: GCF_050947455.1. Taxonomy (NCBI): domain Eukaryota; kingdom Metazoa; phylum Chordata; class Amphibia; order Anura; family Rhinodermatidae; genus Rhinoderma; species Rhinoderma darwinii. The sequence goes on from NC_134689.1 coordinate 58,582,526, forward strand.
GGAGTCGCTGTAAATGGCAAAACTTGGGGGGAGAAAGCAATTGCAGGTTCCCAAATTGCGGAAGGGTCTGCAGTACTAGGCCCGTCTCCTGACGCTTCACCGCTGACCGCTGCGTCCACCTCCATAGGGCTGGGGGGTCCAGTGGCAGAAGCAGAACTTGTGTCGCTTTCTGAGCCAAGTTCTGCTTCTGACGCAGTGTCCGTATCACTGCCGGAACCGCTAGAGCACAGCATGGCGCATGCCTGCTCTGCAGAGAACATTCTGCGGCTTCTGCGGTTCATGTTCACCACACTAATAATTGTTTTTTTTTGTTTTTTTTTTAGAAGACAAACAAAAAAACGGGGGTGATTACGTGTAATCTGGGGTGATTACTGGTAATCTGGGGTAATTACAGGTAATCTGGGGTAATTACGGACAATATTCGGATAATATCGGAACACTAGCGAGTAAGTATGTGGTGTATTTTACAGTATAAGGCCTCATTTACACGAGCGTGTGCGTTTTGCGCGTGCAAAAAACGCTGCGTGTTGCGCGCGTTGGCATTGCGTTTTGGCTGCGTATAACGACTAGCGTTTTCAACGCGCGTCAAAAACGCAGAGGAGATTCATGGCAAGCCAGCCTACAAATAGGCCAGCTGGCCCAACCCCTGCTTGCTGGGAGAAGCAGGTTTAGCACCATAATCTCCGCCTCTGCCGAGCTCGTCGATGTGTGGAATGTGGCTTTGGCATTATGTCGCACAGGTGGCGTGTCTTTGGGACGACAATGCAATTGTCCATGCAGAATGTGACACGTGTTATAGAATTGTGTAGGTCTGCATAACTTCTGCTACATTAATGATGCTACCTTTGATGCAGCAAATATCCTTACACATGCAGGCAGCAGCCTCAGTGTCCTGGTTATTCCTCTCGGCCGATCTCTCTCATCCTGGCTTCGCGTGAGGGATACTTTTGCGGCATATTTTGAGTGTCGATCTGGAGCCGCACCGTGGGTGCGTGATGACCTTTGAAGGGTTCTCTGTTGTTTGTCGGCTTCCCTACACACGTCACATGTGGCCTGGGGTTTTTCGTGGTTGTTCTTGGGTTAGGGACTTGCAAAACAAGAGGAGTCTTGACGCGGGCTGGGACCTTACATCTGTCGGGGTTTGAACAGGACTTTAGAAAGTTTGCAACCTTCTTTCTGGAGATAGAATGTTGTGTGGGCTAAAGTTTGGAAAGTCCAATTGCTAGTGTACATAGTTTGCCTCGGGGCCCATGACAGCACCTAAACGTCCGCACCTCTTGCAAACCATATCAAACCCCGAGTGATTAAATAAAACCTCATATCACGTGTGTATGCATTGGACCCAAATCCCAGAGGTGTGTGAGGGTATAGGCAAAGGAAATGTGGCCCAAACATTGTGTTGAGGGGTATCAATGAAAAACAACACGAAATCTAACCATTCAACATGCAAGTTTTTAATACTGGGTTTTGCAAAAACCCAAACATTTTGCTTCAAACAAAAAACACCAACATGGTGTATAATATACATCTAACAAAAAAGAGGACGGCGAGTTGGCATCCCTGCACCAAAAAAAACTGTGGCGTCAAAAATTCAGGCCTCCAACACACTCAAAGGTGTTGGTACTGGTGGCCCGGGGATGAATAGGCCTGCATTTCAGCACCACTATGCTGGACCTGGAGCTGTGTAGGTTGTTCCTCGGCAGCATAGTGGTACTGATGTTGCCCGGGGTATGTTGGGCCAGGGAAGTGGGGAGCCATAGGGCGCATATAGGGATGCGGGCGTTGCATCTGGGGGCCTGGGTGGAATGGGCCCGGCACCTGGGGCGTGGTGGCCGGCATGGCTGAACTGCGCCACTTTTCAATGGCCGTGAAGCACACGTTCGGATTGTGGGGCGGTCTGGAAGCGTCGATCAACGTCACGATCGACACTTGCAGACGGCCCATACGGTCCATGGGGACCAGCCGGAGGAGGGGAACGATGCTTCGCCCAAAGGCGTCGTTCCCGTCCTCATCAGCGGCTCGCCTTAGATACTCCAGGACCCGGGTATCTACTTGCCCCGCTGCGGAGGCCTGTTGAGCACGGGACCGGCGAGTGCGGGCACGCACGGGGCGCTCCTCTGCCGGAGAGGCGACGGCCCGTGCAGACTGGCCAGGGGCGGGCTCCAGGGGTGTCGGCTCTGGGCTAGGGGGCAGGACATGGGCAGCAGGAGGTTCCGGCAGAGTCTCGCCAACGTCTGTCTCCTTTGTGGTATCCTCCAAATTGTCGGTGGTTCTAGAATGAGAAAATTACGTTAGAACAGAATATATAACAATGCCTACAACAACACGATGGCAAACAGGACATGGGCGAACACACATTAGACACATGCAATGGCAGAAACTCTTACGTGCGCATCTCCATGATGTCCTTCAAGAACATCAGCTGTTTGGTGTACATATAGGGTCGCTTGCGAGATGCGCCATCACCGCTACGTCCCCTTTCACCCGTTTCATGCCGGAATTGGTCACGGCAGCTCGGCCACCGTGTTTTGATCTCTTGGACTGTTGGAGTAAAAAAACAGATATCACGCCATCAGAACTATGACCTCTCACTTAAATGAGGGGCCCTGTACTGCCAATGACGTGGTACACGGTGATGCGGCTGCTCCACAAAAGTTCCGCGTGAAAATGCGCAGAAGACACATACAGGGCCCCAGTTCTTCAAAAGGGATGACATGCATTGCCAGAAAATGCCTGGTACTCACCCAACCGACTGCGGTCACGGGTTCGGCCACTCTCCCACTCCTGGCCGAACAGCTCCCTTGCGACCACCTCCCAGGCGTCCTCCTTGACCGTCCGGTTGTGGTACGCCTCCGAGCGAGTGTCCCAAATTTCTGGATGTCCCTGGACCAGGACGAGGAGGCGCTCCACGTCCATCCCACGCAGCATGGCAGCAGATGTTCACAGTGGAAGATACCTTCACAGTCTCCAGTCACTAGCCCTGCCCACTCGCAGTGGAAACGCAAGCACTTCCTGGTTTTTGTTTGCTTTGTCCAGCTTTATAGACTGCTTTTCATGGACATAACAAGTGATGCGTGATTTTCGCGCATGCAACGCAGGAGCGTCGGTGTGTCATGCGTTGTTTTCACGCACCCATTGACTTCAATGGGTGCGTGCTGCGCGAAAAACGCACGATTATAGAACATGTCGTGAGTTTTACGCAACCCACGCGCACTGCGCAAAAATCACGCATCGTCTACACTGCCCCATAGAGTAATATAGGTGCGTACGACACGCGTGAAAAGCATGCGCGTCGCACGCGCGTATATTACGCTCGTGTAAATGAGGCCTAATACAGCACAAGATTTGTATAGTATCTCTCTCTCTCCTCTCACAGATCAACTACAGTGAGAGGAGGGAGGGAAAGAGCACAAATCTTGTGCTGTATTTTGAAAATATGGGACTATGGTCACTGTGATAGGTATATCACAGTGACCATCTGATCAGGGACCAATTATAACGGTCCCTGATCAGTTTCTATGTACAGGCAGAATAGCTGCCTTTCACTGACAGTGCATGCGTGTGCCATTTATTTTTATTTTTTCCCGGCAGTTGGGGGGAGGGGGAGGAGGGGGGCACGATCGGGGGCCTAACAAGTGTTTTTTTATCTCCTCTCACCAAACATTCATGGTGAGAGGAGATAAAAAGTTCGATTTCACTCCTACACTAATTGTAACGGCGATCGCCGGTATTCGTTGAATACCAGCGATCGCCGGTTTGGGGACCGCAAACAACGGTCCCCAGACTGTGCTCCAAGCCCTCAGCTACCTCTGGTAGCTGAGGGCAGGGAGCTATCCCACTGCACGGCGCCGCAATCTTAATTAGATTGTGTGCGCATGCGCAGGCGCCATTTTTTTTCTCTTCCCGGCAGCTGCGGGAGGAGAAGAGAAGGGGGGCACGATCGCGGGCATCGGAGGCCCTTCAGGTTAGTTTTTTATCTCCTCTCACCAAACATTCATGGTGAGAAGAGATAAAAATGTTAATTTTCCACCGCTGCGTTAATTGTAACGGCGGTCGCCGGTATTCGTTGAATACCGGCGATCGCTGGTTTGGGGACCGCAAACAACGGTCCCCAGACTGTGCTACAAGCCCTCAGCTACCTCCGGTAGCTGAGAGCAGGGAGCTATCTCTTTTCACGGCGCCGCAATTTTATTCTGATGCAGTGCCGTGAAAAGGCCTATGCATCAGAATAAAGCCCGTTAGTGGCCGCCGTGAAAAGGCGTATTGGCGGTCACTAACGCGTTAAAGTGGTTGACCAGAATAAAAAAAACAAACATTTTGTTGAAGCAGCAGGAGGAGTTAAAATAAAAAAAATAAGTTATACTGTACTTACCTCTCTCCCCCAGATGTTCCTGTGCTGGGGGCTTCTGTCATCTCTGTTCTATGTGTACACAGAGTGGCTGCAGCGGGGACATCACGTTGACCATACACCACCGCTGCAGCCTGTTAATAGCATCAGCGGTGTACAGCCATAAATAGGCTGCGGGGGTGATGTACTGTCGACGTGATGTCCTCACTGCAGCCGCTCTGTGTACACACAGAACAGTGATGACAGAAGCGCCCAGCGCAGGAACGTCTGGGGAGAGAGAGGTAAGTATAGACTGCTTTTTTATTTGAACCCCTCCTCTCCTGCTGCCACATAAAAAGTTTAAACCCAGACAACCCCTTTAACACTATATGTGTATGTATGGCGGATGTGCATTCGAACAATATTGCACGTGCCACTGTGTGTTATCTGTGGTGTTACGTAGGACTGCAGGTAACACTAATACATTATCTGTAATCAGTGAGTTATCACTGTGTTCTCTGCGGTGTTACATAGGACTGCAGGTAACACTAATACATTATCTGTAATCAGAGAGTTTTCCATGTGTTATCTGTAGTGTTACGTAGGACTGCAGGTAACACTAATACATTATCTGTAATCAGAGTTTTCACTGTTTTCTCTGTAGTGTTACGTAGGACTGCAGGTAACACTAATACATTATCTGTAATCAGTGAGTTATCACTGTGTGTTATCTGCGGTGTTACATAGGACTGCAGGTAACACTAAGGCCTCATTCAGACGAGCGTGAATCACGTCTGTGTGCTGTGCGTTGAAACAACACACAGCACATGGACCCATTGATCTCAATGGGGCCATTCACACATGCGTGATTTTGACGCAGCGAGAGTCTGTTGCGTGAAACTCACTGCATTTCCTATATTGGTGCGTTTTCACGCACCTACGCGACCATTGAAGTCAATGGGTGCGTGAAAACCTTGCGCCGCACACGAATGCACATCTCATTAAAAAAAGGAAAAAAAAAAAAAAGAAGTGCTTTGCGAGTGCGTGAAAAACACATGCCACTCGTAAAGCGCCCTGATGCATAATGCAACACACACAGACCAGATTTATGTGCGCTTTTCATGCACGTGAATATGTAACGCTCGTGTGAATGTAGTCTAATACATTATATGTAAGCCGAGAGTTATCACTGTGTGTTATCTGGGGTGTTACATAGGACTGCAGGTGCGTGTATTTATGTGTCTAAGTGCATAGTATAATATTTATCTGTATGTGTATATCTTTTTGTGTGCATCTACTACATTATCTATTATTAGAGTTATCACTGTTATCTGTGGTGTTACATAGGACTGCAGGTAACAGCTATTACATTATCTGTACTCAGAGAGTTATCACTGTGTTATCTGTTGTGTTACATAGGACTGCAGGTAACACTACTATATTATCAATACTCGGATAGCTATCACTGTGTTATCGGTGGTTTCTTACATAGGACTGCAGCTAACACTACTACATTATTTGTACTCAGAGTTATCACTGTTATCTGCGGTGTTACATGGGACTGCAGGTAACATCTGCTGCACTATCTGTATTGTGTATATATATGCCTGTGTGGGTATATTTGGGTCTGTATGTCTATATATTTAGCTATATGTATTTGTATATGACCCATTACGTGTGTGTCGGTATATATATATGTATGTATATTTGCCTGTATGTCTAAATATGTGCCTCTATGTATGTACAGTATATATGTTCCAGTATGTGCGTGTCTATATATATATATATATATATAGATATATATATATATATATGTGTGTGTGGGTGTGTGTGGTTCATTTTTTTTTTTGTGGAGGGAAGCAATAGAGAATCCCGCACAGGGCGCCATCCAACCTAAGGCCGGCCCTTCTTGCCACTACCAGGCTTTTCCAAGGCCCGTCAGTCCCTCCCTCCTCTTTTGTCTCCACTCCCCTGAAGCCTTCATTCCACCAATGACAGCACCATAGAATCAGGATTGCTGCAGGGCATCCTGACCCGCCGCCTTCAAGGACCTGCAGGACAAAAACAACAAACTCCACAAGGCATTCCCAGACAGATAACCCAATAATCTATTTTAGGCTGGGTTCACATGTAGCATAAATACTGCAAACTTTCCGCAATAGATTTTGTGGCAGCAGCAGAGTGGATGAGATTTGAACAAATCTCATTCACACGCAATGTATATGATAAGCAGAAAAAACGCTAAAAAATTGACCTGCGGTGTGGCTTTTTAAGGCTCCGCAGGGAATTCCGTCCGAAAAACCCTGCCAAAATCTGGTGCAGTTTTTCTTGAGAAATGTCTGTTAAAGAAAACGGCAAGTTAAACAATAAAAACAAGTTTATACTTACCCATAGTCATTACGACGCGTTCCTCTGATGTCCTGCAGCCCAGCCTCCTGGGAAGACATTTATCCCATGTGACTGCTCCAGTCTGTGATTGGCTGCAGCAGTCACATGGGATGAAGCGCCATCCCAAGAGGCTGGCCTGGATGAAGAAGCATAAAGATCTAGGTAAGTATCATCTTTTTTTTTTTTTCCTAGTTGCGATTTTTGCGGCAAAATTGCAGCTTTACCACTGCAAAATTTGCAACATCTGACATTTGTCCGCAACAGAAAATAAGTGATTCCAAAGCATAAATTGATATGCTGTGGATTAAGAAAACACACCGCAGGTCAATTTATGAAGCGTTTTTCATCTTACCAGCGCATGGATGAGGTTTGTAGAAATCTCATCCACTCTGCTGCTACTGTATTACACTGCAGATTTTCCCAAAATTAAATACGTTGCGTAAAATCCGCAGTGTTTACGCTGCATGTAGATACCTATGGGTAAGTTTACACAGTGTTTTTTAAAATTACTTCAGGATTTTTGATGCAGATTTTGAAATGCCAGTGTTTTTTAGCATTTTTTTTGTCACATTATTTTTGCCAAAAACCACACCCCAAAAAATGCTTAAAAACTAACGCCAGAGTTTTGTTTTTTTTGCCTCCCGTTGATTTCAATGGAAGACCAGAGGCGGAAACCGCTCCAAGAAAGCATACCGTTTTTTTTTTTCTGCAAGCGGCCAGAAGCCGTACAGGAAAAATAATGCCTCTGCCTCTCATTGAAATTAATTGGGGGCGGGGGCGTGGCTTGAATGCTGAGAGGAGCAGACGTGTAGAGATTGAGCTGCGGGACTTCTCCTTGCAATCTGCAGGAATCTGCCAGGAATTCCTGCTTCTTACCTGGCACATTTGCAGGAGGCAATCCAGGATACCTGCCGCACGCTTTAGTGGATTTTGGACCGCGGGAAGTGGACGGACGATTTGCGGCCTAGTCCACGTGGAGCCGCGGCCTTGATTTTGGAGCCGACGCGGCCGCCGAGGCCTGACTTCCGGTGCTGTGGTGTTGGTGCTCTGACATTCAAGAGACACAGTCCTGGAGACATGGAGCCCTGACCTGTGCACGGGTCATCTTCAGCCATTTGGGACTGCAGGGATCCACGGAGTGATACACTTTGGAGGAGAACTCACAGCAACTCAGCGTTCTCAAACTACTGAGTAAGTGCCATACAACAACCCCCTGATTAGACTTTCTTTGCATTATTTTGCTAGCCCTCGCGATTCTAGGGCCTTACACTATCATTTAGAAGAGCATAGCTTTAATTTTTTTTTGCTGCACAACCAAGTTCAGTACATGAATTGGACTGCCTCTTAAAATAACCCTGATGATTGCATTACCTGCGAGATTTGCATTTCTGAACAGGGTATACTTGTAGTGGCAATGTTGTTTTAAAGAGTATCTGATCTGGTGGGATACTTGCATTCTCTATCACTTGAACAATATATTTCATATAGCATGGTTAAACCTTCTAAAGATAAAATCAAGCCTACTCCCAGTACTCCTAAACGTCACAATAGTCAGCAAAAACTTGATAAATTTCTGAGAAAGAAGCTAGCAGCTCAAATTGATCCTGCTAAGGATTCTGATGAGGAGAGTAGTACTTCTGACAGGACAATGGATACTGATATTTGCCAGCTCTATAAATCGTTTTTGAGATGCTGCTTGGCACAAGCGTTGTATCCTGTTTTGAAAGAACTTTCTGACATAAAAGTGGAGTTAAAACATTTTGGAGGTAGAGTTGAATGCTTGGAAACTGCACAGTCCTCCATTCTGTCTCAGTGAGGTTGCTCAGATGAATATTTTGACGCAACAAGACCACCCGAATAACGCTCTTCTTATGTTAGAAGACCAAAAAAATCGCAGCCGTAGGAAGAACATACGGATAAGGGGCCTGCCTGAAAGTATAGCTAATGACGCGTTGCAGATTGTAGATATGACTATGTTCTCTGGATTACTTGGAGAAGACAGAGCGGATAAAATTTCTATTCACAGAGCTTTACGCCCTAAACCAGCGGTAACGGATCCGCCACAAGATGTGATATGTGGTCTTTTGAGCTATGTGGATACAGCAGCATTATTGCAGAAAGCTAGAGAGGTGTCCAAGGTGGTCTTTGAAGGGACTACAGTTCTTTTCTTTCAGGACCTAGCAACCAGCACGCTGACCAAACGGAGAATATTAAAACCGCTGACAGATGTATTAAGAGAGAGGAGAGTTCCGTTTAGGTGGCTGTACCCCTTCGGTTTGTCGACCATGTGCAATGGTAAACAGATTACAATCAGACATCCAGATGATCTGGGATCTCTTTGGCAAAGACTAGACATTTCACCCTCAAATATACCTCTATGGCTACCGATTCACCTTCAAACCCCTTTTCCGGTTCTGCCGCAGCGGGGTGAATGGATGACTGCAACCAAGAGGAAATTGCATAGGAGAAGATTGGAGGACCACACTGCTTCGGCTTCAGCATCATGAACATTACATTTGTGTTTTGTTTAGATAAGTGAGCAATATGGTTTCTCACCTGCAAAGTATGCTTAATTCTTTGATCGGGAATTCTGAAGTTGTGCTTTGTCACGTAAGTTGACATGTCATTAATGTCCAATGTTTCAGAGGATGTTATTATATTGCAGGTCTGTTCTGAACTTCTACTGTAGATTTATCTTGAACCAGACTTTCAATAACCTCTATTTCATAGAACCAATATTGTTATGTTCTAGTGTAATTACGATGTATGACTAACTTTTTGAGAGTGCATTTGTTCTCACCAGGGCTTGTCTGCCTTGTTAGTATTGTTATTGAACTATGCTAATAACCAGGGTCTTTTCAGTATACTTGGTTACTCATTATGTAATTTGCTTGGATAATATGCAAAATTTCTCCACTACCTCTGTTAAGGTTTTAATAAGCACATATATACATTTCCTTCTGAATGGTAGTGGAGTCATTAATCTAAGGCCTTATTCACACGAACATATAATACGTCCGTGCTACGCGCGTGGAAATCACGCGCGTCGCACGGACCTACGTTAGTGAATGGGGCCGTTCAGACAGTCCGGGAATTTCACGCAGTGTATGTGCGCTGCGTAAAACTCACGACATGTCCTATATTTGCCCGTGTTTCGCGCAGCACGCACCCATTGAAGTCAATGGGTGTGTGCAAATCGCGCTTGGCACACGGAAGCACTTCCGGGTGCCGCGCGTGTTTCGCGCAACAGTAGTAAAATAAATGAATGAAAATATAAAAACAGAGTGTCATAATGATGCCGGCTTCGCGAAAATCACGCAGCCACGCACCACAGAAACCGGGAAATTCCAGTAGCTAGGGTTGGTTGGAGAGGCAACTCTAGGTGGAACGTCTCCAAACGTTAAAACCTCTCCCAGATTATCGATACCTGTGGCCATCATCACCGGACAGACATCACATCCTTCCTCCGCCTATCTTGACTCTGGAGCGGCTGCTAATTTTATCCACCAGGATCTAGTGGATTGGTTTAGACTACCCACAGTCCATCTGGAGAGACCCCTGGCAGTTGCCTCTGTGAATGGTCCGATCATGCTCATCACTGAGCCGTTGACACTACGGGTCGGAGCTCTTCACTCGGAACAGATCACCTTCCTCGTACTACCCAAGGCTATCAATCCTATCCTGCTGGAGCTGCTATGGCTCCGTCTACACGCCCCGACACTTGACTGGAATTCTGGAGAGGTTCTTCAATGGGGTTCCAGATGCCATAGCCATTGCCTGTCACAAGTCCGTCCTGTTGTGCCCCCGCTGCCTCAGCCACTTTCTAGCCTACCATCTCAGTATGCCAGTTTTGCGGATGTCTTTTGCAAAAGAGAGGCTGAGACGTTGCCTCCACATCGGAATTATGACTGTCCCATTGAACTGGCTTCTCTTCCCCGTGGACGAGTATATCCTCTCTCCTTGCCGGAGACTTTATCGATGTCAGCCTATATCAAGGAGAACTTGGATAGGGGTTTTATTCGAAAATCTTCCTCCCCGGCCGGGGCAGGCTTCTTCTTCGTTAAAAAGAGAGATGGATCTCTCCGACCCTGCATTGACTACCGTGGTCTCAATCAGATCACGGTCAAGAACAAATACCTGTTGCCACTTATTTCCGAGCTGTTTGATCGCAAACGGGGAGCCAAAAATTTTTCCAAGCTATATCTGCAGGGGGCCTATAGTCTAATCCGGATTCGCCGGGGTGACGAATGGAAGATGGCATTTAACACCCGCGATGGGCACTACGAATACCTAGTGATGCCCTTCGGACTGTGTAACGCTCCCGCAGTATTTCAGGAGTTCGTTAATGATATCTTCCGAGATCTCCTCTATATGTGTGTTGTAGTTTATCTCGATTATATTCTAATTTTCTCCCCAGATCTGATGACCCATCGGAGGCTTGTTCTTCAAGTTATCCTGCGACTAAGAGAGAATCGCTTGTATGCCAAGTTAGAAAAATGCACCTTTGAACAGAGGTCTTTGCCCTTCCTGGGCTATGTCATCTCGGATCAAGGCCTTAAGATGGACCCTGAGAAGTTAAAGTCTGTCCTGGAATGGCCACGTCCTCAAGGCCTAAGGGCCATACAGCGGTTCCTGGGTTTCGCCAATTTCTACCGGCAGTTTATTCCGAACTTTTCTTCTCTGACGGCTCCCATCTCTGCCCTTACCAAGAAGGGTGTGAACGCCAAGGTGTGGACTCCAGAGGCAGAGTCCGCATTCATTAGCCTCAAGAATGCCTTCACTTCTGCTTCAATCCTCCATCACACTGACGTATCTCGGCAGTTCTCACTAGAGGTGGACGCTTCCTCTGTTGGTGCAGGCGCACTTCTGTTCCAGAGGAGCTCCAAAGGAAAGGCAGTTGTATGTGGCTACTACTCAAGACTGTTTTCTTCTGCTGAGCGCAATTACTCCATTGGAGATCGGGAGCTACTGGCTATCAAATTGGCCCTGGAGGAGTGGAGACATCTTTTAGAAGGCACAGCTCACCCCATCCTGATCTTCACCGACCACAAGAACCTCACCTACCTTCAGTCCGCTCAAAGACTGAATCCTCGTCAAGCCAGGTGGTCACTGTTCTTCACCCATTTCCAATTTCTGCTCCACTACCGTCCCGCTGACAAGAATGTGAGGGCCGATGCCGTGTCCAGATCATTTGAGACGGAAGACACGGTGGAGTCCCTTCATCCTGCGTTGTCACCGCCAATCCTCTGCAGCTTAGAAATATCCCTACGGGGAGAACTTTTGTTCGGTTGGCAGACAGAAAAAGAATTCTCCGCTGGGGACACAGTTCTAAACTAGATGGGCACGCTGGTGTCCGTAAAACCCAAGACCTGATTGCTCGTCACTTTTGGTGGCCCACACTACCTAAGGATGTTCTGGACTTTGTCTCTGCTTGCATGGTGTGTGCCTCTAATAAAGTGACTCACTTCAAGCCTGCCGGCCTGCTTCAACCTCTGCCTGTACCCAGTGCCCCCTGGCAGCACATCGCAATGGACTTCGTCACAGACCTTCCTCTCTAAGCAGGATGCTACACCATCTGGGTGGTGGTGGACCGGTTCTCTAAGATGGCACATTTTATCCCACTGACCGGCCTACTTTCTGCTCCCCGACTGGCAAGTCTCTTCATTCAGCACATCTTTCGCTTGCATGGCTTGCCTCTTCACATTGTGTCCGACCGGGGGGTTCAGTTTACCTCTAAATTCTGGAGAGCACTCTGTAAACTCCTGGATGTGAGTTTGGACTTTTCCTCTGCCTATCACCCCCAATCCAATGGGCAAGTTGAGAGGATCAACCAGATCATGGAAAATTATCTTCGCCACTTCATCTCTTCTCAGCACGATAACTGGGCACAGCTTCTTCCTTGGGCCGAGTTTTCATATAACAACCACACAAGTGAGTCCACCACCTCCACTCCGTTTCACATCGTGTACAGTCAACATCCCAGAGTCCCTCTTCCTGTGTCGACTTCATCTCAGGTTCCCGCTGCTGACTCTGCATATGGGGACTTCCTGCAAATCTGGCAACAGACCCGGTCCTCTATTTTGCTGGCAGTAGATCTCATGAAGCGAAAGGCAGATACTAAGAGAAGAGAGCCGCCTCAGTATCTTCCGGGGACTAAAGTCTGGCTGTCCTCTCGGAACATTCGCTTGAAGGTGCCCTCATACAGGTTCGCTCCCAGGTTCCTTGGACCATTCGAGGTCCTGCAGCAGATCAACCCTGTCGCCTACAAGCTTCAGCTGCCTCCTACCCTCAGGATTCCCAACTCCTTCCACGTCTCCCTCCTGAAGCCTGTGATCATAAACCGCTATTCCAAGACTCCCAGCCCTGCGGTTGCTCCCAGCGGCTCCTCGGACATCTTTGAGGTCAAGGAGATCTTGGACACCAAGAGAGTGAGAGGAAAGACCTTTTATTTGGTGGATTGGAGGGGGTTTGGTCCCGAAGAGAGGTCCTGGGAGCCAGAGGAGAACCTCCATGCCCCTACTCTTCTAAAGAAGTTTCTCTCTCGCTTCGGTCCCAAGAAGAGGGGGTGTAAGAGGGGGGATACAGTAATGTCCGTGGCTGCGGGCTGTCAGCTCCAGCCTCCCGCTGACAGCCGCAGCCACCAGTTGGCAAGCGCAGGCCCCAGCCTCCTCCTCAGGAGATGCCAGCACTTGCATCCACCCACCTTCGCCGGAGTCTTGAACGACCTTTGACCCGTGAGTACCCAGGGCTATAAGAGGTGTCCAGCCCCCTAGTTCGATGCCTGAGCGTTGTTAGTCTTTCTGTAAAGGATCTGCCAGGCACAGCTTCTGTGTCAACGCCCATAGGTAATCAGTCTGCACCTGCTTCTATGTCTGTGAGACTGACTCCATCTTCCACCACTCAGGATGGCAGGCTTAGGAGTGGGAAAGCCTATCACAGCCTGGCCAGACGGAGCTAGCTCCCGCCCTCTGTCTATTTATACCTGCCTTTCCTGTTCCTCCTTGCTTATGATTCTTCTCATTTGGTTTCCTGGCCCTGCTGCAGCTTCTTGAACTATTTGACCCTGCTTCATATTGACCCTGGCTTAATGACTACTCTCCTGCTCTGCGTTTGGTACCTCGCACACTCCTGGTTTGACTCGGCTTGTTCACTACTCTCCTGCTCTGCGTTTGGTACCTCGTACACTCCAGGTTTGACTCGGCTCGTTCACCTCTCTTGTTGCTCACGGTGTTGCCGTGGGCAACTGCCCCTTTTCCCTTGCTTCTGTGTACCCTTGTCTGTTTGTCTGCCATACACTTATTGAGCGTAGGGACCGTCGCCCAGTTGTACCCCGTCGCCTAGGGCGGGTCGTTGCAAGTAGGCAGGGACTGAGTGGCGGGTAGATTAGGGCTCACTTGTCTGTTTCCCTACCCCCATCATTGCACTTTCCCAGTCTGTCTCGCAATGGTCCCTTCGTGTCTCCCATTCCAGCTGTTACCCGTGCCCGGTTACCGTTCCTGTATTCCGTATTGTTCCAGTTCCTGTGCCTACCAGCGTTGGAATAGTGTCTTCTGCCATGTCAATTGTCTTCCGCCACGTCAAGTGTCTTCCGCCACGTCCAGTGTCGTCTGCCACATCCAGTGTCGTCTGCCACGTCCAATGTCGTCTGCCACGCCCAGTGTCGTCTGCCACGTCATGTGTCTTCTGCCACGTCCAGTGTCGTCTGCCACGTCCAGTGTCTTTTGCCACGTCAAGTGTCTTCTGCTTCATCGTATACTGCCCGCCACGTCTGGCGCCACCTGCCGCACCAGCCTCCATCCGTGCTGGAGCCACAGCCACCGCCCGGACTATTTCAGGTACTCAAGCATTACTGTCTGCCATTGACTTCCGTATAGACTGTGACCTGGTCAGCTGCCTCCCCGCTACGTCGGAGCGGCCTAGTGGGTCCACATACCCTGTGTCCGTGACAGCCACATAGGTAACACATTAGTGACTCTGGCGAATTTATATGCACCGAATGTGCACCAAGTTACTTGGTTATCTAACACATTGGATGAACTTCACTTATTTGCTGAAGGAATAATTGTTATGGGAGGAGATTTTAATTGCATATTAGACGAGGAGTTAGATACCACCTCCAACTCACCCTCTTTATCTCATAAGGCCATTAGGAAGATTAAACACCATTCTCACCTATTAGATACTTGGAAATGTATGGTTATGGTTCTGGATTTTGGGCTTTTTAGTAGGGGCAGAAGAATGTCCCATGTGTGGGAGCTTGGGGTGATCGGGGGCATGGTGAACTGCGAGGGGAGTCCTAAAAAAGATACCGTAGCAAGGGTATTGTCAAGTGTGGGTCCCAACTCATCCATGGTTATGTTTTGAACCATTGGAAGTATTTTGTGGTGTGTGTCCGGGGCCACGCTGTAATGTAAGGATAAATTTAAAAGAGAGGGAGGGAAGGGTGACAAATTGTTGTTTTCAATGGAGTCATTGACAAGGGGAGAATTGGGTGGGGTATCTGGGATTAAATTAAAAAGTTTTAAATGTGCATCCAAATTGTGGGATTTTAAAGGATGTTGGGGTATTTGGCCCAGATTGGTGATGGAATTTGACGTTTGTGAAACTGAATTTGTAACGGGGATTGAACTAGTGGATGCAATAGGAGCGGCATAATTTTTGTGGTTACGGTTAGGAGAGACATTCTTTGTGATATTGGTTACGTTATTGTTCTTATTTGTATTCTTTTCGCTGATAGGAGTATTGGCGAAACGTTTGGGAAAAGATCGTTTGAAGTAATTGACTGCATTGTTGTGGGGGGTACCTGGGGGTATCTTGGAGGGTTCATGTAGTGCGCACATGGTGCGCTGGGGTTTGGATGTCCAATCCCCTAATTTATTTTCTGCATAGTCAGTTCTATCTCTTCTTAGTTTTTTCAATTTCTTGGAAATTGTGTCTCTCTCAAAAAAATGGAGGCGTTCCATAGTGGTTAGTTCTAATTTTTTAAAATCTGTAAAAAATGAGAACGGTCAAGCTGTTTACTCAAATCGTCAATTTCAGCTGCTACGCTGGTGCAAAGATCAGATCTCTTACTTTGTAAGCATTTAATCAAACCAACATTACATTGTTCCAATATTCTGAACCATACTATACTAAAAATGGCATCATGCAGGAAAGGGGTGTTAATACACACTCGTAGACCCCTAGGGGCCATTTTCTCAGACAAATATATATCCAAAAAACGAGTCTATGTTCAGGAAAGCTTCCTCTTTAAGACAATCTTCTAATCGAAGAAACAGATCAGTCATAGTTTTTATCTGTTCCATGCTTGTTGCATTACTGACAACTGCGATAAGGTCTTCAGAGACATCAGTCCCGGTCATCTGTGTGATGAGGCATTCACGGGTGATCGTTCTGTCATTGATTAAATCCAGCATGATGATGGTAGTACTAGGCAGCCAGTGTCAGAGGGTCTCCAAACGTGTGTCCCGGGCGAGCAGGTCAAAACGTCCACGGTGACTCCTCCGTGAAGCGGGATCCAATCCACCCGAAATGGGTATACGTATGGCCCGAACAGGATAATAATATAAAGTAAAAAAAGGACACGGCGCCAACAGAAATCAGTTGAGGATGTAAATTAGTACGGGAAATGAATCCCCTTTGTAGTTGCAGATACTGGCAGGTATATGCAATGTAGTGTAAGCTGCAGCCGATCCCAAGCGCAAACTCCCTAAGAAGTTGCCTTACCTGGAAAATGCAAAGAAACAAAAAAGAGGGATACTGTAGGCGCTGCTTAGTTCATAATGAAGAGTAGGTTTATTGCATGAAAAGCAAGGTAAAACAGATACTACGCGTTTCAACGCCGGACTAGCGTCTTCATCAGGCAGGTACAACATATAGAGAAAAATACATGTATATATACACAGGCGGGTGATTACATTAATTGGACCAGTTCAGACTGGGCAGTAGAAAAAACCGTAGAAAGGTCAAAGGTCAGAGAATAATTTATAATTACATCAGTTTAAAAACATTGTGATAAGTATGAAGATAAATCGATCAATATGTATAACAGTAATACGCTATGGCGGGTCGTAATAGATAAATAATAAATAATAGATACGGTGTCCCGAGATTCCATTAGTTTACAGAGAGAAAACCTGATTGTTCTATAAAAACGGGGGTAATAATAATAGATAAGTAAATATGGTACAATAGTGAAACATATATGGAAAGTTCCTTACTATACATCGGAAGAAAAGAGTGAACAGATCTTGCGGGAGTCATGGAAACCGCAAACAATATGGAGGTCAGTGGGAACCAGAGAACACTGGAACGCACAGTGGACCGCAAACGTAACAAGCAAGAAGTTTGTGGATGTCATAGAGACCGCAAGCCATACGGTGGTCAGTGAGAGCCAAAAATCATTGGGACGCACACTGGAACGTGATCGCAACCAGGACTACATGAAGTGAGATGCAGAGAGGAGAGGAAAAGTAAGACCAGAGTTATAATTATATGATTAAAAAAAGGGGGGGGGGGATTCAATGTACACATCCTAGTAATTGTGTATATACAATTGTGAGTGTACAATATGGTGGATTCATGTGCATAATGTACATAAAATAGATACTTTAAAAATAGGATAACTCAATAATAAATATATACAGTTGGTTTAGAATATTCACAATATTAGAGAAACAGGAATATTCACAATAAAATTAGAATAAAAAAGTGGGGAATTAATCTAATGCAGATTCTGTAATATCGTTAAGACCATTTGGATGTAAGGTCCCCAACTTGTAAATCCAGAAGTTCTCTCTCTGTTTGAGTCTGGTGAATCTATCAGACAGTTCACACGGGATAATTTCAATGGGAATGACAGTCATAACATCAAAATTACATTTATGTTCCAGAGCGCAATGTCGGGATACGCTATGTTTGGGATAACAATTTTTCGCATTAAATCTGTGTTTGTTAACCCTATTTCTAAGGGTTTGGGTTGTGCGACCCACATATTGGAGATTGCATGTGCATTGTAACAGATAGACCACATAACTGCTACCACAATTCAGAAAACTTTTTATTGGGAAACTCTCCTTAGTTACCACGGAAGTGAAATTCGATCTCTTTGTAATGATGCTCAAGCAACACAGGCATCTAGCCTTCCCACAACGGAAAGAACCGTGGGTAATCAAAGGTGTTTTTTGGGGGTGCTGTTGGACAGTATGCAATTTGCTAGGTGCAATCAAGTTTCTCAGAGTTTTTGCCCTTCTATAGGTAATCTTGGGTTTAGCTGGAAGGAGGCTTTTGATGAATGGGTCACTAGTAAGAATATGCCAGTGCTTTTGGAGTGTGGAGCTGACCAATCTACTCCCTTTGTTGAAAGTGGTAATAAAATTACATCTAAAATCACTGGATTCTTTTGTGGTAAGGGTTGTAGGGTTTAAACAATCAAGTTGTTCAGGATCTTGCTCTGGATTCTGCACCTTTGATCAGACTAGAGGGGAAGTTTTTTTCCTTAAACCTTTTCCTCAAGAGGTTGCATTCTTTGTTGAAATCTATGTCGTTGGAACAGTTTTTAGACAGCTTAAAGGTTGTGCGATGGGATCACGGTTTGCCCCATCATACGCCAATATGTACATGGGAGTCTTTGAGGACCTATATATTTTTGGTGACCATGCTTATAAGGATAACATTGTCTTCTACAAACGTTACATTGATGACCTTCTATTCATCATAAAAGGGGATCTATCCGTGATCACCCATTTTATCAAACACCTGAACAATAACACTTTCGGAATTTCTTTTACACATGAGTGTTCTATCAGCACAATCGACTACTTGAATCTCACAATTGAGAAGAAGGGTCGTGTGCTGACTACAAAAACCCACTTCAAAGGAGTTGATGTGAATAGCTATCTAAATTTCAGGAGTGCCCACTACCCACCTTGGCTAAAGAACGTACCTTTTGGACAGTACAAAAGGATACTTAAAAACTGTTCCAATGACAAAGATTTCAACAAAGAATGCAACCTCTTGAGGAAAAGGTTTAAGGAAAAAAACTTCCCCTCTAGTCTGATCAAAGGTGCGGAATCCAGAGCAAGATCCTTGACACAACTTGATTGTTTAAACCATACAACCCAAACCCTTAAAAATAGGGTTAACAAACACAGATTTAATGTGAAAAATGGTTATCCCAAACATAGCGTATCCCGACATTGCGCTCTGGAACATAAATTCCCATTGAAATTATCCCGTGTGAACTGTCAGATAGATTCACCAGACTTAAACAGAGAGAGAACTTCTGGATTTACAAGTTGGGGACCTTACATCCAAATGGTCCTTAACGATATTACAGAATCTGCATTAGATTAATTCGCCCCTTTTACCATCGCTTGGATACGATTTTTATTACTGAACGACACATATCTGGTATAATTGCAGCGGATATTGGGACAATCACAGTATCCGATCATGCCCCAGTTTCAGCCACACTATCGATATATTCACTTCCTTGTAAAAATTGGAATTGGTCATTGAACTAAACACTTTTAGGTGACGCTACTCATGTTACGTATTTACAGGACCACCTTAAAGAATATTTTAGTTTTAATGATGTTCCGGAGACCCCAGTACCTATGGTGTGGGAGGCACATAAAGCGTACATTAGAGGAACTGATCTCAATAGGAACTAGATTGAAAAAGGCTAGATCAGCAAAAATTGATGCGCTCATTAATCAAATTTCAGCCTTGGAAACTCTAGGTAAAAAAAATCCCAGCTACAAAATGCACGACCTGAGCTATTTAGACTCAGGAATGGGCTCAAAGATCTTTTGAATGTGAAAGCGGCAAAGGTTCTACAGAAATATAAATATAAATTTTACGCACATGGAGACAAGGGTTCCAAAATAATGTCCGCATTGGTTAAGAAACAATAGGGAAAAAACTTTTGTTTCTACTTTAAAAACGAGGACAGGTGATGTAATCTCGGATACTTCTGATATTGCGTTAGAATTCCATGATTTTTATACATCTTTATATAACATTGAGTCCGCTTCCACTCAGTTGACCATGTCGAGTAAGTACGCTCTCACGTCGGAGTTCTTAGATTCAATTACATTACCACACCTAACCACTGAGGAACAAGAGTCCCTTGTAGCTCCATTTACAGCTGAGGAGCTGTCTAGTTTTGTCCACTATTCCGGGGGGTAAGAACCCAGGTCCAGATGGACTTCCTATTGTGAAGGATCTGCCAGGCACAACTTCTGTGGATACGCCCATAGGTAATCAGTCTGCACCTGAGTCTATGTCTCTGAGACTGACTCCAGCTTCCACCACTCAGGATGGCAGGCTTAGGAGAGGGAGAGCCTATCGCAGCCTGGCCAGACGGAGCTAGCTCCCGCCCTCTGTCTATTTATACCTGCCTTTCCTGTTCCTCCTTGGCTTGTGATTATGTAATGAACGGGGTAGGGAAACGGACAAGTGAGCCCTAATCTACCCGCCACTCTGTCCCTGCCTACTTGCAACGAACCGCCCTAGGCGACGGGGTACAACTGGGTGGCGGTCCCTACGCTCAGTAAGTGCAAGAGACAAACAGACAAGGGAACACAAAGCAAAGGGAAATGAGGCAGTTGCCCACGGCAACACCGTGAGCAACTAGAGTGGTGAACGAGCCGAGTCAAACCAGGAGTGCACGAGGTACCAAACGCAGAGCAGGAGAGTAGTCAGAAAGCCAGGGTCAGTATGGAGCAGGATCAAATAGTCAGAAGCTGTAGCTGGGCCAGGAAACCACACGAGAAGAATCACAAGCAAAGGAGGAACAGGAAAGGCAGGTATAAATAGACAGAGGGCGGGAGCTAGCTCCGTCTGGCCAGGCTGCGATAGGCTCTCCCACTCCTAAGCTTGCCATCCTGAGTGGTGGAAGCTGGAGTCAGTCTCAGAGACATAGACTAATGTGCAGACTGATTACCTATGGGCGTATCCACAGAAGTTGTGCCTGGCAGATCCTTTACACCTATCACCTACTATAAGACTTTTTTGTCTATTTTGCTGCCGTATTTTACATCTTTGTGCAAGTCTCTCCTGCAAGGGGGCTGCTTGCCGAGACAAATGTTAGAAGCCTACATTACGGTTCTACATAAAGAAGGGAAGG
Source organism: Rhinoderma darwinii (assembly GCF_050947455.1). Classification (NCBI taxonomy): domain Eukaryota; kingdom Metazoa; phylum Chordata; class Amphibia; order Anura; family Rhinodermatidae; genus Rhinoderma; species Rhinoderma darwinii. The sequence goes on from NC_134689.1 coordinate 58,603,372, forward strand.
ATCCTATGAACTATAAGCCACTCTTGCAATGATTATCCACGCAGATGTCTCAACTTAAGATACCTTATGTTTCTTGGTTGGGGAGAAAGAACTTAGTCAAAACCTATATTTTGCCACAGATATTATATATCCTTTCCACGGTTCCTATAAGATTGCCAATAGCCTTTTTCAAGCACATAATCTCCCAGTTAGCACGGTTTATATGGAATAATAAACGTGCTAGAATATCTTTCTCGCAGTTGAAACAACACAAATTGCAAGGGGGGGGGGGGGTGCTTTTCCAGATGTGTCATCTTATTATGTAGCAAATCACTTAATTTGTTGGTTTACATTGGTTCGTACTCAAGATAGAGCACCACATCTACAGATAGAAAGACATATGCTTGGAGAAGGTGGTCTTCTATACTTATGGTCAGATGTACCTCTGCGTCACCAGGTTTATAGCTTGACACTCTTAGGCATGGTTGCGGTATATCGGAAGCATATCTCCCTCACAGAGATACATGGGGGTCCATCTCCACTCATGCCCATGAGTTTATTGCCGGCTTATGTTCAAAACAAACCTATACCATTCATTTTGCCTTGGACTAATCTTCAGACCGTATTTATCTCACCACATCGTAAAGATAAAACTCATTTACCTACATTGTCCGCGATATTACAAGAAACATCTTCACAAACTGCTAGGTTCTTACATGTAATGTCCTTTAAATACTGGTGTGAAAGATTTATTTTGCTCGACAGGTAGCTCCAATAAGGGATGCCAGTTGGCTTGAAAATTTCTTAATACTCTCAAAGGTCCCTAAAGGTTTATTTTCTAAAATGTATAAACAGTTGCTGATACAATCCGCTCCGCCTGCGCTCTGTTATTTAGCCACTGGGAAAGGGAATTGGGAGTGCAATTTACGCCATCAGAAATTATTCAAATTTTTTCAAGCTCACATGGTTTTTCCAGATGTATAAAGATACAAGAGAATTCATTCAAAACATTGTCCAGATGGTACATGATTGAAAATCTTTAATCTCAGAATGCAAGAATGCATCATATATTTTTGGTAATAAATCTGAAAAAAAAATGAAAATGATGGAATATTAAAAACATATTCAATTATCTGCCTGAATGTCTGAAATGGCACAACTTGAAAGACTGTTCAAAAACATGGCTCTGTGTGAAAATTTTTAAAACAGTCATTGAGGCACAGGCCCTGCAATGAAGGGGAGTCTGGGCAATAATAATGTGTATCACACCTCATTCCTCTTTTAGAACATACCCGACATCTTCACTGGGGGTACTTTCTAGACTCTGTTGAGGGGATTACAGCAATGAAATGTCGCTCTGTGAGCCTTCTGATATCTTCGGATTCCAATGGATAAGATTGCTGAAAATTTGTGAAAAGGAGATCCTCAATTACCTTTCCCTGGTAATGTACCTGAATGCCTTGATTTGTTTAATATAAAATAAAGGAGTTACACGTGGCCACTTGAAACAGATATATCGCTAATTTCTCGTACCAAGTATAGGATTTTCTTGATACCTTGTATGGATGCAAAACCTGGTCTGATATGTCCACTCCCCCATGTACTTATTGTAGTCAATCATTAACACAGGCATTTGTTTTGGGGTAACAGAACCTCGTTTTACAACAGCTGTTGTCGCATCTGTGTGGATTGAATTTAGAATAAAAATATCTCTTTTCTCCTTGTACTTAACCCAGAGGCGTAGCTAGCTTCTCCAGCACCCGGGGCAAAGATTCAGATTGGCGCCCCCCAACTTATTTCCCGACATCACCTTCCCCCTCGCCATGTTTGCTTTCTCTACCAATCAATGAGGTGTCATTTTTTTTCACCATTTTTTTAATGTAACTCGAGTATAAAAGCATTTCTACATTTTACAAGCAATATAGTTCTATAATGTAATTAACATAAAAATAAATTAAAAGAAAATATATTAAAGAGGCCACACACAGCCCCCTGTAGATAGTGCCACACACAGCCCCTCTCTTGTTGATAGCGCACACACAGCCCCCCTAGTAGATAGCGGCACACTCCCCCCCCCTTGTAGATAGTGCCACACACAGCCCGCTTCCCCCCTAGTAGATAGCGGCACACTCCCCCCCTTGTAGATAGTGCCACACACAGCCCGCTGCCCCTTTTTAAATAGCGCCTCACTCCCCCCCCCTTTTAAATAGTGCCACATCCCCCCCTTTTAAATAGCGCCACACCCCCCCCTTGTACTTAGCGTCACACTGTGAACAGACCGGTACCACTCTCCGCTCTGCCTGGTGTGACTTACCGGAGGAGCCGAGGAGGTCATGCGGCGCAGGCAGTGGCGGAGTTCCTTCTGACTAGGGTTGGTGACAGCCAGGGCCGGCCTTAGCTTGGATGGTGCCCTGTGTGGGACTCTCTATTGCCGCCTCCTACACAAACCAAAAATTAACCACATATATGGACGCGCTGGAACATATATACTGTACATACATAAAGACAGTTATTTAGACATACAGGCAAATATACATACACACATTCTGGAATATATACATACAGGTAAAATTCCATCTAACATGTGTGCAAACCTCATCATCAACTACAAAAAACGTCTGACTGCTGTGCTTGCCAACAAGGGTTTTGCCACCAAGTATTAAGTCTTGTTTGCCAAAGGGATCAAATACTTATTTCTCTGTGCACAATGCAAAAAAATATATATAATTTTGACTGTGATTTTATTTTTTTTTATTTTATATAATCTATCTCTCACTGGTAAAATTAACCTAGCCTAAAAATTCTAGACTGTTCATATCTTTGACAGTGGGCAAACTTACAAAATCAGCAAGGGATCAAATACTTATTTCCTTCACTGTATACGCACACAGGCACATATGTACACAGCACAGATAATGTAGTAGATGCTACCTGCAGTCCTATGTAACACCACAGATAACACCGTGATTACTCTTTGAGTACAGATAATGTAGTAGATGTTACCTGCAGTCCTATGTAACACCACAGATAACACAGTGGTAACTCTCTAAGTACAGATAATGTAGTAGTGTTGCCTGCAGTCCTATGTTAGACCACAGATAATGTAGATGTTACCTGCAGTCCTATGTAACACCACAGATAACACAGTGATATTGTTCTGAGTACAGATAATGTAGTTATGTCACCTGAAGTCCTATGTTACGCCACAGATAACACAGTGATAACTCTCAGAGTACAGATAATGTAGTAGATGTTACCTGCAGTCCTATGTAACACCACAGATAACACAGTGATAACTCTCTGATTACAGATAACGTAGTAGATGTTGCCTGCAGTCCTATGTAACACCACAGGTAACACACAGTAATAATTCTCTGAGTACAGATAATGTAGTAGTGTTACCTGCAGTCCTATGTGACATCACAGATAACACTGTGATAATTCTCTGAGTACAGATAATGTATTAAATTTTACTTGCTGTCCTATATAACACAACAGATAACACAGTGATAACTCTCTGAGTACAGATAATGTAGTAGATGTAAGAGACAAACACATGCAGAGACACACACATACACACACACACACACACACACACACACACTGTAACATATAAACATAGAAAGACAGAGACACACACTGTATACACTCTACACACATATACACACAGACATTCACCATGTCTCCTTGCTGACAGGTCAGGACGGGCTGTGGGCGGAGCTTCCTCCTCTGCTTCTCGGCTGTTATTTACTCTGTGTGTGTGTAACAGCAGAGCACAGAGTAGAGACAGAGCTGGAAGGGTGCAGCACGGGAGTGGACCTGTCCCCTGACCTGAGTCATCTGACCTCATGTCACTGACGTGAGGTCAGGTGACAGGTAAGGTGACTGGACTGGTCCACTCCCTGGCCGTCACAGACCCCAGTCAGAACGCTGTTGCGTAATTTCTTGGCTCTTCCTAAAGCTGCTGCAGGTGTCCGACATACGGGGTGCCTATCAGCAGCGATCAGCTGCTCTTTGGTGCCCCCCCTTCCCTACTACCTTGTTGCGCTCGGGGCACATGCCCCGCCTGCCCCCCCCCTAGCTGTGCCCCTGCTTAACCCCTTAATGACACAGAGCCCATTTTTCAAATCTGACTTGTCACTTTTGGTAATAACTCTGGAATGCCTATACCTATCCAAGCGATTCTGAGATTGTTTTCTCATGACACATTGGAATTTATGTTACTGGTCAAATTTGGTCGATATATTCAGTGTTTATTTGTGAAAAACACCAAAATTTCCTACAGTGAAGGAAATCAGTATTTGATCCCTTGCTGATTTTGTAAGTTTGCCCAAATCCTGAGTGACAACCTCCTTCCCTCCTCCAGGACATTAATAATGGCTCGTGGCTGGGCTAGCCAGTCTCCAGACCTTAATCCCATTGAAAACTTATGGAGGGAGCTGAAGATCTGAGTTGCCAAGCGACAGCCTCGAAATCTTAATGATTTACAGATGATCTGCAAAGAGGAGTGGGCCAAAATTCCATCTAACATGTGTGCAAACCTCATCATCAACTACAAAAAACGTCTGACTGCTGTGCTTGCCAACAAGGGTTTTGCCACCAAGTATTAAGTCTTGTTTGCCAAAGGGATCAAATACTTATTTCTCTGTGCACAATGCAAATAAATATATATAATTTTGACTATGTGATTTTCTTTTTTTTTTTTTATATATAATCTAGCTCTCACTGGTAAAATTAACCTAGCCTAAAAATTCTAGACTGTTCATGTCTTTGACAGTGGGCAAACGTACAAAATCAGCAAGGGATCAAATACTTACTTCCTTCACTGTATATGTTGGCATCATTTTTTGAACATTCTTTTATTTTTCTAGGACGCTACACGGCTTAGAAAATAAGCAGCAATTTCTCATATTTTGAAGAAAATTTAAAAATCCTTTTTTTATAGGTACCAGTTCAGTTCTGAAGTGGCTTTGAGGGGCCTGTATATTAAAAACCCCCATAAAACACCCCATTTTAAAAACTAGACCGTCAAAGTATTCAAAACAGCATTTTGAAAGTTTCTTAACCCTTTAGGCTTTCACAGGAAATTAAAGCAATGTAGATGTAAGCTCTTATGCACACGATAGGGTTTCCCGGCCGTGTGACGGCTATTCAAAAAACGGCCATTACACGGCTGCAGTAGGAACAATAGACCCCTAATGAGGCTATTCACACGACCGATTTTTTGACGGCCCGGGAAACCCAGCCATCAAAAAATGGGTCATGCCCTATTTTCGGCCATTCTCCTGGCCGCCCGGCTCCCATAGAAGTCTATGGGGCCGGGTAAAACACGTCCATCCCTTGAATGTGTCCCGAGTGATGGCCGTGTCTTCCGTCGCTCACTCTCTCCTTCTCCTCCTCACATTGTGAAGTGCATGTGGGGAGTAGGATGGTATTTTTTTTGCTCCCTGCAGGAGCGGAATCCCCAATCCCGGGCCACAGCTTCGGCAACGCTGTGGCCGGGGATTGGGGATTCTGCTCCAGCAGAAGTCCCTGACTTCACTGTGTCCATATGTGGACACAGTGAAGTCAGCGACTTCTGAAGCGGAATCCCCGGCGATGTGGCCGGAGATTCCGCTCTAGGAGAAGTCTCTGGCTTCACTGTCCATATATGGACACAGTGACGTCAGCGACTTCTGAAGCTGAATTCCCGGCGATGTGGAACGGTGGCGCTATCTACAGACAGGTAGGGGGTGCTGTGTAAAACTACCTGCAGGGGGCTGTGTGGCATTACCTATGGGGGGCTGTGTGGCATTACCTACAAAGGGCTGTGTGGCATTACCTACAGGGGGCTGTGTGCCACTACCTACAGGGGGCTGTGTGCCACTACATACAGGCAGTTGTGTGGCACTACCTACAGGGGGCTGTGTGGCACAACCTACAGGGGGCTGTGTGGCATCACCTACAGGGGGTGGTGTGGCATTACCTACAGGGAGCTGTGTGGCACTACCTGCAGGGTGCTGTGTGTCACTACCTACAGGGGGCTGTGTGCCACTACCTACAGGGGGTTGTGTGGCACTACCTACAGGGGGCTGTGTGGAACAACCTACAGGGGCTGTGTGGCATTACAGGGGGCTGTGTGGCATTACAGGGGGCTGTGTGTCATTACCTACTGGGAGCTGTGTGGCACTACCTACATGGGGATGTGTGGCACTACCTACAGGGGGGGCTGTGGCATTATCTACAGAGGGAAGTGTGTGGCAAAAATTTACAAATGAAATTCATCTGATTTTAAAACGGACAGGGAAAAAAACAGATGCAAAACGGGTTAAAATCGGCCGTAAAAAACGGCAACACGGCCTGGAACGGATGCAAAACTAATGTATACCGGCCGGGAAAAACGCCCCAAAATGCCGATTTTATCGGCCGACACTCGAACGCTGTCGTGTGAATAAGGCCTACATTTTTTTGCAGAAAATCCTTTTTATTCCATTTTTTTTCTGTAAAACAGAAGGTTTTACCAGAGAAACGCAACTCAATATTTATTGCCCAGATTCTGCAGTTTATAGAAATATCCCACATCTGGCCCTAGTGTGGTAATGGACTGAGGCACAGGATGCAGAATTAAAGGAGCAACTAGTGAATTATATTTTAGGCACCATGTCAGGTTTGAAGAGGTCTTGTGATGCCAAAACAGTAGAAACCCCCCAAAAGTGGCCACATTTTTCAAACCACCCCTCAAGGAATTTTATCGAGGGGTATAGTGGGCATTTAGAACACAGTTTTTTTTGCTGTATTTTGTGGTATTAGGCTGTGAAATTGAAATCACATATTTTTCAGATAAAATGTAGACATTTTTAATTTTTACAAGGAAAAAAAAGATAAAAAACACCCTAAAATTTGAAAAGCAATTTCTCCCGTTTACGGCAATTCCCTATATGTGGTCATACACTGTAGGTTGGATAAACGGCAGGGTTCAGAAAGGCAGGAGCGCTATTTGGCATGTAGATTTTGCTGGATTGGTTTGTGGGCACCATGTCACATTTGCAGAGCTTCTGAGGTACCAGTACACGGGGAACCCCTTAAAAGTGGAAACTAGACCCCTTGAGAAATTCATTGTAGTTTTCATGGGGTGCATGCAACTTTTTGATCTGTTTTTATTCTATTTTTTAAGATGCGTGGTGACTAAAAAGCAGCAATTCTACTATTATTTTTCATTCCTTTTTTACAGCGTTCACCGCACGCTATAAGTGACATATTCACTATATTTTGCATGGCGATACGATTATGGCGGTAACATATGTATATAGATTTTTATATTTATGCCATTTGCACAATAGAATACTTTTAAAAAAAAATCATTTACTTTTTGTGTTACCATATTCTAAGAGCCATAACCGGTTTAAATTTTCCATCAAGAAAGCTGTGTGAGGGCTTGTTTTTTGCCTAACAAACTTTTTGATCTACTTTTATTCTATATTTTGGGAGGTGAAGTGACCAAAAAATTGTGGTTCACCGTGCAGGATAAATAACAAAATACTTTTGTACTACAGGCCGTTACGGACACGGCAATACCAATTATGTATAGTTCATTTATTTTGCCTATTTCTTTTTAATAATAAAGGACTGGGAAAAAGTTTTTATTTTATTACTTTAAAACATTTATTTATTTATTTTTTATACAACTTTTTTTTCCCTTTTTTTGTTTGTTCCACTAGTGCAGTGTATTAGAGCTGTCAGCTACTCACTGACAGCAAGCATAGTGGATTTGTCAGGACCTACTAGGCTTCCGTTGATGGCATAGCTGGAGGCCATTGTTAGGCAACCATCAGCGTCCACGATCATCTCTGGAAGTCAATGGTGTTTTAACCCATAAGAAGCCACAATTGCTATTGAACGAGGCTTCTAAGGGCTAAATATATGAATTATTATAAATTGATATTATATGAATTGTGTGGGGATAATTAACCCCTTCCCGGGATTGGGCGTGACTGTACGTCCAGAAACCAAGTGAGTTCCCGCACACGGGCGTACAGTCACGCCCTGCAGATAAAGCGAGCACAGGAGCTGTGCGCGCTTTATCTTCAGCGGCTGTCAGCTGTTATACAAAGCTGACATGCCGCTGCAATGGCTGCGATGGCTGTTACCGCTGTTATGGAATAAATATATGTATAATGTATCTGGGACCTCAATGAGTGCAATGCTGAAGAGAAGAACATGTATTAGAATATATGTTGGGTATGTGATGGTATAGAACAACCTATAATCAATGATATAAGTGTAATGTATGTACTACTTCAAGGTAGAAGGATAAACGAGTCTATATTTTGGGTATTATTGAAAGGTTATGGAATGTAATAATCTGCAGATGTTCTGCAGAAACTGGAAATTGCGAATTCATTATGTTATGAGGGTACTACCAGGAACTAGGGGGTTTGTTTGCAGGATGGTTTGTTTCTGGGCGTACAGCCAAGATAGATATGGGTAGAACACCGGATTAAAAACTAGATGTAAGGAATAAGAATAATGTACGTAGAGATAAGAATAATGAGGAAAGAAACCACAAGAATGTATACGTGTCTGCACGTAATTATATGATATTTTTACTATATAAACTCTGTGTCTCTGCAAATAAAGTCAGAAGTATTTTTGCCTTGAGAAACGTCTCAGTGTGTCTTTGCTTCTCCGAGCTCGCACCCCCCCCCCACCTGATTTGAACCTGCATGGAGATCAAGGCGTAACGTGACCTCATTGCGATCACAGAAATTGGCGCCCGAAACAGGGACTTGACCAGAAGGACGGCACCCCACCTAGGGGATCTCCCGGGACTAGAGTGGCGACTCTCCAGACTAAGGAACGGGCAGACCACAGCTGCAGCAAGGTAAGAAGACTTAATTCTTACAAACTCTGCTCTGCACCTTCCTGTCTGGTAGGTCACCTTCCCGGTAGTACTCCTGAGGAATAGAGGGGCCACATGAGGGTATTTTTAGTGTAAAAATCTGGTCAAGTCTATATGTAATCCTACCCTCAGGATAAAGTGCCTGATCTCCATGACAGTATTTGTATGAATGTTGTAGAAACCCAGTTTTGTGTCACAAATGCATTTTAGAATAAGGAAATTGTTTTTGGAAAAAACTTCCGATAATCCGGCAAATTACCAAAAACATGTGTACATGCTTCAGGTGACTACGGGGATTATGATAGGCTAAATTTTAGCCCGAAAATCGAAAATTTTGTGCAATCTGATAATCCGGCAAAATACCGAAAATGTGTGTACAGCATTGAGGTACTTGCAGAGATTATCATGCACTGATTTTCAGCTCAAAATTCCAGAATTTTCTGCAATCTGATAATCCGGCATGTCAAATGAATAGCTTGATTTTACGTTTGCCTTATTATTTGGATCAGGAATATTTGTCATATTACTGTTATGGTGTGGAGGATATCTCCTTGAGTGGTGTTTAAAGTGAATAAGAAGAAAGTAAGCTAGTTATAAAAGGAATTTAATTCTCTGGCCAGAGTAGAAGGTTTAAAAGGGTTTTGAGGGGATAAGTAACTGTATAAAATAGGTGAGAAAGGTAGTGTGGGACTTTCCCTAACAGCCAATAGCCATAGTGTTTGTTAGTGAAGATAAAAACTGAGAGAGAAGGGTATGAGTCCCCTCCATCATAGCAGGGCTATGGGAAACAGTCACGGCAAACGAGAGTTTGAGGTATGGCATATGGGTGAGCAAGCACCTGTTAAAAGGGTGTAAGCTTACTAGGGGATCGTAAATCCAGAAATTCACCTATCAGGAAAACTACCCCCTACATAACTTAGGGTCTGCCTATAGGCGACCACTTATAACTAGACAATGGGGAACTGGTGTCCCTATTAAGTACGGAAATTAGAAACTGTCTAAAACAGATGAGAATGGAATTCGTCTGTCAGCTAAAATCTGTAACAAGAGTAAGTACGGAAGCTAGAAACTGTCTAAAATAGATGAGAATGGAATTCATCTATCAGTAGCTAAAATCTGTAACAGGAGTAAGTACGGAAACTAGAAACTGTATAAAACAGATGAGAATGGAATTCATCTGTCAGTAGCTAGAATCTGTAACAAGAGTATGAGATGAGCACCCCAAAGGACAAACCGCCAAACAGGTAGTAGCAGAAAGAGAAGGTAAAAAGGCAACGCAGGGAACAAAAAAAGAAATAAATAAATAAAAAAAATAAAAAAAAAATTAATGAAAGCATGTGGTCTAGAATCCCATGGACGGTTAGACGCAGAAAAATGGAATGAATGTTGTGACACAAAACGTGGATGGTTGAAAGATAAAAAGTTACAGGGGAAAGCAGAAGCATGGAGAAAAGTGTCAGAAGAAGTAGTACGAGGAGGTTGTCAGAGGAAATTCATATTTTATAAAGTAAAGTTTAAAGCAAAGGAAGTGATAGAAGTAGTAGTTGTTTTAATGTTGCAAATGACCTTATAGTAAATTCCCATATGGTATAATTTAGAATCAACTAGTGTGACAAGAGAAGGGGGAGGTGGAGAACAGCTGCTAGTGAGATAAGAAATGTAATCTTGTTCTTGAAATGAATGGACACAACATTAAATGCTGATATAGATATTTTGTATGACTTTGTGTCATTTTGTAGATTGAATCAGGAAAAGTGATAAATGTAATAATGTATAAGCAGTCCTTCACAGCCAAACCACCAGACACCTCTGTCTTATATTATGAGACCCTTGATCCTGGCATACATTCTGCACAGAGTGCAGAGTTGCTTGCCCTGATCAAGGCATGTAAACTGGCAGAGGGAAAAAGAGGAGGGCGGCTCCAAGCCGCAGATTGGGCAAAAGGTATTCTGGAGAACAAAGGGAAGTTGGAAGGTAGAAAGTTGATGGAAAGTGCTTTAGAGGGATTTGCAGAAGAGGAAGTTAGGAATAAGGAATGTATTGTATGTATTAGAAAACAGGACCAGCCGACGCCCGGTAATGGCGTCCGTACCTCATGTTGAGTGTGTCCTCATTGTTGGTGGGAAACCCCCTGCGCACTGTTTCCAAGGGGAGAGGCTGCCCCCCCCTGCCCCTGATGTGGCCACGCCCGGCCCAACCAAATCAGTATGAAATAATCACCTTGTTAATTTTGTCATTTGTAGTGTCTTTTCTATTTACAGAAGTTCCAGTTTTAGTTCACTGATGAAACAACACGTCATCATAATATAGAGATGGTGGCCGTCAGATTGTACTGTTAAACATTAACGTAGATAATTCCTGTACAATGGTGTGATGAATGATTGCAGATACGTATGTTGTTTTGCCGGCATTGAAAGTGTTAAGATTGTGAGAAGTTGTGAGAAATGAGTTTGTGACCCCCCTCCCTCCCCCCTGAAGTGTGCTGTGTTTGGGAGGAGGAGGAGGGGGGCTGACTGGGTGCAGTCTGCAGGGCTGATGAGACAAAGGGATCTCAATATGCACTGCTGAGATATATATATATATGTCAGTAATGTCTACAAACCGAAATAAATTTCTTCTCTTTTGCGCAAGCGCTGTTGTTTATAAAAGTTACGATATTTATGTGTTATGATGTGATCAGATTTCATGTGTTTTGATAATTCAGATGTATTAAACTACAGATACTGTGAGACACGGGGGTTTTGAAAATGTATGTACCCCCACCGTTATACTGTTTATTGGTTTGCAGTAATTAATGTTATCAGAGATAATATTTTCTGTTTTATTGAATAACTAACTACAATTGTTCTATTTTTGATTTCACACATGAGTTATGTCATTGTAAAGATCAAATGTTTGTCAGGAAAAAGTCATTTTTGTTTCAGGCTGTTGTACATTACAGGGGGTTAAATTAGTGTTATGTTGAGATGTAGTTTTGAACTCTGCTACATTACTCTCGCAGAGTCCACAAAGGGGGGAAGGGTGAAGGAACTGATCAGGTACAATTTTGGTTTATGTGTAAGAGACCATCCCCCTCCAGCAAAGTTACACAGGAGGCGATGTGACGTCACTCACACGAGTTTTTTATGGATTTAGATGAGGGAGAAGGCAAAACAAAACTTGTCTGGACATTGTTAATTTGATGTAAAGTTTTGGGAATGTTTTATTTTTATTTGTTTTTGTATTAATCAAGTATTTGCAGAACCTGATAAAAGTGAGATTCTCAAAGTATTCTGGATTATCAGCTGAATGAGGAGGAGTTGTGTTTGGTAGCGGCTTGTGACACCAATCCATGGAGTACCTCTACGCAAGCATATACTTTGTACTGTACTGAACAAAATGGACATGCCACTGCAGTTCTCACACAAAGTCATGGACCACAGCAGCGCCCGGTAGCATATTATTCAGCTAGACTAGACCCTGTGGCCCGAGGTTCCCCATCATGTGTGAGAGCTATCATTGCTGTAAATTCAATGTTAAACAAGGCCTCAGATTTGGTCCTGGCATTTCCACCACATGATATTACTGCTATTCTAACTCAAGTACAACCTAAGCATTTGTCCACTGCAAGACATTTGAGATTAACCTGTGCTCTTCTTCTTCCTGAGCAGGTTACTTTACACCGCTGTACTACATTGAACCCAGCTACCTTACTGCCTTTGGAGCAAGGGGGAGAAGACGTAGGTAAAGTATGGTCACAATTTTTGCCTGAAACTGATGAACATGATTGTATGGCCCTTATGGCCCAGGAAACAGTGGGCTTTGCACATATGAAAGATACCCCACTCCAAAACCCAGACCTAAGACTCTTTGTGGATGGTTCAAGGTATTGTGTAGAAGGATCTTTTCTTACAGGATATGCAGTAACCACCGAAGATGTAGTCCTAGAAGCAGCCTCCTTACCAGCGTCCCGCTCAGCACAAGAAGCGGAGCTTAAGGCCTTGGCAGCAGCATGCCAACATGCAGAAGGAAAGACAGCAAATATATACACTGACACTCGATATGCTTTTGGGATTGCACACGATTATGGCCCCATATGGAGGGCAAGACAATTTTTGACCTCTGCAGGTACACCTGTAAAGAATGCAGACTTTGTAAAATACTTGATGGAGACCCTGATGTTACCCACAGAAGTAGCAGTAGTAAACATTAAAAGCTCACACCAAGGTGAGTTCACCAGAGACAAAAGGAAATGCTTTGGCAGACCAAGCCGCAAAAGCAAGCAGCACAGAAGCTACCCGTGTTAGCAGCCGTATGTCAGATAAAAGATCCAGAGGAAACAAGACCAGCTGTAAGCCCGGAACTACTGCAAAAACTTCAAGGACAAGCAACAAAAGAAGAAAAAGACAAGTGGACGGCCCAAGGAGCAACGCTACGAAAAGATGGCCTCTGGCAGTGCCAGAATAAACTGTGCCTGCCTAAGACAATGTTCCCAATGATGGCCCAGATAACACATGGAGAGACACACCAGTCAAAAACGGCAATGATGGACTTGGTAAACAAGGTGTGGTATGCTCCAGGGTTTAGTGTGATGGCCAGCAGTTTTACACAAGGATGCATGATCTGTGCAACACATAATATTGGAAGAACTGTAAAAGTACCACAGAAGCACACACCCCAAAGCCAATTTACCCATTCCAGAGACTACAGATAGACTATATTCAATTACCAAAAGTCGGTACCTATGAGTATGTGCTTGTTTGTATTGATCTCTTTTCAGGATGGCCAGAAGCTTTTCCAGTAACCAAAGCTACAGCCGTAGCCACAGCAAAGAAACTGATCAACGAGGTGGTGTGCAGATATGGAGTTCCAGAGGTGATCGAGAGCGACAGAGGAACTCATTTTACGGGTGAAATCATGAACCATGTGTTGTCAGCTCTAGGCATAAGTCAAGCCCTACATACACCATACCATCCACAAAGTAGTGGGAAGGTTGAGAGACTAAATGGGACTCTCAAATTGAAAATCCAAAAAGCAATGGTAGAAACCGGGAAACCATGGACCGAGTGTCTACCATTAGCCTTGTTCTCAGTAAGATACACGCCCACAAAAAGAACAGGTCTCAGCCCATATGAGATCTTATTTGGGTCGGCTCCCAGATTAGGATGTTATTTTCCACAGGTGCTCCAAATGCAGTATGGTAGACTAACAGATTATGTATCAACCCTGAACAAACAATTGACCAAGGTGCATGCACAAGTTTTTGCTTCCATTCCAGGTCCCGATTCAGTTGAAGGGACGCATAAGCTAGAACCAGGAGATTGGGTCGTTGTCAAAAGACACGTGAGGAAGAGCCTTGAGCCACGATTTGATGGTCCTTTTCAAGTCCTACTCGTTACAAGCACCTCAGTGAAGCTCGAAGGAAAGACAAGTTGGATTCACGCCAGTCATTGTAAAAAGGTTCTTCAGCCAGAAGAATGAAGATCTTTGCGGTTGTTGCGGCGGTTGTTGCGTGTGCTCTTATACAAAAAGGCAGAACTGCTACTCCTGTACACGTAATCAGTACAGAATCACTGGAACAGTTCAGGACAGGGTGGGCGAATGCCACAGTGGATAGAAAGCAGGGTAACTACACCTGTAAGGCCAATGCCCCGTGTTATACTACAAATGTGACTACAACCGAAGGGACTTGGAAAAAAGGACCACATGGAGGGACTGTGTACCTTCACATAGACAAAACAGCCAACATTAGCATACAAGAAGAGACGCCGGGGCTGTTGTTTTGTTGTTATGAACCAGATTTACAGTATCTACAGAAATATACAACCAGTAAAAATAGAAACGAAATGATAAATAAGATTTATGAAAGATGCAACAAGGAGAGGCTCAACTCTACGATTGTAATAAAAGAAACTGATGGGATGATATTATGTATGAATAATAGCCAAATAAGAAATAGAATATATTTTGTATTCTTGATAACAATTTTAAGAGATAGTTTTAAGCCACATATAACAGTACAAAGTCTGGAAAGAATCCCACACACTTGTAAGAGCGCTGTAACCCAACAGCAGAAAAAGAATGTACACTTCAATATTTCCTTCCCTGAATCCCCCAGCTGTCATAGACAAAAAAGAGAATGGTATGACCCGCTATTAGGAGGGGTAGGAACGGGATTAGGAGTATTGAATGGTATACAGTTAGAAACAGTTATGAACAAATTAAACTCAGTGGGAGACGACACATGTACTGCATTAAGGAGAGGTGCCTCATGGTTACCTACTACCTTTGACTTACAGCAAAAAGGGTTAGCTATAGATGAACTGTTTCTAAATGTTTTTAATGAAAGTATGCTAACCGAATATAGAACATTACAGAATGTATCAACTTTTGTAAATTGGACAGTATGTACGCTTAAAACAATGTGGCAACAAGAACAGATGAATAATTTTAAGAATAAATTGTTTAGTAGTCATGTTAGGCAATGGACAGACATTCTGCCCATAGGAAAGAGAAATGATACGTGGTTATTGTTCCAGCCTGAGTATACTGAGTGTACACCTAAATGGTGTGCAGGAAGACTAATAGCATTTAATGTGAAAAATCCTACTCTATTATGCAAATTTATTGTTATGCCAATGGTAATGATTGATCCGGTGACATTATTAGGACAATATTGTATCCTGGAAATGAAAGGAACACACATAGATTCTCAAAATAAGACGAGGAATATAGATTTGTGCCAGTTAACAGAGCAAGGATATGTATGTAATCAACAGTCAGGGATATATGAACCCTGTCTAATGCAGTACCAGGATAATGTATGCGCACTCACTATAATCCCAGAAGCTAACCTACAGGTTTATATTGAAGTAGGTCCACAGCATGTATGTTTAATAACTAACAACAAGCAGACCCTTAGCCAGTTTAAACTCACAGGACCATTTTCAGGATGTCTATACAATGTGACGCATTTGACTTGGGGGAACCAAACTATAGTGTTCCTGCCTACTTTAGAAGAAATAATGTCCACTGTATGGGTACCTGAACCTTTGCCCTATGGAAATTTTAGTTTGCCACTGGAAGAGTTAAAACAAGTGTTACAAAAGTCTAGAGACGTAAAGAAATTGATAGCAGCCCATAATGTAACTCTAAGTAAAGTGAAAGTATTGGCTACAATAGCAGCTAAGGAAGTGATACATTTGTCATCAGCCATTAAAGATGCTAGTGCCCATCACTGGTATGACATATTTACAGGATTCTCACCTACAGCTACTAAGATATTGCATGTGTTATTCCAACCATTGATATGTTTTATAATATTATTTGTATTGCTTACATGTTTTAATTGTTATGTATTTTGCAAGATAAGGGAAGTATTCAATCAGAGGCCTATACATTATGATCAAAGAGTGTTGTGAGATTACCCCACCTACATACCTGTGTGAATCAAGTGAAGAAATGGATCGAAGCCTTGCTATCAGGAGATAGAAGTAGCATTGGAATTTAGGTGTTGGTAAAATCACAAAAGGAGGGATTGTTATGGAATAAATATATGTATAATGTATCTGGGACCTCAATGAGTGCAATGCTGAAGAGAAGAACATGTATTAGAATATATGTTGGGTATGTGATGGTATAGAACAACCTATAATCAATGATATAAGTGTAATGTATGTACTACTTCAAGGTAGAAGGATAAACGAGTCTATATTTTGGGTATTATTGAAAGGTTATGGAATGTAATAATCTGCAGATGTTCTGCAGAAACTGGAAATTGCGAATTCATTATGTTATGAGGGTACTACCAGGAACTAGGGGGTTTGTTTGCAGGATGGTTTGTTTCTGGGCGTACAGCCAAGATAGATATGGGTAGAACACCGGATTAAAAACTAGATGTAAGGAATAAGAATAATGTACGTAGAGATAAGAATAATGAGGAAAGAAACCACAAGAATGTATACGTGTCTGCACGTAATTATATGATATTTTTACTATATAAACTCTGTGTCTCTGCAAATAAAGTCAGAAGTATTTTTGCCTTGAGAAACGTCTCAGTGTGTCTTTGCTTCTCCGAGCTCGCACCCCCCCCCCACCTGATTTGAACCTGCATGGAGATCAAGGCGTAACGTGACCTCATTGCGATCACACCGCCGATCGCAGCCATTTAACCCCTTCAATGCGGCTGTCAATGACGTCCGCCGCATTGAAGTGGTTTACAGAGGGAGGGAGCTCCCTCTGTACCCCCGAGCCCCCCCCGCGATGGGTGCTATGGCAACCAGGAAGCCGTTGCTAGGCTTCCTGGTTGCCCAGGTACGGAAGCTTATTAGGTCCTGCCCGAGGCAGGACCTAATACGCTAACTGTCAGTTGAAGAATGACAGTTACGATACACTGCACTACATAATGTGAAAGAAAAATAAATAAATAATAAATAAATAATAAAAACAATACTTGCCCTGTTTGCCTGATCAACTCCTTTATTATTAGAAAAATAATACACTGCACTACATAATGTGAAAGAAAAATAAATAAATAAATAATAAATAAATAATAAAAACAATACTTGCCCTGTTTCCCTGATCAACTCCTTTATTATTAGAAAAAAAAATGAAAACATGAAAAAAAAACTATACATAATAGGTATCGCCCCGTTCGGAACGGCCTAATCTATAAAAAAAAAGTCACATTATTTTTACAGCACGGTGAACACTGTAAAAAATTTTAATAAAAAACAATGACAGCATTTTATTTTTTGGTCATCTTGTCTCAAAAAAAATGTAATAAAAAGTGATCAAAAAGTTGCAAGTAACGCAAAATGGTACCAATATAAACTGCAGTACGTCACGCATAAAACAAGCCCTCCCTCAGCGATATCAACGGAAAAATAAAAAAGTTATGGCTGTCAGAAAATGGCGACACTCGTTCCACAAAAAACGCGCCCTCACACAGCTCCGTCAACGGAAAAATAACACGTTATGACTCTCAAAACGCAATGATGCAAAATGACGGCCCAGACTAATTTTTAGGTCCAGTAGAATTTCACTAAATACCCCACATCATCATTTGCTGGACCCCACAGGTGGACCTTGTAGATGCAGCGGAGATGAGGAAACTTTAGGGCCTTGTTCGGCTTATAGGGCTAATAAAGAAGTCAAAGATTAGGCAACACTGGAGCGCAGATATTTTGTATAATACCGAATAAACCCGGTCTGTGCATAAAGGATTGGTTCAAAGCGTACCACACCAATCCATGGATTATTCATTCTCACCATTATTACATCATCCTATTATGCCCTGATGCACTCCATCCAGTTTACATATACCCTGATGTACTCCGCCCAGCTTACATATACCCTGATGTACTCCGCCCACCTTACATATACATTGATGTACTCCGCCCAGTTTACATATACCCTGATGTACTCCGCCCAGCTTACATATACACTGATGTACTCCGCCCAGCTTACATATACCCTGATGTACTCCGCCCAGTTTACATATACCCTGATGTACTCCGCCCAGTTTACATATACCCTGATGTACTCCGCCCAGCTTACATATACACTGATGTACTCCGCCCAGCTTACATATACCCTGATGTACTCCTCACAGCTTACATATAGCCTGATGTACCACGCACAGTTTACCTATACCCTGATCACTGGCGTAGCTATAGGGGTCGCAGCGGTCGCAATTGCGACCGGGCCCCGAAGCCAGGGGGGCCCACGGCCCCCCGCACCACATCAATAAAAAGTTACTATAGTAACTCGGGCCGCGGGCCCCTGTTACTATAGTAACATACTTTACTTACCTTCCTGGTTCCGGATCGCAGCGGAGGTCCTGATGTCAAGCGCTGTGCGCAGCGCATGACGTCACAGCGCTATGCCGCCGCGCACAGCATCGAGACTACAGAACTCCCGCCGCGGCCGAAGAGGAAGGTAAGCTTAGCCCTGACTGGCCGGGTCTGACTCCCGGGACCCGCCAATCAGCTGTTTTGAAGGGGCCGCAGCACTCGTACGAGAGCTGCTCTCCTTCATTCCTGTCACTTCATTCCGGTCACACTGTGAATCGGTGTCGGCGATTCACAGTGTGAGCGAGTAGTGAAATGAAGGGGAGCAGCTCTCGTACGAGTGCTGCGGCCCCTTCAAAACAGCTGATTTGCGGGTCCCGGGCGACACATCAGCTATTGATGGCCTATCCTGTGGATAGGCCATCAATGTTTAGGGACTGCACAACCCCTAAGCCTACGATGTAGCAGGCTTAGGGGGCCCATGAGACAGGATCACAGATTGTGTGATCCTGTCTGCTGGGCCCTGTATCTAAGCCAATCACATGGTAGGCTTAGATACATGGCCCATGCGTGATCCTGTCTGCTGGGCCCTGTATCTAAGCCTACCACACTGTAGGCTTAGATACAGGGTCCCACAGACAGTATCACACATGGGCCATGTATCTAAGCCTACCATGTGATTGGCTTAGATACAGGGCCCAGCAGACAGGATCACACAATCTGTGATCCTGTCTCAAGCCTTAGGGTATGTGCACAGACACTAATTACGTCCGTAATTGACGGACGTATTTCGGCCGCAAGTAGTGTACCGAACTCAGTGCAGGGAGCCGGGCTCCTAGCATCATACTTATGTACGATGCTAGGAGTCCCTGGCTCGCTGCAGGACAACTGTCCCATACTGTAAACATGTTTTCTGTACGGGACAGTAGTTCCACGGAGAGGCAGGGACTCCTAGCGTCGTACATAAGTACGACGCTAGGAGCCCGGCTCCCTGCACTGAGTTCGGTCCGGGACTTGCGGCCGAAATACGTCCGTCAATTACGGACGTAATTAGTGTGTGTGCACATACCCTAAGGCTGTGTTCACACGACCTATTTTCAGACGTAAACGAGGCGTATTATGCCTCGTTTTACGTCTGAAAATAGGGCTACAATACGTCGGCAAACATCTGCCCATTCATTTGAATGGGTTTGCCGACGTACTGTGCAGACGACCTGTTATTTACGCGTCGTCGTTTGACAGCTGTCAAACGACGACGCGTAAAAATACAGCCTCGTCAAAAGAAGTGCAGGACACTTCTTTCGACGTTTTTGGAGCTGTTTTCTAATAGACTCCAATGAAAACAGCTCCAAAAACGGACGTAAAAAACGCTGGGAAAACGGCGCGAAAAACGCAGCGAAAAATGCGAGTTGGTCAAAAAACGTCTGAAAAGCAGGGTCTGTTTTCCCTTGAAAACAGCTCTGGATTTTCAGACGTTTTTGGTCACTACGTGTGCACATACCCTAACACACGTGTTACTAATCATTTTTTGTGTGTTTTCTTACAGGTTCGGTCGTTGGACTACGGCGGATTCCAGGACTACTTCGATGACAGCTTTTTTTTTATTAATAAAATGGTTAATGAGGGTTGTGTGGGGGTTTTTTTTATTTCAATAAAATATTATTTCTATGTCTTTGTGGTTTTTTTTGAAACTATATTACAACCGCCTTAGTAATGGCCGCCGGCTGATTGACAGCATCCATTGCTAAGGCGGGGCTTAGTGTTAGCGGATGCAGAGGCTAACACTAACCCCCTTTATTACCCCGGTACCCACCGCCACCAGGGGTGCTGGGAAGAGCTGGGTACCATCCAGTACTTGACCATCTGTAGTGATGGTCGGCCACTGGGGTGGCCGCAGGCTGGTATTATCAGGAGGGGAAAGGCCAAAAACAGTGGCCCTTCCCATCCTGGTAATGCTGCCTGCTGCTGCTTTATTGTATCTGGCTGGTTATGAAAATGGGGGGGACCCCACGTCATTTAAAAAAAAATAATTGGAAAGAATGATGTCTGGCCCCCCCCAATTTTCATAACCAGCCAGATACAACACAGCAGCAGCAGGCAGCATTACAAGGGTGGGAAGGGCCACTGTTTTTGGCCTTCCCCAGCCTAATACTACCAGCCTGTGGCCACCCCGGTGCCTGCCCGTCACTACAGATGGTCGGGTACTGGTTTGTACCCGGCTCTTCCCAGTACCCCTGGTGGCGGTGGGTACCGGGGTAATAATGGGGGTTAGTGTAGCCTCTGCACCGGCTAACATTAAGCCCCGCCTTAGTAATGGAGGTTGTCAATCAGCCAGCGGCCATTACTAAGGCGGTGATAATAAAGTTTAAAAAGATACAAGCACATAGAAAAAATATTTTATTGAAATAAAATAAACACAACCCTCATTAACCATTTTATTGAGAATAAAAAAAACGCCGTCATTGAAGTCCTCGTATCCGAAGTCCAACAACCGAACCTGTAAAAAAAACACAAACACACAAAAATAATCAGTAACACATAAAGAAGCAAAATTATTATTCTTACCTATCCTGGGTCCAGCGCTGGAGCCGCAATGTCAGCGAGCTGGGCCCTGTATCTAATCCTATCATGTGTGATACAGTCTGCTGAGCTGTGTATCTAATCCAATCATGTATGATACTGTCTGCTGGGCCCTATATCTAATCCGATCATGTGTGATACTGTCTGCTGAGCCACTGTATCTAATCCTATCATGTGTGATACTGTCTGCTGAGCCACTATCTAATTCTATCATGTGTGGTACTGTCTGCTGAGCCACTGTATCTAATCCTATCATGTGTGATACTGTCTGCTGACCCACTGTATCTAATCCTATCATGTGTGGTACTGTCTGCTGAGCCACTGTATCTAATCCTATCATGTGGTACTGTCTGCTGAGCCACTGTATCTAATCCTATCATGTGTGATACTGTCTGCTGGGCCACTGTATCTAATCCTATCATGTGTGATACGGTCTGCTGAGCTGTGTATCTAATCCTATCATGTGTGATACTGCCTTCTGAGCCACTGTATCTAATCCTATCATGTGTGATACTGTGCTCAGCCACTGTATCTAATCCTATCCATAGTTTATAGGGTCGTAGTGCTATAGATATGCTATGCTGTCTCATATACACACTTTTTTTTGGGGCGGACACATGTATTGGGGCTATTTCCCGGACATTTTAAGCCCTGAGGGTATGTTCACATGGCAGCGTCTGTTACGGCTGAAATTACTGTGCTGTTTTCAGGAGAAAACAGCACCGTAATTTCAGCCGTAATGGCATGTGCAGGCGTCTTTTGCTGCGTCCATTACGAAAGTAATTGAAGCTGGTTTTCCATGGAAGACGGCTCCATTTACGTCTGAAGAAGTGACAGGCACTTTTTTACGCGCCGCCTTTTGACAGCAGCGCGTAAAAAAAATGACCGTCGGCACAGAACATCGTTAGACCCATTCAAATGAATGGGCAGATGTTTGCCGACGCTTTTGAGCCGCATTTTCGGACGTAATTCAATGCTAAAACGCCCGAATTACGTCCGTAAATAGTGTGTGTGAACCCAGCCTTAGTGACGCCCCGGCTGCTAGTGCCGCATTGTTGGGTCACTTAGGCCATGAGAAGTTTGCGGGGGGGGGGGCCCAGTAAGAATTTTTGCATCGGGGCCCATGAGCCTCTAGCTACGCCCCTGACCCTGATGTACTCCTCACAGTTTACATATATCCTGATGTACCACGCACAGTTTACATATACCCTGATGTACTCTGCGCATATTACATATATCCTGATGTACTCTGCACAGTTTACATATATCCTGATGTACTCCACACATATTACATATACCCTGATGTACTCTGCACAGCTTACATATACCCTGATGTACTCTGCCCAGCTTACATATGCCCCCACATTATAAGATAAAATACCACTAAAACACCAAGCAAAATCTGCGCTGCAAAAGCCAAATGGTGGCCCAACTGAGCCTGGCAGTGTGCCGAAACAGAAATTTATGACCACATATGGGGTATTACTGTATTCTGGAGAACCCGCTTAACAATTTATGGGATGTGTGTCTACGGTGGTACAAGCTGGGCACAACACATTGGGCACTGAAATGGCATATCTGTGGAAAACAGCAATTTACAATCTGCAACATCTATTGTTTACTCATTTTTGCAAAACACTTGTGCGGTCAAAATGCTTACTACACCCCTAGATAAATTCTTTGAGGGATCTAGTTTCCAAAATGGTGTAACTTATCGGGGGTACCACTGTACTGGTACTATAGCTCAATGCAACATGGTGTCAAAAAACGAATCTTATAAAATCTCCACTCCAAATACTAAATTGCGCTCCTTCCCTTTAGAGCCTTGCTGTGTGTCCAAATAGCAGTTTAAGACCACGTGTGAGGTATTTCTCTACTCTGAAGAAGTTGCTTTACAAATGTTATGGTGCTTTTTCTCCTTTGTTGAGAAAATGAAAAATTTTGAACTAATGCTGCATCTTATTGGAAAATAATGTAATTTTTCATTTTCACTGCCCATTTCTAATAAAATATATGAGACACCTGTGGGGTCAAAATGCTCACTACACCCCTAGATGAATTCCTCAATGGGTGTAGTTTGCCAAATGGAGTCACTTTTTTTCCACTCTACTGGTACCTTAGGAGCTTTACAAATGCGACATGGTGCCGAGAAAGCAAACCAGCAAAATCTATACTCCAAAAAGCTAAATGGCGTGCCTTCCCTTCTGAGTCCTGCTGCTTGCCCAAACAGCAGTTTATGACCACATGTTGGGTATTTCTGTACTCTGGAGAAGTTGCTTTACAAATGTTGGGGTGCTTTTCATCATTTATTTGTTGAAAAAAATAAACATTTTGAGGTAAAATAATGTGATTTTTCATTTTCACTGCCCAATTCTAATGAAATCTATGAAACTCCTGTGGGGTCAAAATGCTCACTACACTCCAAGATGAATTCCTCAAGTGGTGTAGTTTCCAAAATGGGGTCTTTTTTGGGGTGTTTCCTTTATTTTTGCAGCACAAGACCTCTTCTAACCTGACATGGTGCCTGAAATATAATTTAAGAAAAGGAAGGCCCAAAAATCCTCTAGGTACTCCTTTTGCTTCTGGGGCTTTTGTTTCAGTCCAGTAGCGCACTAGGGCCACATGTGGGATATTTCTAAAAACTGCAGAATCTGGGCAATAAATATTCAGTTGTGTTTCTCTGGTAAAAACCTTCAGTATTACAGGAAAAATTGATTAAAATGGAATTTCTGCAAAAAAAAAATGAAATTTGCACATTTCCCTTACACTTTGCTTTAATTCCTGTGAAACGCATAAAGGGTTAAGAAACTTTCTAAATGCTGTTTTGAATACTTTAAGGGGTGCAGTTTTTAAATAGGGGTGATTTGTGGGGGTTCCTAATATATAAGGCCTTTAAAGCCACTTCAGAACTGAACTGGTCCCTAAAAAAATAGGCTTTTGAAATTTTCTTAAAAATTTGAGAAATTGCTGCTAAACTCATAAGCCTTGTAACGTCCTAGAAAAAATAAAAGGATGTTCAAAAAATGATGCCAATCTAAAGTAGACATATGGGAAATGTTAGCTAGTAACTATTTTGTGTGGTATAACTATCTGTCTTACAAGCAGATACATTTGAATTTAGAAAATGCTAATTTTTTGCACATTTTCTCTAAATTTTGGTGTTTTTCACACAAAAATATTGAATATATCGACCAAATTTTTTCACTAACTTAAAGTACAATATGTCACGAGAAATTTCCGTCTCAGAAATTGCTTGGATAGGTAAAAGCATTCCCAAGTTATTACCACATATAGTAACACACGTCAGATTTAAAAAATGAGGCTGTGTCATTTGGTCCAAAAGCTGTATTTTATTGTGACTATATCTTCCCTTTCCCTTATCCTTATCACCAACATCAGATGCCAGGAAAGATTGCTACTACAACATACTTTCCCTCTGGTCGCTATGATTCGCTATCATAGTGATCACATAATTGGGACCCGAACCAATCAGGTTCTGATGAGAGCACCCGGACCAAAGGCTGATAGCAATAGCCTGTTCCGGGTGCTAGACGCACTTTCGGGGACCGGGTCGCCGACAAAAGGAGAAAGATAAATTAATGTTGGTGCTGCACAAAGCCCAGCAAGCCGACGTTAATTTACCGTTGGCGGTTGGAAGGCGGTTAAACAAGGTTAATTGCTTTCGAGTTCTTTATTTAAACTGCAGCACTCATTCTGAGCTTGCTCTTACTGGGCTTGGTGCACAAGTGGCTTGTGCATAAGTGGAGTTATAAAAATGGAGTTGTTGCTGTTGTGTGTGACTCTGTGAACGGATTGAGGATTGAGTGCTTGCAATAGGAAGGTTATTTTTGTGTGCAGCTTGTGTTCTAACTACTGACACAATTTAAAACCATTTTTTTTCAGCTATACACCTAAGTAAGGGGTGGGGTTGCTCTCAGGTGCTTTTATTTAAACAGTAGGACTCGTTCTGAGCTTGCTGGAGAAGTGTCTAGTGAATAAGTGGAGTTAACAAACAAAGTTAGGGCTCATTTACACGAGTGTGTTATACGTCCGTGCGACGCGCGTGATTTTCACGAGTGTCGTACGGACCTATGTTAGTCTATGGGGCCGTGCAGACAGTCCGTGATTTTTGCGCAACGTGAGTCCGTTGCGTAAAACTCACGACATAACCTATATTTGTGCGTTGTTCGCGCATCACGCACCTATTGAAGTAAAAAAAAAAATCTGTGGGAGGATCGTGATTCGCGCAACAGCTGTCAAACTGTGAATTTAAACAGAAAAGCACCACGTGCTTTTCTGTTTACAAACATCCAAACGGAGTGTCATAATGATGGCGGCTACGCGAAAAGCACGCAGCCGCGCATCATACAGGGCTGACACATGGAGCTGTTAAGTGCCTTTTGCGCAAAAACGCACGCGCTCGTGTAAACCCGGCCTAACAAGCATAGTTACATAGTTGACAAGGTTGAAAAAAACCACAGGTCTATTAAATCCAACCTATAATCTTAAATGGTTAATCCAGAGGAAGGCAAAGCCCCCATGGGGTTGCTGCCAATTGCCTCATTAGGGGAAATATTCCTCCCTGACTCCAAATATAAAAATCTGAATAAATGCCTGGATCAACAGAATCTAGCACTCATAACCTGTAATATTATATTTTTTAAGAGAGGCATCAAGACCCTTCTTGAATTTGTTCAAAGAATTAATCATCACAGTAAAGAATCCCCGTCTGTGATGAGACCTTTTCTCCTCTAGACAGGGGCGTAACTAGGAAAGATTGGGCCCCATAGCAAACTTTTGACTGGGGCCCCCCCTCCCCTGGGTGTCACACAACCCCCCCTTGTAGATAGTGCCTTTTTTTACAGCCCCCCCTGTAGATAACGCAATACAGCCCTCTGTAGATAACGCCATACAGCCCCCTCTGTAGAGAATGCCATACAGCCCCCTCTGTAGATAACGCCATACAGCCCCCTCTGTACACAACGCCATACAGCCCCCCTGTAGATAACTCCATACAGCCCCCTCTGTAGATAGCGCCATACAGCCCCCTCTGTAGATAACGCCATACAGACCCCTTTGTAGATATCTACAGAGGGGGCTGTATGGCGTTATCAACAGGGGGGACTCTGTATGGCGTTATCTACAGGGGGCTGTATGGCGTTCTCTACAGTGGGGGCTGTATGGTGTTATCTACAGGGGGGTCTGTATGGAGTTATCTACAGGGGGGCTGTATGGCGTTCTCCACTGTGGGGGCTGTATGGCGTTCTCTACAGTGGGGGCTGTATGGCGTTATCTACAGGGGGGCTGTATGGCGTTATCTACAGGGGGCTGTATGGCGTTATCTACAGTGGGGGCTGTATGGCGTTATTTACAGAGGGGGCTGTATGGCGCGAATGCGATACAGCCCCCACTGTAGAGAACGCCATACAGCCCCCCTGTAGGTAATGCTATACAGCCCCCCTGTAGGTAACACTATACAGCCCTCTGTAGATAACGCAATACAGCCCTCTGTAGATAACGCCATACAGCCCCCTCTGTAGAGAATGCCATACAGCCCCCTCTGTAGATAACGCCATACAGCCCCCTCTGTACACAACGCCATACAGCCCCCCTGTAGATAACTCCATACAGCCCCCTCTGTAGATAGCGCCATACAGCCCCCTCTGTAGATAACGCCATACAGACCCCTTTGTAGATATCTACAGAGGGGGCTGTATGGCGTTATCAACAGGGGGGACTCTGTATGGCGTTATCTACAGGGGGCTGTATGGCGTTCTCTACAGTGGGGGCTGTATGGTGTTATCTACAGGGGGGTCTGTATGGAGTTATCTACAGGGGGGCTGTATGGCGTTCTCCACTGTGGGGGCTGTATGGCGTTCTCTACAGTGGGGGCTGTATGGCGTTATCTACAGGGGGGCTGTATGGCGTTATCTACAGTGGGGGCTGTATGGCGTTATTTACAGAGGGGGCTGTATGGCGCGAATGCGATACAGCCCCCACTGTAGAGAACGCCATACAGCCCCCCTGTAGGTAATGCTATACAGCCCCCCTGTAGGTAACACTATACAGCCCCCCTGTAGGTAACGCCATTCAGCCCCAACCCCCCAAGAAAATCCGACTTACAGTGTGTCCTACAAAAGACATGTATCCCCTATCCACAGGATAGGGGATACATGTGTGATCGCTGGCAGCGATAGGGAGAATGGGGGACCGAAAGTCCCCCAAAGTTCTCCATGACTAACCTCTGACCGCCGGCGTCTGCGCAGCTCAATAAAAATGAAAGGAGCGCTGGTCATTTATGCGCACAAGCGCTCCATTCAATTCTATGGAGCTGCCGACACAGACCTCGGAAGTCCGAGGTTTGTGATGGAGAACTTCAGGGGACTTTCAGTCCCCCGTTCTCCCTATCAATGCCAGCGATCACACATGTATCCCCTATCCTGTGGATAGGGGATACATGTCTTTTGTTTAATGGCAGAGCGGGGAGATACCTCCCTGCTCTGCCGTAGTGTTCAGTGGCGTCGCGCTGTAGCAGCCAAAGCGGCTGCTAGCGGAGCCTCCGGCCATGGTGGGGGCCCGTGCCGGCGGGTAACACTACCTCTAGACATAGAGGATGCCCCTTGTCCTTGTTACAGGTCTAGGTGTAAAAAGATCATTAGAAAGATCACTGTACTGTCCAATTACATATTTGTACATTGTAATTAGATCGCCCCTAAGCCGTATTTTTCTAAACTGAATAACCCCACGTTTGATTTGAAGTTTATTTGCATTGAGATACTCGAGAACTGCATCTCTTAGACAACCCTCAAATACAGTACTTTACCCACAATGGAGGTTAAACTTACAGATCTATAGTTTCCGGGCTCTCTTTTTGATCCCTTTTTGAATATTCGCACCACATTTGCTATGCACCAGTCCTGTGGAACAGACCCAGTCATGGTAGAATCCCTAAATATCTTAAATAAGGGACTGTTCATCACGGTACTTAATTCCTGCAGAACGCAGTAGTGTATGCGATGCGGACCCGGAGATTTGTCTTTTGTAGTGATTTTAACTCGGTACAACAGTATTTTTACTCTACTTCGGAAAGACAGGGTAAATAGGAAAGGCAGTGAAGTATGACTGTATGTTGGATGTGATAGGAAGGTGAGTGTGGAAGAGGTAATAGTGGGGGAAGATTGTGAGGATGTTGAAACATTGCCGGTGGAATCACAAAGGGAGGTAAACACTGAAAAAATGATTTTTGCCTTAATGTAAAGACATCAGAATATAACTGAGAAGATGGATGGCCAGCTATGTAAACAAATGGAGCGGGTTGCACAGGCTGTTACTGTAGTGATAATGGGAGATTTTAATTACCGGAATAGTAATTGGTGTCATGGTTCGGCTACAACTGTGAAGGGGAGACATTTCCTCATCTTGTTGCAGGATAATTTTATGGGCCAGTTTGTGGAAGACCTGACTAGAGGTGAAGCTCTGTTGGATCTGGTCATTTCTAACAATACAGGGCTTTTTGGGAACGTCACTGTTCGTGAAAACAATAACAGTGACCACAATATAGTTGCATTATACTGTAAAAAACAAACAGGCTGGGAGGACAAAAACCACTTAATTTGAAGAAGTCCAATATTACCAGGCTGCAATTCAGAATATAGACTGGGAAGAACTAATGTCAAATAATGGTACAAATGATAAATGGGAAATCTTAGATCTACTTTCGGTAATTAAACTGCAAAATCTATTCCTATAGGTAATGTGATCGCAATGAGGTCACTTTACGCCTTGATCTCCATGCAGGTTCAAATCAGGTGGGGGGGTGCGAGCTCGGAGAAGCAAAGACACACTGAGACGTTTCTCAAGGCAAAAATACTTCTGACTTTATTTGCAGAGACACAGAGTTTATATAGTAAAAATATCATATAATTACGTGCAGACACATATGAGTCATTTAGACGTATACATTCTTGTGGTTTCTTTCCTCATTATTCTTATCTCTACGTACATTGTTCTTATTCCTTACATCTAGTTTTTAATCCGGTGTTCTACCCATATCTATCTTGGCTGTACGCCCAGAAACAAACCATCCTGCAAACAAACTCCCTAGTTCCTGGTAGTACACTCATAACATAATGAATTCGCAATTTCCAGTTTCGGCAGAACATCTGCAGATTATCACATTCCATAACCTTTCAATAATACCCAACATATATTCTAATACATGTTCTTCTCTTCAGCATTGCACTCCTTGAGGTCCCAGATACATTATACATATATTTATACCATAACAATCCCTCCTTTTGTGATTTTACCAACACCTAAATTCCAATGCTACTTCTATCTCCTGATAGCAAGGCTTCGATCCATTTCTTCACTTGATTCACACAGGTATGTAGGTGGGGTAATCTCACAACATTCTTTCATCATAATGTATAGGCCTCTGATTGAAGGCTTCCCTTATTTTGCAAAATGCATAACAATTGAAACATGTAAGCAATACAAATAATATCATTAAACAAATCAATGGTTGGAAAAGCACATGTAATATTTTAGTAGCTGTAGGTGAGAATCCTGTAAAAACGTCATACCAGTGATGGGCACTAGCATCTTTAATTGCTGATGACAAATGTATCACTTCCCTAGCTGCTATTGTAGCCAATATTTTCACCCTACTTAGAGTTACATTATGGGCTTGGATTAGTTTTTCAACTTCTCCTGATCGTTGTAACACCTTTTTCAATTCGTCTAAAGATAAACTAAAATTTCCATAGGGCAAAGGTTCAGGTACCCATATAGTGGACATTATTTCTTCTAAAGTAGGCAGGAACACTATAGTTTGGTTCCCCCAAGTCAAATGCGTCACATTGTATAGACATCCTGAAAATGGTCCTGTGAGTTTAAACTGGCTAAGGGTCTGCTTGTTGTTAGTTATTAAACATACATGCTGTGGACCTACTTCAATATAAACCTGTAGGTTAGCTTCTGGGATTATAGTGAGTGCGCATAAATTATCCTGGTGCTGCATTAGACAGGGTTCATATATCCCTGACTGTTGATTACATACATATCCTTGCTCTGTTAATTGGCACAAATCTATATTCCTTGTCTTATTTTGAGAATCTATGTGTGTTCCTTTCATTTCCGGCATCCAATATTGTCCTAATAATGTCACTGGATCAATCATTACCATTGGCATAACAATAAATTTGCATAATAGAGTATGATTTTTCACATTAAATGCTATTAGTCTTCCTGCACACCATTTGGGTGTACACTCAGTATACTCAGGCTGTAACAATAACCACGTATCATTTCTCTTTCCTATGGGCAGAATGTCTGTCCATTGCCTAACATGACTACTAAACAATTTATTCTTAAAATTATTCATCTGTTCTTGTTGCCACATCGTTTTAAGCGTACATACTGTCCAATTTACAAAAGTTGATACATTCTGTAATGTTCTATATTCGGTTAGCATACTTTCATTAAAAACATTAAGAAACAGTTCATCTATAGCTAACCCTTTTTTCTGTAAGTCAAAGGTAGTAGGTAACCATGACGCACCTATCCTTAATGCAGTAGATGTGTCATCTCCCACTGAGTTTAATTTGTTCATAACTGTTTCTAACTGTATACCATTCAATACTCCTAATCCCGTTCCTACCCCTCCTAATAGCGTGTCATACCATTCTCTTTTTTGTCTATGACAGCTGGGGGATTCAGGGAAGGAAATATTGAAGTGTACATTCTTTTTCTGCTGTTGGGTTACAGCGCTCTTCCAAGTGTGTGGGATTCTTTCCAGACTTTGTACTGTTATATGTGGCTTAAAACTATCTCTTAAAATTGTTATCAAGAATACAAAATATATTCTATTTCTTATTTCGCTATTATTCATACATAATATCATCCCATCAGTTCCTTTTATTACAATCGTAGAGTTGAGCCTCTCCTTGTTGCATCTTTCATAAGTCTTATTTATCATTTCGTTTCTATTTTTACTGGTTGTATATTTCTGTAGATACTGTAAATCTGGTTCATAACAACAAAGCAACAGCCCCGGCGTCTCTTCTTGTATGCTAATGTTGGCTGTTTTGTCTATGTGAAGGTACACAGTCCCTCCATGTGGTCCTTTTTTCCAAGTCCCTTCGGTTGTAGTCACATTTGTAGTATAACACGGGGCATTGGCCTTACAGGTGTAGTTACCCTGCTTTCTATCCACTGTGGCATTCGCCCACCCTGTCCTGAACTGTTCCAGTGATTCTGTACTGATTACGTGTACAGGAGTAGCAGTTCTGCCTTTTTGTATAAGAGCACACGCAACAACCGCCGCAACAACCGCAAAGATCTTCATTCTTCTGGCTGAAGAACCTTTTTACAATGACTGGCGTGAATCCAGCTTGCCTTTCCTTCGAGCTTCACTGAGGTGCTTGTTGTGAGTAGGACTTGAAACGGTCCGTCAAATCTTGGGTTTAGACTTTTCCTCACGTGTCTCTTAACGACCACCCAATCTCCCGGTTCTAACTTATGCGTCCCTTCAACTGAATCAGGATCTGGAATGGAAGCAAAAACTTGTGCATGCACCTTGGTCAATTGTTTGTTCAGCGTTGATACATAATCTGTTAGTCTACCATACTGCATTTGGAGCACCTGTGGAAAATAACATCCTAGTCTGGGAGCCGACCCAAATAAGATCTCATATGGGCTGAGACCTGTTCTTTTTGTGGGCGTGTATCTTACTGAGAACAAGGCTAATGGTAGACACTCGGTCCATGGTTTCCCGGTTTCTACCATTGCTTTTTGGATTTTCAATTTGAGAGTCCCATTTAGTCTCTCAACCTTCCCACTGCTTTGTGGATGGTATGGTGTATGTAGGGCTTGACTTATGCCTAGAGCTGACAACACATGGTTCATGATTTCACCCGTAAAATGAGTTCCTCTGACGCTCTCGATCACCTCTGGAACTCCATATCTGCACACCACCTCGTTGATCAGTTTCTTTGCTGTGGCTACGGCTGTAGCTTTGGTTACTGGAAATGCTTCTGGCCATCCTGAAAAGAGATCAATACAAACAAGCACATACTCATAGGTACCAACTTTGGGTAGTTGAATATAGTCTATCTGCAGTCTCTGGAACGGATATATAGGTCTGGGTGTGTGCTTCTGTGGTACTTTTACAGTTCTTCCAATATTATGTGTTGCACAGATCATGCATCCTTGTACAAACTTACTCGCTACAGTGCTAAACCCTGGAGCATACCAGGTTTTGTTAACCAAGTCCATCATTGCTGTTTTTGACTGGTGTGTCTGTCCATGCGTTACCTGTGCCATCATAGGGAACATTGTTTGTGGCAGACACAGCTTATTTTGTTGTTGCCATAGTCCATCCGCTCTCAGGGTAGCTCCCTGATTCTGCCATCTAGTTATTTCTTCTTTGGATATTTGGTTTTGCAGATTTTGTAGTATTGTGGGGCTTATGTTGACCACGGAGTCTTCAGGATGTTGGTACATCATAACTGTTACTGGACCTACTGGCTTTAAGGCTGCTGCTTTTGCGGCTTGGTCTGCCAAAGCATTTCCTTTTGTCTCTGGTGAACTCACCTTAGTGTGAGCTTTTATCTTTATTACTGCTACTTCTGTGGGTAACATCAGGGTCTCCATCAAGTATTTTACAAAGTCTGCATTCTTTACAGGTGTACCTGCAGAGGTCAAAAATTGTCTTGCCCTCCATATGGGGCCATAATCGTGTGCAATCCCAAATGCATACCGAGAGTCAGTGTATATATTTGCTGTCTTTCCTTCTGCATGTTGGCATGCTGCTGCCAGGGCCTTAAGCTCCGCTTCTTGTGCTGAGCGGGACGCTGGTAAGGAGGCTGCTTCTAGGACTACATCTTCGGTGGTTACTGCATATCCTGTAAGAAAAGATCCTTCTACAAAATACCTTGAACCATCCACAAAGAGTATTAGGTCTGGGTTTTGGAGTGGGGTATCTTTTACATGTGCAAACCCCACTGTTTCCTGGGCCATAAGGGCCATACAATCATGTTCATCAGTTTCAGGCAAAAATTGTGACCATACTTTACCTACGTCTTCTCCCCCTTGCTCCAAAGGCAGTAAGGTAGCTGGGTTCAATGTAGTACAGCGGTGTAAAGTAACCTGCTCAGGAAGAAGAAGTGCACAGGTTAATCTCAAATGTCTTGCTGTTGACAAGTGCTTCGGCTGTACTTGAGTAAGAATAGCAGTAATATCATGTGGTGCAAAAACTTGGACTGGAAATGCCAAGACCAAATCTGAGGCCTTGTTTAACATTGAATTTACAGCAATGATAGCTCTCACACATGATGGGGAACCTCGGGCCACAGGGTCTAGTCTAGCTGAATAATATGCTACCGGGCGCTGCTGTGGTCCATGACTTTGTGTGAGAACTGCAGTGGCATGTCCATTTTGTTCAGTACAGTACAAAGTATATGCTTGGACGTATGCTTGCGTAGAGGTACTCCATGGATTGGTGTCACAAGCCGCTACCAAACACAACTCCTCCTCATTCAGCTGATAATCCAGAATACTTTGAGAATCTCACTTTTATCAGATTCTGCAAATACTTGATTAATACAAAAACAAATAAAAATAAAACATTCCTAAAAACTTTACATCAAATTAACAATGTCCAGACAAGTTTTGTTTTGCCTTCTCCCTCATCTAAATCCATAAAGACTCGTGTGAGTGATGTCACATCGCCTCCTGTGTAACTTTGCTGGAGGGGGATGGTCTCTTACACATAAACCACAATTGTACCTGATCAGTTCCTTCACCCTTCCCCCCTTTGTGGACTCTGCGAGAGTAATGTAGCAGAGTTCAAAACTACATCTCAACATAACACTAATTTAACCCCCTGTAATGTACAACAGCCTGAAACAAAAATGACTTTTTCCTGACAAATACATTTGATCTTTACAATGACATAACTCATGTGTGAAATCAAAAATAAAACAATTGTAGTTAGTTATTCAATAAAACAGAAAATATTATCTCTGATAACATTAATTACTGCAAACCAACAAACTGTATATAAAAATAGGGAAAGGTGGGGGCACATAAATTTTCAAAACCCCGTGTCTCACAGTATCTGTAGTTTAATACATCTGAATTAACATCAAAACACATGAAATCTGATCACATCATAACACATAAATATCGGAACTTTTATAAACAACAGCGCATGCGCAAAAGAGAAGAAATTTATTTCGGTTTGTACACATTACTGATATATATATATCTCAGCAGTGCATATTGAAATCCCTTTGTCTCATCAGCCCTGCAGACTGCACCCAGTCAGCCCCCCTCCTCCTCCTCCCAAACACAGCACACTACAGGGGAGAGGGAGGGGGGGTCACAAACTCACAGCTTCTCACAGCTTCGTCTAGTCTCACAATCTTAACACTTTCAATGCCGGCAAAACAACATACGTATTTGCAATCATTCATCACACCATTGTATAGGAATTATCTACGTTAATGTTTAACAGTACAATCTGATGGCCACCATCTCTATATTATGATTACGTGTTGCTTCATCAGTGAACTAGACTGGAACTTCTGTAAATAGAAAAAAACACTACAAATGACAAAATTAACAAGGTGATTATTTCATACTGATTTGGTTGGGCCGGGCGTGGCCACATCAGGGACAGGGGGGGGCAGCCTCTCCCATTGGAAACACAGTGCGCAGGGGGTTTCCCACCAACAATGAGGACACACTCAACATGAGGTACGGACGCCATTACCGGGCGTCGGCTGGTCCTGTTTTCTAATACATACAATACCTTTCTTATTCCTAACTTCCTCTTCTGCAAATCCCTCTAAAGCATTTTCCATCAACTTTCTACCTTCCAACTTCCCTTTGTTCTCCAGAATACCTTTTGCCCAATCTGCGGCTTGGAGCCGCCCTCCTCTTTTTCCCTCTGCCAGTTTACATGCCTTGATCAGGGCAAGCAACTCTGCACTCTGTGCAGAATGTATGACAGGATCAAGGGTCTCATAGTATAAGACAGAGGTGTCTGGTGGTTTGGCTGTGAAGGACTGCTTATACATTATTACATTTATCACTTTTCCTGATTCAATCTACAAAATGACACAAAGTTATACAAAATATCTATATCAGCATTTAATGTTGTGTCCATTCATTTCAAGAACAATATTACATTTCTTATCTCACTAGCAGCTGTTCTTCACCTCCCCCTTCTCTTATCACACTAGTTGATTCTAAATTATACCATATGGGAATTTACTATAAGGTCATTTGCAACATTAAAACAACTACTACTTCTATAACTTCCTTTGCTTTAAACTTTACTTTATAAAATATGAATTTCCTCTGACAACCCTTTATCTTTCAACCATCCACGTTTTGTGTCACAACATTCATTCCATTTGTCTGCGTCTAACCGTCCATGGGATTCTAGACCACATGCTTTCATTAATTTTTTTGTTCCCTGCGTTGCCTTTTTACCTTCTCTTTCTGCTACTACCTGTTTGGCTGTCAGTCCTTGTGGGTGCTCATCTCGTAATAGGGACACCAAGTTCCCCATTGTTGCCTAGTTATAAGTGGTCGCCTATGGGCAGACCCTAAGTTATGTAGGGGGTAATTTTCCTGATAGGTGAATTCCTTTCTCACCTATTTTAGACAGTTACTTATCCCCTCGAAACTTCTTAATAGGAACACCAAGTTCCCCATCTTGTGACTGTAAGTGGTGGCCTTTTGGCACACCCTAAGTAATGCAAGGGGTAGTTTTCCTGATAGGCAAATTTCTTTCTTGCCTATTTTTGACAGTTACTTATCCCCTTGATACTTCTTATTTTGTTACAGATTTTAGCTACTGACAGATGAATTCCATTCTCATCTATTTTAGACAGTTTCTAGTTTCCGTACTTACTTTTCTACTCTGGCAAGAGAATCTTCCTTTTACAGTCCTTTTATAACTAGCTTACTTTCTTCGTCTGAGACACCACTCGAGTACGTGCCCTCCACACCATAAGAGTAATATGACAAATATTCCTAATCCAAATAACAAGGCAAACGTAAAATCAAGGTGTTCATTTGACATGCCGGATTATCGGACTGCAGAAAATTCTGGAATTTTGAGCTGAAAATCAGCGCATGATAATCCCCGCAATCGTGTACACACGTTCTCGGTATTTTGCCGGATTATCGGAATTTTTTCCAAAAACAATTTCCTTATTCTAAAATGCATTTGTGACACAAAACTGGGTTTCTACAACATTCATACAAATACTGCCATAGAGATCAGGCACTTTATCCTGAGGGTAGGATTTATTTTAGACTTGACCAGATTTTTACACTAAAAATACCCTCATGTGGCCCCTCTATTCCTCAGGAGTACTACTTGGAAGGTGACCTACCAGACAGGAAGGTGCAGAGCAGAGTTTGTAAGAATTAAGTCTTCTTACCTTGCTGCAGCAGTGGTCTGCACGTTCCTTCGTCCGGGAGGTCGCCACTCTAGTCCCGGGAGATCCCCTAGGTGGGGTGCCGTCCTTCTGGTCAAGTCCCTGTTTCGGGCGCCAATTTCTGTGATCGCAATGAGGTCACTTTACGCCTTGATCTCCATGCAGGTTCAAATCAGGTGGGGGGGTGCGAGCTCGGAGAAGCAAAGACACACTGAGACGTTTCTCAAGGCAAAAATACTTCTGACTTTATTTGCAGAGACACAGAGTTTATATAGTAAAAAAATCATATAATTACGTGCAGACACATATGAGTCATTTAGACGTATACATTCTTGTGGTTCCTTTCCTCATTATTCTTATCTCTACGTACATTGTTCTTATTCCTTACATCTAGTTTTTAATCCGGTGTTCTACCCATATCTATCTTGGCTGTACGCCCAGAAACAAACCATCCTGCAAACAAACTCCCTAGTTCCTGGTAGTACACTCATAACATAATGAATTCGCAATTTCCAGTTTCGGCAGAACATCTGCAGATTATCACATTCCATAACCTTTCAATAATACCCAACATATATTCTAATACATGTTCTTCTCTTCAGCATTGCACTCCTTGAGGTCCCAGATACATTATACATATATTTATACCATAACAGTAACAAGTATAAACTTCGAAAATTAAACCTCACATGGCTCACACCTTCTGTGAAAGGGGCAATACATGACAAAAAAAGGGTATTTGAAAAATACAAAGAACGTAATAAAATCTGTAAAAAAAAAAGTTCTAAAAACAGAAAAAATACAAAATAAAAGGCAGGTGGTCAAAAATAGCGAAAGAATTCCCGGAAAAATATTTAAGTATATAAATGCAAAAATCCAAGGTCCGAGCATGTAGGACCCCTAAATAGTGGTAATGGGGAGATGGTCACAGGCGATCAAGAGAAGGCAGAGTTACTAAACTTAGCTCTGTATATACAACATATTAAAGGGCAGCTGATGTAGCTGGTGCCAGTGCTGTTAATACATCAATTAATATACTGAATTGTCTAAATGTAGATATGGTGCAAGCTAAGCTAAACTAAATAAAATAAATGTGTGCAATGCTCCGGGACGAGATGGGCTACACCCAAGAGTTCTTATAGAACTTAGTGTCAAGGGACTGGCGTAGGGCAGTTGGGCAAAAAAGGGCTGTAGGTTTTCCCCGGGTAATTATAGACCAGTAAGCTTAACATCCATCGTGGAAAACATTTTTGAGGGGCTCTTAAGGTACTATATACAGGAATATGTGAAACAAAAGTTTTATAAGTGACAACCAGAATGAACTTACTAAGGACAGAAGTTGTCAAACCAACCTGAATTGTTTTTATGAAGAGGTGAGCAGAAGCCTGGACAGAGGGGCCGCTGTGGATATAGTGTTTTTGGACTTTGCAAAGGCATTTGACACTGTCCCTCATAGGTACCAAATTAGCAAATTAAGGTCTATAGGTGTAACGCCCGTGTTCGCTGACCACATACTCCTTCCATCCAGTTGACGCCCTTCTCTCAAGAGATGTTTGCACATACGGCCGTCCTGCTCCACAGTGACAACCAGGATGCGGTCACGAGCTCAGTCCAGACTTGAGAAGCCAGAGCACAAGCATGTTTGTGATTGAGCTAATTGGTCCAGAGTACCCTAAGAATGTTCTGGGTGCAGTTGACTGGGTGCAGTTGCTTCCGTGGGCTGAGTTCTCTTACAACAATCATACCAGCGAGTCCACACAGAAGGCACCGTTCCTTATTGTCTATGGCCAGCACCCACAAATTCCTCTCCCGGACCCTGTTACCTCCGAGGTGCCAGCTGCTGACACGGCCTTTGGGGACTTTCTGCAGATCTGGCAGCAGACTCGATCCTCCATCCTGCTGGTGGTCGACCGCATGAAGCGGAAGGCGGACACAAGGAAAAGAGAACCCCCTCAGTTTCTTCCTGGCATGAAGGTTTGGCTGTCCTCCAGGAATATTCAACTGAGGGTGCCATCGTACAAATTTGCTCCCAGATTCCTCGGTCCCTTCGAGATCCTGCAGCAGATCAACCCTGTCGCCTACAAGCTTCGGCTGCCTCCTACCCTCAAGATCCCCAAATCCTTCCATGTTTCTCTCCTGAAGCCAGTGGTTCTGAACCGCTTTACCAAGACTCCAAGCCCGGCGGTTGCCTGACGTCCACCTGCTGCCAAGTTACTGCCAAGCCTGCCTTGCTACTGTCTAAGCTGCCACATGTACCCTATACGAACTATAGACTTTTACCTGCATCCTGTTGGCCAGCTGCCTTACCGCCAAGACGGTACAGCCCAGTGGGTCCACGAACCCTACGTGACAATAGGTTTAGAAAGTATAGTTTGTAATTGGAGTGAAAATAGGCTCAAAGACCGTATCCAGAGAGTTGTAGTAAATGATTCCTACTCCGAATGGTCTCCGTTATAAGAGGTGTACCCCAGGGTTCAGTGCTGGGACCACTATTATTCAACTTATTTATTAATGTTATAGAGCAGTGGTTCCCAACCAGGGTGCCGTGACACTCCGCTCATCCACTGCCAAAAAGAAATAAAATGATTTTACTTGTAGCAGGCATGATGCACGTACGTCTGCTACAAGTTCCACCCACCACTTCCCGCCAGAAGAGCCTGACAGAGAGGAGCCATTAATGCTGCGGTCCTGGGCCGCGTAAGTATTTATTCCTTCTCCAGCAGTAAGAACAATTTTGTGCCGTTACAATCACATCTTTATGATGTGATTGTAGAGGCATTATAGTGTGCTTACTGCTGGAGAAGGAATAAGCTTCTATCTGTGATGGTCACTATACTGGGGCAGCTCATGGTCATTTTACTGTGAGTGGGGGCTGATGGTAATTTTTCTGTGAATGGGCGGCTGATGGTCATTTTACTGGGAGTAGGCGGCTGATGGTCATTTTACTGTGAGTGGGGCTGATGGTCTTCGAGCCTCTGACCTCCCACTGAAGTAAATAGGAGGCAGAAAAAACCTGTGGCGCTCGTTTGGAGTGCTGTTTTTCCTGCGTTTTTTTTTATTAGCTTCAACAGCTTAAAAAAAAAATACGGCCAAAAAACACGGGAAAAAAAATAAGCGTCAAACACTGTCAATTCAAAATCTGCCTCAAAGTTCCTTCAGGAATTGTTTATAGCCGTTATTTGTCTTTTTGTAAACAATTTTTTGTAGGGGTGGGAAACTCTGATATAGAGGATGGGATTAATAGTACTGTTTCTACTTTTGCAAATAACACCAAGCTATGTAGTATTGTTCAGTCTATGGAAGATGTTCATAAATTACATGCCGATTTGGACACACTGAATGTTTTGACATCCACTGCAAATGAGGTTTAATGTGGATACATGTAAAGTTATGCATCTGCGTACAAATAATCTGCATGCATCCTATGTCCTAGCGGGAGTTAAACTAGGAGAGTCACTTGTTGAGAAGGATCTGGGTGTACTTGTAGCTCATAGACTAAATAACATTATGCAATGTCAATCAGCTGCTTCAAAGGCCAGCAAGATATTGTCGTGTATTAAAAGAGGCATGGACTCGCGGGACAGGGATGTAATATTACCACATTACAAACCATTAGTGAGGACTCATCTAGAATATGCAGTTCACTTCTGGGCTCCAGTTCATGGAAAGGATACCTGGAGTTAGAAAAAATACAAATAAGAGCAACTAAACTAATAAGGGGCATGGAGAATCTAAGTTATGAGGAAAGATTAAAGGAATTAAACCTATTTAGCCTTGAAAAGAGACAACTAAGGGGGTCATGATTAACTTGTATAAATATATGAATAGCCCAATTTTCGGTCTGGAGAAAAAAAGGTTCAATCTCCAGAGGATACAAGCCCCTATGCTGAGACAAAAAAGGCCTTGGCCAGTTTCACAGATAATGTACTCACATTATCCTACCCAGCATCTAATCATTCGAACTAACAACATCATAGATTCTATTAGTCCAGCATTTGTTCATGATTTGCAGCCATAAAATAGGTGCCTGAATTACGATGGTCTGAAAAGGAGAGTCTGGAGTGATGCTTTAATCTTGGTAATACCTTTAAAAATAAACATAAAGAATACTTCTGAGGGACACTATTGTTTCTTTCTTTTTTTTTCTTTATTGGAAAAACTGGAATTTGGATTGAATAATAATACTATGATCATATAGCCAAAATAAATACTTGCAACAAAATGCCTGGTTATATAATTTTTAACATATGATGAACAATTCTTGTTGTCATTGTCAAATAAGTTAATATAATAATAAAAAGAAGTCTCAATGCATTTATATTATTATTATAAAAAGCCCAAAATTTCGATGTGTAAGGCAGCTTTCTTTCTTCCTCTGAAAAAAATGAATGTAAATAAATATGTGATTATGTACATTATGTACGCAATTTACATTATAAATAACAGTCAATATTTGAGAATTTTACATGTAGTCTTGGTTATTAGGTTCTTCAATTTTTATTTTATTTTTATTTTATAAAGTAATGGCATTTCCTAGGATATGATTTAGGGAAGGGTTCCCCTTTTAAGTGTTCATTGTCCAAAATAAATATTTTATTGCGCAAAAGTGTACAAAAATTAAAATACAACACATATTGGCTATCGCCACAATCGTTACAACTTTGGAATACAGTTAACATGTTATTTATTATTCACTGTTCAATGGTAGATGAGTCTTGGTGGTTTTCCCTTGGATGATGTGTTACATATATTTCACTGGGTAGATATCAATGGGAATTTATTAGTTACAACAAATCTCATATTGAAGGTTACGTTGTAACTAATAAATTCCCATTGGTATCTACCCAGTGAAATATATGTAACATGTTATTTATGCAGCACGGTGAAAGACACAAACAAATAAAAGTCCCAAACAACAATGGCAGAATTACTTTTAATATATAAAAGTTCATCAATAAGTTGTATGTACCACAATATGGTGCCAATGAAAACCATAAAATAAAAAAAAGCCACAGCTACATGGAAAGAAAAATGTAAAAAATCATATTTTATTATGTGATCCTTCTTATCCCAGCTGTATAACTCCTTAGATGCTGCAGTCAATAGTGGCTGCAACTCGGCCGACGGTTGCACCCTTCATGGTGTCAGGCCACAGCAGTCCCCTCAGAGCAGATTTTGAGTCAAATTATTTAGCACTTCTTTTCAAGGGAAACCAGCTCCTGATTTTCAGACGTTTTTTAAGCAAACTCACATTTTTCGCAGCGTTTTTTATGGCCGATTTTGGAGCTGTTTTTTTTTTATATAGAGTCAATGAAAAACAGCTCCAAAAACGGCTCAAGATGTGACATGCACTTCTTTTTCGCTGGCTTTTTTTTACGCAGCCGTTTTTAGAAACGGCTGTGTAAAAAAACGGCCCATCGAAACAGAATGCTGTATTTTTGTATTAAGTTCTGTTTCCGATTCTTCAGCCGTTTAGCTGTGTGAACATACCCTCAGGGCCACACTGACACCTCCAATGCTCTCCGGCTTCCTCCCAGCCCAGCCTGAATCACACATGCTGACTGACCTATGGGATATGGTCAGGGCTCTTCCTACATGGGCTGATGTGTTTGTGCATATGGTGTGCTTAGAGAAGAAGCAGACTCAAGCTCTGCAGACCGTTGAAAATAAGAATAAGATCATTTTACCCTTTCTAAGGATCTACTGAACCTTTCTGCTACAATGCACACACATGCCTCACAAAAGCGTGACTTTGCCCTACATCTGGATGATGTGGAGGCCACAATATCCTGAAAATACTCAGTTATTCTGAGGATGAACTGCCTGAGGACTTGAAGGAAACATTTATCGGCATTTTTTATAAACTTCATGAGACCCAAATTGTCTAAGAAATGTGCTTTGCAGAGTTCACTTTTATAAACAAAAGGACGATATCATACAAAAAGCTTTGGCAAAAGGGACGAATATCATTCAATAGCTCAGATATCACTCTGATGTATAAACACTGACCCTCCAAATGGGCATATAGGTGAAACCTCTTTTAGACAAAAATCATAGCAGTAGGGCTTCGTTCACCGGGGCCAACCATTCCATATCATACACTGAAAGAATGGATACACATTTCACATGATAACCCTACAAGACATTGCGAAAGCATTCACAATTTTAGAATTCCCCAACTGTTCCAGTACCTGACTGGAATCTTCCATCTCTACTGTTGCTACGGATCACGGAGGGGGCCGCTGATCCTAGACCAGGGCTGAAACCACGCTTATTTGCTGATGCTGCTGATGTACATGGAATGATTGCTTAAGTTCTAGTTACCTTGCACTGGACCCACTGGACTGCAGTTAACTCAACGATCTCTATAAGTTGGGGTGACTCTAATCTTAATTTACTTTGATCAATCTTCTTTCCATTTTCTTTTCAGGGTTCCATATGTTGAACTTCCCCTCACTAGCCGTGTCCACATTATTAATTGCAAGTATTATATCGTGCTCAAGTAAATCCTTAACCCCTTCCCGCTCCTGGACGTACTATTAGGTCATGGTAACCATAGCGTTTGCGCTCCATGACCTAATAGTACGTCTCGGGAGTAACGGCCATTTCGGCCGTCCTCCCGACACATACAGGAGCTGTGACAGCTGCTGTCTCGTACAGCAGCTGTCACAGCTCCTACAGCGGGGCCGATCGCTGTGTCCCCGCTGATTAACCCCTGAAAAGTTGTGTTCAATAGCAATCACGGCTTTTTAGGGGTTAAGCTACAATCGCCAGCCTGCTATGCGATAGCGGTTGGCGATGGTGACTATGGCAACCGGACACCAAACAATGGCGTCCGGCTATGCCATCGACGGAAGCCTAGTGGGTCCTGAAGAAGTCAGGACCCACTATGCTTGCTGTCAGTGAGTAGCTGACAGCTCTAATACACTGCACTACACATTAGAATAGCGATCAGGGCCTCCTGCCCTCAAGTCCCCTAATGGGACAAAGTAATAAAGTAAAAAAAAAGATGTGTAAAAATAAGAAAATAAAAGATTTAAAAGTAATAAAAGTAAAAATCCCCCCTTTTCCCTTATCAGTCCTTTATTATTAATAAAAAATATATAAACAAACAAATAAACTAAACAAAATTGGTATCACCGCGTCCGTAACGGCCTGAACTACAAAATTATTTAGTTATTTATCCCGCACGGTGAACGCCGTAAAAGAAAATAATAATAAACTGTACCAGAATCACAATTGTTTGGTCACTTCACCTCCCAAAAAATGGAATAAAAAGAGATCAAAAAGTCGCATGAACCTAAAAATGGTACTGATAGAAACTACAGTTCGTTACGCAAAAAATAAGTCCTCGCACGGCTTTCTTGATGGAAAAATAAAAAAGTTCTGGCTCTTAGAATATGGAAACACAAAAAGTGAATGATTTTTTACAAAACGTATTTTATTGTGCAAACGCCATAAGACATAAAAAAAACTATAAACATCTGGTATCGCTGTAATCGTATCGCCCCGCAGAATAAAGTGAATATGTCATTTATAGCGCACGGTGAACGCTGTAAAAAAATAGAATAAAAAAACAATAGTAGAATTGCTGTTTTTTTAGTCACCACGCCACCTAAAAATAGAATAAAAACTGATCAAAAAGCAGCATGCATGACATGAAAACTACAATGAATTTCTCAAGGGGTCTAGTTTCCAAAATGGGGTAACTTTTGGGGGGTTTCCACTGTTTTGGCACCACAAGACCTCTTCAAACCGGACATGGTGCCTAATAAAAAAGAGGCCTCAAAATCCACAGGGTGCGCCTTTGCTTCTGAGGCCGGTGCTTCAGTCCATTACCGCACTAGGGCCACATGTGCGATATATCTCAAAACTGCAGAATCTGGGCAATAAGTATTAAGTTGCGTTTCTCTGATAAAACTTTTTGTGTTATAAAAAAAATGGTATAAAGAGGATTTTCTGACAAAAAAAAAAATGTAAATTTCACCTCTACTTT
The DNA here is from genome assembly GCF_050947455.1 of Rhinoderma darwinii. Lineage (NCBI taxonomy): Eukaryota > Metazoa > Chordata > Amphibia > Anura > Rhinodermatidae > Rhinoderma > Rhinoderma darwinii. The sequence goes on from NC_134689.1 coordinate 58,648,033, forward strand.
GCTCTAAATTTCTGTGAAACACCTAAAGGGTTCATAAACTTTCTAAATGCGGTTGTGAATACTTTGAGGGGTCTAGTTTCTAAAATGGGGTGTTTGATAGGGGTTTCTAATATATAGGCCCCTCAAAGCAACTTCAGAACTTAACGGTAACCTAAAAAAATAAATTAATTAGGCAATACTTCGCTTCTTACATTATACTGATAATGAGCTGTGCCCACCCCGAGATGACCCCAGTTTTGATCGTTTGTATAAACGGAGACCCCTATTAGACCGTTTCAGTGCCCGGTTTTTCCAAGCATACACCCCCGAGAAGTGTATTTCTATTGATGAGTCCTTGGTACATTTTAAAGGGAAGGTTCAATTCCGCGAGTACCTGCCGGGTAAGAGGGCAAGGTATGGCGTGAAGATGTATAAGCTGTGCGAGAGTGCATCAGGCTATACCTACAGGTTTAGGATATATGAAGGGAAGGACAGCCGTATTCAGCCCCCAGAATGCCCCCCCTTACTGGGAGTTAATGCAAAAATTGTGTGGGATTTGGTGCACCCACTGCTTGACCAGGGTCACCACCTCTACCTGGATAATTTTTATACCAGCCTCCCACTCTTCAAGTGCCTCGCTTCCAGAAGTCCTGCGGCATTGCTAGAAAAAAATCTGAGAGGCCTCCCTAAGACTCTGCTTGGGCAAACAAGAAGGAGTGAGAGCAGGGCACAATCTAGCAGCAACATATTGTGTCAAGTACAAGACAAGAGAGATGCCACATCAGTACCCACGTACCTGTACGAGGTACCAGTACAGAGTCCCCCAAACCAGACTGCATCCTGGACTACAATAGGTACATGGGAGGGGTGGACTTGTCAGATCAAGTCCTGAAGCCCTACAGCGCCATGCAGTGTGGTATAAGAAGCTGGCCGTGCACATCATACCGATGGCTTTGTACAATGTGTACGTGCTATGTCGATGTGCAGGCCAGAGGGGAACTTTCCTGGAATTTCAAGAGGTGATTATCAAGAACCTAATCTTTAGGGACCAAGAAGGGGGGGGCACCCAGTACTTCTGGAAGAGGGGCCACACGCATCGTACCAGGGCAACACTTTCCAGGAGAAGTTCCCCAAACTGGCAAGAAGGGAAAAAGTCAAAAGAGGTGCAAAGTCTGCTATAAGAGGGGGATAAGGGAGGACACAATATATCAATGTGACACGTGTCCCGAAAAACCAGAGCTCTGTATGAAAGAGTGTTTTAAAATTTATCATACATCCCTTGGTTTATAATTTACCCCAATTTTACTTACCCTGATGTACGCCGCACAGCTTATCCCCCCTCGTCTTTCCCCTCTGGGCCCTGCTGTGTGCCCAGGCAGCTGATAACAACCACATGTAGGGTATTGCCGTACCCAGGAGAACTCACATTACAGTTTATGGGGTGTATGTCTCCGATCAAAATGCTCACTACACCTCTAGATGAATGCCTTAAGGGTGTAGTTTTTAAAACGGGGTCACTTCTTGCGGGTTTCAACTGTACTGGTACCTCAGGGGCTTCTGCATACATGACTTCGCACCAGAAAATCCCCAGTAGGCCAAATGGTGGTCCTTTCCTTCTGAGCCCTCCCATGGGACCAAATCGCAGTTTATCACCACAAATGGGGTATTGCGGCACTCAGAACAAATTGCGCAACAGAATGGGGTATTTTGTTTCTTGTGAAAATAAGACATTTTCAGCCAAAACGACATATTATTGGAAAAAATTAATTTTGTTTTAATTCCCAGCCCAATTCAAATAAGTTCTGTGAAAAAACTATGGGGTCAAAATGGTCACAACACCCATAAATGAATTCCTTGAGGGGTGTAGTTTCAAAAATGGGGTCATTTCTGGTTGGTTTCCATTGCTTTGATACCTCTGGGGCTCTGCAAATGCGACATGGCACCCGAAAACCAATCCAGCAAAATCTGGACTCCAAAGAACAAATAGCGCTCCTTTCCTTCTGAGCCCTCCCATGGGCCCAAACGGCAGTTTATCACCACAAATGGGGTACTGCCGCACTCAGGACAAATTGGGTAACAAAATGGAGTATTTTATTTCTTGTGAAAATAAGAATTTTTGAGCTAAAACGACATATTATTGGAAAAAATATATATTTTTTAAAATTCCCAGCCCAATTCAAATAAGTTCTGTGAAGAAACTATAGGGTCTAAATGGTCACATTACCCATAAATGAATACCTTGAGGGGTGTAGTTTCCAAAATGGGGTTACTTATGGTGGGTTTACATTGCTTTGATACCTCTGGGGCTCTGCAAATGCGACATGGCACCCGAAAACCAATCCAGCTAATCTGGACTCCAACAAACACATAGCGCTCCTTTCCTTCTGAGCCCTCCCATGGGCCCAAACGGAAGTTTATCACCACAAATGGGGTATTGCCACACTAAGGACAAATTGGGCAACAAAATGGGGTATTTTGTTCCCTGTGAAAATAATAAATTTTGATCACAAATGACATCTTATTGGAAAAAATGTCATTTTTTAATTTCACAGCCCAATTTAAATAGGTGCTGTGAAAAAACTGTACGGTCAAAATGGTAACAACAACCATAAATGAATTCCTTGAGCGGTGTAGTTTCCAAAATGGGGTCACTATTGGGGATTCCTACTGTTTTGGCACCTCAACACCTTTTTAAACCTGGCATGCTGCCTAAAATATATTCTAATAAAAAAGAGGCCTCAAAATGCACTAGGTGTTTCCTTGCTTCTAGGGCTTGTGTTTTATTCCACGAGCGCAGTAGAGCCACATGTGGGACATTTCTAAAAACTGCAGAATCTGGACAATACATATTTAGTAGTGTTTCTCTGGTAAAACCTTCCTTGTTACAGAAAAAAAATTGAATAAAATTGAAATTCAGCAAGAAAAATGAAATTTGCTAATTTCACCTCCACTTTGCTTTAATTCCTGTGAAATGCCTGAAGGGTTAATAAACTTTCTAAATGCTGTTTTGAATACTTTGAGGGGTCTAGTTTTTAAAATGGGGTGTTTTATAAGGGTTTCTAATACATAGGCCCCTCAAAGCCACTTCAGGACTGAAGAGGTACCTTAAAAAAAAGACTTTTGAAATTTTTTAAAAAATATGAGAAATTGCTGTTTATGTTCTAAGCCTTGTAACGTCCAGGAAAAATAAAAGAATGTTCAAAAAACTATGCCAATCTAAAATAGACATATGGGAAATGTGAACTAGTAACTATTTTGGGTGGTATAACCGTCTGTTTTACAAGCAGATGCATTTAAATTCTGAAAAATGCTATTTTTTTCAAAATTTTCTCTAAATTTTACAATTTTTCACCAATAAACACTGAATATATCGACCAAATTTTACCACGAACATGAAGCCCAATGTGTCATGAGAAAACAATCTCAGAATCGCTTGGATAGGTTTAAGCATTCCGACGTTATTACCACATAAAGTGAAATATGTCAGATTTGAAAAATGGGCTCTGAACCAAACTAGGCTGCGTCCTTAAGGGGTTAACTCTTGGTTCTGATTATAATAAAGAGAAGGAAACTGCAGCACTCCAGTGGAAAAAATGTGTCTTTAATTCACCAATACATCACCTGCAACGTTTCAATGCTCACAGGGTCTTTTTCAAGCATAAAATACATACATCAGGTGCACACCTTTTATAATCCCTGTTCAATAACATCAAATCCTGTGTCTAGTTAATTTACAACACAGTGGTATAATAAATAAAGTGGTAAAAAAATCCACACGTAATCCTAATTTGTATACGTGACAAATATATAAAAACACAATAACAGTGAAACGCCTAGTGTCTTCATAGGAAGCGCTACATTATGTAACAAGAAAAAAAAATGTGTCTTGGCGTCGGACCTTGTCCAGTGCGCATGCTCACATCCTACCGGTAACTGGATCAAGCTTCCTTAGTTCCCTATTAAATCATGTAATGTTATGACATACATACCTTCCCCTCTCCATCCATTGATTGAACACAGTGCCCTATCAATGAATGCGCATGTCAGGTTGCTACAAGCAACCTGCAGACGATTCAACCCGACTCCATAAGCCATGCTGGGCACATGTTTAACCAATTTCCAGGGACGCTGCGTCCAGGAGTGAATAGGGGAGTTAAGAATGATAATGATAGCCACGCGAGCGCAATAGTAATTAAAGTCCACATACTGGAATAGCAAAGCCGGCTGGGTTGCAAACTGGAGTAGTAGAGCCGACTGGTTTGCAAACTAGCAACTAATTTTTTCTAATGATCCCAAGTTCATTATTCTGTTACAGTTTAATTAACCCTGATTTTGTATCTATTCATGATATGGGACAAAAGAATACCCAAAATTGAACATGAACAAACAGTATCATGAGAGGCAAAAAATAAAGGGGGCTGTTTACTAATAAAACCAAAGGACAACATATATAGAATCACAAGCTCACACAACCCACATCTGCAGAGCCGTTCAACATATCAAATAGTATTTAAGAGAAATCATATTTCCCATAGACGATTATTTAGCTAAATTAGTATTAACAATTGGGGTAATGCTTAATGTCAGGATATCACAATGTCTGGAAATATACCTTAATTTTACTCACATATGTAGGCAGTATTGGTACACAGTCTAGCCATAAATTTATTGGTAAATATACTATCGCCGTGTGTACACGGTCCAACATACACCCATTAGACTCATAAGGTCATTAAAGGATTTTCAGAATTACTTCGTTGCTCAAAACTTTTTCAGTTCTATATACAGTACAACTATGTCAATTTAGTCATAATTGGAAATAGAAAAGTACCAATATCCAAACAGCCAGCGATCCGTATCGTGATTATTAATGCAAAAATCCCAAATAAAAATAAAGGCCAAGCCAGTCATATATAAAAAAAATACTGCAAAGATGTTGATGACTGTCATGCAGATGTGGAGAAGGCGAGATTTAAAAAATGATTCCAGTAATAAAGGTTCAATAATGTAGCAGATTCTAAGAATGTCCATAGTGCTCTTTCAGTGCATAATTCTCTATAAAAATCTATAAAGATAAAAATAAACAAATATAATGAAAAAATACAACCCAAGGTTGGGTACCTAATCTTAAATATGATATTCAAATGATGATGTCACCAGGACCACAGGTAAGAACACACTATCAACATATGCCGGTCATCCTAAATTCCCTATTTAGACCTTTTGGTTCTAATGTATCCAACTCAAAGATCCATTTGAGTTCCAGTTTTTTAAGGGCTTTAACTCTATCTCTACCTCTTCTCATAGGGGGCACTCCATTTATAATCCTAATGCCTCATGCACACGACCGTTGTGCCACTCGGGCTGTTTTTGACGGCATCCGAGTGGCACCCGATAGTCATCATGGACCCATTCACTTAAGCGGGTGAATCGGGTCCGTGAAAAATGGTCCGAGTCTCCGATCCGAGGAAAGATAGAACATGCCCTCGGATCACTGACGGGACTCGAGCAGCACACTCGGTCGTGTGCATGAGGCGTAAAGCGCAATTGTGAAACATTATGTTTAGACTTGATAAAGTGGCTTGGGATTGGCAAATCGTTCTTAAAGGAACAGTGTCATGGCAAATAATTTTTTTATATGTTAAAGATGTTAGTGCTGTAATAAAAACGTTTATATTCATTTGTGTGTTTGTGTTTTACTGTTTCTTATTTTTACACTTTTTCTTCCCTATGGGGGCTGCCATTTTTTGTTCCATTTCTGTGTGTGTCGATTAACGACACACACAGACATGGAGTACGGCAGCCACAGTCCCATAGGGACTGTGAACGGCTCCCGTCCCATTCACGTCCGTGTACGGCGTCTGTGTGGGAACTGCGCATGCGCCGCTCCCACACAGTCCTATTCGAAATTGGCGCCGTCCGGCGCCATTTTCCTGTGGACCGGAAGTCGCGGCCGGACTGTAATATTACTACTTCCGGTCGCGGCTTCCGGACTTGTGCACATGGAACAGCGGCAGCAAAGGGAGCGGACGGGCCGGAGGGAGCCGCGGCGGCAGGAGCAGGTAAGCGATTTCAATGTATGTTAGTGTTTGTGTGTGTTTACTACTGTATGTAAACCTACTACACTGTGGGTTACCTCAAAAAATGGCGACACACAGTGTAGGAGGTTAAACCTTTCAAACCCCTCGTTTATCCCGGCACTTGCCAGGATAAAGGAGGGGGGGATGCTGAGAGCTCACTAGAGCGAGAGCTTTTAACCCAATGTTGCAATGCTGCAATTTTGGGAACTAGCTCCATCTAGTGACCAAAAATGGGTAGTATTATAAATTTGAAAAAATTTATAATATTTCCTGACTCGCGAAAAAAATAAAAAAAATTTGAACAATGTTTAATCACCCACACACTAAATGTTTAAATTTTAAAAAAAAAACATGTTTTTCGGGCGACACCATGCCTTTAAAGAGGCTCTGTCACCAGATTTTGCAACCCCTATCTGCTATTGCAGCAGATAGGCGCTGCAATGTAGATTACAGTAACGTTTTTATTTTTAAAAAACGAGCATTTTTGGCCAAGTTATGACCATTTTTGTAGTTATGCAAATGAGGCTTGCAAAAGTCCAAGTGGGTGTGTTTAAAAGTAAAAGTCCAAGTGGGCGTGTATTATGTGCGTACATCGGGGCGTTTTTAATACTTTTACTAGCTGGGCGTTCTGATGAGAAGTATCATCCACTTCTCTTCAGAACGCCCAGCTTCTGCCAGATCACGCTGTGACGTCACTCACAGGTCCTGCATCGTGTCAGACGAGCGAGGACACATCGGCACCAGAGGCTACAGTTGATTCTGCAGCAGCATCGGCGTTAGCAGGTAAGTCGATGTAGCTACTTGCCTGCAAACGCTGATGCTGCTGCAGAATCAACTGTAGCCTCTGGTGCCGATGTGTCCTCGCTCGTCTGACACGATGCAGGACCTGTGAGTGACGTCACAGCGTGATCTGGCAGAAGCTGGGCGTTCTGAAGAGAAGTGGATGATAGTTCTCATCAGAGCGCCCAGCTAGTAAAAGTATTAAAAACGCCCCGATGTACGCACATAATACACGCCCACTTGGACTTTTACTTTTAAACACACCCACTTGGACTTTTGCAAGCCTCATTTGCATAACTACAAAAATGGTCATAACTTGGCCAAAAATGCTCGTTTTTTAAAAATAAAAACGTTACTGTAATCTACATTGCAGCGCCTATCTGCTGCAATAGCAGATAGGGGTTGCAAAATCTGGTGACAGAGCCTCTTTAAGATTCCTTATCGTATATTTATGTTGGTTCACCCAGGAACTACACTCTCTCCAACATAGATCAAGCCACAAGGGCATTGGATGATGTAAACAACGTAACTCGACTGACGGGTATAATAATGTTGACGGTGTGTTCTTACCTGTGGTTGGACAATCTTTTGTCCTGTATAATGAGTTGATACAAAATCAGGGTTAATTAAACTGTAACAGAATAATGAACTTGGGCTCTTTAGTAAAAATTGGTTGCTAGTTTGCAACTCAGTCGGCTCTATTACTCCAGTTTTCAACCCAGTCGGCTCTGATATTCCAGTATGTGGACTTTATCATTCTTAACTCCCCTATTCACTCTGCGACGCAGCATCCCTGGTAATTGGTTAAACATGTGCCCTGCATGGCTTATGGAGTCGGGTTGAATCGTCCGCAGGTTGCGTGTAGCAACCTGACATGCGCATTCATTGATAGGGCACTGTGTTCAATCAATGGATGGAGAAGGGAAGGTATGTATGTCATAACATTACATGATTTAATAGGGAACCAAGGACGCTTGATCCAGTTACCAGTAGGATGTGAGCATGCGCAGTGGACAAGGTCCGATGCAGAGACACATTTTTTTGTTGTTACATAATGTAGCGCTTCCTATGAAGACACTAGGAGTTTCACTGTTATTGTGTTTTTATATATTTGTCACGTATACAAAATAGGATTATGTGTGGATTTTTTTTACCACTTTATTTATTATACCACTGTGTTGTAAATGAACTAGACACAGGATGTGACGTCATTGAACATGGATTATAAAAGGTGTGCACCTGATGTATGTATTTTATGCTTGAAAAAGACCTTGTGAGCGTTGAAACGTTGCAGGTGATGTGTTGGTGAATTAAAGACAAATTTTTCCACTGGAGTGCTGCGGTTTCCTTCTCTTTATTTGGATCTGTTATTTCCCCTGGACTGGGACTATGTTCTGCGAGCACCCCCCTGAAGTTGGGATTTCTGTGTGGTCCATATGGTCTGGTTGCTGGTTGTGCTGCTGATATTTATTTTCTCTTTGGTTCTGATTATATTATATCATCACATTGTGCATTTCTAAAGTTTTAGACTATTTTATCTTGCTTCTTGTTACTACAGATGCACCTATGGTTTATACCAGAGAGTTCATTTTTATACTTTACGGCCCATGGTTCCCTTCTACAGATGTAGATTCATCAAGTTCAACCAAGGGATGGACGAACGGGAAGGGATGAAACAAAAATTGTACACATTGATATAGGAGCTGATATTTTTTCATTCTAGGAAATTATCTAAGCCTTTTTTAAAGTCATCTAGTGTTCCTGCTGTGCAGCACCTGCGGTAGACTATTCCACAGATTCACAGTTCTCACAGTAAAGAAGGCTTGTCGCCAGATTGAACCTTTTTTTTCTCCAGACGGGGGGAGGTTTTCACTATATTTCTTGTATGGGCCATTCATATATTTATATAAGTTAATCATGTCCCCCCTTAGTCGTCTCTTTTTAAGGCTAAATAGCTTTAATTATTTTAATGTTTCCTCCTAACTGTAATGGCTGCGGCCGCGAACCACCACCACTCCCCATCGATGGACGGCCACGACAGCAGACTCCTGGTCTCCTGCCATCGTCCCCCTCCTTGGAGATGCCAGCTTGCCATCCCATCCTGGACTGTGTGTTAGGGTGTGCACGCACACTCATCCCCGGCCTTAAATGGCCAGCGCGCGTACTTACTAAATGTTCCCCTACCAATCCCCAGATCACCCTGGACTATAAAAAGGGCTCCGTCCTTCCACTCCTTTCCTGAGCGTTGTTGTTGTCTACCCATGTTCATTTCGCAAATGGTCCCGTAGTTGTATCTTGCTCTCAGTGTTCCCGTATCCTGCTTCCTGTATACTGTATCCTGTTGCTGTGTTGTCTCCTATACCTAAGCCTTTAGTTGGAGTTGTGTGTATCATCTGCCATGCCTGGTGTCACCTGCCACACCTGCTGTCCTATACCACGTCTGGTATCATCCGCCGCATCTGGCGTCATGTTCCATATCAAGTTCCATCCGTGCCAAAGCCTCTGCTACTGTATGGACTCTAACAGGTACTCTTGTGCCAAGGACTATTGCAGAGACTTTATAGACTGTTATATGGCCATCTGCCACTAGGGGTCTACATACCCCTAGATCATGACACCAACTTAGATTCTCCATGCCCCAGGTTAACTCCTTCTAGTACATAGGATGCATGCAGATTGTTGGTACCCAGATGCATAACTTTACATTTATTTACATTAAAACCTAATTTGCTAAGTGGATGCCCAAACACTCAGTGTCTCCAAATCGGCTTGTAATTTATGAACATCTCCCATAGACTGAACTATACTACATAGCTTGGTGTCACCTGAAAAAATAGAAATAGTGCTGTTAATCCCATCCTCTATATCATTAATAAATAAGTTGAATAATAGTGGTCCCAGCACTTAACCCTGGGGTACAGCTCTTATAACCAGGGACCATTCCGAGTAGGAATCATTGACCACAACTCTTTGGATACAGTCCTTGAGCCAATTTTCAACCCAATTACAAACTATACTTTCTAAACCTATGGACTTTAATTTACCCATTAGGCATATATGAGGTACAGTGTCAAATGCCTTTGCAAAGTCCAAAAACACTATATCCATGGTGGTCCCTCTGTCTAGGCTTCTGCTCACTGCTTCATAAAAACAAATCAGGTTGGTTTGACAACTTCAAATCTGTTGTAGTGTAAGGTAGAAATGTGAATTGACTAATCTGGTGCTGTATCTCACAGGATGCCATTCTGTGCCGTGTTGCTGTGGGGTCACGTGATCTGTACAGTTATATTCCTACAGCGCCTACTGCAGAAACCGGATGTTGCTCTACTCTTTCAATGCAAGTCTATAAAACTCATATTCAGGCTCTCATAAGACTTGAATCGAGAGCCTGAATTCCGGTCCCTACAGTAGACGCTGACAAGACCCTAAGATGGTCCGGCGCGGTAGCCCGTGAAATACAGAATCAGTTTAGTCAACACACATGTCTACATTACACTACATCACATTTGCAAACTGGAAGGGAAGGGGGTCATGAGAAAAAAAAAGAAGAGTTCTTTAACTAATGCCCTATGCACACAACCGTAGCATTCCACTGTAATTGCGGACTGTAACTACGGTCTGCAATTACAGATCCATTTATTTCTATTGATCACGGACACCTTCCCATATATTTACTGGAAGGTGTCTGGGCCATAGAAAGCCTCCACAAAAGATAGGACATGTCCTATTTTTTGCTTTTTATGGACTGTGCTCCCATACTTTTTTCATCTGTCTTCTTGCTTTTTCTTATTTCCCTATAGTTCTTTCCCTCCCCACTTTTTTTAAACGTTTCCCTCCCTCTTCATACCCTAACTTCCCATCCTAATGTCTCATTAAATGTCTTCCTTAAAGGGGTTTTCCCATCATAGACATTTATGACATATCCACAGGATATGTCATAAATGTCAGATAGATGCGGGTCCCACCTCCTTCATCCTGGAAAAATGGAATAAATATGCTTCCAATAACTCCCTTTCCCAGTTCCAGGTGACGGATGCTGAAAAGGCCTTCAACATGGTGGACTGGGCGTTAATAAGGTAGAGCTTAGCTTATTTGGCCTTCAGTTCTAAAATGCTTTCTTGAATCGTCCGTCTATATTTATTACCAACAGATATAGTCAAAGTCAAAAGTCATTTATCTGCTTCATTCTCAATTTCTAACGGTACCCGCCAGGGATTTCCCCTCTCCCCTTATTTTTGTTCTTTTCCTCTAATCCTTTCTATGTCACATCAGAAATAACCCAGATATTAAAGGACTGTCGCTAGGCTTCATCTGTCATAAAAATGCTGCATATGCCGATGATCTCCTCATTTTTATTTACTTTTCCATTTCCAACTTATTAGCAGAATTGCGATCATATTTCCTCTCTCTAACTTTAAAATTAATTATTAGAAGTGGAATATTACCCTCCTGAGAACTTTGATTTCAGAATCATCTGAATTGTTCCCTTTTATGAGGGCCCCTTCATCAATAAAATATTTAGGGATTCAAAAGGCCAAAGAACTTTCCCTCCTGGGGAGAGTGCTCCTTGACTGGAAGAGTCCCTGTGTGTGTATCTTGCAAGCAGTGTTCTCGACCACTTCCAGAATGAATCCTGTATCGAGGGTGGGTTTATGCTCAGCCACCTCTGCCTGCAAGTGGGACCAAAGACTAGAGACTGTAACCACCAATCTATGTGCCCTACAGAAACTGTAACCAGCAAGCGAAGTGTTTATCAGAGACTGTAACCCCCTAGCTGGGTGCCCTTCAGAGACTGTAACCACCAAGCTAAGTGCCAACCATGTAGCCACTATGCTAAGTATTACTATTGTAAGAATTATGCTTTGTACCCCAGCCAGAGTAGAAATCTAGTTTCATAGAACTATACTGGGTCTGCCTCCATTACTGCACTGTGAGATCCCGTGCCACGGTCAAGGGCCACACTCATTAAAACTGACACTCTTACATACGGATGCTACTGTTGGGCATCAGTCCCAGTCTCCGTTTAAAGTATACTCAGGGAGCTTTTCCTGAGCTATACATTAAACAGAGACAAAAACTTAATGTGAACATAGCCTTAGTCAGTATGCAGGAATGTCTTAAGCTCCATTTGTGTTTTTATAAGCTTCAGTGTCTGCACATGCACTGGACACTGTGGGCTTTAATACAGAGCATGCTCAAAATGAAGCCAAGCAGGAGAGCAAAGTGTTTGCTTGATAAACTATAAATATGTTATCACTGCATTCTCTGAGCTCTAGCTCAGCTTTATTCTGCGCATTCAGATGCTGCTCCATAGACGTAGAAACCATGCATCTGCTTTGTTTAAATCAGTAACGGTGCTCAGTAATCTTAATTATCAACCTAACATATGGAAACATACATCAATGATTAAAATATTTATATATTTCATGCCATTTTTCTGTATTTTTGATAAAGTTATAAAATGTACATACAGTACAGTAGACTATATTATGTTGTATACTTGGTTACTACAACTAATCTTACCATTTCTCGTTGCAGAAGATGCCTAAATTCCTTCTCTAATTTACTGAAATGTTGATTTCAGGAGCTTTTTCTTGATATTTTAACTCCGTCTAGAGTGAAACAAAACAGATAACATGTTCTGAATAGTAATACTTTGATATAAATGTGCTCAAAGCATTTTACAGGTAAGATAAAAGCTGTTTAAAATACTTCTTTCATTTATTTGCTGTTGCTAGCTGGGTAGTGTCAACAAGCTACTGCTGATAGATTTGTTATATTTTTTAATGTGTTGTTAATTAATACTTTCAATGCACATCATTGTGAATGACAGTGGGTATTATTGTTAAATAGCCACTGCATCATTTCTCACTAACTTATGAATTTCCTATGCAATCTATCTATCGATCAATATTATTTTTTTAAACCTTGCAACTCTCAAGTCATGCTGGGAATAGACCTGGATTAGGAGACACAGGGCAATCTTGCCGCAGCTTACTTTTAACTGTATCGACATTCTTAGGACGCAGATGCAGCTGAATAAGAATACATTTGGCAGAGGGAGCCTAATGCTCCATGCCTTCTGTTCAGCATGTTCTCTGGCATATGGCCTTGAGGACAGAACAATTTTTTTATATTTCTCTCTTTGCATCCCGACGCTCATAACTTTTTTATTTTTTGTGCGACGTAGTTGTATGAGACTTTGTTTTTTGCGGGAGGAGTTGTACTTTATGTAGGTACCATTTTTTTGTACAAATAAATTATCATTTAATTTATATACATTTTTATTTTAGCGAAAATACCGAAAAAAAGCTGTTCCGCTGCAGTTTTAATATTTTGTTTTTTTACACCATACACTGATCTTCATAAATAATGTTATACATTTGTTGTTCAGGTTGTTACGGTCATTGAGATGCCAAATATGTTTATATTATTTCATGTTTTGGGACTTTTAAAAAGTTTATTTATTGTAAAAAATGTGTATTTGTGTATTTTTTTACTTTTTATTTTATTTAACATTCATTTTTTTTAACTTTAATTTAATTATTTTTTTTAATCCCATAAAGGGATTCAATTTATTTTTTAACTGTAATGTACTGGCATAAAATGATATGCCAGTACATTAGACTGTGTACTGATTGTACACAGGCAGTTGTTAGTGCATACATCAGTATGCCCTAACAACAGGAAATATGTTCAGACAGCCCTGGGGTCCTTCAATGGACCCTGGGTTGTCTGGCCATAAAAGTTATGGGCTTTGATCGCGTCACAGGGATTTTCGATCCAAGGGCAAGAGGTTTCTCTGTTCTCCGACGTTAGAGCGGGGCTGTGGCTGTGTATTACAGCCGTTGCCCCGCGCGGACACTGGCTGTCACACAGGACGAGAATGCTTGTCCTAATGCTTGTCCTAATGCGCAAAGTACCTGCCGCTCAGGACGTGCATTCTTGTCCTGTGTCAGCAACCAGTTAAAGCCTTATTTCGTGTTCAAAACCAAAATTTGTGATGACTGAATGCGTTTGTTTAGTTGTACCATCCTACTGTATGTGCCATTAAACAATAAATATAAGATAATATCCATTTAAAATAGTAATATTATTATCACTCAAATTATTAACTCTGAAATCAGTAGTAAAACATAATAGCAGCAGCAACTGAATATTTGAGATGGTACGTAATGGTTACATAATTACACAGTATGGCTGAAAAAAGACAAGTGCAGAGGGCGTGGCCTAGACCTCATCACTAGCTCCGGACACGAATATCCTGTTAAATTAATCAGTGCATGCGGACATCCTCTTTAGTGAACGTAAGGTACAGTGACTGTCCAGGCATCTCCAGGCTGCTGATCTCATGTCTCATACAAAGAAATCCTTTGTTGAAGGGGGAGACCACGTGGCACAAAATGGCGCCGGCTCCAGCCTGCTAACTCCCAGGCAGATGAGAGAAGCAGAACGGGCTGCAGAAGCGGCGGCAAGACTGGAACAGTTTTCCAGACCCTCGGCCTCCTCAACCTGCTAGGATAGAGCTGTGCTCGCAGTAGGTGACATGCTGGAAGTTGACACTGATGACAACGGTGAGGAGAGGGAGATGGAGGCGGGTAGTGACGAGAATATGCAGGGCATAGGGACGGTCATGATCGAGTATGCTGGTACGAACCATACAATTTCACCAGCACAGACCCCGATGCTTTCTGCCCCAGAACCGACCTTAAGAGACATTAGCGGTCACTACCTGCAATATCAATGTCTCTACGTTGGTCTCTCAAATGGGGAAGGTGACTGCTGATATTACTTTCTTGAGAAACAATATAAAAAAAATTCAGATTGTACTGCAGAGGTTGAAGGGAGAGTAAGTGATATGGAGGATGCCTTAACACCTGCCTTGCGGGATATACACCATCATGACCATAAATATTGCATGGTAGCCAAGGCGAATGACCTAGAAAATAGGTTCCGCAGGAATAATGTGCGCATCGTTGGGGTCCCGTTGAAGCTGGAGGGAAAGGTTCATACTATTTATTTTTAATCTTGGCTCTTAACTGCCTTTGGAAAGGAGACTTTGTCACCCGTTACGCAGTGAAACGGGCACACAGAGTGCCAACAAAGACGCTGCCTGATGGAGCTCCCCCTAGGACTGTACTAGCCAAACTGCTGCACTATAGAGACCATGACGTTATCCTGGTAAATGCCAGAGAAATGCCTGACATATCTGTCAATGGATACAAGATTGCTTTTTATCCTGATTATTCCACAGAAATATAAAAGAGAAGGGCAAAATTCACTGATGTCAAACGTCGCCTCAGAAATCTTCAATTACCGTACGCCATACTCTACCCTGCTCACCTACGTGTGGTAGCTATGGGATCCACGCTTTTTTGAAACCCCGAAAGTGGCCTTGGACTGGATGGATCGGTGGGAGCAAAAGTTATGACGTGATGATCAAAGAGTTAACGGGAATGACTGACGGCTTTGTGCTTATGTGTTTTGATTATTTGCTTCGCCGTTTATGGGATGTCTATGTGCACTGAAACGAATGTTCTGAAAGTTCACTAACTATTGTTATGTTAAGTCGAGTGGGGCTGGATCTACTTTTCACACTATGTGGACGCCTTGCCGATGTTATTCTTATGGAGATCATAAGGTGGACTCGTGTCCACGCCTGATGTTATTGATCGGGGGGTTTCATATCACTGTATATGTATTTTTTTACTGTTATTACTGACATTTTTTGTGGGGGATGGGGGGTGGATTGGTACACCTGGGATGGGTTTATGTTCTTTCAGTTATCTTCATACACACAACTAGATTATGTATTTCTACTCTTTGGGGGTCGGTGGAAGGGAAAGGCATATAGATATACGCTCTATTATAAGTTCTGATACCTATATTTGTGATGGCTGATCAAGTAGCTTTTCTCTCTTGGAATGTAAGGGGGATGGGCGATCCGGTCAAGAGAAGAGCCATTTTTGAGTATGTTAAGACCCATAAACCATCTATTATTAGCTTTCAGGAAACCCATCAAACCAGTGATACGGTGCATATGGTGAAAAGGGCATGGATCTTACCATGCTACTCATACCGGTTCCTCCAGAGGGGTATGCATTCTTGTACCCAAAATGATTCCTTTTAGATGTATGGATGATGAAATTGATGGAGGGGCGATACATTTGTCTACATTGCAGTATCTACAATATTGAGTGTGTTTTAGCTGCAGTGTATGCACGCCTCCATATTCAAGGGTGGTCCTCAGCAAAGTGCTAACTTTCACTAACAGGTTTCCGGGCATTCCGGTAATCCTGCTGGGAGATTTCAATAATTTGATAAATAATTATTGGGACAAATTACACACAGATCTCAGCCCTCTGAGAGATGACTTAACGTGGTTTGGACATATGATACGAGAAATCTCATTAATAGATATTTGGCGTCTTCAGCATCCCCAGACCCGAGCCTTTTCCTGCCATTCTACTGCATTCAATTCAATGTCCAGAATTGATTATATGTTCATTAATGACATATTTTTGCCTAGAGTTCACTCTGTAGAATATTGGACTAGAACAGTGTCAGATCATTCGCCTATCCTCCTGCGGGCGGATTTCTCAAGGTCAGCTAGACAAGGTATTCAAATGAGGAAAGTAAATGCATTTTGGCTCCCGGTGTGGAATACTGATGATATCACACAACATATTACTGAGTATTTTCGCTTTAACCTGGCAACTGCCAGAATCGAACCTGTCAATAGCGATATCGGCACCTAATGTGTTTGACAGAGGGAGGGAGCTCCCTCAGTCACCCCATCGACGCCGCCACAAAGAAATCGCGGGACGCCGTCGGGTTTCCATTGCAGCCGGGGGGCCTAACAAAGGCCCCCAGGTATGCCTTCAGCAAATGCCTGTAGGCCATGCAAATCACAGGAAGGGTCATCTTATGTCGCATGGTGAAGTCCCCTAGTGGGACAAAAACAAAAAAATGGAAAACAGTTAAATAAAGTTTATGAAAAAAAATAAAATAAAAGATTACAGTAAAAATAAAATAAAACCAATTTTTTTCCCCAAGTGTAGAAGTGTAAAAATAAAGTAACACATACACATATATGGTATCACCCCGATCATAACGACTCAAAAAATAAAATTAATGCATTAATTAAACCGCCGGGTGAACCGCGTCCAAAAAAAACGCAAAAAACAATGGCAAAATTCCTTTTTTTCTCTTCTTTCCCACCATAAAAAATAAAATAAAAGTTAATCAATAAGTCCCATGTCCCCCAAAATACTACCAATGAAAACTACATCTTGTCCCGCAAAAAAACAAGCCCACATATGGCTACATAGACGGAAAAAATAAATAAGTTATGGCTCTTGGAATGCGGCGATGCAAAAACAAGTAATTGGTTTTTTTTTAAAAGGGTTCTTGTATTGCAAATGTAGGAAAACATAAAACCTCTACATATTTGGTATCCCCATAATCATGCCGACCCATAGGATAAAGGTAACATGTTATTTATGCCACATAGTGAATGGCGTAAATGTATAACGTGAGAAACCATTCTGGAATATCCGTTTATTTTCAATTATTTCCTACAATAAAGTTAATAAAAGTTAATCAATATATTATATGCACCCAAAAATGATGCAATTGAAAAATACAACTCGTCCCACAAAAAACAAGCCCTTATATGGCTATGTCTACGGAATAAAAAAAAGTTACGACTCTTAGGCAAACGGTCTCCCAGTCTCTTCCAGTTTCCCAGTGTACCTTGTTCCTGTATCCCGTATCCTGTTTCCGTGTTACCCAGTTCTAGTGCCGTGCTGTGATGTTGCCATGCTGTGCTACAGCCTCACTTGATTTGCGACGCCTAACCGGACGTCTTCCTGCCACCTGGTCCAGGACGTGCCTGCCTCGCTACTGTCTACGTTGCCTCAGGTATCCTCGCTGAACTATTGAACTCTGTACTTACCTGTTTGGCCAGCTGCCATCCCGCTATGCGGTATGGCCTAGTGG